>NC_136658.1:23058002-23700067 GCF_903797595.1 Erithacus rubecula
AAAGAAAGAAAGAAAGAAAGAAAGAAAGAAAGAAAGAAAGAAAGAAAGAAAGAAAGAAAGAAAGAAAGAAAGAAAGAAAGAAAGAAAGAAAGAAAACAGTCCAGGGAAAGAAATTGGACACCTAGCTAAACTAACTAATAAGCAAAAGCAAGCCAAGCAAGCAAGCAAGGAAAGTAAGCAAGCGAGTGAGCAAGCAAAAGCAAGCAAGCAAGCAAGCAAAGCAAGCCCAGGCTCCCCTAAGCGCAGACCATGGGGGAGGTGAGCTAGCTGATAACCAGACAAAACAAACCTTCACTTTCAGAGTCAGTCCTGAAAGCACAGAACATAATACCAGGCATAAACACAACACACGATTGGGGATACAAGCACCATAACGTCAAACCAGGACATTACCGTGTTAACTTGAATGCTCTTTTTAGGTAAGTGGAACATATTACAAGCCTTCACAGAACAATTTTGCCTAAAGAATGGTCCTTACCTCAGAGCTTTTATTGTTGCTCTTGCTCCCAATAATAAATAATAAAAGCTCAAATAAAATAGTAGCCCAACACTTTGTTTTCATCAAGATTATTATAAATATTCTTCCCACTTTCTCCATTCTGCTCAATTTTTCGAGCCACCCCAGCAGCTGCGATACCTGATCTTCTGCCAATGCTCCACTGAGCAGCTGTCCTGTGAGTTTTTCCAGTAATCCTCCCCAAGATGTAACTTCTGTAAGTGTGTGTGTGTGTGATGCTAATGAGATGCATGTGGCTTCATTTGATAAGTTCAGAGAAATGTGTTTTGCATTTGGGTTCCAACTGATCCTTCCTTTTCAAGGCTGCAGGAAGTAAATCAGTCATGTTTGAAATGATACCATGCTCCAGTTGCTGCAGATTTGGAAATTGTTAATGAATGCTGCTCGCAGCATTATCTGCTTGTGGCCATATGGCTCTGTGGGGAGAAATTTCCAACCCAAAGTAGTCTTGTGCACCTTTCTGCCAATCTGGCAGCACTGCTGGAAGGCGACCATCACTAGGCTGGAGGGTGACAAATAAATCTTCTTCAGTAGCCAGTGCATTGCAACCAGGCATGAGGGAGAATGTTATTTTCATTGCTTTTAAATAGGCCACTGGGGCAAATTTTGTTTTCTGTGCCGCTGTAGAGCAAATCTTAAAAGCCTTGACTCCTAATGGTGTGTGGACAGCATCCTGCTTAGCATTATAATCCATGAAATTAATCCTTTTTGAAGCCGTATTCTGACTTGAAAATTCTCTGATTCTCTTCTCAAGGTTCAGCAACCTTTGGAACAAATGTCCATTCCTTATCCCTGCATTCCAGTGCCAGAATTCTATCCCCCTGTGTGTCACTAGTGGGAGGCTTTATCATATTGAATGTACACTAGTAAAAAAATATGGGCTAAAAGGGACTTCAAACATTAATTTTACCATCTCCTGCCCAAAAGAGAACTACCTGTATCTGGGCCATTCCTGGCAGATATTTATCTAATATTACCATGATGGAAACTCACTCATCCAAGACAATCTACCTCAGTGCCTCTGTAATTCCTCTTGCTGAAGTTCATTACATTTTCTTTCCCCAGCAAAAAATATGAAGAAAAAAAATCCATACTTTTTCCAGTGGCCTTTTATATGTTGCAGACTGCATCACATTCTCCTTCTCAAGCAATGTTATTTTCTCTAGCTTTTCTCACACATCTTGTTTTCTTGACCACTGACCTTTGTTGGCACCCTCCTCCCAGACTCTGCCCAGCTGATGTATAAACATTTTGAAGTGTGATGCCAGTTGTCTAAATGAGATCATACCAATCACCAGTCTGAAGGATTACTACCCAGGTTCTTCACAGAACTCTAGTCATACATCTTAGTATGGTCTTATACATTTTCACAACAGCGTGGCATTGATGATTCACAGTCTTATTTTGATCTGGTGGAAACCCTTCCCACCCACCATTTTCTCAAACCCCTCTGTACAGGACTGATACACTGATAGCAACAAACAGTTGCTTTTCAGTATCTAAGGGGCTTGCTTCCTTTTGAATGTTGCTGATTTTCCCCTGGTAGAGATAAAAAATCCACTGTAGCTCCCAGATATACCTTAGAGGACCAATCTCCAAATCATTAAAATGATTACACTGATTTGCAAAGTTAATTAAAAATAAACTTTTTCCCTTGAGCGGTCCTTTTAGCCCCTGCATGAAGCTTTCAGCCTAGTTTGGTTGACATCAGCTGAGTCTTGGCCCTCCCTGGCAGCAGGATGGAGCTCACTCCAGCAATGGAAATGTTGGGAAGGTCTTGGCTTGAACTGCAGCCCATGAGTAAAACAGTTTTGTCACCTCTCCTGTGTAAGGGAATATTCTAATAGTTTAGAGGGAGGACACTCTAGAAGAGCCCTTGCTAGAAAACCGAGGGCACAGTTAGCATCTTTTGTTGCTTCCTCATGCTATGGAGAGCTGCAACAGTCTCTTTGACATTTCATTGCAAGGAAATTTCAAGGAAAGGCCCCTTTAAGTGTTGTTCCAAAGGCTTCAGAGCAGGTCAACAATAACAGACAGGGATGATTAAAGTGCAGACCAGCAGAGGTGAGTTTGACGCAACTGCTGATGTTAGGTCAGCCAGTGCCTGTTTTTTCTTTTGAACAAAGCAGGGTCCAGTCACACAGCTCGCTAGGCTAAAACAGGGAGACTGAGGTCAGGAGCACCTCACTGGCCCAGGGGAGGCAGATAACTTCTTAATGCGCTGTCTCACCATTTTC
Organism: Erithacus rubecula; assembly: GCF_903797595.1. Classification (NCBI taxonomy): domain Eukaryota; kingdom Metazoa; phylum Chordata; class Aves; order Passeriformes; family Muscicapidae; genus Erithacus; species Erithacus rubecula. The sequence goes on from NC_136658.1 coordinate 23,060,757, forward strand.
ATGCTGTTAGCATGCATATGGGGCTGGAGGTGAGTGCTGACGGGAAGGTCCATAGAAAAAGCTGGCTTGTTCCTCTGTGAGGATGATGGGACAATGCCCTATGCAAAGCAATAGGTGGGTTACCCCTCACAGAACCATGACCCCACCTAGAGCTTCCTAGCTGCCTGTGGCCCCTTTCCTCTCCTCCTTGCCCAACCAAGTTCTTTGACCCCCATGTTCCCACCCAGTGGAGAAAGGAACAGCCCTGCAGCAAAAACAAGAACAAGGCACAATTGTCAGACCCTGTGTCAGGGTCAGGCCAGCTGACAGACAAGGAACTGTTTGAGCTCAAGGCCTTGGCAGGCAAAAGGAGCAGTGCTGGGATCAATCACACACAGGGCTGTGTATATTCATCATGGTTTGGAGGTGCTGTCCCCAGAGGATGGTGCTTCATAGGGGGGGCCACATCTCAGCCTCTGTAAGAGCTGCAGCTGGGGGAAGACATGAACTGTAAGGATAAACTTGTAGGAAGGTTAATGCCTAACTATGTTTTAAAAAAAATAAAAAATAAAAGGCCAACCTTTTTTCTCAACAGAAATCTCTAAATCTTTTAAAATGAAGCTAGTTGCTGATCTAATTCCAAATACTCTCTGCTTGACTTGAAAGTGATTTCAACAATGCTTTGATCTACACCCAAAAGCCACTGGGAATAGTACCAAATGCTCAAATAGGCCAAAGCCAAGAAAGGAAAGGATCCCTACACTTGATTTAAAAATAAAAAATAAAAATAAAAAATAAAAAATAAAAAGAACATCTTGGTTTTAGGCCTCTACAAGATCCACCCTGCACCCAGGCAAGCTCACAGGCTTTTAGGAATGCTTCTGTTCAAAAACAATAATACCCTCTGGAAGGTCATGAGCTGTTGGGAATTATGTCCTATTTCAAGATCACTCTATTCCAGCCTTCTAATTACAGCTGGCTAGATTATTTTTGCAAATAAATTATCCAACTAATTCAAGCCTTTATCCAGCTCGTGAATCATTAGCAAACAGACCTTGCTTTTTGTTGCTCTTGGTAATTATTTCATGAGTGGTTCATGCAAATAGACTTCATTCAGTGGGGGTTATCTGCAGTTTGCTCCCTTCTCCCATTCAGGCTGTATAAGTGGCTCCCTTGCTGATGTGCTGAGTCTTACAGCTCTTGAACTACATGTCAGAATGCTTTTAATTACAAGATTTCTGCTTCCTAATGCAGAAACCCCCCTGCCACAGCTGTGTCCCAAATGTACATGTCAGACAGAACCCCACTCAGACCTGTCCTCATGAATAAGAAACAAAAGACAGCGGGGGAGGAGATGAGCAGCTGTGCAGAATCTAAATAAATACTCACTGATTCCCTTTTCTGCAGCATCTGCTGTCTAAGTCTCCTCCTCATGTGCAAACAACACATGAAGTGTGTGCAGAGAGAGCTCAGAGACAGTGGTATGCCATATTTTTCTACGGACTGGCCCAAAGAAGTTAACAAGTCCTAACCATGTCTCCAGACAGAAATAAAGATCCTTCTGATTATTATAATCCCCATTGCTGCCTCATCTTCATGCCTTGTGCTTCAGGCTCCCACAACCCGTCTCCCAGGGGTATGCAGTTTGGCATATCCAAAGGAGTCAGAGGAATAGCAGAAGTTTTCATGCGAGAGCAGCTCTGTTCATCATAGTACACTCTCCTAAAAAATGATCTGACATATGAGTTCTAAGATATAGTAAAATAGCTGATGACACACCCCATGTTTTCAGGTATATTTTGGAAAGAAATGCCTTCCTGACTGTAATTAATTTAGACCTTGACACATAACAATTGGAAGTTGTGGTTGCTTTCACTTACTGGGTTGTTGTACAAATTCTATTGTTTTGCACAGGCTAAAGTATTCCTTTCCCCTGTCCTTGATTTTTTCCTAATATCCCTTATTGTACTGTGTTGAATTCACAGCTGTTTTGCTGAGTGATGTGCAATCCTTTGTGTCTATCTATCATGACCTGTATCCCAATGCAAAAAGAAAATACTTTCCATCCTTTACAAAAAAAACAAAAATTTTTTTAAAAATCCAAAAAAAAAAATCCTCCCCCCCAAAAAAAAAAAAAAAAAACAAACCACAAAAAACCACAAAAATCCCAAAACTTGGAATAAACAGTTCACACACAGCCCTAAGGCAATTGTTCACAAGATACTATGAGCCAGCTCCCTGTGGTTCAGCATTCACATTCACTGTTTAATGGGGCTCCCCTTTATTTACAACTTTTATCTGCCATGCCTTGAGGGCATTGACAGACCTGAATTGCCCTGGCTGTTTTACCTCTGCCATAAGTCCAGACCTGAGTTTCAATAAATCTCTTGGGTTATGTTGGCTGTGTACCTGTGCTCAGTGCTGTCCTAGTTTAACTAATTCTTTTTCTGGAGATGTACTGGGTTGACCTTGTAGAAGGTCTGGTCCTGTTCCCTGGTAGGAACCTGGAATTTACTGATCACCTTGCCTTGCCTGAGGCTGTCACCCTGCCTGGTGCTGTGGGACTGTGCCTGGTTAATGAGGGCACCACCTGGGCTGTGATGACCTCTGTGATAATAATTCCTCCTGGTTGCCATATGCCATGAATATCATACTCCAAGGAGTTGTCATTTATTCACAGTGTTGCACCAGGAGTTCACAGAGTGGCAAAGATGTGTATATATCAAAATGCATACACATAAAAATGTGTGAAGCTTCTGACTTTGAAATAATATGACTACCTCAAATCTCCTCCACTCAAAAGTAGACATAAGTGACTACCAGTGGCTACCAATGGCTGCCTCTTGTGTACAAACCTCTTCTGCTGCTCTTGAGGGATGGTCAAGGTTAAAGCTGTCACCACAGTTGTCCTCCTTATACCTAAACTCTTTAGAAGGGATGAAAATTTGCTGGAGTCTGTCATACATTTAGCATATATTCCACTCTCCTGTGGAAGATGGGGGATTTCAGATTGATCAGTTGTCAGGATGACATCTTTCAGCAATGATAAACTTGACAAAGAGAGTGAAGGGCACTATTATAGACAATTAATTTCAGACTATATATAACCCCTATATGCACTGCAGATATTCACAGAGAGATTCCTGCCATGGTGTAGGGATTTCTATAGCACAGTAGCCTTAAGCTGGAGGTGAGAAAGTGTCTTGAAGAAGCAAGGTAGGAGCAGCTGTGCCAAGTTCATCAGTCCATAAAAAGCTATCACAGGCAGTTATCTGTTTTAAGAGGCTTTTGGGCTCTTTCTGCTTTGAGGGGATTTCATTTATTATCCTGGTTAGAATGAACTGCTAATACATCCATCAAAGGCTTGCCTTTGTTTTTTTTTTTTTCTGAACAAAAACTGAGTTTTCAAAGGAACAAATGCTCATGAGAAATGCTTGTTCCCTTAGAGATTTTAATTCTTCAGAATAAAAGAAGCGCTTCTTGATTCTTCTCTAATTTTTTGTTTGTTTTTGTTGAGGAAGGGATATTAAAACAAACCAACATTTTTGTATTAGAAATCAAATAGGATGAATTTGCTTAATATGACTGATGAGAGATGGTCAACATGAAATGAAACAGAAATTATGATTCAGTGATCATATCTGAATGAAACAAAGTTGGGGGTGGGGCAAGCTTTGAAAAAAAATGAAAGCTATATATTTGTAAGAAGATGTCATGAGTGGAAAAAAGGCACCGTATTTTGCTATTCCTAATGAAACGTAAATGTGTTTGGGGAAAGGTGATGGTAGTTTATAGTTACTGTTCATCAATTTTAGTCAGAGCTCTGGTGGTGAATTTCACAGCCACAGATACCCTGTTGATGTTCTTTTCCTATTCTTTGACTTCATTGAATGCAGAATGTTTTCAAAATCTGAATTGCAAGGAATGGAACTAATAGCAAGACTGGAGGCAGATAAGAAAGCATGACTGGCTGAAGAAGCTCTGGCATCAGAGCACTGATTTGGGACCCCGGCAGCAGGATCACAGGGTAATTTAATTCATATTGAAAGGGAGGACTTCAGGATGTCATCTGGTCTGATCCCCCACTCTAAGCAGGGCCAGCTATGAGATCAGATTGAGTTGCTCAGGGCTTTGTCTGTTCTGGTCTTGGGAACATACAAGGATGCACTTGACCCATCAAACTAATGGCTAGTGACCTGAACCTTATCATCCTGAACCATTTAATCTATTTTATGCATCTGTTTATCTCCTCATGTTCCCACCACAGCAGTATCTCTGGTCATAGCAGTAGAGTGTGATGCTAAAAAAAGCTGTTTAGAGAGGAGCTGTCTCTAACCCTGCTGCCTTATGTTAGGATTTGGGTGCATTCACTGTTAAATATTCTGATTCTTTGGTGATAAATATGAACAAGTTCAAACAACAGACTGAGAAGTTCTCCATGTTGCTTTGAAATGTGTCATGTCTAGCAAACTCTTAATTCAGAGGTATTTGCCTGGAGCTCTAACTTCTTTAGATGTTATTTTTTACATCCCTGTCTATTAAGCATCTGTTCTGCCTGCTGACAGGTAGGCTGATGGCAAACACATATTGGCTAAAATTCAGAGGCACAACTGTTCTTAATCCCTGAGATACATTCAGAGTTAAAGATTCATACTTGGCACTTCCGAGTCCATGCTAATGGCTCTGTGCTTGTTAAGCACCCAGGAAAGATCTTTATGTATAGTAGACCTGCTAACAGAAGTGGTGTCATGACTAGCTAATAAAGTTCTGCAAATTTCCCATGTTCATTTCTGTAGTCATGGCTATAACAGAAACTCAGGTTGCTCTCCAGGACTGGATTAGTTCTACACCAATAATGATAATTCAGCTGACTTTCAATGCCAAAAATAGAGTAAATTACTGGTCATTACTCACACAGTTGCCTGTTTTTATTAGGGCTAACTCCTGAACCATTTAGTGGACCATGCAGTGTGGCTGTGCATTAAGAAACTTGGACTCTGGAGAGGACAACAGACAGAAAGGTGGATGCAAAGTCATCTTACTGCCTTTTTCATTACACATTCTGTGAGACAGAATTCCTGGTAAGTAAGGATGTGTAGAAGAAACTTGATGACAGTGACAACTATTGTGCTTTTCATTTATTTCTTGTCAATGGGATCTAGCAGACAGCCTCAACATGTAGCCATACACTCTTTTATCTACACTGGCATATGCCAAGATAGATAGAGTCGAAGTGCCTGTATGTCTACAATCTGCATCCTTAAGTCCTTACAGGAGCAGAAAAGCCTCAGAGTCAGCAGGAAGGCTGCCAGCATTCAGCCCACAGCTGCCTGTGAGTGTGTCCACACTGCTGCTTTTGGGACACAAGGAAAATACTCCTTCTACTCTCAAAGTCCAGTTGCACCTGTTAGGGATCCAGGAGATGGCTGAGAAGAACATGGCAGAGGTGGCCAGAAGGAGTCAGTGACTGTTGACTTCCTAAAAGTTCTTGACATTTATTTTCCACGGAGATGGTGCAAAAGAGGGTGTTCACTTAAAATTATTTTTTTTTAGGCATAACAAACTTTGCTAATGTGTTGCATTCCAGGGAATGGTTATTCATAGGAGAAATTTCAGAGCAAAAGCCCTAAATAAAGAGAGGCATTTATTACCTAGTCTGAGAGCACATGTACATATTCCGGACTTCAGGAATTCAGTTTAGCTATATATTTTTATGATATCATATTTATAACTGTTAAGGATGACCCATATATTTTATATTTAAAAAGGAATATTTAAACAGTTATAGACGCCTACTGCTAAAATCCACGTACAGAAATTATTACTGGTAAATAGAAGTCCTTTAGCATTCCCTTCTTTAACATATCTTAGCCCAACAAAAGCAATTCACATTTTCAGCTAACTGAATCCCAGTTCTCAGGTACTTTGCAAATGAGCAGTAACACAATAAATACCAACTTTCTTGTAAGTCACATTGAAAGTCAGAAGTTCACCTCTGAAAATCGAAGATGGATATACACTTTCTGTAACACAGAGGGTGTCAGATGTGATACTTTTCCAGAGGGAGAAAGAGATTATACTTGAGGTTTTCCATTTTAGTGCATTTGAGAGACATTTTTTATCAATTTACTCTTCTAGCATCAGTAACAAGAAAGTGTGCATGAAAGAGATTACTGAAAATATAAAGCCATTCAATAAATCAATAGTGTGCTTTCATGTGGAATATTGTGTTCATTCCTAGTCACCAGCCATCAAGTGGTAGCACTAGAAATAGAAGTAGCTCAGAGATGAGTGACATGAATGATTATCTACTTGGAATGCTCCTGTTAAAGAAAGATTGAGAAGGATGTGATCTCTTCATTTAAAGAAGATACACATAAGAGTAAGTTTTGTGAAATATGTAACAGCAAACGGAAGACCAAAAATAGAGTTAGGGGACTCTTCCTAACAATACAAACACTGTGAAAATTTTGGGCCTGGATCGTTTTTGCATGCATATATTATTATAATAACTAGTGTTTAATGCAGCATTTTTTAAAACTGTGAGTTTTACAGGCAGACCTACAGACACTAAGCACCCGCTCAGCATTCAGACTCACCATCCAATGGAACAGTTGTAATCACTCTCAGTCAGCACAAGCCACCACAGAACGAAAATTCTACATTTACAAACATAAGTTTCAATAAATATTTCTACCAACAAATATAGGAGTGCTGTACTGTTCTTCCTTTTCCTCTGTCTGTTTGGTTTGGATTAACATTGGAATGAAAAACAAGTTTTCAATAACCTGATTGTTAGGAACAGCTAATTTAGATTCTGTAATATTTAGGGCTCAGTGAGATGATTCCTTTGAATGTATCAATATTCAGCAGCTGAACTTTGCCACTGTGGCAAATATCTTCTCTTTGTTGATATGCTTCTCTTTGTTTATATGCTTCAAAGTCTTTCAAAACCCTTGGTCTTATGTGGGGTCCAAGAGAGAGAGGGATCAAACCGCATGGGGCTACTGGGAACTTGATCAGTTTACAAGAAGCCTTATGGTACAGTTGCTTTTTTTTTAGCAGAGACTGGATTCTATCACCTTGGGAAACTCTTGCATTCAGGTGTTCTCAAATCACTGCGCTGCACTGTAGCAGCAGGATAGTAGTGTGCCCATTATAAAAGCCTGCAGGATTTTTGTCCATTGCAAGCTAAACTTCTGGTCATACTCCTGGTTCTTCCCATTGCAGGCTTAATATATGACCCATAGGACAGTTTGCATACGTAAGTGTTATCTGCTATTTATTTTATTTACCATGAATATCTCATTCCTGCTGGAAGAAAGAGAGCCACTAGTGATGGACCAAAGCAGAGCCACATACGGGGGGAATTTGTGAGATCTAGTTGAAGATGCAAACTTGTCATATTATCTCAGAGTCTGGTAGAATAAAACCTGACACTTCAGACCTGAAGGCATGAAGCACATTTGCACAGGAATGCTTGGGATATAAATCATGCTTTGCTCAGAGCTTAGACAGTAGGAACTGTGATGCCCGTGTCTTGAGCTGGCTCTCTTCACAAGCACTCTTTAAGCACCATCAAGGATGTTGCAATGCCGTGCTGTGACTTTTTTGTCTGCAGTCTTCACTGGGATGTCAGGGTGCTAGGAAAGGTAACAGCCACCTGACACGCCTCATCATTCCAGGGTTTCAATCCAGAACCCCCTCCCAGCTCAGAGAAACCCTAAGCTGTTGTGACAAGTATGCTTCTCCTCATCCACACTACTGCTAAACCTTTTTGCCCATAGCACCGGTGACAATCCAGCCACAATTAATACTGTGCAGATGGAGCTGAACTCCTCTCCCATTTTATCACTCACAGACACAGATAAAAGGCTGAGGAAACAGCTGATTTTCCCCTTTCTGTGATGCATTCTCTTTTATATGCTTGAATCAGCAGAGAGGTGACCAAGAATCTCCTGAATGATTTGCATTGCAGCAGGCATCTGTGTTTTTCCTTAGCCCAGAGTGACACAAATGCTGGCACTTGGTGACTTAACACTTGCAATGTATTGAATGTGCCAGGGGAAGAGGTGAAGGCAGCCGGAGAAAATGTTTGCTGTCTGGGACAAAGGAATAATGAGATACCCATCCTGACCCATGTCCAACGGCAATGGAAACTATGGCTTGCAGAAAGCTGGACAACAATATCCCACATATTTTTGCAGAGAAGCTGTGTTGTGAACATGCACTGGAAGCAGATTTCAGAGTAATTGCCATTTTACATACTGCATTTCCTAGATAAACCTCTCATTGCCCTCATGGGTGTTTACTGTTTGTTTATGTTGAGCAAGAGCATGCTGAGGCATATGAGCAAATAACATCTTTGTCTGTTGTTGCACTTAGTGATAAAACATTGTGGCTGAGAGTCTAATGATAAGCATGGACCACAAGCAAATTTCTGATAAAGGTATGTTTTGCTAGGAAGAGTTGTTTTTTCTTTCTTGGGTTGGTTCCCTATTAGTCATTGCTGGAGTGTAACCAAAGTGTCTTTCCCTTATGGAAGAGGTGAGGGTAATGGTTGAGTAGATGCTTATCTTGTTTTAGGAAGAACCAATGCTGGCTCTCTCCCTTTGGCCTGCTCCTGGAGACCCCGTGCTATGGGCTGGGAAACCATTTGTCAATTGGGTCAACTTCTCTGTCCTGGTGATCCCAAGGATTTGAAACTGATGAGTGAGATCACAACACCTGTAGGATTGGCCATTTTTGAAAAACAAAAAATTTTCAAGCAATAATAATGAAATTTCAATCTGTATTATCACTCTTTCTATATGTGTATGGCTATCAGTACTTCCAGATCTCCAGACTCACATTTATTATTGATGTTTGATGTCCTCTGATGCAAAGACTTTCTCCTATCTGTCTGTCTGCTCAGCAAACAGTCCCTGTAACCCAGGCCCCAGGAGGCTACAGACAAGGCATCCTGTTATGATGGACATTTGAACATCTGCCTTGGAAGCTCCTGCCTGCATGACTTAAAACACTGAAAATACTTGGGAAGATGGAGAGATGCCACTGATACCCAGTGTATTGCCAAACAACTGAACATTTAGCATGGCCAGCACCACTGGCCCCCTTTCAACAAATCCTGTTATAATTAGCTAGAGGGAAAGCAATTAGACAAGAAAAACATTTAGCTGAAAAGCAGGTAGAGACAGAATATTATGGCTACTATCTAAGGTACTTCCTCCCTCAAGAACAGTTGTACAGATCCAGCTGTGTCCTGGACTCAATCTCATCACCTTTGGACCAAAGCACAAGAAGTGAGCCACAAAACTCTGCAACTGCAAACATGACAAAGACATCTTTGCCTTATTTAGCATGTCTTGGCATTAAATATCTTATTGTGAGCTTACTGAAGACAGACTTGACTGGTGCCAAGCCCAAATGCAGTAATTTTTATGGTTCTTATAGGCAAAAGAGCAAACCATCTTAAAAGTTAGCCTCTAGCACTGTTATAAAATATGGATGTTGATACAATCCTGACACCAGATCCCACACTCCACACCTTGTGAGACAAGCCATGAGTGTAGGAGTGAAAAACTGACATTGAAACACAGCTCATCACAGACAAACTGCGTTGGGATGGCAGCATATAGGGAAAGAAAGGTTTCAGCTGCTCATGTTGCATCACAAAGAGACTCAGTAATAAGCAAAAGAATTAGAAATTGTCATTGATATAATTGCCATTGCTGAAATCTGGTGGGACAATTCACATGGCTGGAATGTTAAAACCCATGAGTTTAATTGGTTTAAGAATAAGTGAGCAGTAAAAAGAAGTGGAGGTGGCACTCTGCATTAATGATGTCATTACTTGATTTAGAGTTATCGAAAATCCAGAACCGAATGGTGTTGAATGCATACATTATCTAACAAAACTCAGGAGGCATGCAGGTACAGGGATGTTCCAGAGTGCTAAATCAAAGCAGAAAATAAGGTGAGTTATTCTTTAAGCACCTGTCTCTTCTTCATACTTAATTCCAAAAGAGAAAAAAATGAAAGCACTGCTTTAATGAATTTTGATTATAAGGATACATGCAGGGGCTGACAGAGTTTAAAGGTTTCTAAAATTATAGATGATAATGACTGTGAGATGATTACATTCAATGTGGGCAAACAGAGGGCAGTTGCAAAGAGCTAATTTCTGATCAGCAGAAGAGAAATACAAGTGAAATTGATGGGGAAAAATTAGGCATGAAAGATGAATTAAAATTGGCAAGTCTTACAGAAAAGTTTGCTAGGAAAAAAGTACATCTTTTCCATCAACAAAAGGGATGCTTTGCCTTGATAGCTCATCATCCTTATTCAACTGCAAAGTCAAAGCAGCAATCAGAAACTGGGAAGATGTGTACAATAAATGAGTTATACTGTATCTGAAAACAGATGATAGTCAATATAAATTAGAAGTAATGAATATAGAAAATTGATAAAGGAAACAACATAAATTGAAAACAAGTATGTGGTAAGATTAAGGACAATAAGTTTAAGTGTCTAAGGAATCAAATAAATTGTATCATGGTTCATGACTAGTGGAGATAATATTTTATTATATATTTGAAAAAAGGATACTGACTTAAGTACTTCTTCTGGTCTGTATTTTAAAAAACACAGCAACATTTTAAGAGGATGAAGTGCTTTCCAGTCCATTAATGTCTTAAGCTATTAAACATCACCTGCTGTTGTTAGATATTTTAATGTTTTCAGATCTAAATTCCTTTTTACCCAAGAGTCCAAAGAAGTTCACTGTGTCACCTATTGATTAGAATCAGTAATCTACAGTAAAACAATCTTGGCATGGAGGCAAAATCTCAGAAGACTGAGTAAACTCTAATGCTGTGTTAATGGTAGAAAAAAAAAGCAAGAAACTTATTCCAGTGATACGTCAGATGGCCAGATGTCCACTGCTGGCAAAGTAATGAGCAGAAATATAATTAATGGCAATCAACATGTCAAACCTGTTGCAATTTTCTTGGGCTTGCAAGTTTAGCTGAAGGAGTTAACCACACAGATTTCTCTTCACTTAGTAGCACATGATATTCTGATTTTAAAAAAGACCTGTGATGATTTTACAACATCCATAAAGCACAAAATGAATGTGCTGTAAGGCCTTTAAAAAGAGTTGTCAGGAAGAACAACTCTTCAGATGGTGATGGTGCCTCACACAGCTCCACAATCAGAAATGGGCCTGATGGCTAGTGATCTGTAAGTAAATAAAAAATCACAGCCAGTAAAATTTATGGGGAGGTAAAGTTTGGCAGAGTATTAAATATAAGAAAAAAAAACCATAATGGACCCCGAGTTGCATTCAATAGCAAGTGGATGCTTACAGACAAAACGCATTTTGACATGGTTCAATGAAAAACAAAGAGCACAAGCTATTCCTACTACAAGTGTCTTGTGACACATGAACTCTGAAATGTATCTAGTGGCAAAGCCAGACAAGCAATGATCATCTTGTATCACCTTTTGACAAAGACAGATAGTAAGAGCTTTCAATGCAGAAGGATAAAGTGTTTCTTACTTCTCTGTTGTAAAAGGGTTATTTTATGTTTGCATGAGAGTATTACAGAATCACAAGATGTGCTGCAATGGAAGGCACCCACAAGGATCATAGAGTCCAGCTCCTCAGCTCCTAGCCTTGTGCAGGACCATCCCCAGGAGACACACTCTGTGCCTGACAATATTATCCAAATGCTTCTTGAACTCTGTCAGGCTACGTGCTGTTACCACTTGCCTGGGGAGTCTGTTCCAGTGCCCAACCATCCTGCTGGGCGAGGAACCTTTTTCTAGTTTCCAAACTGAACCTCCCCTGACACAACTTCAGGCTATTTCCTCAGGTTCTGGTTGCCCGTGAGAAGAGATCAGTACCTGTCCCTCTACTTCCTCTCACATAGAAGCTGTATATTGCAATGGGGCCTCCTCTCATTAATCAAACTAAGTCAAGAATACTACTTTCAGCTCTGGTGTCCATCCTTTGAAGGATGCTAAAAAACCAAAGAAGCAAAACAAATAGCAACTAAAATCTTTAGAGATCTGGAGAAAGCGCCTTTCTATGAGAATCTCAGAGTTGAGTTTGTTTAGTTTATCAAAACCAGGACAGAGAAGTGATTTGATTCAACTTTTAAGTACCTTCATGGAGAGAAAATACCAGCTACTAAAGGTATCTCTCTAATCTAGCAGAAAAGAAATAGTGCAGGAGTCACTGAAAGGTGGACAAATTTGGGCTGGAGGCAAAGTATGAATTTCAACAAAGAGGATGGTCAGCCAGGAAACAGGACTGACATAAGATTTGGATGTCACATCCCCTGCTCTCCTTGAATCAAGACTAAATGCTTATCTAAAAAAATGATGCTTTCATGAAACACTAGTTTGTCCTGCCATTATAGCAGCAATGGAATAGGAATATGAAAGACCTGCAGTGCACAGAAAGTCAGACTGTTTGATTGAACTGTGATTCCTTTTAGCCTGAAATGTGGCAAGCCCAGGAATTGCATTTGTGCTTGTGCAATTGGTCAAATGAGCCACACTGGAAAAATCTAATCTCCAGAAAAGTAAAAATAGGGTATTTTTCTGCCACTTGCAAATTTGTTATTCCCCTCTACTGACTATTCACTGTGGTAGGAGATGGGAACCTTAAAGAATGAAACCTAACACTATGCTGCTCCTTCATCTGTCTCCTTTATTGTTGGCTTTAGAGATTTGGGTAGCAATCCCTAAAAATCAGCAAAACATAACCACAAGATCACCTGTGGAATAGCATGGTGAAGAGTGTTGAGCTCACTTCACTCATTTGGAAGTCTGTCTTTTGCTGAAAGCCTCTGGCATTACTTGCTAGTATTGCATTGTGCTGCAGTGTAGCAGGGAAAGAATTTGTAAAAAGCAGGACCAACTAAAGGCAGCCGCAGAACCAGGAAAGATCTTTAATTTACAGGACAAAACAGCATCGGTAATACTTCCAAAGCAATTGGGGGCTGGTTTAGTCATCAAGCCAGACTGGCTGCACAGCCCAGACTATAGGAGGGTAGGAATTGCCCAGATTTATGAGGTATCCCCACCAGTGATACACCACGTGGTAGTGCCCACTTGCCAGAGACCACCACAGTACCTCTCCTCCCATTTGAGGTATGAATGCCTGGGTATTGTTCCTCTGCTGCCAGCCCAGGGGCTGGCTCATGAAGGTTGATCTGGTGAATTTCTTGCAGTCTGAGTAATGGGAAAAGAATGGAAAAAGCCAAAAGGAAAAAAATCAACTCCATCTTGCATCTAATTATTAATTATATGCAGTTTCCCAGAATTTCCAGAGTAGTTCCTTGATCCCCTCAGGACCATGTCTTAGCCTTGTGAATCAAGAAACAAGATTTTCTCTTTCTTTTGCCACATAGTTGCTACATATTTTTCCATCCTTTTGCCTCTTATCTCCTCCCCATCAATACATCTTCATTCCTTTCTTTGATCTTTCTTTCCCCAGCTGCTACTTTCCAGTTTCTGTTCCCCTATATCTCTTCTTCCATCATCTCTTTTGCTTCATACCATTTTCTCTCATATTCCCTCTCTCATAGCTCTACCACAGTAGGGCCCTGACACAGGAAAAGTGATCTGTTTCTATAAGAACAATACAGCTGCAGCCTCAGCCTATTTAATGAAAGCCTGGAGTTTATGGCAAGAACAGCTTCTCACTCCCTGAGGTAGAGGCAATATTTTGTATTAATATTTGATATCTCACTTACGACAGTAAATCAGATGCATTTCTCCCAGGAAGAACTGAAGGCAGAGTTTTGTTTAAATTATATAGTGCTAAGTCAAGCTGGTGGACCACCCGTTCCTGTGTTCCTGCCAGACCTCTCAGAGCTGCCCTAGTTTTAGATAGAGCATGGCCTGCTGTCAGTCAGAGAACCAGAGGAACAGTATTTATGAAACCCCTGTACAGCTTATGTTAAGATTCCCTGCAGCTGTGTCATCTTCCAACTTTTGTCTTGAGTTACTTCTGTCTCTGGTGGAGTGCCTAAGCCCAAATGCTGAGTCAGATACCTTCCCACATACCTTAGACCAAGCAAAGATGATGACTGTGCATTTTTTTATTCCCTCTTTCTCACAGACACACATGGGCAGAATGACATTCCCCCACATTCCCACATTTGTGGCTGGGGTAATTAAAAAAGACCTTACATTTATTGCTTCAAGATGCATAGAACCAAGGTGGCTTGTACCCTGTTGAAGATGAAGATTTCCCAAATTCCCCCATTAAGCCTTATTCAATTGATGCTTGTGCTTTTTTTCATGTTTGCCCCAAAAACCTCTTGTCTTTTCTGCAGATGTTTTGGAGACCCACATCTCCAGAGCAACCTCATTCTTCCAGATCTGCTCCTGCAGCTTCTGGCTGAGGTCTTCTCTCTTCTTTCTGGAACTCAGCATCTCAAGGTGGCATTAGCAGTAGACTATTTCCCTTCCCAAGCCTAAAAGGGCTTGGTAAAGGTAACTCAAGGCACAATTTGCTCTCGTTGCATTTTTCTGTGCTTGAAGGGGAGGGGAGGATGAAAGGTAGATGCATTCTCTATTTGTCTCTATTTGTCTCTATTTGTCTTCATCTTCTTCCTAAGAGAAGATGATGGGATGCAATGAAGTAAGAAAAGAGGGGCAGAGGAAGAATATGCCTCTTTTAAGGCCGCACTGTCTTTTCTACTCCAGGAGAAGATCATGCCACAGGCATGGCTTGTGTTCAGACAGGCATCAATGCTTCAGGACCTGTAGTCAGATAAAAATCATGAGGCTTGGAAAAAAACCTGTTTCTCTGGTTGGAGTTTTGGTCTGAAGAGGTCAGAGCTATAAAAAGCTGTGATCTTTATGTACCACTCCTTGAAGATAACTTTTCATCTATTCTGCCCCGGGGAAGCCCTGGCAGAATGAGTCCTCACTGCATGTGTGCTACCCTCCACAGAGAACCTTTTCAAAGAGCTATACCTGACTGGCTTCCTTTTTTTGGGATGCAGTATCTCAGCATGAGAGACACCTCACCAAATGGGTCAGTGGGAGAAGGCAGGTTATCCTGCCCCACAAATGCCCAGAAGGGCAGTGACAGGAGTAGAGAGGAGAAAAAGAAAAACAGCTTTTTTCCTCCCTTCTGAGCTTGGGCAGACTGATAGGCACAGTAAAATGTGTGTGTGTCACGTGGCAGGTGTGAATCGTTCAGACAAGCTACAGTACACATCTTTAGTTGTTTTAAACTGTCCTCATGCATCAGACCTCGCTGCCCCTTACACAGACTTATTGCTACAATCTTTCATTGAAAGGATTAATGTCACCAAGACCTGACTGCTTTGGACATTTGCATCAAGGCTGGCAGCATGGTAGCCAACTTTTTGTCCATGGCCATTTCTTCCCCAAGCCATTTAGGAGAAGATCAATGCAGGAAAAGGGAAATTCTGGCATCTTTCAGGTGAAGTTCCTGTCAGCCAAATGACTGACCCTCTGCAGCTCCTGTCCGCTAACGCACTGTGCATTGCCTCATTGAGCAGAGAAATCACACCCAGGGCCTGGGGGCACGTTTGCGGAGGAAGTACAGCCAGAGGTCTGGGCAAGCATCTGAAACACGTACTCTGATTAAATTCTGGGGCTGCCTCACTGCCTGACTGCAGGCAAACCATTCCCTTTGCTGAGCTTTTTCTCCTATGTGAGTTAGGGCTTATGTAGGAACATAGTCAGAGAAAGTCTAAACTTACTACTGTGAGCAAAAAATAATTGTTGATGTTGAAAAATTAGGTGTATGCTTGTATGTAGTGTTTGGCAGATTCTGGTGTTAGATCTGGCTTCATGCAATCAGAAGATTATTTTTTTCCTGAGGAATGGGGATCAGCTTTATCTCAGCCATAAATCAGAATAGCTTTCCAGTTTTTTAATTTCCTCATGAAAGCAACACAAACATTTCCCCACCCCAGAGCTAGCACTTCCTCCTCTCTCTTGCTCACTGCTGGCTACACAGGAGCCCTGAGCAATTAGATTTCTTTTACAAGGCTGCCTGCCAGAACAATTAGCCCACCAGCTCCTCAGCAGAACCATTACACTTTTGGGGAAGCAAAAAGCCCATTGCCACTACAGACAGATGGTCCTGCCTCTCTCACTCTGTGCAGTGCACACCCACAGTGGCTCCCCATATACATCCTGCCCAGGATTAACCTTTTTTTTAATGACTTTTTTTCACCTCAGGACTGTGTGACTCAGTGGCACCTTGCTCTGTGTGTATCCGTGTCTCTCTGTGTATTTAAGCAAGCCAGAGGATGCTGGTGTCTCACTGCAACAAGTACAGACCCATAAGCTTTGCATAACTGCATTGGTGCCAGACAGCCTCTCTACAGTACTGTACTGTGGCTCCCAAGGGCAAATTTTCCTGCTTATATAAAATACACAGTTCTTCATGTCCTTCTTTTTGCTACTGTGACCAGTCCTATTTTGGTCATATACATTTGTGCTATAAATGGATCCTGAAGTGAGAGCTTATCAACATTGGCTCTGTTCTCAGGGCTTCTTTTATTGTATCAAAGGTGCATTGGCATTCGTCCGTCTAATTTACTTCTCTTATTTTGGGGGGTTTTTTTTGTTTTGTTTTGTTTTGTTTTTTAAACAGTAAATTGGTCAGGGAACATGGTAATAAGCAAATATTCAAAAATTGACATCTGATAATGATCTTCTACCCCTAAAATTGTCTTGCTTTTTGAAGCTAATAATTCAGCACTTCCCCTACAATTACAACTTTAGAATGGTTTAGAACTTGGTTTTGATTTTGTCAATGTCCTTAAGATCAACCCTCTGTTACCAGTCAGTGTATGTTTAGCAGGAAGGTGGAAAAGGAAGCTGCTGATAGTTATCTCCACTTTGACTGTTTAGTTTTCACACTAATTCCACTGGGGTTGAACATCGGTGCAGTCAGTTCTGTAATGTCCTTTAGGCTGCCGTATCCTCCACTTAGAGCTGCAGAAATAAATCCATGAGTTGCTGGAAGGCCACCTGTTACCTCAAGAGTCCAGATATCAGTGTAACCTTGCAGAGGTGGCAAAGTAGATTTCCATTTGCATCCCAGCTCCAGGGCAGTCAGCCATAAACCCTGGCAAGGTCTCATATGTAACTGCTTCTGTTTGGCACATCTAGCAGACCACCTCAGTGAAGCAGAGGGTAGCTAGTGCTTCAAAAGAAAGCACCAGGGAAGCACCAAGTCCTGTGAAGATACATAAAAGGCAGTGATTCTGTTCGCTGCAGACACCAAGAGCTGTGCTGCTTCCTTCCTTCACCCTATGCTTGGAGGAGTGTTTTGTGGGAAGAAGCATGTCTTTTTGATATGATGCATTGCTGCCTATTGTACATACATACAAATGTGTTGACAAACTTGCTGAAAATGTTAGCTCTTCCTGCTAACTGTCCCTTTGGCTATATATCCCCTGTTCCCTCCACAACTGTGTATTTCTACCTACAAAAAACTTTAAAAGGAGGGTTTTTTTTTTTTCTACATCTGAAGTGCAGCTCAGAACTTCCTAGGATTCATTCAGGCCAGACACATAGCAAATCAACTTCAAAGATTTTCCTCAGACTGCTCCATCCCATAATCTTCATCATCTCCTTCCCTACTCAGCCCAAACAGCTCTTGCCATTTTGCCTGCAGTTTATCTTCAGTAGCAGGTAGTAGCAGGTAGTAACAATAAAGCTCTTCCCTGATAAGTGTTATCAGCCAGCCTGCCTTTTTTTTTGGTTTTTTTTTTTTTGTCTGGGATTTTTCCCTATGCTTCTCTCTCTTATCTCTAAATTGTGATGGAAGTGTTTGGGGCTTAGCTTTGGACTGAAGTCCAGAAGGCTTTAGATTGTCTGCTATTCAAGACATCAAACAGAGAAGGTCTTGCTGAATGATGTGCAACCTCCCACTGGGCACAAAAATTGTAGGACAAAAACCACTTGAGCTCCATTCACCTGCTTGCATTTCTTCTTAGGGCTTGATTCACCCTCTTGACTAATTTTTCCATCCAGTGATGATCAAAAGACCTTCATATTGCTTTTCTTGAGGGAGGAAAGACTGGAAGTACTCTACTCCATCAGAGTTTCTCAGCCTACTCAGAAATGTTTAACCAAGCTTTGCACAGCTCTTTCTGCTGTAGTGCTGTCTAGTGGAGGTCCCTCTGGTCATCAGGTCATATTATCAGAGATAATCAGAGCATTTCACAGATTCACACAAGCTCATTCAGAGAAGCAAGACAAGACAGTCTCCAGTGTGCCATGAATCTCTCACTCGTATCATATCATTTTGCTTTTAGCGAGACTACCTTGTCACAGCATATGATGTAGAGTACCCATCTTCTTAGAGGGCAGCAGTATAAAACAGGTTATAACTGTAAAACGTTTTATTCTTAAGGCCTATTTTTTTATTTCTATCCTCATTCTGAATCTGAACATCTCAGTATCTATCTTTCTGGGCTTGTTTAATTTCATTTTACTGTCATGCCTCAGAAAACACTTCCTTCTGCTAAGTAACACCAGGCAATAGAGTCCTCCAGACTGCAGCACAGGAGGAACCAGTGTGCCACTGTATTGATGACCGCAAGATAAGCAAACACAGCTAGAAATATGATGCAAGTGGTTTCTTACCCAAAGGGAAGTCACACGAAGGGATTGTGTGTACCTTCACCCAGCTTCTTCCCAGTCTTCCAGACTGCAGAGAGCAAGGAAGGATCATGTGGGATCACAGAAACATGGTAGGATGTTACTCACAACTGGAGGTCATGGATGTTCTGTAGGAAGGACAGGCAGGGGCAAAGAAAGAAACATGAGAAGTTTGCACTGGGGTTCCATCACAAACCCCTTGACCAAGAAGAGGAAGTAAATGAGGGTTCTTAAGAACAGTTAACAGAAATCTCCTTAGTGCAGATGCTAATCTTCACAAGGAATATTGTTCATTCATACATCTGCTGGGAGAGCAACAGGAAACGCAGTTTTGTCCTAGGAGCCTTAAAACACTGCAGGGATAAAGCAATGCTCTTCCTTCCCACAAACAGGGGTAATGATGTCATAGAAAGTGGTTTGGTCCACAGGGACCATACAATCACTGAGTTTAGGATCTAGAGAATATTTGGGAAGGTAAACAGCAGTTAATACTCTGGATTTTCCCAGAGCAAATTTTGGGGGTTTTTTTAGAGACTTTCTAGGCAGAATCATATGAAAAAGAAGCTGCTATGAGGAACTAACATACCAACGGGGCTGACTGATTCTTAAAACAAAATTATTGAGAGCTTAGGAACAAACAATCTGGTTCAGCAGGTAGACTGGGTATTTTAGCATAGGGCCCATTTGGATAAACAAGGAATTTCTTAACAAATTAAAATGTGAAAGGAAAGTATACAGGCAATGAGACAAAGATAGACATCAAAGGAGGACTACAGAAACCTTTTGTGGTTCCTTGGGGATGAAATAAATGAAGACCAAAGCAAACCAGGAACAGAGCAAGAGAGATTGGAAACTTCAGCAAGAAACATCCAGATGGGATTCATTTTTAAAAGTAAAGGCAAAAATATTGCTAGCACATACTCAGCAAATAGAAGATATGCGAAATATTTCTGGTAACAGCATAGGTCCTAGGAAGAGGAGGCACCAAGTAAACAGAAGGTTTTAACACAAAAATGTGCTGAAAATGGGCCTTGTTGCTTTGGGCACCTAAAAAAGAGGGTAGGAAATCTGACAGGCAAGAGTTTACATCAGCTATGTACTTGTGGCACTTCTGACAATTTCTGGAACTGGAGATCAGAGAAAAATTATTAGACCAGTCAGAGAGCTAGAATGTCAAATTTACAGCAAGCATTACCAAAGTTAAATCTATATTTGTGGAATAATAGATGACCAAAAGCAAACAGAGCTATTAATCAAAAGCTAAAGGGCAAGGCTGCTAGGGAGGTAGGAGACAAGCTACGAGCGAAAGAGGGTATTTCCAACTCAGTATCAGGTATGGCCAAAGTTGCACTGGGTTGTGGAAAAGTTTCCTGATGGTAGAGATGGAGGCTCTCTCTACTTCATTTCACTTCTATAGAGGGCCTCTGTTGTGGGCAGCAAAGAGTGGTCTGTACCAGCAGTGCTTGGGAGGTTTTGGACTCAGGATGTTAGAGGGACAAGGAGAAAATGGTGGCAAGTCCTAAGAAGGGAATGGCATTACTGTGTTCGATTGCCTTGGGGTTTTGCCTGCTCTTCTGCCTTCTCCTGAACTAAAACACCCATCAGGGATTGCTGCAGAAAATCAGGATTGGGCTCAGGACACAAACCTGATTTCTTGTAACCCTTATTTTTTGGTCTCACTGCAACAGAACTGACTCATCTCCATCTAGAAAGACATAGCAAGCACTTTGAGCATCTCCCATGGACCCATTACCTCTCTCTACACAAGATTGACACTGGAGTCTCTCTGGAGAATTTGGATTAAGGAGGTGTTGAAAAGGAGCAGGCAAGAGTGCTGGATATATGGGAGAAGTTAGTTCTTCCTTAGTGGGGCCATTTGGGGAGGACAAATCAGAGACCTTATAGACACAGACCCCAGGAGCTGAGCAAGGTGAACTGAGTGCTGTATAGTGTAGGGAGAGGCTGCACCATGATTCCCCAATCCTGTCCCCTCTCCCCACCACATACACACCGACCATGAACTTTTTGCATCCTGTTTCCTGGCTCTTCCACACGGAGCATGATACTGCAGATTCAGCTCTCAACACACACTTCAGAGAGAAATGTCAGCTTTGGACAATTGCAGTCTGTTTAACCGGAAAGGTGTGCTGTCCATGCAGATGGCAAAAAGACAATTTCCACCCATCTCTGGACCAGCTCACACCTTGTAGGGTCCCAACCAGTGCTGAGCTGCCAAGAGAGGAGTCTCACACTTGCCGCTGGCGGCTGCTGAGCCGCTGGAGAAAAGAGCACTTGGTAATGATATGTATGCTCTGCTCCATCAACACTAAGATTTGTTGCTCTGCTACCCTTCCTAGCCTCAACCTACATCTGGATTCCAGCTAGTGAAAGTCCTTTCACAGTCATTAGTGTGGGTTGTGCTAATGGGGTGTCATCATAAATGCTAACAGTTAGCTGAGGGCAGCAGCGTTCACTAAGACTCCAATTGAGAGGGCAGCAGATGCTACAACAAGCTCAAAGTGTGGTGGTCGTGGAGGGGGAGGATGCACTGGGAAGGCAAAGGCAAGCTGGTAGGCTGGCAGGCTGGTGAGGAGATAACAGAGCTTGCTGCTTCAAGGACACCAGCCTGAGAGCAGTCCTGGATGCTGGCAGTGCTGCAAATGCAGAGTGTGGGGGTAAGGGTTGCAATGGCTAGGGATTTTGCTTGTTTGGAAGGTGAGGGACTAAAGGAGCCTCAGGGGAATCCCAGCTGTTAGCATATGTGTGGGGAGCCCATGAAGGGCAGCCCAGGGGCTGCATGGCAGGATCAGGTAAGTGCTACAGGGCACCACTAGTAAGGGTAGTAATGGGGAAGAGATGAGATGCCCATGTTCAGGGGAGAGGATTACTCGACTTGCATTATCATTTGAGCTTGCATGCACATGAAGAAATGAGCTTAGAGCTTCAGTACCTCAGGGAACTGACCAGCAAAACTACAGTTAGATAATTATACCATTAAATCTATGTTAATATTACTAAGGCTGGTCATGAATTTTTTAACAAA
Source organism: Erithacus rubecula (assembly GCF_903797595.1). Taxonomy (NCBI): domain Eukaryota; kingdom Metazoa; phylum Chordata; class Aves; order Passeriformes; family Muscicapidae; genus Erithacus; species Erithacus rubecula. The sequence goes on from NC_136658.1 coordinate 23,082,454, forward strand.
CCAGTGTTTCATGGGAAAATACCAACTGATTTTATCAAAGATGAAACTTTTCTCAAGGACAAGAACATTTCAAATTTAAATTAAAAAAAAAAAAAAACAGTAAGAATCAGAACACACACTTATTACAGTGAAGGGTTTTCAGGACATTTCTCTCTAAACAAGATTTCTAAGTAAATGACCATCCATGAATCAGAGTCAAGGGACTTCAAACTGGATCCCACAGCAGATACTTACCAGTAGGCTGCTAAGGAGCTCTTCCTGATCTCGCTGATTTATTTTCACTGATAAAGATCTCAAAATAATCTGATTTTTATTCTGGTACTGATCAGAAAACAATTTTTGCATCCTAAAATCTGGTAAGACAGGGAAAACTAGTTCACAATCTGCTCTCAGTATAATTCATCCTCAGGGGGATGCTGTTCTAGAATAAAAGCATTTTCTTACTTTGGAGTAATTCCTCTTATTCCAGAACAGATTATGCACATGAGGGAGTTAAAATAATACAGCAAGAGTAATAACTGCTATTCTATTGCCACATGACTCAGCTTCCTGGAATATTCAAGTATTAAAGGATGCAAAAGTACATATGTAGTCTTTTTCTCATTGAGAGTATCATTTCATATCCTCACCTGATCCTTTGCTCCTTCTGAGATGAAAAACGAAGAAATAGCAAGGAGACCTTTCATCAACAATGAGACTGAAATGAAGAGTGGGGTACAAGGTGCATGTGTTGTTACCACATCACATTACATCCACCTATCACTTTTCTCCCAATATTTCTCACTGGAAGCAGCTCTGAAGACATCACAATCATGACTATTGGCAGGATTTGTGTGGGTGAGGTGCTGAGAGCCAAGCAAGCCCAAAGACTGAATTAACTTTTGAATCTCCCATGCAGAGTGTCCTCTGCAGTGCTGAGATGAGGTCAACAGATGGAGGAGGATGGAAAAGAAGGAACTTCCCTATCAGTGCTCATGAGCTCATCCCATTTCTTTGCTCATAGAGTCTTTCCACCTGTTTCAGGTCGGTTGGCACTCCCTCTTGTTCTTAAAGACAGCCCATCAGTAGGAGCATAATCCTTTGTCCGGAGGTCTGAAAATTTCTGGGCCCTTTTATGTCATTGTCATGTTACATTGGTCTAGCATACTTTGCAATATTTCAGGACTGAAATAGAGTTTCATGTTGCAAAAATGATTAACTGGCCAAGCATTACAAGCACCCAAAACTAACAGCTTAGACATTGAGATGCCTTAAACAAAGAGCCCAGCACAGTGGCCTTTCTATTTGCTGGTATAGCACAATACAGAAATCACCAAGAGTCCTTAGTCTTCTACAGACACATTTACAGCCTCTTGTCCTGTTCATATCCTGGTTTTGCCCATGGACACAAACTTCGTTGCTGATTGACACAGAAATAGCCTGTCCTGGCATTTGGCTCAAGCTTGGGCTTTTTTTGCTGTTCCACTCACCACAGCTGTAATCACCTTGTCCTGAACAGCACTCAAGAGATTTCCAGAAAGCAAGGAATGTTCAATGGACTGAATCTGTAATGTCCAAGCAATCTCCCTAAGCAGGATTACACTGGAGTAGCAGAGGCTGTTCTTTGTCCCATCTCTGAGGGTCTCTTCAGGCTTGAGACCTCCCCAGAGAGGGCATGAAGGTGGTAAAAAGTCTGGTTCTCTCGGAGGCGCCGGCAAGAAAGCAGCTTGAGATGACCTTGTGTTGTTTTGGGGCTGTTTATTTATCTTATCTTAAAAATGTTTCTGCCAGCCCGGCACAGGTCCGCTCTGCAGGTCGACCATCGGAGAAATGTCTCCTGGGAGGGCTGTGCCAAGGCCTTTATACTCTAAACTACGTATACAATATTTACAAATTTTCCCCAATGCCATGCAACCTCTTTACAATGTCCAGTTCTTTGCCCATCCAATCTGTGATTCCCAGGGTGCAACTTCAGCATGGATGACATGAAGAAGAAGGAGGAAGAAGCCCACCACACCCAGGATCCTCCATCTTGGCCACATGGCCCTTAATATAAACAATCTAAAAACCTACTTATACTACATTCTAACATTCTAATTTACGCTCTACTCATCATTATTTTCTGTGTCTCTTCTCTCAATGTGGGCAGATTCTCCCAAGGAGCCAAATCCAGCCCCTGCAGCTCCTGGGCAGCACTCGGTGGTCTCTGAGGGGTCTGCCAAGGGGGTTTTTGCATCCCCAGAGGAGCCAGGGGAAAATCCTGGACTCTCACAGTTGTTGTTGAGGGAGACATTGCAGGCTTAGAAGAAAAGACATTGCAAAGAAAACTGGATACTATGTACTTCTCTACCTTGACAAATTCTACTTTCTCATCAACAGAAGCAGCTCTCCTAAGAGGGAAGGCTCTGCCCAGATTTGGTTACCCAGCCTCAGAAGGCTGGCATCTGTAGCTTACAGTCAGAGGACCCCACACACACTGGAAGGCCGGGCAAACAAACATCTAAGTGTTCACCAGCAAAGACCAGCATGAATCTCTCTGTGATGCAGAGCCTACAGCAGGAGGCAGATTCTGTTCTAGCAGATGATGATCAAAAGCTTCTTGTATTGTATTTATGAGATGACTTTGCATGCTTGTGTTGGAGGAGGAATGTGGCTGACTCCAAGAATTCATAGAGATTTGTGGCTGCCTCTCATTTAAAGACCAAAAGTTGCAACTAGAGCTGTTACCCAGATCAGAACATCATCACATCAAGAAATTTCCTATCTGGCCACTACATGTAGGTGTTTCACACAGGACTTCACAGCTGTGACTACATAGAAGTACTGGCATGCTCAGACTTGCATTCAAGCATTAACCCAGCAAGTGGGGGGCACCAAGTGCAGAAATGACCTCCCCAGCCACTAGATGCTGCATAGATGCAGCACTGGATGTTGCAGAGAGCAGTGCTGCCCTGACATTCGCCTCCTTCCAAGGCTGGAAGGCCATCCTTGGGGGCATGTACTGATGGTGATTGTATGTCCCCAGGACAAGCCCATACTGTGTGAGGTGGGTCCCAGACTGGGTAAGCAGTGCTATTTGGCCCTTGCACGGACCATTCATTCCCCTTGTACAAAAGAAAGTCTTGTTCAATTCAATGTTGATGAAAGATGTGGAGCAGAGAGAAGCTCGGAAACAGAAGCTACTTTCTCATACAGCCAAGGAGCTGGGTGACAACTGGTCTCTGTTCTCCACCCCCAGCCTCTCTCTGCCTCCCAGAAGGAACAGACAAAGGACATGTCATGATCAGCTTTTGGAAAAAAGATTTGACATCACTGTCAGTGGAGTGGTTATAGAAAGCAGGGCCGTTCACATCCTTCTGGATGCAAGATTAATACTGGCTGTTACAAATGGCAGTGCTGTGGTCAGGGTGTTTTGAATGGCAACATCTCCTTGTTGAGGTTGGGGTCTCTATCACAGTGCTTTCAAAAATACTTGTGCATTGATTCACTGCAATGGGATGGAGGATCCACCCATGCTTTCAATAAATAGCTCACTTAAGATTTAGTTTCTTACAAAAGCAGTTACTTACCTTTAAGGAAAAATCTTATTGAATTTAATGAAGATGAGACTGACAGAAGGGCATAGAAACAATTCTTAAAGCTGACGTTTAACAGACAGAATCTTCCTTTTTTAAGCCATTCTGTAGAGGTCAGTCCTCAGGATAAAGCTCTCTGCTTGACACTAAAGAATGGGTCATAAATCGATCAAAAGGTATGTCATATTTTCCCTTTGCAAAACTTTTGTGGAGGAGTAGAATGCTGAAGTGCAATATTTGGGGTACACAGGGGAATCCTGTCCAAACAGCTCAATGGTTCAGGGTTTCTTTAAACTTCTCCATCAGTACAACACTCTGTCTCACCTCCCTGCTCCCATCCTGTTCTCTCCCTATCACATGGGAACATTCTCTCCTGCAGGGATGAGACCAAAGCCTGAAACTTTCTTTAGTTCTGCATTTCTTTAGCAGGTGGGCAGGAGGATCTGAGGAAAGGCAGTCACTCAGGCTCTTCAGCCTTTCATGCACAGACCCCACCCCTAGTGTGCAAGGTACGTGCAGAAGCAGGCAATTGCTCCCCCCACACAGAAGGGTGTGAGGGCTCTGGCCTGCATGCAGCAACTCTTACACATGCTGTACAAGTGGAAGCTGATTCCTGGGGGATTGCAAGTTCTAAGCCCTCTGCAGTAACACAGCCTTGCAGGTGGTGAAGGAAGGAGCAAAGAGCACTGGAAGCACCAAGACAAATCTCTGTCGGAGGCTGTGAGCAGAGCCCTCACAGCAGCTCCTTGCTGCACCTTTGGAGTGGTGCTGCTGAAAGAGCTGCCTCCCAGCTGTAGAATAGCAGATGTGTTTACCACACATCAATTTGTCTCTGTCTGGGTCCTTACCCAGCCTCCATCATCATCATATTCAGGAGTCTGCAAAGCATTTAAAAATAGCATTAACACTAATAATCTATCTTTCTTTCCTCCCAAGCTTGTAGCAGAAATAGCTTGATTAGTATACAGCTCTGGTGCTTCAAGGGGGAGAGAAATGAAACTGCAGAGGTTTGCAGAGTGGCTTTTCAGTCTTCTTCAAGCAGCAACTGCTGGCTGTTTTGCTGAAGCACAGGTTCTTCAAAGGATGGCAGATTTTAGATCAAGGACTGCTTGCTCTGCCACACATATTCTCAGCCAGATTTACAATGAAGAGAGAGAGAATCCCTGCTGCAGCTTTGGACCTTGGAAGAGAGGCATCTGACAACCATCCTCATCCCCTGCCATTACCCTTTAACCACATCCAGAAAGCTGGGAAGAAAAGCAGTTGGAAGGCAGTCTGTCCTGGGGCAGAGGTGTGGACTAGGCAGAAGATAGTTCAGCAAGCTCTCTGAAAATACCATCAGGCTGTATGTAGCCTGACCAGGGAGGGGCTTGGAAGGCAAGACCCTTGGTGTCTCATTGCATCCCCCAGATGTGGATTTCAGAAGTGACTTTGAGGGAATAATTTGTCTTCTCCAGGATTTATCCTCCCTCTCAGCAGAAAGGGTGCCATCTTCCCAGTTCACACATCACTTTATTATGTGTGTGCAGTGTTTTGAGATTTGTATTTACAGCGACTGTGTGATGCCACTACTTAGCAATGCTTCACAGATCATGTCAGGTGCAGGCATGACTCTTGACTGGCCTTTTCAGTAGGTTTCCTTTCCAAATCCCTTTCTTCAGGGCTCCTGCCAGGCTCTTCCTCCCCTTTTGTTTGCGAAATACACCATGCCAGCTGAGAATCAGCAATTGCTCTCTTTGCTTCTCTCCTGCTTTGAAGTCACTGAAGAGGCAAGTTCTCAGCAGAGCTAGGAACAGATGGGTCCCAACAGCATAGCACCACACACATTCCCACAGCAGAGGACACCAGCAAGGCCCCTGCTGCCCTGTAGAAAAATACCCTCTCAAAAGGAAGAGTGGAAAGTATGAACAACTCACTCCCCCAATCCTATAAGTTGCCTCAGACCCATACTGTACCATGCATTGCTTCTAAGAGCTGCAATAGGAGGGGTGAGTCGGGATAGTGGGGAGCAGCTGCAGCCACTCAGCCTAGATGAAGTAAGACCTTGGGAGGCTCACAACACTGTGGCACAGCTTCCTCCTCTGCAGCACAAGTCAGCGAACATTTTCCACAGTGCTTCCTCCCCTGTGACTTACTGCTGCAAGATTCAAGGATGTGGTCTGTGGGTCTGCCTCAAGGCTGACACAGCATCAGGCACCTTAGGGCATGGCAATGGAAAAGCAAGAGAAGAAAATTGCAGGAATAAATTGCACACAGATTACAACTGTAAGCTACCCTCTCCAACAGCATCTCTCCTAGGATCTTGAAGCACTTATCACTTGGGAAGGAGCTTAGCTTAGTGGCAACCTCAGGATGGAGATTTCATGGAGTTTCACATCATGTTGTACTTTCAATGGAGGCAGTATGGGCAGAGAAAGAGGCAGATTGCTGCATATGTGAGAGCTTTGGTGGCAGGGGCAGAAGGAAGGCCTTACTAGGTCAGCACCTCCACTGTCATGTGGCTAGGACAGCTCCAGCCACTGCCTTCAGAAGGGATAAAGAAGACTGTAGCACACTGGATATTCCACTGTCCCGTCCAATAAATCTGCTGTGGATGCTCTATCCAAGAAATTTATCTCTGCACAGACCCACTTGCACCAGAACAGAGTCTCATTGCACAAGTGTGCAGCTTTTGCCAGGAGCCAGCTCTGACTGTGGTAGGAGAGGAAGTGCTACTGAATCTCAGCACTCCAAGTCCAACTACAGGACAGACTGACTAAACTGTGGCTCTGTATGTAGCAGTGAAACAGCCATGCCAAATGTTGTGAACATAAAAGGGAGAGCCTTCAGCATGAGTAAGAAAAGCCTGAGCAGTTTGAGCTTCCAGAGTTTCCAGCAGGCTTGGATCTGACCCCATCGTCATGCTTTTCCACTCCAGAGAGAAACCAGGAGTCCTTAACCTTAAGTCCTTAACCAGCCTCTCCTAGAGAGGTTCCAGGGTTAGAGTGTTCACCCAATGATTGCTTGCAGCTCCCAAGAGCGAACGACCCAAGATGCCTGTGATTAATACTCAGTCAATTAACTCCTCCTCAGGTTCTTCCCCCAGCCACAGGAGGAAAAAGTCTCTGCCTTATCCCAGGGAATTCTGAAAGATTCAATGCCTTGCAGGTGTAGCCAATAAATTCTTTTGGTGCAGATTTTCCTGAAATCAAGGTGCTGCAGATCTGGAACAACCCAGCTAACTCATTCTTGGAGCTGGATAATGCTTCTGCCAGTAATGCAAGAAGAATTCAGGCTTCTGCTGAGCCATCTGTGGGGAAGCATCTCACCCTTTCCTGACACCCACATGCTGGCTTTCATCCACAAGCACACAGAACACTTCTGGGCTGACCGTGCAACCTGGGGACTTTGTGCCTCCAACTAAGGATGGCTGACTGGATGGATGGATGGCTGGCTTCCTACCATTAAGGGCAGCCTACGATGCTAGGACAGAATAAGAGCAGCCCTCAATACACTTGGTGTAGAGCAGTACTTTGTGCCCTGCTCAGCTGGGGGAGAGGTGCAGAAGGACACAGCCAATGGTTCTGCACAGCCATAAGCACAGTAGTGGTGAGCATGGCCATAGTCGTTTTGGGCACTGAACACAACAGCTCAGAATGTCCCCTTGGTAAAGGGAGAAGTGGGTGAGCAAAGGCACTGACACTGGCCTGCTGCTTTGCCTGTGTTGGGTTCGCCTTTGTTTTCCACTTTGTAAATTTCATTTCGGCTGTAAAATGTCACTTGGTGTCTTTATTTCCAAGGTGTTTTCAGAAATACCTGGTCCAGAAAGAAACATGGCCAAGACCTGCTAGCTGTCCTGAGAAGACAGACTTCTCTTGTTTTCCAAGAAGACTTGCCAGCCAAGGATCTCATACTATTTTGCCCTGCTTACTGCATCCCATGGCAGGAGGTTTGTTACCTGAAGCCAAACATGATCAACAAGTCTCCACCTGAGCCTGGGACTGTGCTACTTTCTGTGCCTCATGGTTTGCTGAGAACTGTTTTGCTGAAACTTCTTCAGGAGAAACTCCTGGAATATGGAAGTCACAACCTTCAGAAGGTAAGGGAGGGATAGATGTGTGCTGTGCAGCCCAGTGCAAGAAGTCTACAGCAGGGCTGAGGTGTAACAGCTCTCACTTCTCCCTCTGTGCATCCAGCCCCAGCTGAAGGAAGAGCTGCTTCTCACACCCCTCTTCAAGCAGCACGGTTGAATAGAGATGGCTCTCGGTTATGGCCAAGAGACAGCTCCTGAGGGAGGCAGGCAGGGGAAAACAGAAGCGAGACAGTCGTTTGCTCCCACTTAACCTGCTCCAAGGCAGAGGCCGTCAGACAAAGCATTGGCTGTGGCTGTTCATGTGGCCAGAGCAAGGAATGGCCTAGCGGCTGTTGCAGTGAGAAGTGGTTGCACCAACATCACCATGATCCCACCTCAGGGAAACTGAGGCACGCAGTGGCGATCAAGCAGCAGCTGGAGGGTCCAAATCCCAGAAGCGCTGTGGCTGCTGGGCTCGGGCTGTGACTCCTAGGGTGCCTTATAGACAGGCAACCCGCACGGGCTGTAACCATGGCAGGTGCCTCTTTCTCGAAGCAGCCGGAGTAGGAAATCACCCCAGCACCGGTCAGCGGCAAAGAGAGACCCTCTGGACCGGCTAAAAAAATCCTGCCCCGCGCCTTCGGCGGGATGAGCAGCAACTGGCCCGGGGCAGAGAACCCTCCCTCTTCGAAGGTGCCCGTCCCCGCTGCGGGCGGCGGGGCATCGCTGCTGCTGCTGTATCTGGCCCCGCTCGCCTTTCCCCCTTTTCCCGGCTCGGGTCGTCTCCTCGCCGCTCCTTCCCCCCCCTCGCTGGATCCGCGCTCGCCCCTTCCCCGCTTAAGGTGGCCCTGCGGGATGCGCGGCGCGCAGGAGCCGCTGCGGGCCCTCGGCGCTCCCCCCACCCCCTGCGCGGGGTGGCCTTAAATCGGCTCCGAGCCGCGCGTAGCCGCATCGCCGGCGCCGTCTGAAGGCGGGCGCCGCTGTCCACCGGCAGCGCCAACCGCCCCGTCCCGGTGCCGGTCCCGGTCCTGGTCCTGGCGCCGTTGCCAGGGCGCAAGGAAGCACACGCCTCAGCCCAGCCGCGGGCGATGCTCCCCCGGCAGCCCCCGTCGCGCTGCTGCCCCGCGCCCGGCGCCTCGGCTTCTCCGCCGTGACCGGCCCATTTCGCCAGGTAAGCGGAGACCCCGCGCTCGGGCACCGGGGCTTTGGGTGTGGGAGCGCGCCGGGGATACAGCGGTGACCTTGCAGTCCCCGGTGCTTGGCGCTGGAAGGGTGCCCTGCCCTGCGACCTGCAGCTGTATCCACGATCTTCATCCCTGCTCAGAGCCCGAACGGGTTCCGCGCTTGACGGGGAGCCCCTGCCCTTGCATCCTCTCCACACCTTGGTCAGGACACATTCCAGGAGAGCGACATCCGACTCCCGGACTGGAATTTTCCAGGTGTGGGGAAATGCCCCAGGAATGGTGTGTGTCCACCCGGGAATCTCGCCACTGGGATGTCCGAGCTAGGGTACCCAAAGGCAGGTCCCGGGCACCCTGATGCTCCCGAGGAGGTTTTATTTCGCCTCTTGGTGGCAAATACCACAGAAGCCAAATTACAGAAGGGCGACAACGGGGTTTGTGTGCAGGCACTGGTAGCCTCGCTGGGAACGGACCCCAAGTGGGTATCCCAGTGAGCAGCTCTAGAGAGATGGGAGAGGTCAAGAGCAGGAGGTCTCGGGAAGGGTTCTGCCTGTTTCTACCCCTGCCTTGCACACGGGCATCTACCGAGGGATGCACTTGCTGGTTTTCTGGAGCAGTTTGGGGTGGATCTTGCTAGGTGAGTTGGAAAGTACTTTTTTTTGGCTTCCCACTCCAGCCACTCACCCATCCGGCCAGGGGAGAAGAGGGAGAGGCTCAGCAACTAATGCCTGACAGAGAGAAACCCCTCAAGATGCTGCAAACCTGGAGAGAAGCAGCGAGTTCCTCAGTAACTCCTTAGGGAAACCTGCCCAGGGGTGATTTCTGTGCAGCTGGAGAGAAGGGGTGTTGGAATCAGCAGAGCAGCACCAAGCATCACCACAGCAGAGCAATAATGACAAGCTATAAATACCCATCCGATAACTTGAAGTCCACACAGCTCAGCAAATGAGTGGGGGAGAGTGAGTAATGCAGCCCCTGCAGGTGCTTTCAGCTTATTTTTCAGACCCAGAGGAGGCCTCCTTGTGCAAAGCACATATGCAGAGAGTGTAGCAAGGTACAGCAGTTTAACACATGAGTCTGATCATCCACTTCTGCTTGGGCTTAAATCTCATCAGGTGCAAAAAGAGAAAAAATGGATGGGGAGGTTCACACCTTGTACCTCTGGACAGCTAGCAGAAGTGCAAGGCATTGACCTCGCTAGCCTCAGACATGACTAGGAACAGTGGCCATATAGCAATTCCACATGCTGGGAGACAGGTGCAGAGACAGCAGGAAAGGAACCTCACAGAAGGGAGGCCATCATTATTTCAAAATGTGATTCCTCAGTAGGAGATTATGGGGACCTCAGTCTCAGGCAATGGAGAGGGTTACAGGGCAGGAGAAAGCCACTGGCGGAGCTGTGTGTGAAAGCCTGTGTCACATCTGTTTGCAGCCATGCATGCTGCCAATCCCCTTTTCTCCATGCTCTGAAATGGGGTGTGGGGGCTCAATCACCTTTGGTTGGTGCCTGCTGTATGGTTTCCTGGAATCTATCTGTTGGCAGGCACACCTGGGATACAGACCAAGTGTGAGTGCCAGTAGCTGAGCACATGCTGTGCCTGCCTGGTGTGAGGCCAGGAGCTCAGTGACTCTGATTCCTGCCCTCTCTACCCCAGCTTCCAGGAGTGACTTTGGTGTTGCTTTCAGGGCACTTCATTCTGCATTGAATTAAGACTCCGCAGAGCAGTTAGTGTACAGTGGTAGATGTGCAGCTAACACATCATATCAGATGTTTCAGGAATCTGGTGAGACCAAGTAAAATCCCTGCATTTTCAGTGCAGCAACAATTGTAGTAGTAATAATAATAATATTAGCAAAGTCATCTGGGCAACCTGGCAATCCCAAAGCAATTCAGCCAGCTGACAAAGCACAGCTGAGACGCAGCCACCTTTACAACAAAGGGATTCAGCCTGGCTTGCAAGACACATTAACAGCCACAGGATAGAAAACAAAACAGTTGGGCTGAGGACACTTGCTCCCACAATAAGGGTTTGTTTTAATGAGGGAAGCTCCCGCACCTTTGGGCTTTGTTACAGTGTCATCTGGGAAGACTGTTGCCTAGGGAGCTGTACAGAGCTATACAGCAGCTAAGCGTACACAAGAGAGAAAACACTTCCACAATGTACAGCTCTTAAATTCATATTCTTTCCATGGTTTGGGAATATTTTGGTGCCTAGTGCCTATGTTCTCTAATGGCATCTTCCCTGCAGAGTGTCCAAGGTTGTACTGGACAGCTCAAGGTTATGTCTCCTGTGTATCCAGCATCCTTTCTTCTTGCACTGGTAAAGGTGATTTTTGGCAGGGAACTTTCTTCTGCTTCAGCAGCAGGCCAGGAGATGTCCTTAGTGTCTGAGACCAAAGTCATACCTAGCAGGCAGTTTGCTGGCAGGAGTCTGGGCCGGACTACAGCTGGATTACACTCCTGCAGTACCCCTGGATGGCTTTCCTCCCCTCTTCACCACAGTAATCACCTGCCAGTGACAGTGCTCTACACATCCCTGTGTTTTTCAGTTCCTTCATAACTCCAACCTCAGCTGCACCTCTCTCCAAGGGTGATGGTGCTGCAGGCACAATCACCTTCTGCTTTCCTCCAGTGCCTCAGGAAGCAATGTTCCTGTTCCAGTCATAAGAAGCCACCCCACAACTCCATTCACCTCCTGGAACTACTTCCAAGGCCTCTTCTTCCTCTTCTTGAGCACTTTTGATGGTCTTTCCTGTTCACAATATTTAGGACGTCAATAAAGACGTGTTGCAAGCCTTCATAGGTATGCCTACAAGGGATGAGATATTTGATAGGCTTGCTTGAAAGATTTTACTGAGCATGCAAAATTGCTCTGAGAAAGCTCTGCAATTATTCTGAAGGATGTACGCAGGAAAGATGATATCTGTCCCTTTCCTCCTTGTATCTAATTGTTCCTAATAAAAGAAGAAGCCTAAAAAGGAGGTAAAAAGCCAGACTGGAATCTGGGTCCCACATACCTCCAGGGCCCTGGAGGAGTCTAAAATCACTCTGTCCTTTTGCTCTTGGCCTTTCTGCCTAATAATAAGCATTACACTTTTCTGCACTGCTTCCCATCCTGGGATCTCCAAGTACTGTGCATATGTGATTAAGAGCACTCCCTGCCCACATATAAAGCTGTTTGTCAGGATGACTACTCCCTCTTCACAAGGGAGACACGGCAGTTCATCGCGTCAGAGCTGAGACAGCCCCAGATCATCTGTCTCTCAGACGAGTGACCCCTGCGTCTCTGGGAAGCACTTGCTGGGAAGCAGATCAGCCTAACAGGACTGCAATTTAAAATCTATAGTACCACAAAAGACTAATAAACACAGGGCATGGATGAGACCTGTGGCTGTCAGCACCCTTGTCTTGGGTGCACACATGACTGCCTAAGGCCAGCTCTTCAAAAGGGACACTGGCCAGACCCCACTAATTCCTCCAGGTTGGGGTATGTCTCCAAACCTCACCTCAACCCATGGTCAGCACACTTATAAAAACTTGGTCCTTTAATCTTAGTCTGCATAGGCTAATAATTAAGAGCTTGAAGTCTCTTCTAGCTTGCTCTCATGTAACATTTGTGCTCCTGAAGGTCTTTCTGTAAAACTCAAATTTATCTAATTTGTTAATGCTCACAAGTGTTCAGCTGTCTTGTTGACTCCCTCCACCATGCAGTGTGGGGGGCTGTCTGATCATCTTTCTGCCTGAGATGAAAACATTGCACTCTGCAGATTCCTGAGATTTATAGAACGTGAGCTAAGTTTCCTCATGAGACACAGCTTCCCAGGTCCGAGGCACAGAACTGCCATCCACAGCTCCAGCACAGGGACCTTCAGATTTTGTTTGCTGTTCAGCCCTACTCTGATCAGGTAATCCTGATGCCTGGTGCACATAGAGAGATTCCTTAAGATAGGGTTAGTTATCTCAAGAAGACACATGAGGAGGAACATTGGAGTGAGAAACAAAGCAATCAACAACACAGAAGAGGAAGAATGAAAGCTTCTCTACAGGTCTTTTCTCAGTAGAGGAACTGGACTGCATTCAGGAAAACATGAAAGGTAGCAACTTGATGATAAAAATAAGTATTTTCCATTCTGTGCACAGTGACATAAGGAACTCTGTGCTACAAGATGCTGCTGAGTGTAGGATTCAGGAAGAGGAGAAATTGTGATTATGATGGTAGGTTGCTCATCCCTGGACAGGGCAGTCCACTTGAAATAGATCTAAATCTTCAGGGTTGAACCTCTCACATCCTCTAGTATAGGATTTTTTTATGCCTTCCAAAACCCACAACACTGATCAATGCAAGACAAAGGACAAAAGGACACAGACATGTTCAAGTGAAGATCACTGGGGCATATTTTAATTTCTAGGCAGAAGCAAAAAAACCTGTTTTCCAGGCTGTGTGCTGACACTTAATTCATAGGTTTGGATTTTGTCAGCTGGATTGGGTTCAGGTTAACTTCTGCTGAGATTTGAACCGATCCAGTGGTGCTTATGCTGCCACTTCCCCTGACCGTGTTGCGGATTTTAGAAAAACTGCCAGCATCCTGGCAACTTTATGTGGTGCTGATCTATGAATAATGCTGCATTGCAAAAGGACATGGTTTTCTTTGGATGTTACCCCTTGTCAATGAGAGCAAGGGCATTTATTCCCAGTACAGCTAACCTCTAGCCAAGCAAAGTGATGGGATTGCTTGGAGCTGAACAGGGTTAGCAGTCAGGGAATCTCAGCTCTGGATAAAAGTTTTTAGAGCAATAGTGTTGTCTTGTGCTGTAAGTTCACAGTGGGTCTCTGTGTGGGAGTACAGGGCACATGGAAACTGTGATTTGCTAAGCAAAGCAGGATTGCCCCTTGGCAATCCTTTTGTGGGAGAACTTGGAGGAAAAGCCAAGGACCAGGCAGGCAGCAGTAACTTGCAGACCCTGCCTCCTCTGAGGTGATGCTCGACTGGGGTGTTGCAGGGTAGTCTGGCTTATAAAGACACCATCCTTAAGGGAAGGGTCCTCTGCTCCAAACAAAAATTTCCCAGTGCCTCTTGGTAGAAACAGCACAGTTGATCCTTGCCTGGCAGGAGCAGAGGTTGCTATCTCCTCTCCCCCTTTATGCCCTGATTGTTAAAGTAGGATAGCTAACATTCATCTTGTCCTGACCCTCCCTCATTCTGAAAGCTAAAAACAGTTGTAAAGGGGTATTTCTCCTATGACTGGCAGAGTTAACTTATTTTTATGGTTATATCCGTAGCTATGGGTTAGACAACAGTGTTAGGCTTCATGAAAGCCCTGACTGTGATCCCAGCAAAGGGACTGATTTTCTTTGGGGTAGTACTGCACAAAGTGCCACTTCAGAGACCAGTGCTGGGTGAGCCTGAATGGCAGCAAGGGATCTTGTCTTCTCTGCTATGCTGGGGTGCTTTCCTCGCTGTTTCAGCTATTGTGTTCACTGTGTCTCCCCTGCACTTTCTTCAGTACCAAATGCCAGAGTGATCTTAACTTTCTGCTGATACCTCATCCCCTGGATCCTTCTCTCCTGAGGCCCTTCCCCCAGCCGAGATCCACACAAAGGTGAAAAGGAAGGAGGAGACTATGACTTTCCTGTATCTGCCAGCTTCTCTCTCCACCTCTGATGTGAATGAGGCCCTTCATGGTTTTCTCTTTAGCAAACACAGATGCTTTGTTTTATGGGCTTGTGGGATGGGATGGAATTAATAAATCAGAGTGCCAGTGCTGTGCTGCCACATTCCTGCAATTTTAAGGCAAGATCATACACAAAGATAATAAAGAAACAAAATAGGCAATTTCTTCAGAGAGCATTCAGATGATTTTACTGTGTCTCCTGCTTGCTGTCCCCCTTGGTCTCCTGCTCCTTCATCCTTGTTCATTCCTTCTCCTCCTCCTTTCTCTGACTTTCACATTCCCATTAACCTCATTTCTTCTGTGCCTCTTTTTTTTTTTTTTTTTTTCTTCCTCAGGAATCACTTTCAGTCATACCTTAGTTTCTCACCTACATCTATTTTTCTTCCTTTGTCTTCCTTTCATTTATGTTTCCTTTACCCTCAGCCCCCACTAAGGTGTGACCAAGGTTTTTGCATCCAGGTATGAAATTCAATGTCCTGCATGAAAGCCAAAGAATCAGGAATGCCTCAGATTTTCCACTGTAGACTGAAATGTCTGCTTTTACCCCTGCTTTCTCCGCTCTACTTCTGTTTTTCCTCCTAAGGATGATGCTGCCTGAGAGATTCAGTGAATGACTGTGGGAATAAAACACAAAGTGTTACTGTTCTCCTCTCAGACCTGGTATTTAACAGTGTTCCTTCGAGCAAAATTAGATCCCCAGAACTGGTAGATTCTTTCCTTCCTTGAAGGATAACGACAAATACTTTACCTAAAATTAATTATTTTGAGCCAAATGACAAGTTTTAACATCTGTGCTAGGCTACCACCAGGTGGTAATGAGCTAGGGGAAGATCTTTTTTCTCCCCTGTAATTAGCTAACTGTATATGGGGCTTCAGGAGGGCAAAATGAACTGTGTGGTTAGTGCAAACTACCAGCAAGGGACTAAGAGACTTTTATTCATTGCACTGGTTGTTTTTTTCTCTAATGAGCTTAGGCACTTCAAAGTCATTTCCCCAGAGCGCTTATCCATTGTTGTGCTTATCTTACCTGTGGGGCAACTGAGGCACTGAGCAGATGAAGTGATTTGCCCAGATCCACATACTGATGCATAGTTGAAGCCAGAAAAAGAACCAAGAAATCTTGTTTCACAGTTGACTGCTTTATCCTCTGGCCTCAGAGGAGGCCAGCAAAGACCTTTATCTTGTTTAGATGAGTGGACAGTCATTCCAAGAGGGTGCAGGGGCAAGGATATCTTTCTGTACTAATATGTGTCTTAATGAGTCCTGTTGTTAAGCCGCTCCAATGATGGATCATGCATCTTCTTCACTAAGCATTGAAATAATTTTTCAATCATTAAAGCTAATACAGAATCCTCAGAAACATCCAAATCTCACAGCAGGGACTGAAATTAGCAAGCAAACAGAAACCACATCCTGATTATTCCTGTGCCACCTCTACAAAGCCCACAATCACTGTCTGCTAAAGTCAAACACAAGTCCAGCTGAGCTGTATCTCAGGGCTTGGGCTAGGCAGTGAGAGGCAAGCTGGCAGATCCTGGTGCTCCACAGTCCACAGCAAGTGTTTCTTCTCCTTCAGACATGTGTGCCAGCTCCTTGTCTTCATGGAGCAATAAGAAAGGAGGTAGGAGTGTTAATCATTGACCCCAGATAGCTGAGGCATCCCCAGGCAGATCTTTAGGAAGGAGAAATAATTTGCATTTGTCAAGTGTTATTAAGTGGCAGATCTCAGCTTGGCCAACATTGTTCCCCCAGCATATTTTTGTTTTCTTTTTGCCCTTGGAACCACTTCCTCCATTCTACTCCCACCAATCTCTCACATTTCTCTTTTGTGAACAGGTGGTCTCTCCAATCCAGTCCCTGCTCTGCTTTAACTCATGTCTGCCCACCAGCATGGGATACCAGCACCTCTTGAACTGTAGCATCCCACAGGCTTCTCCATAACCCCTCCAGTAATCCTAGTGCACTTCCCATTCTGATTAACAACTCTCACACTGTTTCCTATTTTCCTCAAACCTACAGAGCTCAGGATCATGTTATACAATTTTAACTGGAATTTTTTTCTGCAAGATTTATGTTCTTGTATACTCTCTTCTGCAGTGCACTTACCAGACTGATAAAATCTGATATCAAGTATTTCTTTCCTAAACCAAACATGGGTGCTAACCCAAGCACCAGAACAAACTTAAAAAGCCTAGAAATTAGTTACAGCAGCAGAATCAAAAATCCAGTTTCTTCCTTCTTACTTCCCAAGCAGTTTTTGTATGTATCCTCTGCTGAGAAGCTGTTGCTGACCCTTCAGGGGTATTTTTTGTGGAGCTGGTAATGGGTGGAGGTAGCTTACATGTGCATGTGTGAAGCTGGAAATACCTAACCTGGCTTGTTGATCTCCACAGATGTCCTCATAACCAGACAGAACTTTCCTTCTCTGAGCACAATGAGGGAGCCAGATTCATCCTCAGAATCAGGAGTGATTCATATCCACCTCTCAGATTTACAGCAGCAACCCATTTCTGGTTTTAACAAGAAACCACTCTTTTGTCTGCCCTGATCTTCCAGGCCAACCTGGTCTGTCTTTGAAGCTCCAAGGGCTCTCAAACTGCAGAGAAGCATTTTAAAAAAAGCCTCATTCAACTTCCCTCTCTACTCTAAAGTATCTGTTCATCAGTTATTCTGTCCAAGGCAAACTGGCAGCCCATGAATGTAGAGGTAAGGTAGGAAGGACAGCACTGCCCAGCATGCCCTGAGTGCCGAAGTGTAAGAGCTGGGGAGACACATCTCCCAGGGTTATCCTGGTTGTATTTGTGCAAAGACAATACTCCCATGTCTTTGTTTGAAAGACAAGTGTCTGCTAAGAAAGACAGGAGCCTCTTTTTGAAATGGAGAATGTAAATCCCCCTCTCTTCAAATTATTATAATTTTGAAATTAAGGGTCTCTCAGCCAAAGATATGGGAATAGGAACAACAGTTCTTTACTAGGAAAGTTAAAATGCAGTATTACAAAGAACAAACCCAAAACACTGACAGACTCAGAATATAACCTGACACCCCATCAATCATAGTGTTGGTAGCAATCCCATTAAATGGTGGCTACAGTCCTCCTGCAGTGACAGATGTGGTTCAGCTGAAGCAGTGCTCCTGTAGAAGGGTGTGGTTTTCCTCCAAAGGTCCAGTTTTCCTCTGGAATCCAGTGGAAAAAGGCTGCTTTGGTGTTCCAAATCTTAGTTTTTATCTAGGTAGGAAAGGCTTGGTTCCTCCCCCGGGTGGAGCACTTTACAATAGGATGATGCAATTTTTTCAGTCATACAGTGGGATTCAACGGGCCATTAACGGACAATATCTTCCTGGAGGAAGGATGGTTTGTGGAAAAGATAGAGATGACTGCCCCACCTGGTTTTAACAGATGGCCCATTAGCAGAGAATATCTCCCATGGAGATATACCCACCTGGTTTCAACAGATGGTGATAGAATACATACTTTTGATCACATCCTGTATTGCAACCTAAGACATGCATCTCAGGAAATAGAGCAGGCAACTCAGCAGCCTAGGGGTAATATCAACCCCCTTTTGCATCTAAGCCTAGAGCACACAATTTCACAGAGAAGCCCATGAGTACAATGCAGCACAGGCTGACCTCTCTCCCAAGGGAAGGTTTATAAACACTACATGCAAAGACACTTTCAGACCAGGCTGCTTTTATGTGCAATTAAGGAGCATGGCAGAGAGCAATACCTACACAAGCAAGCCCTATGGCAAGCCCCATACACTCTAAGAGAGAGAGAAGTTTGTTTCTCATGCTGTGAGCTCATCTGCCCTCAATTCTCTCACAGCCTTCCCTGCCTTCCCAACAGACTCTTCCATTTTAACTGTGCAAGACATGGAAAAACAGAAACCAAAACTCACTTTTTTTTTTTTTTTTTTTTTTTTTTTTTTTTGTGGTAGGTTTGGATTATTATTAGAAAGGGGCATGTGACTTTTGTTACTCCTCAGCTCCATCTGTTCACCCAAATGCATCCACTGCTTACTTTTTCTACAAAATAAAGCTTACTCTGATCATGATGTAGGATATATACTAGTAGCTGTTGTTAGTGCCCAAGTTAGATATTGCTACCCAGGCATTCCCAGAAGATGAGAATTGCATCTGGGTCTCTTGATCTCAAACACCTTGGGACATATTTTAAATGTGGCCTGCCTCTACTCCAGAGTCAACAACTTCCCTATTAGGACAGGTAAGGACAGCAGGACAGTCCTAGCAAGACACTGACCATCAGCTTCCTGCCCCTTCTTTCTTTTGCTCTCTTCTTCCCTTTTTATTTCACATGCAGAAGGTAGAAAAATAAACACTGTCTGCTGATTCTAATTTTCATTCTAGTATTTCTTTAAATCAATCCCAAGCTATGCAGATCAGCTGTGGCATTTAAGGTACAAATCAAGAAGCGGACCATAACATATATCTATCGCAGAAGACAATTCTCTAGGTGCTAATTTATCCATTCTACATTTGTTTTTAAAAGAGTTCGCATGACACTTGGATGCTGCACAGCAAGTGGCAAATATAATGAGTGCTGATTATTTATTTGGAGGAAGAAGTCAGAATTAGCATTTTGGACCATCTCAGCCAGTTACAAATCGAACATATTTCACACAGCTCAGAGAGCTGAAGCAGAAAAATGTCTATCAAAGACACCAAAGTGATATTTCTCTTCTCTCTAATCTCAGGCAGCTAACACCTGCATGATGTGGCATCAGTGCTGTCCAGTTTTCTCTCTGTATTAATCTATATGGAGCAGGGGGCTAGCACACACATGTAACCATTAAAATGCCAGTATTTTGGGAAGACAGTAGACATATTATAGCTACATATATAACTACACTGGTGTTTTAAATAACATAACTTCTGCCACCCTCATTTGCACTGTGATTTCAGCCAGAGCAATTTCTCGTTTGCTTTCTTTTGCTCCCCTAGGAATAATGCAGGAGTCCAGCCGGGAAGAGCATTTCAACATCGCCTTTGAAAGCAGGAGGAAAACAAGCTGTCTAAATCAATCAAGAGCGTGCATTAGTGATAGCATGTTCCTCTGGAGGTCTGCATTTGATGTCATATTGACACATAGCTGAGATCAAACCCTGTCTCTGTATCCTGGCTGCTACCAGAGGAACAGCATTGGCCTTTGGGCCCCATATCTTCACAAGGAACTCATGATCAATTTTATTTCTTTCTCCCTTAACAAGCATCTGTGAAATGTAATTATCCATCAAATAATGCCGAATGCCTTTTTCTCTGAAAAAGTAATTCTTCTCCATCTTTAAAAATGCTCTAGAAGGAAATACTATGGGTTTTTCCTTTCTGCTTTTGTAAAAAAGCTGTAAAATGACAGTTCCTACTCCTGCTGAACAGACATCAACTGTTAACTCAGCAGGGAAAGCTCTGAATGAGATATACAGAAACTTTGGAACATCCACTATTGTTTTTGCTTCCTTAGAATTATTTTGCCTCCTTGGAAAAAAAAAAAAAAAAGGTTTTCTTTTTGTTGGCTAATGCAGATATTGGGCTGATTCATGCTGATACGTTTGGAATTATTATTCTGAAATAGTCATCAGCATCTAAAAAGGACCTCAATTCTGCCAGAGCTCAGCAGAAGGGAAGAGAAGCTGACATCTCAATAAGCCCCTGAGTTCCCTTTCAAGAAAGGATAACTCCAATCCTAGAGGTCTTTCAGGAGAGAGCTAGCTTTCTCTAGGGACATCTGGTACTCCTTGCTTCTCTTCAGGCCTGAGCCGTTAGTCTTACTCTGGGTATTTCTGGCACCCCTGGATTATGGCACTGCAGTGCAGGGAAATTGTGATGGGGCAAAGGGCTGTGTCCTCTGAGTTACAGCCCGCCCTCACCTATGCTCAGGGGGCAGGAATGTGGTGACAGGTTATATGGATCAATTGTGAAGGACATTTGGGTCTGGGCTGATTAAAAATAGCCTGGTTTAGAACTCCCTTTTCAGGCTCTGCAAGACTCCCTGCAAGGATGGACTTTGCAGCCAAGTTCGAGTTCTAGTCTATATTCAAACTGGGTTATCTCCATTCCTGCTGATAGCTTAGATAGTGCCTGGATACCCTTGATCTACCTGGGGATAGCAGGCTGAGCCGCATGCTGTGTCTAAAATATTGGCTCCCATGGGACCTTGTCAGCAGATTTAATTAGCTCCATCAAAGTTTCTTTTTTGTTTTCTGTTGGGTTTTTTTTTTTTTTTTCGGGGGGTGGGGTGGGGGTTGTTTAGTTTTTTTGTGGTTTTTTTACTTGGAATAAATCCCTGTATAAAGCATCCCCTTCCTCCAGTCCATGCTCCCACACACAAGCCACACGTCTAGGACAAGGACGCTCTTCGGAAAGGTGCTGTGTCAAGCTGTTTACGGATCAAGCTTTGAGGAATGCTCCATTTGGCTTCATGTGGGCAGTGGAGGGATGGGGGTTGTGCATGGTGTATTCCTGAGGGATAAGCCTGGTTTCTGGGCTGAAGTAACTGTGCTCCCATATGGTGAAGGGATCAGAGCTGGCAGGAGAGGATGAAGCCTTTCTTTGCATCTGAGGAAAAGGCAAAGGGGCTTGGGAAGGGCAGCTGTTTCATTGGGAGTGACTCAGTTCCTGGGGAAGTTGTCCCCGCAGGAGTCTGCGCACCAAGGTACATAGTACTGATGGGGCTGAGCCTTGAAACTACACAGCTGCTGGTAGTTCTGCTCTTCCTGCTGTGGGGAAGGACCTGGCCATCCTTCCCTGTATTGTTTTATTATTTATAATTCCCTGGGTTTTTTCTCTCCAGAGAGAGAAAAAACTCAGTTAATTTTCCTTTTCCCTCTCTCCCCATGAGCAGTAGGGCAGTGCTCACCTCATTCACAATGCAGGTGTCATTTGCCTGCAGCCCTTTACCAGGTCTTCATCAGAGGAATTATTAAAACCCCCAGCAGAAGGGCAGTCTTACACCTTGTGACAGAACCACAGTCTCCTACTGTTCCTGGGCTACTGGGAGGTCAAGATCCCGGCTGTGGGATCAGAGCCTTTCTCTGTCTTGTACCATCCACCTCTCCTATGAAGACAGGCTGAAAGAGTTGGGGCTGTTCAGCCTGGAGAAGAGAAGGCTCTGGGGAGACCTCAGAGCACCTTTAAATACCTAAAAGGAGTTACAAGAGAGCTGAAGAGGGATTCTTCACAAAGGCATGTAGTGAAAGGATAAGGGGGATGGGTTTGAACTGGAAGAGGGTAGGCTTAGGTTAAATATTAGGAAGATGTTCTTCCCTTTGATGGTGGAGAGGTGCTGACCCAGGTTGCCCAGAGCTGTAGCCTGTCCCTGGAAGTGTTCACAGCCAGATTGGATGGGGCTTTTAGAAACCTGGTCTAGTGAAAGGTGTCCCTGCCCACAGCAGGGGGGTTGGAACTAGATGATCTTTAAGGTCCCTTGCAAACCAAAACAGTCCATGATTGTATGATTAACATTACCCTTCCTAGAAAAACTACTTCTTTTTTTTCCCCTTTTTCAGTCACCTAGTTGCAGCAGAGTTTAGGGGGAGAAAGTGCTACTTTCTGAGCAGAAAACCAAATCTACCTTTTCCCTTCTCTTTCCCACCCCCACAAGAAATACAGCTGGATGTGAACCCTCAGGCACTGTCCTTTAGATCTAGCCTACCCTTTCTGTTCTACAACAATGCCATGATGCCATTCCTGAAGACCTGTCTGGGGGTCCGAGGAGTCTTGATACTGAGAAATGCCCTGTTTTGGCTGTGTTTGCACAGTAATTACCCATGCTTATCCCAGAGCAATAACCCATTCCACCCACTTCTGTGGTTCCTTGAATCCATCCTCCCACTTTATTGTGCACATCTCAAACAGGAAGGTAGCTGCCTGGTGTGGGGAAGTGCTGATGCATCTCAGCCTATCTCAATTTTTAGCACTATTGTAGTTTTGGCTGAAGGCTCTGATGGGCCCAAGGGAATGGGGGGAGAGGGGACAGTGGCTTCCTGTGCATTTCAGCAAGGCAGAAGCTGAGCCGGTGCTGTTCACCACAAATACCAGCGAGGTCATGAATTATGCATTCCTTGTTTAAAGAGAGGTCGCTCTCATCCATAATTGAAAGCTCCCTGCTCTGCCTTCAGCATCACATCTCCCATACCAGGAGTTAGGGAACTCATGAAATCTGCATAGACTTCCTCAAGGTGGCTAGGGGCTGGTAGAGAGAGGCAGCAAAATGCAGGCAAAACAAACCAAAAACCCTGCTGACAGCTTTGGTGTGTAAAATTAAGAGTCATCTCAGCTACCTGCAGATCTGCTCCAGCCCTGCTCCTCATATCCCTGTCTCCTCCCCTCTTGTCTCCTCCACACTTGTCTCCTCCCAGGGCACACACAGGACACTAGGCTTGCAAACATGGCTCAAACCAAGATTATGGAGCATTTCTTGAAACTTCTGTCTCTGTTACCTGAGAGTAGTTTGCTTTGGGTGCTTGCCTAGAAAATCGTTACACTGGATGGTGGGAAGTTCCCAAGGGACAGTTTGAACTGTGAAATTTGTCCCTCTGGGGAGGTAAGGATCTTTAGAGCCTGTGTCTCTGACTAGAGCCATACAGTCCTGGGGCTGGAGTTGGTCCAGCATTCAGTCTTGTAAGCCTGGCTTGTAAGACAAGCCAGCTGCCCTGAACCAGAGGCTGGAAAATCACCTTCCTTGCAGAGCACACTTTTTGAAAGGTGTGGTTCTCATTCTGGATCAGGCAGACAGCATGCAGAACCAAAACCTCAGAGAAGAACTGCCAAAGCCCATGTGATCCAAACCATTTGTGAGTTATCAAAAAGGATGCAAACTGAGCAGCTTCTCAACAGGGCTGTTGGAAAATCAGAGGCACTGGAACGTGCCAGCCTTATAATCCCCAGTCAGCTGCATCTCTCCCTAACTTTCACCTTTCTCCCATTCACTTAGCATGTCCTTTCAAACACTCTGCAGCTCAGGGAGAAAGTCACTGCCTGGGTCATTTTGCTGCCTTGGAATCTTTTTGCCTCTTTCAACATCTGGGTTGTCCTGCCTGTAACAATTTGTACTCTGTTGTTAATTAGTCAACAACAGATTAAGGGATCAGTCACATGTGATGGTCTGTACCTCAGACAGATAGATCTTGCTTCTCTTCAGCATTATTCTGGTGAATCCATATTTTCCACCTGTATGCTTCTCTCACTGTCTTCTCCTGAATCCTTTCAGAATAATGCACCCTGCGTCAGCACAGGAGCTTAAATGGAGACTGAATGGTGTTGCATCCCAGGACCTGAGAAGTCTGAAAAAGCAATGTGAAGCCAGAGTAGTATGAGAAACATTTTGTCCCTATCATACTCAGCTTTGTGCTCTGTGTGTTAGTTTATTTTTTAATGGAGAACAGAAGATTGATGGATAAAATTAAGAAGAGGGATGTGTAATTGGAGAACAGGCAAGAAGGCTACAGGCAACATATTGAAGGCATCCATCAAATATTCAGCTAATGTTGTTAAGGGTGTGTAACACAAACAAAGGCTGCAGGAGACCCTAGGAAAAAAAATAAAAGGAAAGAGAATGGGAATAGACAGGACAGGAAAAATAGCAAGGGAGAAGAAGAGCCATCAAGAGAGTACAATCAATAATATTTGTATTGCAATTACATCCAAAGGCTCCCATTGGGATCAGTGCTGGACTGTATAAGCATATTAAGAGATGGTCCCTGCCCTCTACAGTTTAAATCCAGGAATTATCAGATGAACACAGGAGATGGGTTTAGATGATCACAAAAATTTCTTCTGATCTTTAACTCCTCTCAGAGTAGATCCTATAAAATGAGATTCAAGACAGAAGGAAGGTAGTTGGTTGTGCCAAGGATACACACTGTAATGTTTGCCAGTAGGTATGCAATTAATCTGAGCCACTTAGGAGATTTGGTTTTAATTATAAAAAGTAGGTAAAAATATGTGCAGTAAGTCTCTGTAAGCCCCATTGGGGCCATCAGCAGGCTACCCAGAGGCATTGATATGGGACTGGATTTTGATGCTATGTTTTCAAAAGGATGGACTTATGCTTTAATGGACCACTTTGTGGGAAATATTCCATGAGGGGTGGACATTAAGAGAATGCAAAGGGCCTTTGTGTGGGTAAGGACAGAAGACAAAGGCTAAAATTATTAGTAAGCCAGGGGATTCTCATAGTTCTGGAAACAGGGAAGAAGAGAGACTGAAGGACTGAGAAAGGGCAAGTGAAAGCTATAAAGCAACAGAGAAGAGTACGCATGATGGATGCAAGGAGAAACAGTGGGGGTGACAAGGTAAAATTTTAAAGAGAAAATAAAGTATTCCAATAGAGATTTTTTGAAATGGATTGAAGTCAGCTCCTCTGTGAGGTTCACAAGTTTTCTGGGGCTTTATGCAGGGTTTAATTTCTTCAGCCTTGCTTGGTTTGGAAAAGCAATAGAGAGAAGGTGCATGCAGAAATAAATGAGCATGGAACACCAGGGGAGCTGCACACACAGAGACAGCATCTCCATTTGTTTGCAGTGTTTGGGAAGCATGAACAGGGCTGGCTGAAAGAGGGAGGAGGAGAAAGAACTAGAAAGGGAATTTATTAAAAATTCTTCTAATTTTGATCCCCTTTCCTCTGTACTCTATTGGTAATATAGCTTTCAGGGCTGCTTCCTCCTCTTTTTCCCTCCAGAAGCAACCTGAGTTTGCAGCAGTAGCAGGTCTGCTGCATAGAAACTGTGTCTGTATAATTAAGGCCTTTTATTAAAAGGAAGAAGCACTGGCTGCCTGACTCTGGTGCAGAGACATTGGTAATTGCAAGCATACTAGATGAAGCAAGGAGTTGTGATGACCCTGAGCCAGGGCCTACGTATCTGCAGTTGTTAATAGCAATCCTTGAATTTCTTTTGTGGCTCTGTCTGTTCTCACAGCCATGAGTGATAGGAAGCTTTATTCTGCACTGCTATGCTGGTAAGAGAAAATATTTCCTATAGGGAGAACAGTCTCTGGTGCAGGTAACACCATTCTGCCTTGTATCCAGCCTGGATCTTATGAAATAATAAAGCTTACCAAATACCTATGCCTTTGGCACTAAAGCTTGAAGGACACTCTTGTACCTGCCCCAGACCCAGTCGTCAAAAAGCAATGACATTAAGCAGAGCCAGAAAGTTTGCTGCACAAGGCTCCTGCTCACATCACCAAAACATTCCTGTGTGTCCCTGGCCACACAGCTTCCTTGGTCCACTTCTTCATCAGTTTTTTATATCTTGAAAGTAGTGAAATGGGCACCATAGTGTTTCCTGAGTGAGGAGGTAAGAAACATTAAATATTAACACCATTAATGGTTGGCTTGGGTAGCAGTCAGTGGGAATATGTTTCTCTAAGGGATTGCTCCAGCATAGGTACTATTGGTGTCTAACAAGGAATGAACTTGTGTTGGAGTAATTTCCTTAATAGGGCTTATGAACATCCACTTGCCCACAAGAGGACTTGCCGAGACATGCTAGTCTTCTGTCAGATGTCGCTGAAACAGGATTAACAGTTAATGGTGGTAGGGGACTGATAAGCCCTGAAATTGCACAATCCTTGTTTTTTTCAGGACACCAAGGCCAAATGTCAGAGAAACAATTAAAGACAGATTCTAAGAGGTCTCAGAGGATGAATTTAGAATAGCATCTCCTAATATATTTCAGGAGTACCCCATGGGTACTGTCACTGCAGAGCTGTTTTAGACCAATTGTCATTTTTCTTCTCACACAACTCTCTAAGGCTGAAGCAAGGCAATCCTCATCGTCTGGACAGATGAGGAGCTGATGGACCCAAATCCTGGGCAAGGAGTTGCTTTTGAACAAAATGTGCCTGTGTCCCTTTGAGGACATTGGTTTTAGCTGACTGGCCTTCAGTACACTTAAAAATCTCTAGCAGAGCAGGAATTTAGAGCCAACCAATTTGAACCTTCTTTCAATCTTTTGTATCAGCATGATGCCATCAATCTTTTCCCTCAAAATGCCTTCAGCCTAGAAGTGCAGGGGAATCTGGCAGAGCCTGGTACTCCAAAAGTGGTGGGTACTCCAAAAGTGGTGGGTATTCCAAAGTCTGTGATTTCAACTGAATGATGCAATGGCCAAACACTGCAAACCACAAGCAGTAAGGGATATGGATAATTAAACATTCAGCAGGCATCACTAGCACTGTGGAATGACCAAGACAGCGATTTCATGGAACACTTGGTAGGTGATAGCATGCATGCCTGACTGCCTCAATGCATCTGCCTAAGGAGTGTGAATTAATACTGCAGAAGTGTTAAGAGGTGCTGGCTATCTAGAGGATGCCTGACATCTGAACTGTGTTGTCCAGTTGCATATTCAGGCACACAAATCTTGCACACAGTTCCAAAAAGTTGTACAAAAGAAGCAAATCAAATTACAAAGTTCAGGAATGAACACAAGTCTCGAAGAGGGGGGGCAAGTAGCAGTTGTCTCCAGCTTCAGAATCAGCAACATGAACAACCCTAACTCAAGGACAGTGGTTTCATCATGGGATAATGGGAGGTTCTTTAGAGCAACAGAAATAGTTAAAAGCTTCTATTCCATAGCACCAGAGCTGGCCAAGTTGGATTACGGTTTGGACCTGAAATGTTAATGGAGCTCCTTGTAAACTTAGACTGCATTTCACTGTATCGGAGCCAAACATTTGTCACATCTCCCTGCATTTTTGGTGATTCGTATTTTGGAGGCCTTACTCTTTTTTCTTTTCTGAAAGGTAGAGAAATGCCTGGGCATTGGAAGCTCCCTGCAGCATGCTGAGGAGACGTAACCTTCTTACCACTCTCCTGATTGCCTTGCCATGGGCTCTTCTCCTAACCTTGTGGCATCAGTACCCAACCACCCACTACCTCAGCCTGCTGAGAAGTAAGTGCAAAAGTTCTGCTGTCAATGTGCTGGCGGCTGTGATGACTTCTGTTGCAAACCCTCAGCAGGGATGCTTTTTCACAGGAAGGGTTAAACAAAGACAGACTTGCCTGAAGGCCCCCTCAGGATTTGCTGACAGCAGGAACATAAACTAATCTCAAGAGCATGTTAAACATGCACCTTAGGGTGGCTTTGGAGAGAGGATGCAGCACTAATTCCAAATAGATGTGTACCTCCCTGGACAGGAGGTAGCCTGTTAGTTATTAGTCCTCTGACATCTTCTATTTTTCCTTTCTTCCTTTGTTTTGTCCCAGAAGAGACAGATGAGAACGTGACCTCTAAAGCTCTCCTTAATGGTACATCTGCACAGAGAGAAGAAGGCTTCCCGTCATGCACTCGACAGCAACAAAGCATAGGGGCAATGCCAAAAATCATCCAGAATTATGTATACTCCAGGCCTCCCCCATGGTCTGACACCCTGCCAACCATCTTTGTTATCACCCCTACCTACACCCGGCCAGTGCAAAAAGCTGAGCTGACCCGTCTGGCCAACACCTTCCTCCATGTACAGAACCTGCACTGGGTGGTGGTGGAGGACTCTCCACGGAGGACCAACCTTGTATCCAATCTGCTGGAGAAGGCTGGGCTCAACTTCACCCACCTCAATGTGGAGACACCCAAGAGCCTGAAGCTGGGTCTGTCCTGGATCCCATCCCACACCCCAAGGGGTACGCTACAGAGGAACCTGGGGCTGCACTGGCTGAGGGACAGCTTTAGCAACACTGCACCGCCAGAAGGCGTAGTCTATTTTGCTGATGATGATAACACCTACAGCCTGGAGCTCTTTGAGGAGGTAAGAAACATGGGACAGAAAAAGAGGTTAGAGTTGCAGAGCCTCTTAAGCCCAGATGCACTTGCAAAAATCTCACCCACTCTGCATGGAGTGGCAGCTGGGTATAGGGCAGATGCAAGTTGAAAGGGCAAAGAACACATTTGCCATTCTACAGGCTGCAGATGTGAACAGCTATTCACAGACCATTACACCAGCTAGAGTTCCTCTTGCCAGGGACCACAGGATATGTACCTCAGAATTTATATCTCTCCTCAGGGAGAGCTGACCTAATTTAAATAAGCATCAAAGACAAACTTCTGTCAAGATGTAAATCTGCATTGTTGTAGGAGTGTGATGGGTAAGGGATGATAGAAAAGTTGTCTGACTTTCTATCCACATTTACTGCTTGTCCTTCAGTTCTCTGGGTCCCAGCCACCACAGCAGGGCTGTGGCTCTGGGATCACCAAAGCCTGCCCAGACTTCTGCTGGAGACCTGGCTTTTGTGAGATGCCAAGCTTATTGTAAACTTGCAAAAATCCAGTAAACTATCTTGTCACCAATATAAGCCAAACTGTACTAAACTGCTTGAAGAGCAGAGTTACGCATCAGAACATATTTCCAGTTTTCAGAGTTGTTAGGTCTCTGCTAAGCTCATCCTTTCTTACTTTCTTCCAGGTCCTTTCTGAAAATTTCAATAAACCCCCACATGTCTAGGGAGTAGCAATGGATGGAAAAACAAGTCAGGAGGTGGGGAAAGAAATTGGGATAGATGAGGACAAAGATGAATCAGTCAGGGGGATTACTTGCACGAGTGTGAAGCTGGAGTGGATTTGGTAATACAGAGCTAGAGGCCTGTTGAAAGTAGTATTTGGCATTTATAAAATGATAAAATTCTACCATAAAAGGTAAAAGTTCAAGTGGGATGAGAAAATCAGAAGTTTTCATTCTTCTGAGGGACTGAATGTAGGCACAGCAGTGTGTTGTTCAGAAAATAATGTGCTAAGAATTTGCCTTGTGGCTGTGGAAGCTGTAGCTCTTCAAGCAGCAGCACAGGTGAACTAGAGCTTGTGCTGCTGAGAGCAATTATGATTGCGTAGGAAGCCAATGGGAGAGGACAGGTGCCAATTAAAGCAGAGCATGGTGCATTAAAGGGTTGGGACAAACGTGGTGGGGTTGAACTCTTACAGCACTGTCTCTTTCTGGCACACAGATGCGCTACACAAGGCGGGTCTCAGTCTGGCCAGTGGCTTTTGTTGGGGGGCTGCGATATGAATCCCCAAAAGTGAACCCAGCAGGGAAGGTGGTGGGCTGGAAAACCGTCTTTGACCCTAATCGTCCATTTGCTATTGATATGGCTGGATTTGCTATCAGTGTCAAATTGATTTTGGAGAAGCCTCACGCCAGTTTCAAGCTGGAAGGAGTTAAAGGAGGCTACCAGGAAACCAGTCTGCTGAAGGATTTAGTGACTATGGATGGGCTGGAGCCCAAAGCAGCTAACTGCACAAAGGTGAGTAGGACAAGAAATTTCAAAGATACAGTCTTCTTGCTGGGTGTTGGGTGCTTTTACAACCTCCTGCCACATTCTTCCACCTTTCAGTGTGCCTGCCTTGTGCTGGCACATGTCAATGCCAAATGATGCTAGGACAGACAGATGGACAAAGCCTTCTAAATTCATCTGAGTTTCAGATGTGAAACTCAGACAGAGCTGAGGAGCAGTGCTAGGCATTCTGTACTAATAAATAATCTCAGATGCACAATTTGTGCCCAGATTGCTTTTCCAAAATCCAGGAGGACTGGCAGAGGGTTGCCTCTGGAATTTTGCTCTAGAATGATCCCCTCTCCTTGTCACATTTCATGTGCTCGTGAAGTGTCTCCCAGGATCAACCCCTTTGAATCACATGCGTCAAACAGCTGAGAGCTTCACTTCTCTGAGGATCCCACCCAACGGGTGCAGCACTTTCATCGTTTCCATGCTATTCAGAATGCCTGAACTCTTTGTGCTTCCCTCTAGGTGTTGGTCTGGCACACAAGAACTGAGAGGCCCACTCTGGTTAATGAAGGCAAGCGTGGGTTTACAGACCCCAGGGTAGAGGTGTAAGCAGAGAGCCAATTCCAGGGTGTGAGTATCTTTGTCTTTATTGTTTTTAGTAAGGCAAATAATCTGTACCTGTTTCCTTATTTCTGCTGTTATTTCCTGAAAAACTGCATATGTCACTGTTCTGGTAATTCACCATGCCACCCTTTGGACAAGAAGTAGATTATCATCTTTATCCATGAATGCTCTGTATTTCTTGCTCATTCAAGCCTCCTTGCAGACCACATAGGAGTTTTACCTGATAGAGAGAAAAGTGACAGTAGAATCCCCCAGTTTCACTCAGGTATTAATAACAAGCCAAATTCCTTGCCTCTGGACTCTTTCATCCAGCTCCAAACTCTCTTTGGTGTGGAAGTTGTCCTATGAGATCACACTTCTCCAGGCAATCTTTTGTCCAAGCAGCCCTGCCACCTGTGCAGTGCTTCATGCATGCCCCTTCAGTTTTTATCCTGCATGAACAGCTGTGGTGTGGGTGCAGCAGGGAAAGGCTGATGGAATGCTTAAAGCACCTCAGAACAGGAACAACCAAAGCACAACCTACACAGACTCTCTCATTTTGAAGTGCTTGGTACCAATGCTACCAGAGCCAGGAGTACATCTGCTGCTGAGGTGAGATGGTGAATGTACTAGGAAGTGCCTTTGCAGTTCACAGAGCCATGTTCAGCAGCAGGATGGGTGATTATGGCAACCACCACAGGTGAGGAAGGAATGTACCAGAGATCATTTATATGTTCTTAGAAGGAGAATGATGATGAAGAAGCATTCAGATGTTATGCCCTCTGATCTCAAGGGCAGATTCCTGCCCCAAAAGTCCCAAAAGAATAAAAGTATCCCAATTTCAGAGTACCCAGCTCTTTCTGAAATGACTCATATCTGTGTCAGGACAGAGGATGCTGAATGATTAAGTCCTACTTTGGAAGATATTCCAAGAGTACTTTTAGTTTTGTCCCCAATATACACCTCAGCTCTACCAGAAGAAATAAAACTGTCAGCTTTTATACAGACAGTCATGAGTATTTCAACTCCTGCACTGATCTCCTGTGTGCATCACTATTAGCTGCATTCATGCCACAGCACCTCATGATCTCTGAGTGATAGCCACAAAAATAGTGCAAAGCAATCGCAGTGCCTGCACAACCAGCAGCAGATGGAAGGGACTGGAGTCACTCATCTAAACACAGA
The DNA here is from genome assembly GCF_903797595.1 of Erithacus rubecula. Taxonomy (NCBI): domain Eukaryota; kingdom Metazoa; phylum Chordata; class Aves; order Passeriformes; family Muscicapidae; genus Erithacus; species Erithacus rubecula. The sequence goes on from NC_136658.1 coordinate 23,113,940, forward strand.
TTCCTGGTGCCACCATAGGGGCCCTGGGGTAACCTACTTGTCCCTCCTACAGGGCACAAACCCTGTACCATTTCTGACAGCTTGTTATTAATATTACAGACATCCTAGAAACCCATAAATGATGCAAGATACCTGTGCTTAGCCAGCAGCTCCTCTTTTCATCAGTGCTTTTGTGAGATCCACTAGCAGCAACAGGATCATTTCCCACATTCACCCATGCTGAGTCTGCAGTTGCCTAAAGCTATGATTGCCCAAACTTGGCTCATAAGGACTCAGTCCAGTTAACTGCTCTGGAGGAATCACTCACTTTGTACAGGATGGACAGGCCTATAAAAACTCAGAGAGAGTTGCCTTGCCTACTTACTAGAGGCGGGGCTGACTGCTCCACTGGAGATGCACAATGCAGACATGATGTTTTCACAAATGTACCGTTTATAGATGAGCACTTTTGTCCTTGCCTCTCTCCTTGGCCAAACACTCAGCCATCCTCCATAAGAAATGCAATGCACCAGCCATGGAGTCTCATGAGAATGGCTCCCCATGAGTCATTTGTTGTGGGAAAGGAAATCAACCAATCCAAAAGATTAAGACACTGTCACTGATTCACTCAGCAGAACTTCTACCTTTATCCAAGCCATCCTCTCCAATGGCTTCAAGCAGATTGTTGGCTGGATCAGCCCTGCTGATTTTTAAGGATCTTTGCACTTTCATTAGCAGTCAGTTTGACCACAATCCCTTTTGCATCGTCTGTCATGTGGGGCAGCTGGTCTGACACATCAAGTTGGCAGGTGTCATCTACTTCAGGAAACACATGCAAAGTAAATTGCTTGACAATCAAGGGCAATCAAGCAAAACCATTAGATTGCATCTCTTGAAATTTTAAATTGAGATCTCTGCTGAAGGCTACAGTGTATTGGAGGTCCATACTATCAAGGCTGCTGAGCTTCGGAACCTTGATAGACATGATCTAGATAAGCCAGTCCTGAGGAGAAAAAAAGATGCAAAATAGCTCCCCTGAGGATCTTCTGTTCTTAGACACAATAGGAAGAATATTTCCATCTTTCCCTCCTGCCAATTAGTCCTCCTTGAGGATCAGATCAAGCCAGTTAATTCCAAAACCTCCCAGAGCCTCCTTCCCTCTAAATTCTGCAGATGTGAGTTAGGCAGACATTGCTTGGTGTGGGATTTGGTACTCCTAATTTCTAATTGGACTGCTTGCATGACTGCTTGCCACAGAGCAGCCAAAAGGTATCACAGCATACATCCCTACCAACTGTATTGAAACACCCTTGAAACACAGGCTTTGCCTTCTGAAAACAGGACACAGAGATTAATTTCACCTCAAATTTTTCTTTGTTAAAGTCCTGAAAACTATCACAGAAGACTAGTGTCATAAAAACTACCTATTCTTATTGTTAAGCTTTATTTAAAGGCCTCCAAAAAAGAATGTGCTTAGGTTAGCATAGGACTCCTGCTATTGTGAAATTTGGAAACAGAGAAGGTTCATCTACATTTCAACAGCTTCCAGACAAACTGAATAGAAATCCTCAGATCTCATTTTCCTACTCTTCTAAAAAATTATCAAAAAAATTAAAAGAATGTCTTTAAGTGCAAGTAAAAAAAAAAAAAATCAGTCAGAAACATTCTCTAATTCATAAATAAAATCTTGCAAGTAAGACTTTAGTGCAGCTAGAACAAGCAAGTTCTTCAGCTATATCCCAGCCCAAAGCCATGCACAGTGTTGTTGAGGAACATGTTTACTAATAGCTGCAAAGGTGTTTGTCTGAGCTAGGAGGATAGTCCTGTTACACTGGATGTTGTATTTGCACCTTCTTACCTCACCTTGTGTTTGTTTTGACAGAGGCAGAGGGCTGTGATTGTTCCTGAAGTTCATCAGCAACCATAGTAACTGTGCACCCTGCCTGTCCTGCCCAGCATTCTGCTCCACTGCTGGAGGATGATAAACACTCCCAAATGTCACCACGCCAAACAGCTTCCTTGCCCAAAGAGGTGGTAATAAGGAGAGACATAGCTGAGGTGGTGCCCTGAGAGAGGACTGTTTCCCTTCCCCACTGGACCCTGTACTTTTAACCATTTGTTAAAACTTACTAGATGTGATCTTCATTCTCCTCTGTGCCAGTACAGAGGCTGAAATTCAGGATGGGTGCAGGTGCCTCCCAAGGTCTCTCCTGGCATATTGTGAAACCTCAGCATCAGCACAGCAACTGTGAAGAGAAGTAGCTCAAGGACAGGAATTGCCACTAAAGCACAAACATGGACTTGCTGGCCTGAGGCTGGTGTGCTCTCAAAACAGCTTTAAAGCAAAGCTGGCATGACAGTATCTCCCTTGGAGGGATGCAGTCTGATATGTACACAGCCTCCAACACTGGAGAGAAAGCTGTACTGACGAACTTCATTTGGAGTTTGGGAGTTCAGAAGAGATCTGATGCCTATCCCTCAACTCAGATCTTCTACTGTCTCCACTTAAGGTTGTTTTGGAAAATGCCATCTGAGAACCCCAGGCACAGACCCCTCTGGATGAAGTTCCTCTCCTGCTCTGGGGGATGTGGCAGGTATTGTACCTCAGAGGCCATGCCTCCATGTTTTGCGGCAGAGAGCAGAAAGTAGGGGCAAAGATTGGTGGACTTGAATGTGCTCAGGGTCTGGAAGCCTGCTGCAGCACTATCAGGTGCTTCAGGAGCCTCAAATCATGGGCATGGACTTGCTTCCTAGACCTCCAGAGAGGAAGACAACTCTCTGAGAGGCAGGTGGGTGAGAAGTGCTCAGAGAAGAGGAACCCTCAGCCTGCAGTCATCTGCTGTGAGAACATCAAGGAATGTGGAGACATCATTGGGAAACCTATCTTGAGCACATACATGACAACTGAAATAACAAATGTGGCAAGATTTTCCAGCTGAACTTTGAAAGGAGTGTGCGGTGCTGTGAAGAAAGAGCAGTCAGTGTCACATGGAAGGGTTTCCTTTTCCCTCAATAAAACAAGAAGACAGCCAGGTGGGAGGCAGCCTACAAAACAGGAGGTGCAAATGAGGACTGAAGAAAGGATGAACTGGATTAAAAGCACAAGTGTTGGTACCATATGTGTGCGTGGGGAGTGGTGTCGTTGTGACTTTTCCAGGAAGATTCCTTGAATGACCCAGAAAGCCCTATGAGCTGATCTTTAAAACCTTCTTCACTTAGGCCATGAGAAACATGGCTTAAGGCATTCAAAACACACAAAGGATTTCACAGCTGGGAGAAAGTTATAAGCAACGGAATCATCCCTTGCCCAAGAAATTCAGGGCTAGCAGGAAATTTATTTTTTTGTTGATTTCTTTATACTAGAATTCTTCTCTGCCTATTCCTTGTTTAGTTTTGGTTTTTAGCTTAGGTCATATGACATATTCATGAAGAAAGAATATTTCTCTCTTGCCTCAGAACAGTAGATCTTGGTGTTCACCAATATGTGCTCCCTGGGGTTTCTTTACAATGGTATCTTAAACTGACAAAATAATCAGCAACACAGCAAGAGGGGCAGTACAGTGAAGGAAATCACAGTTCTTTTATGTAACAAACGTTGGTGGCACTAAGTTTCTGGCTCCCAAGCAATCACACTGGGGTAAAAACATGAGCAAAGGATTGCCTTACTCAGCAGGCAGTCCCCATGGGATCTCAGGAAGCCTCCATGGAGGGGGCTCTTTGAAGGGTATCTGAGAGAGGGAGTTGGTCCATATTCCTGCAATGGAGAAGGAGCAGCCAACACATCCTGCTATAGTAGGGGCCAAAGTATGGGAGGGGCAAAGGGGATGAGATGCCTCCTTTCAGAGAGAGAGACAGGAGAAATCAAAGAACAGGCAACTACTAGAGAAATGGAGACTGCATTTAGTGAGGCTAAGGCCAGGGTCTGTCTGGATGAACACACCAGCAGTACAAGGCCACCCTGCCTGCTCTCTCAGTATGAAGAAAATACTGAATAGGCTGAGAAAGCAATGCATTCTCTGGACTGTAGAAAGGTCCTTACAGAGCTTACAGGCACCAGACAGCATGAAGGAAGTCCAGCAACCACAGAATGCTTTTCACTCTGCATTTGTCAGAGCTTTCTGTCCTGCCCTCTGCAGAAGGTAGCAGGGCGTGCACTCCAGTGGGCTTTGCGAGCCCATCCTGCCACCAGGCAGGTGGGTTCAGTGCTTCTACCCAACATTAATCCAAGATTAAGTCCCCTTCTTTGTGGTTTCAATGAAAGAGCAAGAGCAAAGGAATAAAGGAGTTGATTTGTGATCCTCCATTTTCTCCTGAGATGGGCAAGGTTTCTGCCCATATAAACAAGGGGAGATGTGGTGATTAATTCTCTGGCCTTTAATCTCACACAGGTCCTACACAGGGTTTAGGCACTGCCAGTGAGTGTTTGTAGCAAGGATCCATTCCCATTGCAACAGATCCCACCACATACATGTTTTTAGAGAGTTGTTCTTTCTACATCCTTACAAGAAAGCAAAATTACTCTTTCTGTCTGTACTACACTGTCAATTCAGTCTTGCTCAGAGTGAGCTCTCAAAACCAGCCCTATTGCACCATTTCCATTATTGCCCCAGCCTGGCCCTGTGGAGCAGACCTTCTGTGAATCAAGAAGCTCTGTCAGTCACTACATGGTACAGAACTGAGACCTTGTATGGACAGCATGAATGTACACAGCTGATATGCCATGCTAGCAGACAGATGGACCTGTTCAGCACAAACACTCTTTTCCCTGTAAAGCAGCCCGAGGACAGCAAGGACTGCTGCTGGCCAAGGTGCATCAGGTGAGGCTGGTTAAGTAACAGGCACCTCAAGTTAAGATGGTTGTTTACCAGCAGAGCAGGGTGGGAGAGCACAGGACAGAAGCAGCTGACAGGGTTAAAGGCTTCAGGGGAAATGAATGCAGTAAGGAGCGAAGCTGCAGATCAAGCCTGAAGTATTTAAATAAGAGAAAGCATCCCAGTGCCTGGTTTTTACTAGCATATTAGTACCTGATATTCATGTTCTCTGAGATTCATCCAGCTCACCAACCAACGAATATTATTAACCTTCGCTGTTGCAGAAAAAACTGTTGATGAACAAAAGAGAATGTCGAGAAAGTACTTTTTAAAGGTTATTTATTTATATTGAATGATACTAAAGCATTATTAAATATGATGTGAATAGTATGATATAGCATTGTCTTGTCTGCAACCTAAGTGCTTACTCCTTTTCCAGGAAAACACAGTGGAATCTATAATGGGTAAAGTATCTATTTTAGGTGTTCTCATTTCAAGGTTACTCATTTCACTCTTCCTCTGACCTAAATGTTACAAGAGAAAGTCAAACAAAAATATTTCAGGTCTCTGAGACTAGTGCTACATTATGAAGATAAAGGAAATAGGAGACCGGAGAATATCACCTAGACTCCGTGGTCTCTAGCAGTCATTCTGGGTATGGTGCCCATCCCTACCGAGATTGCTCTGTAAAGGCTCTGACTGTGACTCAGAAGTGAGTGGTGGTCAAAACATAGGGCAGGCAGTCAAGGAAGGGTGCTGCAAGCTGTATTAGTGAAATGTCAGCTTGACAGGAGGCCACCGTTGGCTATTCCACAAGCCTGGGAGAAGCTTGGATATCCAGGTCCTATTTCTAGCACTCACTAATTCACTCTATCACTGGTCCAAGGTACATGACATCAGCTGTCTGGGTTTTTTAACAGCAGGGCATCCACCTCTCAGAAAAATGGAAGCAGTTTTAAAACTCTTCTGAGGAAGCCATGCTGAAAATTTAGTATATCAGAGAACAAGCCAATTCATACCTGTGTCATAAAAAAAAATCACATTCACAAAGGTGTTGCTAGAAGAACAATGTGAAGTTTTCAAGCCAAGATCCTGCAAAAGGCTGAGAAAGAACTGCTTGGCCAAAGTGTTTGAAACATCCACCTCACTAGAAAACACAGTGTCATGATTTAAAACCACCTCACTCCTCAAAAATGAGCGACAGCTCTGCTTGGTTGAAAGCATCCACCTGTAGAAGGAGTAATGTTACCTTCCTCTTGCCTTAATGGAAACCCTGAGGACTGAGAGGGAACTGGATGATGTACTGTATGAGCACCCAGCCTGGTAGCAACCACTCTTTTACACCAGCTCTTCCTCCCCTACTTGGACCCTGCATTTTCAAGGCAGAGCTTCCCAAAGTCACTTTGCTGTGCTTTCAACAGGGATCTAGTGCAGCCCCCAGGAGACAGGGCATGGAGGAGAGAGAAAAAGATCAAGCAAGAATGAATCTTACTAAACAGAGTGAAGCACTTCTCTCAGTCTCTCATCATGTTCAGGCCTGACTGGAGGTGAAACTGCACTTGGAGGGAGGGATAGCCTCCTCCCTTAGGACAATCCAGAGGCTCTCGCACAAACTTAATTTCAAGCTCTGTTGAAGATGGTGTTTCGTCTGGTTGGGTTCTTGGTTTGTTTGTTTGGTTTTTTTTATGCATTCAATTTAATTTCCCAGGGAGCTGTGTGAAAACAAGAAAGGCAGACCTTTGACTGTGAAGCCAGCCCAGTGCCTGGTTCTTACAGATCCAGTCTCATATTGTTTTCCTCCATCACTGCCCTCAATAAATCTCTGCTCAAAGGTTGCTAAAATGCCTGCCACTTCCCTTCCACACTTCAGTGGAGATAGTTACTTTTTTTTTTTTTTTTTGGCATTTAAGCTAACCAATTCATTTTTAATTCAAAACACACCCTAGTTTCCACAGCTCTGTTTAAAACAGGAGCACTGTGACCTTGAAAAGGCTCAGACCTGCTGGCACCAGGAAGTATGGACCTGTACTTTGCTCTCCAGTCCCAGCTTACTTGCTTGCTGGTGAGGAAAAGCCTCATGGTTGGGTTTATGATCCACTCATTTTAGTGTTGATGGTTGAAGGGGAAGGAGAGGAACTGTGGTTGGTTTGGTTCCTTAGGGAGACACTCCTCAAGATTCAACTCTCCAAGCCCGCACAGAAACAGGTGCTGGCTGGCCCCTCTGCAGACAGCTGATCTGCCTAGCTGTATTTAGTTTTCCAGTCTGGAGAGCAAATATACGCACAGGTGAAAATACAGGGGCAGGCTGTTTCCATCTGACCTGCTTCTGCCCAACAACTGGCACGGGGTGGCAATTTTTACAACTAAGCCCTGACTGCAAGGAAGATAGCAGAGCCACTGATGTGGGGCTGCTCTAATGGGTCCAGCTGCTCGCTTCTCCAAGACAGAGGAAGGCAGACATGCCTTGTCCAAGTTCTTGCTACACTGAGATTTCATAGCAGGAAATTTTTGACCCAAGGAGGGATTGCAAGAGAAACATAAAGCACTTCTGGCCCTGAAACAAGTGCCATCTGCAGCCCCAGGTCATACCATGAAAAACTTGATTTCTTTCTGTGTTTCACAGCTGATGCAGAGATTAATTCTTTCCTGTCCTTGGCATTGTACTTGCTGGAGCTATCAACAGAACAGTGAGTGTTGCTTGGTTTTATGAAGGTCAAGGCAAGCAGGGTGGCTTTACTGTAATTGTAGAGGGAATGGCACAAGGAAAATGTGGTGTACAGAAAAAACAACCTTTGTGGCAGCAGCTTTGTGTGGATTTCAGTAAAGCAAGACTTTGCCTGGGGGAAAAAAATGTTCTCTACATTCTTTAATTTAAAAACCCAATTAAGTTAAAATTAAATGTGAAATGATGACAATTTACATCCAGGCCTTAAGAAATTCACTTTAATAGAATAATTGGTAGTTCTGCGCAGAATGACTGAGATCAAATTTCCCATAGATGTGTCCCATATATCTCAGCCCAATTATGAAACAAGAGTCCTCCCAACTCCTCATAAAAGTGCTATCACTTTCTTCCGCTATCTTCTTCCCATGCCATCCCATTTGGAAGGCAAACAGCAGCACACGCTTTATGAATCACCTCACAGATAAGACTGGAAGGGACCACCGGCAATCATCTGGTCCAACTCTCCTGCTCAAGCAGGGCCCCCTAGAGCATGTTCCTCTGTGTCCAGAGAGCTCTTGAATACCTCCAGGGAAAGAGACTCGCAGTCTGTCTGGGCCTGCTCAGTGCTGTGCCTGGTCTGGGCCAGCACACATGGGCTGGCTGCCTGGCCAGCGGCTATGCCTTGGAGCAGGATGCTGAGCTCAGGGGGCCTGCTCCCCCTCACAGGTACAGATTTCCTCTTAACTCTCTTCCATGCAAACATGGCCAATGCCAATTCTTCTTTGAATCCATGTAGGAATTTAGTATCTATAAAATGTCTTTTTCTCTCCTGCATTTAAGCAAAAGTGGGCAAGCATGCAGATGACTGACAGCCCAATCTAAGCCACATCTCTTTACAAAATCAGCCAGAGAAGAAAGCAGCATAAAAGCTGAAATTTTTTAGGGTAGCATGGCTGTGGCAGGAGGCCTCTCATTGGCCAGGCTGCTGTGGTCCCTTTAGGCACTGGCTGAGGTGTATCCATTTCACAGAATCACATAATCCATCAGTTTGGAAAAGACCTCAGAGCTTATAGAGTCCAACCTATGACCAAACACCACCATGGCGAGTAGCCATGGCACTGAGTGCCACATCCAGTCTTTCCTTACACACCTCCAGGGATGGAGACTCCATCACCTCCCTGGGTAGTCCATTGGAATGTCTACATTTCCCATACATCTCTCCCTGGCCAGTTTAATAACCAAGTGCAGACAGCAGTCAGGTGTTGACCAAGGAGACGACACGGGGCATAGTCTAGCAGCCACCCCAACCTTCTCCCCCCTCGCCCACAGCGGCGGCCGCTGAGGGGAGAAAAGACTATATCTCCCAGCATGCCGCGCGGCCACACGGCGCTGCCCCGCCATGCATTTTGGGAGCTGTAGTCTCGCCGGAAGCCGGGCGGGGGAGGGTGGGTGTTGCGCCTGTGCCTCAGCGAGTCTGTGCCGTTGCCCCGGGGCTCTGAGCCGGGTGGCTTTGGGCAGCTCGTTCTTTCCTCCAGGCCGCCTGGCACAGGTCGCTCCGGGAAGGGAACGTCTGGCTCTCGGCGTCCTTATGAAGCCCAGCTAGGGGAGCACGCTGCCGCCTCAGAAAGTTGGAAGAGGAGGAGGACGAGGAGGAGAAGGTCTGCACAGCGATGTAGCCCAGAACGTAGAACGACAGCCCGTGGAAGGCAATTCAGCTCCTCAGCGCCCTGATCCTGGAGCATGGGCTAAAAACTATGTTCGTCTCCCGTATGGAAAATCATTGTTTCCTGCTGCTTGTGTTTGTATTCCAAGCAATATTTATCCTGATCCTCTACCGAGGTGGACCTTCGGATGTGTTTCGCGGGTTTTTAGAGTCGCCTCAGGTGGTGGATTACTCGAAGCCCCATGATGTGTACACAAACCTCAGCTTGTTCACCCGGGCTCCCAATGAGGACACAATGTCGTACTGCTCAGCGCAGTCCCCAGTCCTGGGTAGGTATTAATCTTCAAACACCATGGAAAAGTGATTTGAAAGAACCTCTTTCATAACCCTGAACGTGTCATAAATGTAAGTTGTATCTTCGTCAAACTTTGAAACGGGTGTGCTGATGTACTTACAATGACTAATTTTTTTCATGTTAATAGCTCGTGTTGTTTTTATTGCTTATGTGAGGAAAAGTATTTTACTGACTTACAATTTCCCAATATTAAGAGTTTGGTTACATAGATGTCAAAATTCTAGAGCAAGAGTGAGAACAGTGCATGGTGATAAGACCAAGTTAGTAATGCTTTTTTTTTTTTTCTTGGCCTGTGTAAAATGGCCCAACGATTCAAAAACTGCATAATATTGACCTCTGACTTTGACTGTAACTCCTCGGTTCTTTGTCTTAGCCTTATATCAACCTTGTAGTTAAATATAAATTGATTAAATTGACTTTAAATCAGCTTAAGGAGGTTGTGTGAGGATGTAGCTTGGCACCGTGCTCTTCATGGTGGTCTTTTAGTCTATGATTGTTACACATCCTTCAGGCTTAGAAACTTCTGTTCGAGTGAAAGTCTGCTCACTGGTTAATTTGTATTCACAGTAGGACCAAACCGGAGCTGATCTTAGAAGCAGCATTCATCCAGCTGTTACATTACTAAAACAGTTGAGAAATTTTAAGTCAGTACGAAGTCAAACCTGAAAAGCAGGTGTGTTGCTAGTAAAGTAGTGGTGCTCAGGCAATAGTGAATCCCTTTGACTCAGCTGGCCAGGAATGGGTGAAGTTCCATCAGCATGCACTGCTGTAGCTTCGAGTACTGTGTAGTAAGTTACTCTTGTCAGGTTTTTCCATACTGCACAGGTTTCTGCATGTCTAAATGTTGTATACATCTAGCCTTGGACTGCTGCTCAGTAGTGGCCCTGCTTTTGTAGGAAAGCTGATCACTGTGTATGGAGCCCATTAGGAGCAAAGGATTGACCTTGGTTCACGTGGAAGTTCTGTGGGAAGCTAGTGCTCTTGTGTCAAGCATCCAACTTAGATGCCAACTGCATGCCAACCTCTTCAGGTGTTTTGCTTTTTTCTTAACTGAGAAGCTTGCTGTTTTATGAGGGAGTTGTCTGTTGTTTTGTATGTAACAGACAGATATGAATTGAGATGTAAATACTTTATTAATATCTTGAATAGTTGTTGCCATCATCTCCCGTGAGACTGATGTTTCTTGGAAGATTATATTGGAGAGAGCAAGGCCTTTTAATATTAATTTCATACACTCTATTAAATGAGATTTCAAATCAATTCTTGAGGACTCAGCCTCCAGCGCTGATAATAAGTCACTGTGCCCACTCTAAAGCGTGTTAAAGTGCCTGGAAGGATGCCAAATGGTTTCTGCATCGGGGCTTTTATGAAGTGCAGTACTTTTTCCTTTTATATATGTAGTAGATCATTTGGATGACTGTTTGAATATAAATCAGCTTGCAGATCATCTATTTCCTGTCTCCTGAATCTGCAGCAACTTGGTTCTTCCAGGGCTGTGAAGAAAGTTAAAGTATAATTGCTAGTTATCTGTCCCTTAGAGGAACTAGATTCCTGCTGACTAGTGGTACTTTTTAAACACCTAGTGGTGTCCACTGAATGTTTTGTGACCAACAGTTTGAAAAGCATTGCAGGTATTCAGTGTCTTCACTAATATTGTGAATAAATTTCTTGAGTTTCCTCAAAGATTAAAGTTTCTACACAAATAACCTGTTGCCTGCTTCTTCCTCCTCTGCTTTTAGAAGAAGCGAAGTGCTTATATGACAGGGCTATACTTCATTAAACATAACTAAGTAGCTTTTAAATTCAAAATCTGGCTTTCTCACATTGCATTTAAGATTTCTTGTTTCAGTTCGTCTTTTCTTCTCATGAGGAAGATGTTTAGTGCTAGAAGGCTTGGCTTTATTTTTTTCTCTTTTGGTCTAAAGGGGTACTTTCCTTCATGCATGGTAGGTGCTGAACAAGTTGGTTTGGCCCTTGAAGACTTTAAAAGCTGAAAGTTCTGTCTGTAACTCTGCTGTTTATAGTTTTTTCGTGCTATGGAAGGGTTTTTTCCAAGCCTTTCTTAGAGTAGTTACTGCCTTTCACTCCCATCTGTCATAACCTTTTCATGAGCAGAACCATCTGTTGTATTAAATAGCTCCTGCTATATTTTCTATTGCTGCCAGCATTTCTCCTCTGGGATTTAAAGAGAAATAAAAAGGTGACAGTGCTAAAATGCTGAGATTTATTTTCAGGTGCCATTGTAGCAGCCTTGTAATCTATCATTAGAAACTGATGCTTAAATGAAAGCTGTTGGTCTGATTTTTGCTTTGTTGTTTTGGTTTTTTTTGTTGTTGTTTTTTTGTTTTTTTTTTTTTCCCAAGCACTGGTAGAATTACACAAGTATGACTCTGTTAATGTTGTGTGTGGTGCTGCAGTATCTGAGTGTAGCATTCACCCATGTTCCTCTTTGTTCATCTTGTGTAAGTTCTGATTATTCTGATTGGACTTAGTAATTACAGCTGCAAACTCTAAATGTATAGGGAGGAGTTCAGAAGTCCTGGAGTTACTTTCATAAGGTGGGGTAGATATGGTCAAAGTCAATAGGTGCCCTGATAGGCAAATATGTTTCCTAGAAAGTGAAGCAAGCAGGGAGCATGCTGTCACTGGCACCAGCTGTTAACACAGCCAGGGAATTGTGAGACCTAAGTCTATACACTGAAGTTTCATATTCACTAAACACTCTCTGTGTGATGGTACAGGCACAGAAACATCTTAGGAACCAGGCCATGGAAAAAATTGCTTGGACACTTCAGGGTATTGGTTCTGTACCCTGCCTCAGCAGGGATTGCATGCTTCCTAATATGTGTAAAGGTGTTTTTTTTCCTCTTTTTCCAAGGCTGTGCTTTGGCAGTTTTATTTATCTCTCTTTGGTCCAGCCTGCAACTACTCTGTTCACATTTGGGATTTAATTTGATTAGAGTGCATTAGCCTTTTGTTAGTTGGACAGCAGGGAGACATGAGAGCCAGAATGTAGCTTGTAGCCTAGGAGTGTAGGGCAGCCAGAGGTTTTGGGAATATAAATCACACTGATTTTTTTTTTTTTTTTTTTTTTTCCCTTTCCCTTGGCATAATCTAGATTGAGTTTCTGAGTTGATTTGTTTGAGGTATGGAGCCAGCATGGGAGAACATGATATCTTGAAAAACCTGGAAAATGCAAATGTTACACTCCTGAATGGTATGCTTGGGTATGGAAAGAGAGTGCAGGAGTGAAGCTATTCACATTATCTTACTCCTACCCTCATGTTCAAATTAAGACCTTATTTTTTATGGAATTTAAGGATTCTTGCTGCAGAATCTTACTCTGCAATACATAGTCCCAATTGTTTTATTGAAAACAAAACCCTGTCTTTGTGAGAGAATAAAAAGTATTAATTCCCTTTCTTGTATTTTCCTTAGAGCAATGATTTATAGTTGACATCCATGAATACAATATATAATACTTCTTTAGCAAGCTCCGTTTGTCATCAAATCAGTGGTTAATGGTGCTTTAGCTTGAAAGATCTGATAATTAGCAAGTCCAAAAATCTAAACAGCAATATGAACTACAGGTTCATAATGGATGCTTTGAATTAAGGCAAATTCAGTCCTTAAATCTTGTTACCGCTCTAAAACCTGCAATCAGCCCAAAAGCAACCAGTCAAACCCAGAAGAACCCAAACCCCCAAAACCAGTGGAGGGATGTTGCTTCCTTCCATGTCAGTTAAACAGGATGTGGGTGTGGGCAAGCTCAATTTTTTTGTTTTTGTCAGAATTGTAGCAGAGACTTGAATATAGGATGGACTGGAAGAAGCATATTCTGGACTCACTTGCTAATTTAGTATTAAAATACACATGTACCTTCTTCTGCTCAAATGAAAGCTTCTAAACACCTAAATACTGGCTCTCTCTCAGGCTTCATTATCAGAATGTTTTTAAGAGAATAATTTATTTCAGTGGTTTAAGAGAAAGTCTGACTTACAAGTACTGAAAACAGCGTTAATTATCAGCTTAGAAAAGAAAAAAGAAAATCTTGTTTATAGCTGTTAAAAAAAAAAAAACCAAAACAAAACACCACCACCAACAAACTTGCCTTACAGACTTATGGTGCAAAAAAAAAACATTTTGCCTTTAGTAGCATGGCCTACAATGAATTTTTGGATAAAACTGTTGTTTGAAACTACCAGCTTCTAATTATGATTTGGGTGGAAGTTTTTCCCTAATTCATTCAAGCATTGGATGTTAATCTTGCTCTGCATCCATGTTTTATTTTCTTAAAAGTTCATAGTTGTAGGAAACCATTAAGACACACTGATTTGTGTATAAATGCAAGCCTTCTGCTACTTCTGGAAGCTTTTCTCATTACCCAGGAGGACAGGCATTTAGATAATTGTAGAATTTGTTTAATTCATATTGTAACAATGAGATTTGTGTTAAAATGGGTATTGACACTGTATGGATTCTTTTTCACTTAGGACTTGTCAGTATATTTCCATCTGAAGAATGGAAGAATCCATGTAAAAATGCAGATTCTTTTTAATTAGGCAAAAACTTGAACATAGCCAGTATATTTTGTATTTAAAAATGAAGTGCTGAGTAGAGGAGCAATCATTTATAGTTTCCTTTGCTATCCTGTGCTTGTTCCTGAAAATATAACATCTTTCCTCTTTCTCAGGTCTATCATCTGCTTCTCCCAGCATTTTGAAGTACTGCCTGCTTATCACAGTGTGTCAAATGAAATAATATGGCAAATTCAGCCATTGTGGCATGTGATCATAATATCAAATTGAACTTGAAATACTTTTAAAGGTAGAGCTGACATTTCCTAAAGCAATTGTATTCATCCAGGCTTTAAACTCTTCCTCCCTTGACCTGCTGAATAGCCACTTGCACATCTTTGTCCTTGAATCTCTTTTGAAAGAGGCTTACAGAAATTTTTTAAATGAGTTGCAAAAACAGATGTATCTGTTCATTTTCAACATTATTTCTTTCAGTGAATACATTTATTCAAGGATCTCATCAAAGCAACACAAGACTGTAGTAGGCAGCCAATCCCAGGGAGAAGCAGGTGTGCAGCAGCCCAGTGGGACTTGCTGGCCATGCCAGGACTCAGGATGCGTGGCCGATAGTGTGTCCTCCTGGTGCTGCGCTGTCTGGAGAAGGGAGAAGCGGCCAGCAGGCAGCAGTGGAATTCATCACAGAGCCACATCTGCATGGATGTTGTTAACACTTCTGTGGTGGGGCTGCTGTCTGAAGGAGCAAACATGGGCTGATCTGGAAGGTCTGAAAAAAGTGGAGAAACATCACTGATCTTACTTGTACCTTTTTCTGTCCTTACAGTTGGTCCATTAACCATCACCTTCCGGGTGCTCCCTAGTGAAAGGATGATCATGGAAAGAAATCCTTTTGTTCAGCCTGGTGGCCACTACAGGCCACCTCACTGCTTTGCCCGCTACAAATCCGCCATCCTTGTGGCCTACAGGAACCAGGAGAAGTACCTTCATCATCTTCTCTACTATATCCATCCTTTCCTGCAGCGCCAGCAGCTCAGTTACACTATCTACCTGATTCAGCAGGTAAATCCAAGTCAAATATGCCTGCTGGGAAGCTCAGCTGCACCACTTAAGGGTTGCATTCTGAACAAGAATTGTGACTCTTCTGATGTGGAAATACTATTTATGCATGGGCTGAGAGGAGGTCAGATATGCTGTCCCATCTCCATGCCTGCTAATGATTGAAATACCACTTGTCAAGATCATCATTTTGCTGTTAATTCGTTCTGTCGTGGCTTTTATTCCTGGGGGTATAAATTACAACCACTAAGTGGTTGTAATGTGGACTGGGTAATGTGATACTGGGTCCAAGACAGAGACACAACACTATGTGATCCATGTGACATAAAGCACTTTATTGTTCTCAACTTCATCTTAAATACCTTTCTTGATGTTCCTTGACAAGCACTTGTGATTAGTTCAAAGTTCAGGCTGCCCAGTTCTCTGACCAATAGCTTGTGCAGCCCAGGCAGGAAACCATTGGGTCAAATCCCTGTCTGGTTCCGAATCTTGTCCTATTACTGTTCCCTGGAGGCCTGTCTATCAGGCAAGGCTGCTTCTCCCATGTATGGCGGAATCAATTGCCCAGTACAAGCCATTTTGTACTGTGACAAATGGTTCTGCTGGTTTGAAAGTAAACCAGAGGGAGAAATTAACCCCCACACAATCACCTTGAGAAAGATTTCAGATTGGAATTACAACTTCAAAGAAAGATTATGATAAATGCATTAATACAGAAACACTGGCTTGAAGTGACAGAGTCCCCCTGTTGGTCAGGATGGTGGTCACAGTCTTATTAAGTGATGGTTACAGTGTTGAAAATGGTGGTTATGTAGAAGATCTGGTCCTCCTCTTTGTTATAAATGACTCACCACAATCAGGTAGGGCAATCAATAAGTCAATTTATTAGTTTGTTGATAAGGAACAGACAACGCAGTGTGGGGATGTGGGGAGTCTGCGCTCCACCACACATCTGTCCCACCTTTGGTCACTGGCCCTTTTATAGGCAGTTTCTTGGTGGGCTGTGACATGCCCACTGGGCTGGGGTACAGGTCCGAGCAAACCCAAATTTGTTAGCCAGCACTCAAGCAGCAGTGGCCACAAGTCCCCACCAGGTCTGGACAAGGCTCGAACATGTTGTCAGGTTACACTTCTAGAAAGCAGGCAACAGCAGGGACAAGCCTGCTCATGTTCAAACAAGCTCTCATTTTCCTTATACATAAAAGCGGATACAATTCATTATTATAGTGAAAATAACAAAAATACATGCAAACAAAAAAAATGAACAATTTACAACAAAGTGATTTAAACAAATACAATGAAATTATTCGATTTTTTTGTGTGTCTCATGTCCATGCTTTACTTTGGATTCAGTATTTTTGTTGTATTGATCCTATGGTGTATTTTCATAATGACACAAATCACTATGTAACATCTCACATCTGGGTCCCTTGAGCAATTGAGCTTGGTGTCCCAAGTTCCCAAATCAAGATTATATTTGGTCAGGTTCAGGTGGTATCTCCCCCAGGGCAGGAGGTTTCACAATGGAGTGCTGTAGTCCTATGAGAGACAGAATATTTTTGGAATCCTTGGTGGTTGTTGCTGCTGGCTGTTCTGCTGGTGACATCGAGTTCATGACAGCCCCTTAGCAGAGACCCTTCAGGGTGGGTAGGACTGCTGCTTCACCAGAGGGAGTTACCACAGCTGAGTTACTGGTCTGAAGAAAAAGAAACATTATCCTGCCTCCGCAGAGCTGCTTCTTTTTTTCCTCATCTGATTTGACAACTAGCTGTAGCCTGAGGGCTGGCTGTGCACTGGGCAGCTACTGCAAAGGACCCATCAGTTAGAGTTTGTCTGAAAATGATGTAGAGGAAAGTAGAATACAGAGTTTGGTTACACCCCACATTAGCACTTTCGTTTTGTAACCCAGTACAGCAATAATTTGTGTTTTTCTCTTTTTGAGATTTGCGTCATGTTTGTCTGTAGCTTGTCAGTGTGACTACTGGAGACTAAACGCTGAAGTGAAGCTGGATATTTTTAGTCTGTATCAAATACAAACATGTGGCTTGGCACTGCTGTGGGGCAGCCTGTGCAGGTCAAACAGCCTTTTGTACCTGACATGAACTGTTGTTGCAAAAGATGAGTGGCAAGGAAGCAAGTTTTTGATTTATCAGTTAAAACCAGTAGTTTATTGGGAGGGCAAAGAAGCTTTTTTGTTTGACCAAGATCTTTTTGTTATTTGTAAGTTTTAGTAAACAGTAGTCAGGGCAAAAGTATTCCTGTTCAAATGCGCACCTGAGGATTGGCTTATGGGTCTCTTGAAAGTCAGCCTTCTTCAGGTGCCAACAGTGCATAGCCCTTGTTGGCAGACACAGCAAAGCTGACAATTGTTGAGAATGTTGTGAAGAGGATGGGTGACATTTTCAAAGCTGGGTGCATGGAATTTGCAGCCAGTATTGATTCATTCAATTGAATAAGGCTTTTTTTACTTGACTTTTTTTTTTTACTAAAATTTTATCTGAGTTATCATCTTTGTTGTTTTAGTGAAGAAATGTAGGTTTTCTTTTCCAGGTGGGGACTGGCTCATTTAACCGAGCAAAGCTGCTTAATGTTGGTGTCCGGGAAGCCATGAAGGATGAAGAGTGGGACTGCCTTGTCCTGCATGATATTGACCTGGTGCCTGAGAATGATTATAACCTCTACATTTGTGATGAATATTATCCCAAGCATATGGCCAGCGCCATGGATAAGTTTCAGTACACGTAAGTGCCTCTGTTTGCTTTCTGTGGATATATTCCAGTTGGTTCACTTTCTGTTAGAAAGTATGGTAAAAATAGTGAAAGACACAACCTTTATGAGGTTTTCTGTGTGTTCATTTTGCTGTAGTGACTTCCTAGAAAAGGATATTTTTGACTCAAGCATGCAAACTTGAATGTTTACTTGCCTGTAGTTCCCTGTTCCACAGTTAGCTCAGCTTGGCAAATGGCTGGCAGGTTTCTGTTTGACTTCAAGCAAAAAGGTATAGGGTGGCATTATGAGATCATGTGGAATATGATGTGACAGGATACTGGTCCAAGATATTAATTTTGAAACCACCTTCACTTTGATCAGTTTTGGGGGAAGGTGGTGGTATACAATGAGGGGAATGAAACACAATGGGAATTACACTGGGTTTACTGTTTCAGGGTTTGGCATTGTCATATGCTGCCTGCAAGTATGCAATTAATGTATGCATGACTTGGATCACACTTAGTTGTGGAGGATAGGCATTAGTCTTCACTAGTGAACTTTCAACAGTAAACTGATTTTTGTTGACTGGATTTTTTTGGAGGGTGGTGTTTGCTTGTTTGTTTTCTCTTTCAGTCTGCCATACAAATCCTTTTTTGGGGGTGTCTCTGCTCTGACTCCAGAACATTACATGAAGATGAATGGGTTTCCTAACACATACTGGGGTGAAGGTGGTGAAAATGATGACATTGCTACAAGGTACTAATGCACAGGACAGGCTTGAAATCGATCTAAGCCGGCAAATGAAGCATAGCAGCACCCTAGGAAAGGAACCAAAGACATTGTTCCTTAAAGTGCTTGCATTATCATTATAATCTCAAATGCTGTTGGTATTGGGTATGCTTAATGTCAGAAGATGCTCAGAACCTATGAATCCAATCACTGTGTGCTGGGAAAGCAAAGCTTTCTCATTTCTGGGGAGCAGAATGTTATTTCACATCCTTTTGCCTTCAGTGCAAGGGGTTATAACCACTTGTGGTTGACAAGTGCCTCCACTGATGTTGACAGCCCCAAGGGAGGCAAGGAATCTGCAAGCTTGACGAATAAGAAGGTACTTAACTAATTCTCAGATAGCTGGGAATTTAAGTTAAGTGCATTTAGGTTGCTCCATGTGTTATCTAATCACTGATACTTGGCATTAAGGAACACAAAGAATTGTCTTTTTTCCGCATTGCTAGGTGATGGAGGAGCCTGTGTACCAGTGTGAGTCAGTGACACCAAGAGTTGATGGTTTTTCTTGTACTTTGGTTGTCATGGCAGCAGCATTCTATAGATGAGTTTAGGTGCTCTGTCTAATGCGAATTCTTCAAGTACAGAATCATGGCTGCAGCTTCTCTATTCAGCTTTAGAATTGCACTGTGCACCTTTGTGATCCAGCACTGAGGCAGCTCATGAGGAGTTTATAAAACTAAACTGACCATGGAAGCCTTTGTTATTTTTGTCTTACATAATGTGACAAGTTACACGGGATTTTTTCAAAGTATTCATCTAGGAATTGAAAGCTAGATTTTCTAACATAGAATTCCTCCTTTGCCTTTCAGAGAAAGCCAACTAAAAGGTTGTATGGTTGTTTAGAGAGTCGGCATTTATGAAAGGAGAATGCCAGGAAAATAGGTCTTTACATCAAGTACTACAATGCTGGGTCTATTCAGCTGTAATTTGGTTTTTGGAACCCAGGGAAGAGTCATGTCAGTTATGCATATGAGTGCTCTCCTTTGACGAGAATCCTGGAAGGCAAATGAATTATATAGCTCCCAAAATAGCCCTTTCTGCAAGGTAATTAGAGCCAATGTTTTCAGAGAAAACTTACACTAATGATTAGCAATGTTTTGTCCCAGAGATACATGGAGGCCATCGACAATTCTTGTTAATGATTTATTCCCATTCTGAAGTCTCAACCTGCAAAAGTTATGAATGAACTGGCTAATTTTCAATGACCAGCTGGGATCTGGATTTTAAGAGGTGTTCAAGCACTTCTTGCCATGTAGCAAAAAAATTAATGATTTTTTTTTTTACATTTAATTGTCAAATTTTTCAGACTTCTGTGCAGATTTTTTTTTTTTTTCTGGGATACTGCTTATTAAAAGCAGAGTTAATGAGAAAAAAGCCTGCCAGCTGCTACTCATAGTTAGCAGACTGCAGTACTCTATAATACAAGTTCTAGCAAATACCAGGATCTACCTTTTATTAGAAGAAAACACTATTCTAATTGGAGCCACTTGTGCTAAGATTTTCAGCTACAGGAAAGTCTATTGGGCTCTTCTTAACAGTAAATGAATGCATTCACAGTGCAGTTTTAGTCTTACTTGCAAAGCAGAAAACTGTAACAGCAAAGCTAGTGTTCTTGCTTTTTGTCTCTTTATGATTGAATGTGTCATAAGCTTATGTTCAGAAAACAAGATACTTTGCCTAAAACTCCAGCTAAAATTATAGAACTATAATGCTGTCAGTGAAGTGTTATAATCATCTGATGGCTCTAGCCTAACAAATATTTTCAATTCTGTAGCCTTTCAGCTTTATAACATTCCTGCTATATCAGATCCCACTGGAATGCAGTCAAATGCTGCAAACATGCCAGTTAGATAACCTCAGTTGAGCAAACATTAATTCTTACATTCACAGGAATTTTCTCTGCCTAAGGGCTGTCGTGTAATAACAGAGGTTTGGTAGCCCTAGCAGTATTAAAGTCACCTTTTATTGGCAAAGTAACATAGGTGCTATCAGCAGTGGGCTGTGGGTTACTTGAAAGTCACTCAAATGCTGGGTTTAGAAGCTCTGTTCTGGAGCCTTCAGTTCCTCTTTTCTTATCTAACTGCCCTGCAGCTAAGCTTACATATGTTTGTCTGTTGCCTGTATTTATCCCTAATCTTTTATGAACCAGTCCAATCAGGCTGTCTGAATAAATGGCATTTCTCAAAGACCTGAGAGGCTTAATCTGGTTTTGAAACTTAGGACTGGCTTCCTTTCAGAAACTGCAAGGTCTTTTTTTTTTTCTTTAAAGTTTAGGTGATGGAGCTTTAGGCAGCAAAAGGTCCATCTTTAGGAACTGCTTTTGGAATGCTCTGTATGTTGTAGTTCATTCCCTGTTTGCTGTAATCCCCTTGTGCCCTGTCAAAGTGCACTACAGCTGGGTGCTTTCTAGCCCAAGCCTGGCCTAGAGCTCGCTAGAGAAGATCATGTGGCTCTGTGCTTCTTCTGCACTTTGTTTTTATTACATTAGCACTGAAAATCATGTCTGACCATAAGCCTGGAAGTGGCATCTCTGTGTCTGAGCAAACACTTTTCCATGGTGTTTTAAAGGATTCATTTAGCAGGAATGAAAATAGTCCGGACATCACCTCACCTTGGGCGCTACCGAGTGATAGACTACAATGAAGTGACAGAGATCCAAGAGCCTTGGAGGAGGTACCTGGTGGGGCTGGGGGCTGCTCTGGGCCTTGAGGCAGGTTGGCTGTTGCTGTCATCTTCCCCGGCAAAGGCTACCTATGCCTGACCCTTTAGGAAGGCTATTTAAAAGCAGGCCCCTGTCAGTTTCAACTGAGTCATTTGACCCCTATCTTCACATTTGAAGGGTTTCTCCTACTTCCCTGCCTTTCCTTCTTCTTGTGAAGGATACATGCCAGCTAGCCTAACACATCAGATTTCAACATGAAATTATACAGGAAGTAAAACTTAAAGAAAAAACTACAGCCTGTCCTGTAAATAGAGAGATTTCAGTTTGAAGAGCCACTGTATTATAAGTTGCCAATATTAAAAGTTTGCTGTTCAGTCTGTGTAGAGTTACAATGTGCCATTAAAATAGTGGAAAGCAATATTCTACTTTGAAGACATGAGAAAGGTGCTATGAGAGGCTTTATCAAAGACTGTTTTATATAGAAGAGCTGGAGGAGGGTGTTGGGTCAAGTGTGGTGGCAGCTTCTCATAGTGACAGTGCACATTTCTCTTTATCATCTCAAAACTCAGGTTTCCATAACAACCCTGTCAAAACCTACCTACAGCTGCCTATGCACACCGTGGCTGCAGACTTCTGCATTGCACGCCCTAGTCTCTCTAAGCTGCTGACAGCTGCCACTTCGCTGGTCTCCCTCTCAAATCAGGGTCCAGTTCGAACTGTCCTCCTTGTTTGGAATACTCAGTGTGAACTCACTCTACTCTGTTCAGTCTCTGTCATGAAGAATTGTCTCAGGGCTTTTCTGTCGTCAGGAAAATTCTTTCTTCTGCAGCTTCAGCTGCAAATGTTACCCTCTTCTAATTACAGCTATTCTTCCTCCCTCAGGCCTCCTTCCCGACACAACACCAGAAAAACATGGAAAGCTGATGGAATGAATACATTACAGTTCAGGCTCCTTTCCAGGACTAAGCATCCTCTTTATACCAAGATCACTGTGGACATTGGATATGTTCCCCCATCTTCTTAAGAGACAAAAACAAAAGCAGAGATTGGGTGCCACATAGGTGTTCAGCCAATACCTCCCACTTTCCTGTGGAGTCTGCCCCACCTGAGATTAACCCTTTTGCCTTTCACTTCAAACTGTTTCAGATTTAGAAGAGGCTCCAGGAACAGGGTATGACAGCCACTCAGCAGTCTGTGGCTTACTATAAAAATTGTCCAAGTTGCTGTAAAACCAACTCCTAAGCCATCTCTCTGTAACAGTAAGCTGATCCAAGTTTTCTGGAACCTTTGTGTCCTTTGTAGCTGGATAGCTCTGTCCTGCTTTATACTTAAATGTTAATTGAGATGCAAGCCATTCTGTTGGATTGGCCTCTGACATGTTGGATTTTGAGAAGGTGTTGAAGTCAGTTACAGTTCTATAAATACCTTTTGTGTATTTGAGTAAAATAAATGAAGTTATGTGTTTGGCTTGAGTTTTATAGAATACTGAGTAAGAGTGTAATAAAAGAGAAAGTTGCCCTGAAACCAGACAAACCAGAGTTTAAATCCCTGATTTTTTTTTCTGACCTGAATCACCACTGTTTAAATGACCTTATTGTAGCTGCAAGTAATGCAGAGTGAACGGGACCTGAGGCTGTCACCTTGTCTAACCTCCTGCTCAGAGCAGGGAAATTAATCTACTATTACAGCTGTTGCTCAGTCATTAAGTATCATTCAAGGCTGAGCTGTCTTCACCATAAAATACTTCTGAAAAATTAAATACTAGTTTTTCCTCTAAGTCAAACATGTCAACAATGGAGCTGTGACCCTGGCAGGAATGCATTTATACTTACCTGACTGTGAGATTGACACAGTTTGCCCAAACCCCTGCCCTTGCTGTAAACTTTCTTTGCTAGCTCAGTCTGTAGCACTGCCTGCCATGTCCAGTTATTTTGGGAGTGTGACACAGGGTATTTTGGCTTGTTACTTGAAGATACAAAAATTCCTTCCTCACTGAAAAGCTGCACCTAATGCCACTATACTTACAAACATTTAGTTACAGTCTTCTCCACTAGTGGAATAATGTCCTAAAAGGAACACTCCCACGCCTGGCTTCACATCAGCATGTAAAGACAGTTAAATACAATGCAGTAAGTCAAGTGAGCTAATCAAGACTTCTGCACAAATCCAACAGCACAGTGGAACAGCTGGTTATCCACAGTATTTCACCTGTTTCTTAAGCAAGACTCACAGATGATAATGGCCTGGGTATGTGTACAAATCCACACTCTGCTAACATTGTGTCCCAAAGCATTAAAATATGTGGAGAGGAATTCCTTCCCCTACAGCATAGCTGGCCACTGCCTTTCCTTCCTGATCCCTGGAGAGTAATAGGCATCCTGGTGCAGAATGAGACTCAACACTGCCACAGGACATGTCAGCAGTCCCTCAGCAGGGGATACTGTGGTGTGAAGACAAGACACTCCGGAGTTCAACGGACTGCATTTATTGAGAAATTTGTGACGTCTTCTTACTCATTACCATTACTGACCTTCCCTCACATGTAAGCAATTTTTTCTTCGCTAGAAAAAATTAACTTTTCTCATCAAGTTTGTAATTCTTGAAGAATTATTGTGCTTTTAATGACACCACAAATCACTATAAATAGTTGCAAAACCAGATTTTTTTCAGGGACTTGGTTCAAGTCCTTCCACTGGACCAGCCCAAACAAGGACACTTTTTCCAGTGTCCCAGCAAAAAGTGCATAGAAGAACACAAGGACCTATCCCTTGGGTCAGTCAGAAACTCCTCACAAAAGGAAACTCTCAACCACTCAATGAGATGCTGTGAAGGAACACTTTACTTTCTCCTGTGCTACTGAAGGACTCTTCCAAGCAGGTGCTGGAAGTCATCTGCTCGGACAGCAGCCACAAAGGCGATCTGTTGCCATTGCCTATAACCTGGGGGGTGCTGGCCCCTATGAGACCTTGGGCTGTACACTGAAGTCCACTGTGATGTTGATATACAGTGGGTTGTGTTCCACAGAGAGCAGTTTATAGGAACAGGAATTCAGCCCATCTGTCTTCCACGTTCTAGAGACCTGGCGGAGAAGCTTCATCCTGAGGACAAAGAGGAGAGCAATTTTCACTCACATGCACAGGACAGAAGTTTTGAGCTCTTTCCCCAATGGTAGTAAATTTGGAAGCAAAGCAAAGCCATTTTCTATCTACTGGGAATTCAAAATCAGATTTTTCCTGTTTTCAGCACAATCAGTTATGGGAAGAAAATCCTTTGGCTCAATGTCTGAAATAATGCTTGAATCATACCTATAAGTATAATTTTGGAAGTTTCTAGGGAACACCACCTAGTTAGTTCTAGAAGATCTCATATAGAGAAAACAGCTGCCAGCAGTTAACAGTATTGTCACAGAGGTTCTCTAGAGCCTCCAGGTACCACAAAAAGCCTATCTGGCCTAGAGCAAAGAATTTGTCTCCCAGGTGCCTGGCCCAGCCACAGGCCAAGACAATGCAAGGTTGAAGCCTGTTCTTGACCCACCTCTCTCGATTCTCCTCATTACCGTGGTCACGGTTGTGGAAGATCATTGTGTACCTGGCCACATCAGCAGGCGGCCTCAGCACTTTCATCTTCTGCATCTCAACCCTGCAAGAAGCAATGAGAAGTATTGTGCGGAAGACAACACCATAAACCAGGTTGTTAGTGAAAAAAAGCCAACAATTGGAGATTTCACCTCTTGTAGATGCTGTGAAAGCAAATACAGAGAGTTGTAAAAACTCATCTGCATCTCTTCCACAGCACATTTTGCCAGAGAAATGAGGCTCAGAGTTGCATTCCTGGAGAACAGGGCGGGGGGGTGGGGCGGGGTGCAGATACACCTTTCTTTTGAACAGAAGCAGGTAGCTACTACAGTAGAGATGCAGAGCTTTAAGCACACATTGTATGACAGAGTACATTTATATCAGTATTGACTGTACTACTCTGGACCGCCCTGTAGTAAGTCTCCACATGTTCTGCAACAAATCATCTCAACCCCTGCAATAAAACCCCTATATTTGATAGTCCTCCAATTAGATTTTTTTTTCTAATCTTGTTTTCTTTTTTAATCGTTGGCAGACAGGCACAAAACTTTTATTTGTTCACATGAAGAAAATTTCTCTGAGAACAATGACAGAAGCACTGAGCCCTATGCACAGATTTAAATGTCTGACATCAGGCACTTAGTTGGAGCTTTTGACCTTACACATAGCTGTGGAGCACAACTTTGCTCTAACAGCAGAGAGAAACTTTATAACAAGGGAATTAAGGAATAGTCCACCTCTTTGCTAGTCAGTCATCAGCTGAAAGAAAAATAGGAAACCAAGATTTGAGAAAACTGAGTTCCTTACAGATTTCCATGACTTTGTAGCAGTAAATTATCAAACAACTACAACAAATGATCTGCAGAATCTCTTTGTGATACAAGCCTTATGAGGGAGACCAAAGGAGATCATGACATTTGTTTCAGAATGTGAGTCCTCGGCCCTGATTCTGAGGGCACTGAAGGGATGCTGCCATCTGCTGACTTCCCTTGAGAAGGTTCCAAGGATCTCTGCACAACCCACCCGACAGCAAGCTAGCCCTTACCTACCTCTGCAAACTCAGTTACCAGCCTAGTCAAGAGGAAAGGCACAAGCCAAGTCCAGTTGCAGAGCACACACTGGGTCACGACTTGGTTTCCCCACCAAGACCTTAAGAGCTGCAAAGTTACGAAGTGCCACACAAAAACATCGCTTCTTTCCAAACCCTTGCAAACATCAGAGACCGTCAGTAAAACCTGCTGCTTCTCTGCTGGCCATGGGAACATCTGAAAGAACTATCACCCATGGGAAACTAGGGAATAAAATAGCACCAAGCCACCCCCAAACAATAAAAGTCAGTTCCCAGGAGGTCACAGAGAAGTTGGTGTGTCTAGGCAGGAGTAAGAAGGAAAAAATAGTGTGGTTAAGGGACAGAAATCCATGTCTCCAGCAGACCTTTCATATTTCTTGAGACAGAGCTGACCAATCTGCTGAACTGACACCGACCAACACTTTCATTTGGAAGTTGCTATCTTTTAACACACTTAATCCCCCTGTATATTTATACAACATCACCAGGGATATAAATTTTATGTTCCCAAAATGTCTGCATATTTAAACAACTGAAAATGATAACAACTTAAAAATTGCGGTATAAGAGTATAAATCAATTTACAAACTGATGGTCTCTGCCAGCAGAGCTTGTGGAGTTGGGTTCTTATCTGCTGTTTGCTTGTGGGTTTTTGTCCATTTACTAGTAGCAATGCAGGATTAGAGATTTATTCCTAGGCAAAGGGTAAAAGATCAACATAAAAGTTTGGATGATTTCTTTGTCCCACTAAACCTCTCCAGCCAACAGGTTTTTCCTACTTTGACAGGCACATCTACAAAAATGAGTTTGCAAAAGAACAAAGGGCATATGCATATATATATGTAGCCTTTCTAAAATTCAAGTTATTTGCTATCTTCACTATAATCAACACCGCACAAATACAAACTAAGCCCTACTTGCAGTAAATCCAGTAGTCAAGGAATGCAAAACCCCCAATCCCACCAAAACACTTCCACATTCTAGCAAAACACTGGAACTCAATACTATTGTGTGTCTCCAGTAAATCACACTCCAGACTTCAATTATAACCAATTTTCAAGCAAGAATACAAATGCTGTGTGTCTGAGATAGAACTGAACCAACCAAATAACCCACACCCAGCCAACAGTGCTGTGAGGAAGAGGATTAGGCATCAGACATACCTAACCCTTGCAAAGAGGAAACTGCTCAGAGAGCTGCATCTTGCCCTCCACTGCAATACTGTTTAATGCTGTTTTGAATGAAGGCCCCTGGGGTGTTGCGCTCTTGGAGGCTTAGTATGGAGTTGTGCCAATTTTAATTTTTTTTTCTTAAAACTAATTCCTCATTGTTTACCTGATTCGAAGGTCATCATCTTCTCCACCCCAACCCCAGTAGTTGTTAGAGAATCCATTCACTTTGGAAAACTGATCTCTTGTAAGAGCAGTTACACCTCCAAAATATCCCTGGTACCGTAACCTAGACATATAAGAAGAGAGAACAAAAAATTAAAAGTCAAATTCTGTCAACAATGAAAACATCACCCTGATACCCTAGATATAGATGTGTCTTTCACAAGGTTAAGGGTGCACAAATCGTTAAAAGCTGGTCCTATTTTCTTCCTCTTTTCACAAAAAGATAGTGAATTACTTTTGGCCAGAAAAAAATTACCTCTCCAACTGAGAGAACAGCATCTTATTCAGAAACTTCTCTCTCTTTACACAATTCCCCTTGCCAGCCAAACAGGTACTTCATTTCAGGGACTCTGAGATATAGAAAAGCAATGGACTAATGTAGTGGAAACTCTGAAATAACAACAGCAAGCCATTGAATATTTTAGAGCTGAATCTGAAAAACTTGGAAAGAAATCAGTTCACAGAAAGGGGGCATGTGATACTGGATATTGCAACAATTCCAAGGTAAGGTACAATGCAAGTTACTTAGTAACGGAGCTCAGCTCTAAAGGAGATTAATTTCTAACTTTTTCCTTCCTCATCCTGAAAAATCCATCTACTTTTACAAAATGTTTACATCTAATGTTAGTTTATCTTCTTAGGCCATTCTGCTAATTGCTTTTTATGATGCCCTCCTCTGTCTGGGCCCTTAACACACAACAACACAGCCTCTTGCCCCAGCCCACTCATATGGGCACATGGCTGCAGATTGCATTTGTATGTGTATGTAAATCTAAACAGATGAACAAATTGTCAGGGCTCAAAAGTACTCATTATGGCATTTGACATGCCAGACAATGCTTATTATTATTTCTGGTTTACCATGAATATAATTTTAAAAACACCAAAGGAGAAAATAAACCAACACATGACCCTCAACACAACCTCCCTCGAGACTATTTTTCCTGGCTGATTTTTGCTCACAGTATCGCAGAGGAATTGTGAATGTCAAAGGGACCCCTGGAGATGACTTAATCCAACCTCTCTGCTCAGAGCAGGGTCTGCTAGAACAATTTACTGAGAAACATGTTCAGTCAGATTCTGAGCATCTCCAAGGATCGAGACTCCACAATTTTTCTGGGAAGCCTGTTCCAGTATTTGGCCATCCTCACAGTAAAAAAAAAAACAAAAAAAAACACAAAAAAACCACCACCTTTTCCATATGTTTAAGTGGAATTTTCAATTCCACAATTTTCAATGTATTTCAATTTGTGTCCATTACCTCTTGTCTTTCATTGAGAAGGGTCTGGCTCCACAGTCTCTACTCCCTTCCATCAGGTATGAATACACATTTCCAAGATCTCTCTCTGCCTTCTCTCTGCTAAACAGTCCCAGCACTCTCAGCCTCCCTCACAAGTCAGATGCTGTAATCCCTTAATTATTTTAGGCTCTCCTCTGGACTTGTTACAGTATGTCCCAGAACTGGACATAGTATTCCAGGTATCATCTCCATGGTGCTGAGTAGAAGGTTAACAGTCACCTCTCTCAACCTGCTGGTAACTCCCTCCCAAGATTCCACTGGCATTTGTCACAAAGGCACACTGCTAGCCCAAGGTCCTTTCTGGTAAAGCTGCTTTCCAGACAGCTGGCCTCCAGCAGCTACTGATGTACAGAGTTACTTCTCTCCAGGTGCGGGACACTGCATTTCCCTTTGTTTAACTTCTCTGTTCGGATTCCTGCTGGCCACATTCTCCAGCCTGACAATGGCCCTGCTACATAAACCAATCCTGTGAGATTTCTGTCCTCTGAAAACCTGCTGAGGATGCAATCTGCCATGTCTTCCAGGTTACTGATGAAGCCTCTAATTAGCATCAGCCCCAGTATCAGACTCGGGTGTAAACCACTAGTGACTGACCTCTAGCTGGACTTCACTCTACTGATCAGAACTCTTTGAGCCCTGCAGTTCTGGCAGTTTTAGCCCACTCACTGTCCACTTACCAGTCCATGCTTCATCACTTTTTCAGTGGGGCCATTATGGGAGACAATGTTGAAAGCCTTCCTAACATAAACATTATCTATTACTACATCTTCATCCAAGGTAGTCAAGTCAGAGAAGGCTATCAGGTTGGTCAGGCCTGACTTTTGAACAGATTTGTTCTCTCTCCTTTACCTCTTCTCCTGGAGGAGACAAGCCACAAGGTAGAGGAAGCTCCATCAAGTTTTAATTACACATTACTGCCTTGAGACTTCTGCTATAGATACTCCAGAGGAGTGCAGTAAACAAATGGAATTGACAGCAAGGAAGTCCCATAAACAGGAACAGCAGGGCAGAGCCCTCCCCCATCCGGGTTTTCTGAAAAGTCACCAACAGGATCACATCCTGTTCCAGCAGCCTGACAGTTTGGGAACTGGCTTCCCATGTACACACCCATGTACACACTCCACTGCTTGCTTATTCACCCCATAATTCCCCTACACCACTGCAGAGGCAGACACCAAAAGAGCCAGAGCTGGGGTGCACTGAAAAGAATGGGACCAGCAGGATGAGGAGGGGATTCTCCCCCTCTACTCAGCCCTAGAGAGGCCACATCTGGAATGCTGTGTCCAGTTCTGATCTCCATAGTTCAAGAAAGACAAGGAACTGCTGAAGAGATTCTGGCAGAGGCCACAAGGATAATGAGGGGTCTCTCTTATGAGAAGAGGCTGCAGGAGCTGGGCCTGTTTAATCTGGAGAAGACTGAGAAGGGATTTCATCAACGCAAATAAATATCTGCAAGGTGGGTGCCAAGAGGATGGTGCCAGATCTTTGAATAGTTTCCACTGACAGGATGAAGAGCAATTGTCATAAACTAAAACACAAAAAGTTCTACCTCAACATGAGGAAGAACTTCTTTCCATGGTGGGAGGCAGAGCACTGGAACAGGCTGCCATGGAGGTTGTGGACTCTCCCTCTCAGGAGACATTCCAAACCCACCTGGCTGAATTCCTGAGTCACCTGCTCTAGGTTACCCTGCCGTGGTAGAGGGGTTAGATTGGGTGATTCCCAGAAGTCTCTTTCAATCTCATCCATTCTCTGATCCTGTAACCAGGATAGCACTGCCCACTCAACCCTCCTGAGGCAGCACAGAACTGGCAGGACCCAGACATAGCTTCCTCTCAGTTGACATCACCTGGAAAAATGCATCTCTGTAACAACCTCTATAACCACCCCTTCCCTGAGGATGAGAGAACATCAGCTCCTTTGGAATTTTTAAAATTGGACTGAAGAATACATATAATAGGAATGGTCAGGAGGAAAAGATGTTGTGTTGGTCTCAAGGGAAAACCTTAATTAAAATAAGAGTTTTCCCAACCTTTTCTTCAAAGCTTTAATATATAAGTCGTCCATCTAAAAGAATCCAAAACTGATCTGCAGTTTATGTGGTTAAAGGCACTGGATCTCCAAAGGCACATGGCTGCTGAGATTACTGCACACTGCATGACAACAGAATACAGCCCCATGGAAAAAAACTAATTCCCCCCCACCCCTCATCAGGAAACTAACAAAACCTCAAAACCAAAAAACAGGCCAAAGAAAAAAATAAAACACCACAAAAAAACCCTCATGGATGGGTTCAGTTTTCTCTACCTCATCTGAGCAACAAGTCTCAGTATGATCACCTCAGCTGGAGCAAACACTGAGATCACCCAACTGGGATTTCAACCTGTGGTATCAGCTCAGTTCAAGTATCATTCCTGAGCTCAGAATGTGAATTCCTTCATCAGACATGCCTTGGAAACAGGGCATTATTAACACCACTTCATGGATGTGTAAACAGAGGCAGTGACACAGAATTAATTAATTAATTAAAATTGAAACTGAATTATCAAATTCAAGCCACCAGCATTCTAGTGGAACACATTTTAGAGCAAGTGCTCAAATAGCCTGTCACAAGCCTAGCAGGTATGTACTTATTCCAGTTTTCACTAAATGACTGGAAAGTGAGTATTATTCTGTGTCAGTATTGGCACATCCCACCACTTTCTCATATATTTAACAAAGGAAATGCAGAAGCAAAGCAGAGCTTTACTTCAAAGTACATTGAGATCAGCTTTTGAAAACTCCAATTCTATCAATATTTAGAGTTATGTGACACAAAATGAATCTTGAAAGAAACAAGTTCAATGAAAACACTTTTAGTCATTAAATTCACCAAGCTCAGAAGCCTTTTCTCTCCAAGGTAGACTGAACCTGACTTTTCACTTTAAACAATTTATATCACATGAGCACTTAGGGGACTCATTTAAAAATAAGAATGATCCTGTGTTATACACTGTTCAGTCAAATAATTAAAGGGCAGCTCTATCCCTTGGCAAATTCCCACACTTCAGCTCTCAATACAAGACATTACCTCTTCAACAGCAGAAGTAAGTGACAAGTTCTGTTATAGTAAGATCACACCCTCAAATCACAGATCAGGAAACTGCAAATGTGTGACCTTATTTGCCAGAAGGTCTCTGCACAACCTCTGTCACATCGCTTTCCACTTGAAACACCACTTAATTCAACTCCAGAAACCAGAATAATGACAATAATCATTTGTGCAGCTGTCCACAGGGCTGACTGCAGAGATGTCTGTCCAGTTCTGTACTCCAGAGAGGTAAAGTGTTACCACCAGAAACCTGGTGTCATGAGGAAGGGTAGATACCAGCACACATCTCCATCAGAAGAGGAACATTATTAGTAACATGGCATTTCCTTGTTTATATTCTTTCTATATTCCTGGTTTCCTACCTGTATCCAGTATTGTTCCTGCCAACTACAAGGTGCTTTGGTTGTGTGTCACACATGTAAATGTTAAAGTCATTTTCTGGCACCAAATCCACATCATGGAAAATGAAACAGTCCCAGTTCACTTCTTTTAGGGCCTCTAGGTATCCTACATTCATCAGTTTGGCTCGATTAAATTTGGTGTTGCCAGCCTGTAGAAAAAAAATGGAAAAAAACAACTCTGAAGAAGGTGCCACAGCTTTTGAACCACAGCTGCTCCCAGGCATTTGTTCCAATTGTATGGTTTGCAACCACATCCACATGGCTTTTCTAGCACCTGGAAAGCAGTAAATGCCCAGAGTGCCCCATAGCACCAGGCACAGCATCTGAGTGGCCAATGGTGCAAAGTGTTTCTCCAGCCTCTATTCATCACAAACACAACCAGCCAGGGCCAGGAAAGACTGTGCTTAGCTGGGCACCACTAGTGTGAGTGCTCCATGGCTTAACCGCCCTTCTGCCCCTGGTCCTAGAGTTACCATCAGGGTAAACAACAGAAGAGGTATAGAAACTGTGTTCCATACAACTGTGTCAGTAAGGCTCATAGAAGTTCTTTTTAAGAAAAGGAAAACCAAATTAGTCTCTAGATGTCAGAGCCCTTGCCATGAACGATTTATGCCTGTCCCTTCAGTTTGCAGGACAGCAATGCTGGAAGAGTTCCCTGTATTTCCTCAGCTCACACACAGATGGCAGACTGGGAGTGAAAACCAGGTCTCTTCATTTTTACCTCCTACTTATAACCTGATTATCCTGTTGCAGGGGGACATGCTCCTAGCACAGAGCTTCACCTTTTTACTAGACTTCATCGTTTGCTTTTGCTGTAAGTTACTTAGTATTTGCTTTTCAAAAATCTAATTTTTCACCTCTGAGGTACAAGAATATCCACACACCTTGCAGTTCTGTAAGCTTATCATGTCATCATTCACTTTGGAGCAAGACATGGGCTTATCTTGCCATTTTCATTTTTTACCTGGCTGCAGAAGGCTTTCTACTCTTGAAGACAAAGTGAGGATTTGCCTCAAGTTCCCACTTGGGAACCAGAGGGCAAACCAGTGCCCTCCCAGTAACAGACAAGACAGTTATTTCCCAGAGCAAGGAACCTGTGTACTTGAAAGAATAGTAAAAAAATAATATTTTCAAAAGAAACTGCTTGTAAGTCTAGCAAATTTTCTAGAAGGTACCTGGACAGAAAGAGGGTCCATAGCAAATAAGAAAGAAGCTGGCCTCCCCAGGCTGAGAGATGGTGAACTGTAGAGAAAAGCTGTTATATACAGAGCATGTTTTATTGTTCTAAAAGGTAACACTTTGCTCTAAAGCAGGATTTGTTCACTAAAACAACCATCTGCTCGTAAATGAAGGAGATTTATGGGATTTATGACGCCATACCTGCAGTCTGAAAAATACAATACAGTGCCCTTTCTGAGAAATGATGAGATGGATAATTAATTGCATCCATCCTCTGGAGAGAAATTTTCCAGTAAAAAATTTAGATACAATTCACCCAAAATCAGGATGTCAAATTTCTGAATAGGGTAGTTTTTTGTGTGTGTTTTTTTTTCTTAAAATGTCCCATATATAAAAATACCCATGAGACAGTCTTCTCCTAAGGATGAAATCATAAGTTATTGAGTGAACAGAACAAATCAGATGTCTGGTAAAGTACATTTGGAGAACGTCACTTGCATTGAGTATCAAATCCAGCCCAGTTCAGGACAGCCTCTTCCATCTGCTGAAGTTCTATTTTCCTCATCAGTTCAAGCCAACAAAGCAGCCAAAGGCCAGCTGACACTGCTTTCCAGGAAGGGAAGTTTCCCATGTCAGACCATATACTGAACAAACAGCAAAAGTTACTCATCTTTTATTGAGGACAGAACTATTGCCCTTTGTTTCTACAGAAGAATAATACTGACCACAAGACAAATTTATGTTGGGAAAGAAATTATTCACCCTTTAGGGATTACAAACTCACACTGTTTTGAGTGCAGCTTTCATGTATGCACACATTTAGAGAATCACAAGTTTAGAAATGCTAAAAGCAGCCCATAAAGAAGAAATCTGGAGTAAGCCCTTCAGTGGCTCACAGAAAAAAAATACAAAAGGCCCATTTGGTCTACCTCCAAAGTAGACTGTGTATTTTAACAGTTAAATCCTGCTTGTCTTTCCTCAAAAGAGACTTAGAACAACTAATAACATCACAAACTGAGAGTAAAGATGGATTTGCCCCAGAAGAGTTTTGTTAGACCCACTTTCCAATCTTTGGACATGCCCATCTATATGGAAAAGCTACATGACAGATTCCAAGCACAATCTCTGATAGAACAAGTTCCAACTTGACACTGCTGCACTCATCAGACAAAACTTCCATACTTCCGTATTACTTTTTGTTAACATGACAATAGCAGTTCTCCACTTCATATATTTAAATAAATTAAAAAGCTATGCCTATTCTCCCGATAATTTATTACTAACCACTGCTGCCTGCTAGAATGAACCAGCAAATGTATGATTATAGTACATATTAATGCAGGAAAAAAAGCTCTTGTTTTTCCACCCTAGAGGCCACATGATGACTCTAAACAATGAAAGAACAATTAATTCCAAGTAAAAATATCATGCCATGACTTTTATTGCTGTTCGGCTGACACATTCAGCTGAGCAGAAGTGCAAGAGTGGAAGCTTTCACCTAGAAAGCACTGCCTCATACTTAATTAATTGACTCTAGGCTCTCTAATCAGGAGGGAGAATAAACTGTATTAATTTATCACCTTTTTCTTCTGCTGTCTCAAAAAACATTTTGGAGCCAAAGCAGAAGATATAAGTAAACATAAGTAAAAGAAAGCAAACGTAACAGAAGATCAAGAAAAGATAACATATTACAAAGGAGCAATATATAATGCTTTTAGCACATGCAATTAGAACATAAGCACATGAGATTGAAGACAATATGGTCTGCTTAGGTTTTAGCCACTGAAACAGCTTTGCTAGAAAGAATGCAAATAAATAAATAAATCTTTCAGGAACCAACTGCTCTTTCATGACTATTACTTTCCACTGCACTTGCTGGGCAAATAAAGCAGCTAAAAGCAGCAGCTGTCATGTTCAGTTTGAGAAAGCAAAAATAAAACCACATGATACACACAACTTTGACAGAAGGGCTAGAGACAAATTGGGGCCTTCTATTCAAACTACTCCAAATGTGAAGACAGAACAGGCCAGCCTAGTTACATGTGTGGATACTGCTAGAGAAGTGAGTTACATTAGCCATGCGAAAGATCCTTACCTTGCACGCTAACTCAGAAACACCAAGTTACTTAGACTGAGAAATGAACACCAGTTAAAGACACTCCCCAGCCCTGAGATCCAAAAGTGCCACCAGCAGCCGTTGCAGCCATTGTTGTGTCCCTCAGCAAGCAGAATTGTTGGAGGCAGGCTTGGAGGACTGATGTCACACAGCAGAGGCAACAGAAGCCTCTCCTGAGGCTGCAGGACAGAGCCACCACCCTCACCAAAACAGCTCTGCACAGCTGCCTCACCTGGTGAATGACGTAGATGCCATAATCCAGCTGCTGCCTTTGCAGGAAGGGGTGGAGATGCTGCAGGAGGTACAGCAGATGCTTCTCTCTGTTGCGGTGTGGGATAAGGATGGCCACATGCTGCAGGGCTGAGCACTCCACAGGGTGGTACCGACCCTTGGCTACCAGAGGGTTCTTCTTTTGCACTTCTTCCAGTGTAACCAACGGTTTGAAGGAGAGTTTGCTGGCCCCTCCTATAAGAGAAGCACAAGAACCTTTTCTGAGTCCTTTCAGGTTGTGGCTGGTCCAGTCACTGAATGAGGCACTATGCATCCAGTGTAAGAAACCCAGTTTCAAGCCCCAACTGGCTTCCTTCCCTTCCAAGAGAAAAATAGTACTACAAGGATTTTATTCAAGCAATGGAAGGAGAGGGTGTCAAGCATGTAGTTGCTTAAACTGACTATGAAGCAGTACCAATAAAACAAAAATATTTTTAAAAAATCCAAGATAAGTTTTAAGCTACTGCAGAAGGATTAGCCAGAAATGGCTGCCAGGGCAAAGCAGAGGAGAATAAAGTAGAAAGAGACAGGACTGTGGCTATAAGAAGTCATTGGTACCTAAAGCACAAGAAAAGGACAACAAGCTTAAGGCTATAAATTACTAAGATAAAACATACCAAGGCTTTCTGTAGCCAAATGAAATTTTCATCCCTTCTCTTGCACTGAGCTGTCATCCCAGCTCCTCTGGACTCAGCAAGCCCATGAAAAAGTACAATACAGGCTACTGTGATGGCTACATACAGCCATTGCTGCATTTACTTAATCAAATGTGTCTCGGGGTGAAGTTGTTCAGGGAGACAGAAGCTTTTGGACTACCTCACGGAAGAATCCAGCTTCCCAAACAAATCCCTAATCAGGTTCACGGTAAGAGAAAAAAGATAATGACATGATACTGCAAAGCAGGAGTCTGTTGCTGCTAGCAGTACCACACCAAGAAAAAACTAAAATAATACAAATGCCCAAACCAAGAAAACAGTCATCCATTTGAACCTTCATTATAATTAGTGCTAATTCCACCATCACTTACGCAGGTATGGAGACAGAGCTGGGCAGGGACCATGAAATGACTTCACCATGGGAACGTCTGCAGTGGATTCAATCTTCTCTTCCTTTTGACTGTGCTCCAGGCTTGTTACTTTCCTGAAAAACTCCACCATGCTCTTAGCTTTAGCAATTTCCTGTCTGGTGTCCACTAAGTAAATGAATGCAGTCCATAGCACCATCACAAATAAAGTTACAAGCACCAACACTTTGAACTTATAGAAGAGGTTAAAAACATTCAAGCCCAAGGCCATGGCTTTCCCTGATTCACAAACTGCTTCGCCTACTCTGATGCTGAGGCAGGTTACTGCTTATCCAGTGAGGATGAAACCACAGTTCCCAATAAGAATATCACAGTAGGGAAATAAAGCTGGAGGTAGGGAGGGCTGTTGCACTTCCTGCAGTTTTGAAATTCATGGAGCCATAGTACTGTTTGGTCTTCAAATGTCACAAAATATGACTTTAACCTGGACCACAAAAAAAAGGAAAAAAGAAGGAGATAATTAGTTTCTCCACAGACTTCATGAAAACAGGTTAAGAACATACACAAAAGGAACAGCAAGTATGAACAACTGGTCATTGACACTGAGCTTTGGTCTTAGTTCAGCCATAAAACAGCTGCATGATTTTATATAAATCACTTTCCTGTTTTGTTCTTCTATCTCAATCTTTCTCTTTATTTTCAGATCAGAAAGTGCAACCACTATGCCATGTTATGTCTGTGTATAGTGCCTGGCAATACACAGGTTGTACTATTTCTGTTCCTACCAATATTAACAACAGCTGCAAAGCAAGAGATTCTGCTTGCTATGAGTAAAGCCCATCCAAAATGAAAACCACGTGAAACTCTGCAGAAATAAACTGTTTTCTTCTGAAAGACAGTATTATTTATGCTACATTGCTCTGCACAACACAGTGTGAAACTCACATTTGACTGATATCAGAAATCATTATTCATTATCTGCTGCCTTTCAGTACCACCTTTCGGGTCTTTGTCCAGTATTCCCCCTCTCACACACACTTGAAGGAAGAAAATCTTCCTGCTTTTTAAGGGAAAGGTTGAGTTTTTCAAGAGTGTTAGGTCTGAGGAGGTCTTTATTCCACTTCCTGCCCTTTTTCAAAGGCTCCATTTTCATACAATCTTTCACTGCTATCATACTACAGTTACCACTCTATTTTTGGCTGTTACCATCTCATAGCAGAGAAAGAATGAAATTTTAATAAAAGAGAGCTCTGATATAGAAAATACAAGAAAACTGCCACCTCTGAGAAGAACAAGAACTGAGGCTAAGTTAAGCAAAAGCAGTGATTAAAGACAATGCACATGAAACAGGCTAGGTCAAAGAGAAGAAACACAAAAACATGGAAAATGTTATTTTATACCAGCCTCTGAAGTACATGAAACCCTGGAGAGATATCACAGATACAAGGAGTACAATAACTCCACATTTCCACTAGTTCAGGCCTGGTGTCTTCTGGAGAATTTTGCTGATCCATGGGAATGTGTATGGGAGCCTGACCTAGAACTAACAAGATGAACTCCCAAGCTTTTAGGGCTCACTGAGAATTACCAGCTGCTGTCCCTCCTGGCAGGCACTTCATGGAAGAGCTGACCTGCTCTCCCCATTCACATGCAACACATGTCAGTTCTCTAAGTAAGTAAAGGGACTCAAAAGAGAAAATGCCCACCACCCCCATCAGCTTACACCCTGCAACAGTTGCACACAGGAAATCAGTGATAAGCTCTATGAATCATCTGAGAGCAGTGTGGACCCCATGGGTAATATTAGCCTGTAATTATTAAATCAAAGACCTTAGAACTTGCTTATCTAAACTCTATCTACAGGTTTCTACGGAATAATTGCTGCCTTTCATCACCTCTCAGCTACAATTTAGCATTATCATGTGAACCACTTCCCCTAAAGGATATAATTTTGTCCATAACAAACCAAAGGTCTCACTGGAAAAAGTGCATGCATGAGGAACTTTCTTTCCTTCTCCATGACCCAATCCAAGTGCAGCCCAGATTAACCTGAGCTGAAAAAGACAACATAAAATATACTGAATTTAACATGCAGCAAACAACTATCAACAGATGTTTATTATATTCACAGCTTCCCATTTTCCCAGAAATGGAATACAATCTTTAAAAAGAGTTAAAGCCATTGCTCACCACTGGTACTCGAATTAGTGTAAACGGGCTGTCCCCCATTAGAAATTCTTTTGTCCATAAATAAAGTTTAAAATTAACTATCCATGGGAAGAGGTATAAAGAAACACCAGGAGGCAGGCAGCAGTACTAGTCAGAAGAAGTACCTTCTGAAATATCTTGTTGTTCTTGTTAAAATATCAGGAAGAGCATGCAGGTGTAAAATTACTAAGGTACGAGAATGCTAAAATTATGAACATAAACGATGAACTTACTCCACCAACCTTATTTCTACTCTCCTCTACTCCTATTCCAAATCTCACACATATGAATTTCCTTTGTCAGCTTTGCAAGATTCTACAAGTAGTTGCTACTAAAACTTCATGATATTTGTCTCTGACAAATATTCACCTATACTACTGTCAGTGTGAATAATTTCCTGTAATAACTAAACACACATCTTCACTGGCTTCTATGTCAGCAACAGAATGCTGCTCCTGCTTAAAATACACCTGAGCCCTTCAACAGGGCAGCACAAACATGCACACATGAGCACAACCATTAGCCACTTTCAGCTCATCACAACATTCATGTAGAAGGGCAATAATTCATGTTTCAGAAACCTGCAGTTTGATTTTTTTGTATTATCTATGGAGAACACAGCATGTATTTAAAAATACACACACACAAAGGTATTTTGGTATTTTAAATGGAAAAACATAGATGAATCAATTCACCCACCAATTTACTTTATGCTATTACTTCAAAGGTTAAAAGGTTGTTTGCCTGGCTTTTTCCCCCCTGAAACATGAGCACGGCATGTGCACAGAAAGGCAAACCCAATTCTACCAACAGAGGAAGAACAACTGTGGAAGAACTGTACCCTTATGAATGAAGATGACAGTGAAGAACTGTAATTTTTATGACTGAGATCTTGGGAACTTAAAGCGACAATAATTGAGAATAAAAGGACAAGCAAGAAGTTAAGCCTCAATAGGAACCTGCGTCAGAGAAACAAAAAGAAACCTCGGCCATTGCCCCTCTGGAGGTGTTACTATTTCACATTAAGGACTATTCTGTTTTCAAAAGTCATCTTTCAGCGAGCCTGAAGTACCTTGGTTGCTAAGTCAGGCATCTAACTTGGAGTCAAGAAGACCAGAGCTTGAACCTTGATAAAGAAAAAGTTAGGCTCAGGGCCTGCTATAAAAAAGCCATACTTGGAGAAGTAGTATAAAAGCCAAAGTTATAACATAAAATCATTATTGAGGGAATAGTTTTACTAAAATACTGACTAGAATAGTCATGCAAAATCTACTCCAGCCTTAACAGTCTTGACAGTAACAACTGAGGCAGAAGAGACATTCAGTAGCTGAGTCCTTTCCACATCCTGAGCAACCAAGTCCCTCGTCCCACTGATCAATTTCCCATCTTCCTTTTGTTCCTGATGTAGTTAATGAAGCACATGTTTTCATCTTTGGTGTCCCTGGATTATAGCTGATATACTGGTTGGGGGTGATGGTAAAAAAAGGCCACCTAGTCATACATTATACCATATGCAAACAATAACCCAATACTGAACAAATCTAGCTATAAACAATAGTATCTCAGAAGCTGGAAACATGGTTCTTTTTTCTTCTGTACTTCATAACTCGGGTGACCAACTCTCAAACGTGGGTGGGAGAACACCTGTGCAACTAAACTTTTCTCATAGCTCTGAAACCTGACTCTCATTTTATGTAACCTTCATAAAATAGACCAAGGAAGCTTTCATAGGAAACAAAGCGTAACTTTCTTGTAAAAAAAATTCTCAGTGAAGCATAACCAAACCTAGTAAATAAAGTTACAGCTGGCTAGAAGGGTATGGCCCCTTCAGGCCACCAGAGTACCCACTTCAAGATGCATAATTAAAAAAAAAAAAAACAGAACAAAGCCACAGTTATGCAAATATGGTATCAGTCAGAATTCTAAAATCGATGGAAAAGGAAAAAGGTCTCAAACTACATGTAGATATACTCGTATCTAGACAGACACTGTAATACAATTCTAAACAGCTTCCTCATCATGTTGAGGCACAAAAATAGTGCATTTTCAGCCTTTCCCAATATCACATCTGTACCAATAAGTGTTCCTGTGCTCTGCAGCTTGTCTGACACCCAAGTTCTATAGTCTGCTATGTGTTTTGAATTACATGCCAAACACCACTTCCTTCTTGGAAGATTCCTGGCACTGCTCGTAAGAGATTTAGCTGCAGGTACCCCTCTGGAACATAGAGCTGTATGACTCCTCCAGGAACAGGGGCGTTCATTTCTTATCCTTGAGCCTGATGGCATAAACATGAAGCCCTAACTTGCCCTCTTCCATCCAGGTGGTCCAAAAGTGTAAGCAAGGTTCCAGCATGGACAGGACTTCTTCTGAAGCAAACTAAGATCAGAACCTCATCCATACTCATCCAGGGTTATCCCAGCAGAAACACATGTGCAACAGAGTCTCAAGCACAGAATGAGCAAGCAACACACGTACAAGGTGGTTCCCCATGTAAGTGCTGCAGGGTCACCTGTGCACTAAAGGTTGTATTGAAGCCAGTAGCACTACCAAGCTCAGAAATGCCCAAGAATACTGGACTAAAGGCTATTCTTTTTCATCAAAGCAGAATTGCTAGATAAAGTCAGTATCAGGCAGAAGACTGAGAACTGATAGCCCTGACCTAGATGTTATTGAAGGAAAGTAACCCTATGAACAAAGTTTAGTAAGTAACTGGAGTTGATAAAAACTCATTATGTTCCAAACAGTGATTTTCCCCTGATACATATATAGATATTACATTATTATGATAATTACGCCAAAGCCCAGAATCAAGTGATTACTTATCCAAAAAAAGTTATGCTTAACAGTATAAATAATCAGAGAGAACATGGTGTCTAAATTTTACTTTTCATACGTTCACATTTAAAACAATTCACTCTGTAGGGAACATCTGCAGGACAGTTCCAGAAAGATATTTTCATGTGACAAAAGTAAAATTAAATTTTAATTTACACAAACCAACTTTCTGACTACCTGTTTCACATGATGAAGTAAGGACAGATTTCCTATGCAGGATTTTCTAAAGCCCCTGCAAGCTCCTTAAGCTCACGCACAAATTCCAAAGGCAGCAGAACAGGTTCAGCAGCAACAAGCTTTCACTTCAACCTAACTCTAAAAACTGTAATAAGTTCAAGCAGGAAATGAAGCATGAAAGAGTTCCCTGGGAATGCATTTAATCAGCTATGTACTAATTTATTATTCTATCTAGGCCAAAGTCAAAAGCAGCAATAGGTTAGCTCCGGTACATCAGGAAGTGTAGCAGTCTTTTTCATGAAATCCACCAAGAAGGAATTAAAATTCCTGAAAACTGGCAAGGTAGAAAGATCACCGTACAGCATCAGCTTTCCTATGCAGGACAGTTCAAGTCTTCAAGTTTTACAAGAGTCTATACCTGCTCCTTTCACAGGCACTCCCTTTTCACAGATTAGTTTCTTAGTAGGGCGCTAAGCCAGTAGCTTTTAACACTTCTTTCACGCAACACTTTCATAATCCTACTACCTCTTCCTATTTAAAACCCATCGACTGTACTGAGAAATGGTGCTATTTCAAAGGAAAAACAAACAACAAAAAAAATCCAATCCTCAAACAAACTCCCTTTCCACTTCTCAGAATTTCAAGCCAAATGAAGAAAGCACATTAAACCACTCACTGCTGCTGCCACAATCCCTCATTCCCGAACACTCACTCCAAAAACTACAGAAAGCACTTCACAAGCAGCAGACACTTTTCATCCAGGAAACCCCACGCCAGAAAGAGACCTCTGTTACCTCTCACAGGCAACTGGAAATAATCAGCTCAATATCACAGGATGGGGGGAAAAAAATTAAAATGAGAACGAAAAGAAGGAAAGCAGGAAAGAAGAGGGAAGAAAAAAAAAGAGCCAATACATCCCACTTTTCCTCAGGCCGAAGAGACTCTGTGGTGCTGTCCCAAATGCCCCTCCCTCAGCTCATGAACCAGCTGGGATGGCAGCCAGCCTCCCTCCTTTCCTCCTAGCAAAGCAGAACCAGCACATGGGCTACTCAGGCATAACAGAACAGAAGCCATAATGCTCAGAATTAATTCCCACAACAAACCCTTCCATTAGAAACAAAGGCTCAAGCCTTTGCTCCAAAAAGCAGACCACCTTTTGGCATCTTCTCCATCTGGAGATTTTAAACATTAGAGATGTCATTCTTCTTACACACATCAAGCTGCCTGCCCTCTTGTCCATATCTGTGGAGAAGTCCCAGTGTTCCCACTGTTTCCTCTCTGTTATCACCTACACATACACGTTGATGACAGTCCCACCACAGACCAAAACGTCTACTTTATGCAAATAGCCTGGTTCACTGACCCTTTTTACAAAATACAACTTCCTATTACTAAGTTATCCCTTACTAGTGCTTTTTCTACCACTATGACCTGTAAAACTCCTCTAGCAACCCCACAGGATCAGCTGGATGGAATCAGAGGTGTCACTTTCTCATCCCACCCATCTGGGGCTCCCTCAGACTACCAGGGATGAAGAATTGCAACGACCTGAGTAGACACAGGGTATATGGTTAAGGTGGACTGCAGTAAAGAATGGCAGAGAATGGTATAGGTACAGCTTCATGACAAGTGTTAAATCCCTTGTAACTCAAACTCGTTTGAACTTTGTGCAATACATGCATTCCAAGCAGGTAGGTATTTCAAAGCTTCCCCAGTCAGTGGTGCTTCCTCTGTCCCACAAAGATTTTATATATTACCAGGACTGAACAAGAATTTCAGAAAAAAGCTTCCTCATTTCAGACACTCAATAGTGTAGAAAGAACCTTTAGCACTACCACGTTTCAACTGGTTAGCCACAAAGACAGACCAGCCTGGGTCTTGACTGTCACCATCTCATCCTTCTCTCTGGTCCAGTTTCCAAACTATAATTTCTCTGCACCAGCACAAGCTCTCATGAAAACATGGAGCTAGCTGGATCAGAAACCAAGCAGAATTTTAGCAACCTTCTGTAATCCTTTGTCTACACTTTCCACTGAAAAATGTCAGAAAACCCAGTATGACAACCAGCAGAAAAAGAGTAGTTCAGCTTTCAGTTGACTGGGAATGGTTATTGTCGAAGAATGATAACAGATATTTCCAGGCAATGACTGGTAACACTCTACAAACTGCCTGAAACCAGGTAATTTTAAAGAGGAAATGTAAGAGTTAAAAAGAAACAGACTAAGGTACACTTGTGGGGCCTGATTACAGTAACAGCCACTGCCAGCTAAAATATTCGTTATGTCAAGAATACAAAGAGATACACAGATGTGCTGTCTCCACACTCTCTATTACTTGATAACTACTTGATACTCAATATAAAAAAAGGCAAAGGTACTGGCAGTTCCCTGAAATACAAACTACCAAAAAAAAAAAAAAAAAAAAAAAAAAAAAAAAAAAAAA
The DNA here is from genome assembly GCF_903797595.1 of Erithacus rubecula. Classification (NCBI taxonomy): domain Eukaryota; kingdom Metazoa; phylum Chordata; class Aves; order Passeriformes; family Muscicapidae; genus Erithacus; species Erithacus rubecula. The sequence continues at coordinate 23,158,248 of NC_136658.1, forward strand.
AAGTAACACACCAGGAAATAACTGCTGTGGTTTAACCCCAGCTGTCAACTCAACACCACACAGCCACTCCCTCAACTCCCCACCAACAGTGGGATGGAAGAGACAATCAGAAAAGCAGAAGTTAGAAAACTCACAGGCTGAGATTAAAACTGTTTAATGGGACAGAAAAGGAAGAAAATAATAACTAGAATAACTTTGGCAATAATAATAGTTAGAATACACAACAGACATGATGCAATTGCTTACCAATGCCCAGCCAGACCCTGAGCAGCTGCCCCTGGTCAGCCTTCCCCTCAGCTGATACACTAAGAATCATGCCCTTTGGTATGGAATATTCCTTTGGCCATTCTGGGTCAGCTGTTCTGGCTGTGCCCTTCACAAATTCCTGTACCACTCCAGTATTTTCACTGGCAGAACATGGGAAACTGAAAAGTCCAGACTTGGGGTAAACACGACTCAGCAACAACCAAAACATCCCTGTGTTATCAACATTATTCTCATACTAAATAAAAACCACACACTGCTGTACCAGCTACTAGGAAGAAAATTAACCCTATCCCAGCTGATAGCAGGGCAATAGTCTGAATATTTTAGCTTACACAAATTATTGTCTCTAGGAGTGTGGGCATCACAGAAAAAGCAATTGCAACGATATAAACGAGGAAAGGCTTGGCAGGTAAATACAATAAATCCATTTCACACAGAGAACTTCATAGCAAAAAAGCACTGAAAGAGGACTTTCCATACATTTTTAGTGCAGAACATTGAAGAAAATAGGAATGTCTCATTATCTTGCATATCCCTAACACGGACACCACTGTTCTTCCACTCAATGTTACCCTGAACAAGGAGTGCTATTCCCATGTTCCAGCCTACTGTGATTTATAATCAATAAACGGAACAACTGTCTCCAAAGGGAATGCATTAGACAAATGCAGCAGTCCACGACTACTGGTATGTGTGAAGTCCATCATCCATTGAAAGTGTGTTCCTGATTTTCTGGCTGCTAGATTCTCACTTTATCACTCCTGAACAGAAGAGGGGGAGGTAAATACTCAGAGGTCACTTTCCAACTGACAAGGCAGACTCAACTTGGGGAAAATGAATTTTTTATTAATTACACATTGAGCAGGATGTTGAGAGACAAGAAGTACACTTCTCCTCCATTTCCTTCTTCCCAGGCTCAACTTCACTCATTCATTCCCACCTTATCCACTTCCCAATCCACAACAGTGCAGAAGGACAAGGAATACAGGTGACAGAATTATAGAATCATCTAGGTTGGAAAAAACATCTATGATCATCAAGTCCAACTGTTAAGCCAGCACTGCCAAGCCCACCACTAAACCATGTTCCTATGCACCATCTAGAAGTCTTGGGAATACTTCCAGGAATGGTGACTCAACCACTTCAGAAGGAAGACTGCTCCAGGGCTTGACAATCCTTTCCATAAAGAAATGTTTCCCAATATCCAATTTAAACCTCCCCTGATGCAACTTGAAGCTATTTCCTCTTGTCCTGTCGATTGATACTTGGGAGAAGAGACCAACCCTCTCAGGTAGTTCTAAAGAGAGGTCAAGTCTCTCCTTAGTCTTCCTTCCTCCAGGCTAAAAAACCCCAGCTCCCACAGCTGCTCCTCATCAGACTTGTGCTCCAGACCATTCACCAGCTCTACTGCCCTTGTCTGGATTTGTTTCAGCATCTCAATATCTTTCTTGCAGTGAGGGGCCCAGAAATGGACACAGGATTCAAGGTGTGGCCTCACCAGTGCCAAATACAGGGGGATAATCACTACCCTAATCCTGGGCACACTGTTGCTGATCCAGGCCAGGATGCCATAGGCTGCAGCTTCTTTCAAGGCATCTCCTCCTGCTACAACATGAGACTGACTACTGTACACTCTGATGAGAGAGTTCTGCTCAGCCCACGCATAGCAAGTGAGTGGGTGCTACTCCAATCCTGCAGTACAGTTTTCACTTTCTTGAGGCACAGTGAACTCTGATGCTACGCTAGGAAATGCAACCTAGCATCTCTAGGCCAAGAAACACATTTATGAATGGCCTCTCTTGTTACACAACTACAGCTGAGCCACTGACCTCACTGTAAGACATTGCACTGTCAGCCTGAGCCCAGCCAAAGCGACAGAGTGAGGGATACAGCAAACAGTTCTGGCACAGATCACTGCTCCCTAAGGCTTACCACAGAAATATTTTTAAAGGAAAACAGCACTTTTTAAAAACACCTTCCTATCAAAGATGAGTGGAATATCCTGAAAAAACACATGATAAAACAGATTTCTCTGAACACAAGAACCTCTTATGTAATGGAATGCTCAGGTCACAACTCAACTCAGCAATACCCTACCTTTTTCTGGCAGCTGCTGCCTTGCTGGAGTGGAATCAGTCAGTATACATGACAGACGTCAGAGGCCTTGACACTTTACAAAAACACTGCAACACATTCCCGGTCAATTTCCTCACTCACTCTCCCACATAGTAAAATAACGTCTGAGAAAACCACTATACAACAAGAATATTGCATATTCTTATTTGGACTTCATAATACACTTTTTTAAATGAAAGTGCCAACCACAGTTAGCTAAAGCAATACAGAAATAGTATTGATCTGCGGCTACTTAATACATTTCTAATTTTCAGTTTACAAGTATCTATGAAAAAAGTTGTAAAAATTAATAGAGTTGAGCATGCATTATGAAAGCATAACAGAGAACAGAATCCCATTATTTGTTTCTCATGAAGGTGCTTCAGAATGAGAACAGCACCAAAGACATTCCAGCCAAAGCTTCCTTAGGCATGATCGGATATACTGTTTTATTATTTCTGCAGTCTTATCCCAGTAAGGATAACAAACTATCAGGGCCTACTGCAAAGACATTCATCAAAACCTGTACAAATAGCATGACTTTGTTAAGCTATTAAATGTATGGGACTTTTTCCGTGTTAAAACATAATTTACACCTATGATAGTTTTCAACCAATCTACAGATGGATTTTAGTGCAGTAGAAAAGTTTCAAGCACACAATTTAAGAGCTCTAACTCAAACCCTTTGGAAGTGATATGGTCTAAAACAACATTTAGGAGCTCAAAATTAATACAACATTGCAACAAGAAATTTTAATCAAATGCTTACAGAAGTAATTTGAAAAATACACTCCTGAGAGTCAGGATATTATTAAAAGTTCTGGAAAAGCAGTTCAGCAAAACTTCAGGCAGAGGGAGACAGCTTATCACTCTTACACTCAGTTACTAATTTCCTTCTGCCACCTAACTAAATACTGCTTGGGAGTCTGGAGAATCAAGGGAGATGTGATTGGGCTCCTCCTCTCCTACCTTTTCAGGACTAAAGAGCTCCTGTCTCTTCAACTCTCCTCACTGAAGCACTCTCCAGGAAGAAAAGCGAAGGTCGAGAGGGATGATACTTAAGTCAGAAGCAGCAGGGGGAAGAGTCTCCTTTCCAACCCATTACTTCTCATTACTGTGCAGATCTTAACCCTTTCCATCTCACTGATGAATTAAATTAGATGCAAGAGTTCAGAAGTCAACTACAGGACTGAAGACTGAGGGGAAGCACAAGTTTAGTGCTGATGATGCCCCATCAACATCAGATCCAAATACATTGCTATTACTTGTAATTGCACACATTTACAATCACCACTGTACCAGTTTAAAAGGATTATCTGAATTATCTGAATGATAACTATCCCACAATTCACTGCCTTACAAATAAACAATACCCAGCTGTTGCTCTCAGGACACCAAGATGACCCAATTGTAGCTGTAAAGCATGTTACTTGTAGGCATACCAAAGCCCTTCGAACAGAAGATAAAATACTTATAAAACACCCTAAATATATCGAAAACCATAAAGAAAAAAGGTGAAGGAAGCTTTCCCCTATCATTTTACAATATTTTCAAGATCCCATTTATATGCAGGGTGAAAGCTCCAGTCTCTGAAGCAAAAAAAAGCCAGCTATCCCAGCTGCAGACCTGCTGGGTGACTTTTGAACTCCTATCTAAAAAAAAAAAAAAAAAAAAAAAAATTAAAAAAAAAAATTAACCAAATTCTTGCATCATTCAATCAAGCTACAGAATCTCCAGGCATATCTCCTTCAAACTAACAAAAGCCAAGTTCACCAAACTCATACAGGTAACTTAGACTTAAGATCAGCAATCAAGCTGGCTCAATTTCTATTCTTCTCCTACATATTATTTAGAAGAGAAGGACATGCCAACTCAAACCAAAGAGAAAAACAAAAACCCAAGCTTTCCAAAGGTGAAGTAGCAAATATCTTACTTCTAACTGAAATGCATTTGTGAAAAGGACACACAGCTTTTACAAAAATGACAAGGAAATACCCACATAAATCAAAAACAAGATCAATCATACCTAAAGGAAGTGTTTATCAAGAAACATTTTCCTAGATGAAAGGTGATACTTCACACTGCTAAAGAAAGGTTCATGAAACATTATCCAAGTTGAACAGTGAGAGAGAATAACACAAATCCCCAAAGCTGCACTTTTAAGTATTCTAAATTTAATCAGAATTTTAGAAGCATATATATTATGATTCAGAAATAAAATCTTGAATATTAATGCTAGTAGTCCCACTTCTGCTTCCCCTCAACACCTCCAAACACATTTCACAGGATCTCAGAATTATCTAGGTTGGAAAAAACCTTTCAGACCACCGTGTTCAACCTATGACTTAACACCACATCATCAACTAAAACCAGTAAGTGCAATATCCAGTCTGTTTTTAAACACCTCCAGGGACAGCGACTCCACTACGTCCCAGCAGCTCGTTCCAATGCCCAGTCACTCTTCCTATGAAGGTTTTTTCATAACGTCTAGCCTAAACTTCCCCTGGCACAGCTTAAGACTGTCTCCTCTTGTCCTGTCCCAGGTTACCTGGGAGAAGAGACCGAGCCCCACCTCCCTTCAACCCTCTTTTAGTGAGTTGTTTCCATCATCATCTAGAATATTTTTGTCAAATGACGGTTTCCGTGAACCTGTGCAAGTCTCCTTTCAAGCCTACCGATAAATATTCTGGCTCTTCCAAACTAACATCTGGAGCAGCAAGTGAAATAATTTACGTCCTGTCCGTGGGAAAATGTTTAGAGGAGAGCCTCACTTGCCTGTGCTCCGGTTTCCACGTGTGAAACGGAGAAAATAACACACGGCACTGCATTTACTTTAACTCAAAACCACCCAAAGCCATACTTAAAAAGCAAAAGAACAGTGCCTTGCAGATGTCTCCTGACTTACAATTCCCGAATCCGAGTACAGTAAGTACTTTCACCGAGTATATAATTTTTAAAAATTTAACTATTGCCAATTATTTCAGTAAAGCTATACTATGATGAACATTATGTCTCGGCAGACTTACTTGCACGATCACAGCCTCAAGTCCTGCCTGTGATGTCCATGAGGGTTCCCCGCACGCACAGAGACCCCCCTGGAAGTCATGAGTCAAGGAGACCCAGTTTCGGCCACAGACCAGATGCTCCAAGTCCGAGGAGGCGCAATTAAATCAACCCCCTCGGCCGTTCCGCTCAGGATGCCAAACCGAAACACCGGCCGGGCATTGGTTACCCCCAGCGCTAATTTCCACACCCGCCCCCACAATTCCACCGCTCGCCCTCAGGACAAGCAGCTACTCACGGCGCTCCCCCGCTCTGCAGACGGAGTTCGTACTTGCGCGGCCCGCGCCTCCCACTGCTCCCGGGGCTGCAGGGGCACAGACACACTCCCAGCGTGGCTCCCGCTGTGGTTCCCGCGGCCGCAGGGACAGGGACACGGACACGCTCCTGGTGCCACCGCAACGCGACACACCGCGCCCGCAGCCCCCGGCCCACCGCTCACTGCTCGCGCAGGCGCCCTGGCGCCGCACCGCCCCTCCCGCTACGGCCGCTGCCGGGCCATCCCGGCAATAGCGGGTGTATGGGGGCTAGCGGGCCTCAGCTATTTGTTTGCCTTGGGCTTCCTGAGCAGGAGCGGCAGGCACGGCTCCGGCGGCGCGGCTCGGACCGTGCTAACGGCTCGGCATGCCCGGGGTGCTGGTGGCGGTGGCTCTGCCATCTTTTGCTATTTACAGGAATGCTGAACCGCCTAGGACTCTTTTATTCTTTTCTTTTCTTTTCTTTTCTTTTCTTTTCTTTTCTTTTCTTTTCTTTTTTTTTTTTTTTTTTTTTTTTTTTTTTTTTTTTTTTTTCATTTTTGGATCTGCGGGGGGAGTTCCGGGAGTTTGGGCATCACAGCATTTGCATAGCTGATGCTCTTCAGCAGCTGAGTCTCACTTCCTCTCAAAACGTATCTACTTGAAGATGTCCCTGCCCATGGCAGGGGGTGGAGCCAGGAATCTTTAAGGTCCTTTCCGACCCGAACCATTCTGTGATTCTGCGGCTCTGTGATATTAAGCAATCCTTTGCAGTGCGAGTTAAGCGAAGAGTTAAGTAGAGTTAAGGACATCTTAGTGATAAGAACTTAAAATGCCTGCTTCCAAAACCTAATTGCTCAGGAACGAGAATGGCATTCCCCTTCCTTAAGCGAAATCACAACAGGGCTTTTGGTGTCGAGCCCTAAAATTGCAAAAAACCCAAAACTCCTTCAAGTTTGTGTGCCTGCATGCAGATGGCTGAAGATGTTTATCTGTTACTAGGAAGTAAATATTTGAAATAAGCCTCAAAATCAAAGGTGTTTTTACCTGCAGTACATATTAGATCCATTTGGATTAACCAAAGTTCGTATTGCTGCAATTTAGCATTGTTTAATCGCGCAAATCTTTTCAACCTAACTGCCCCTACCTACCAAAAAGGCCAATTATTTCCAATTATATGATCAAATAACAAGGCAGTTTCATTGACTATAGCAAGGTGTGAGATTAATACCTCCAATCCTCTAGGCATTAAACTTTGTCAGGTAATTCTCTAAAAAAGCAAGCAGCTAATAGTTGAAAAGGTTATTTATTGCAGAAGCACTTCAGTCTCCAAGGAACCAATCACAGACATCAAAGTCCATGCTAAGTTAGTTTAAAGTCCCAAGTTAGAGCAGAAGTTGTCCCTAATGGTCCCAGCAGGGCCGAAGTCGGTGCGGCAGCTCCTATCTTCTTCTCAGGTGTTGCACGGCTGTAAAAGCAATAGCAGCAAAGCAGGGGGGCAAGAAAGGCAAAAGGCAAAAGCACCAACTCTCCCCATTACAGCTCTTACATAGGGTTTTTTCAACAAGCTAAGATGCAAGCTCGGACCACTACTCATTAACCTATTAGAATTCTAGCTTCTTAGCTCACCAGTTTACATATAGAACTACACATGCAATCTAGTTCCATCTAAGAAATGTAAGCAATATTCTTACTATAATTGTATTATGTCTCAGTCCTGTCTACAACTACAGGCCTGGAGCCTCTGCTGAAGATATCAATTGTTTACAATCTTCACTAGAACACTCTCTGCTACTGTGGTATTTGAGCTCTTTTACTTACTAAAAACACTGCAGCTCCTACTAAACTTACTGACTTACTTCTACTTTATATGTTAGTGGCTTAATATATTTTAATCCATCCAAAAGCTTTAACTCAATCTCTGCATCTTCATTCCTCCTTAAGGGATTCAGAGAATCCCCTAACTCACTGACTCCAACAGCAAGGAAAGCAAAATGGGAGCAGTGGGATGACCATGGTGCTACCCTGCTCTAAAGTGAGCCTGCATATGTGCCTGTCAGGAGCTGGAATATACCACCCAGAGCTCATACAGCTGCATCTGTGGGAATCTGCTGTGAAGCACCACAGAAGTCCTTCAAGAAAAGGGCAAAATTAATTTCCTTTTGTGGAGAGAAACTACTTCTGTTGAAAGAACCAGAGAGGAGAAAATTTCTGTTTGAAAGTGTAGGAAATCAAATAAAGGCAAACCAATAAAATTGTCAAAAAGTAGATTTGAGGGAGAGTGAAGGTTAGTATTACATTCCTCCTGTTTGTAAATAGTAAAGAATGTTAATAATCCAAATTTAGAAAGTTTGTCCAGTAATAGTTGTGTGAGTGACCCGTTTTCTAGTGGCATCAGTCATACCAATTGATCGTTTTAGTACAGTTTAATGATGTTATGTAATTGTCAGATCCAGACACTACTTCCTGATTGTAAACAAATCTGCTAGAGTGCATTGGTCTCAAATATAGGATGTTTCAGTTAGTGCTGTGTGAGTCAGAACTGTAGATACAGAAGACACTCTGCTGAGAGAATGACCCACAGTGTTAGTCATTATTTGGCCTACTGAGAGTGCATTGGCTTTATCAGCTTGTCAGTCTGCCCTCACACCACAGATTTAACCAGCATATATCTGAAATCCTAGTGCACACAGCAAATCACTAGTACTACAAACCAACAAAGAGAAGGAAGCAAACAAGGAGGCTGGAAATTACTGTGGTGGCGGTCTCATAGGACAGGGAAGGGAGAGATTAAATGGTCAAAGGTATGTGTGAAGACACTAGAAATGAACTGCATTATGCAGAGGATCTGAAAACGTTGTGTGGACTTGCAATCATCAGGAATACTGTGCTGCAAGGATCTAAAGGATGTATGGGAAACTTGAGCTATGGCAGTTATCGCAGGGAATGTGGGAAACATTCTGAGAACAGCAATTAACTCTATTTAAGGTCCATGGAACACTGCATTTCTATAAATGTCTCTCTGTGTGTTTTCCTCCACAAACATTCTTATCTTGCAAATTTAACATTTGTACAACTTTGTTTAACCAGGTTTCTTTTTTCTGGACTAAATGTTCTGCTTGTGCCAGAAAATAAAACCTTGTGGGTCTCATGGGAACAGTCTTGAGAAAGGCCCTGGTCTGGGGTCTCCTTCAGTGATCTATCTTTATTTTATTAAGCAAACCTTACACTTTCCCCTGCCGCAAATATTCAGGTTGTCCTAGGTGTGCTCTTTAGCTGCTGATTTTAATTTCACTTGTAAAATACGACAATGACTGAACTTAACCTACTCAGAATATCAACCATTGTTGAACTCCACACCACATGGCAAATGTCATACAAGATGGGTTTTTGTCAAATGTCCTAGTGACTCAAGGATTTCAAGGTGTAAAATTATATATTTTACGTTTTTGAAAAGGAGAAAAGATCATTAGTTGTGGAAAAAATGCCATCCAATAAATAATTACCTGTAAATTTAACAGTAGGTATTTCAGTGTAATGCTACATCTCCAATTTGGAGTACATGGCATACTGAGCAACATTGAGGTGATGAAAAGAATTTTTTTTCCAGTCCAGAAGCAGCAATGATATTAACAGCAAACCTGATACCTCATCAGCTTACCTAGTACAATATAAAAGGTTTCCCTAAGAAATCAAATCCTTAGCAGGTTGTTAATGATATTAGTTTATCTCAATACTGCACCATAGATATGGCAGAATTTCTGAGCAAACAGAATTGGATCATGGGTCACTTGGGTCTGATTGTGTTAATGCTGCTATTTGTTGAGCTGCAGTAGATTTTGAAGCCCTGCAGGTTAGTTTCCTACTCACATAGACATCAATGACTTGAAATAAATTTGTTTATAACACATACTTTTAGAAGATGCTTAGAAGCTCTGTTTTCTTGGACACAAAGTTCACATTGGGCAATCTTCCCTGTAGCATTTGGAAGCAGCTTTTCTCTTTGTCATTTTTCGTCCATCTCATGGTTTAAGCACAGGGATTTTTACCTGATAAATTGTTTGGATGAAAGCTGGTGCCATGTGGTCTTGAAAAGTGACTAACAATGGCAACCCCTTTTTGCATGCAGATATGGCACAGAAAGATCTTCAAAAGTCATCCCAGCAATTGTTAAACACAACAGCAATTAGTTCATGCTGAATTTCATGTCACTACAATTACACTATTAGCAGTACCCTCTTCTGAATATGTGTACACAAAACTGAAATTATGTCTTTGCTTTATCGAGGTAAGGCTTTGAGATAAGCAACAGCTGTATCCCAGGGTAAATTTAAAGGACTGTTCCTGTTTGAGACCGCACCTGTTTATGTCCTATAGTTTGTGGAACAATAACCCTGGAGTGAAAGGATAGAGGGGTGTTTGATAAAATGAAAAACTGAGGAGCCAGTAAGATGGGAAAAGGATTTTAAATAGGAGGGAGAGAGAGTGGCAAAAGGGGTCTGTGTTCTCTCTGGGACACCAGAAAACAGACACGAAGCATAGCAGAAGAGAGAAGTAGGTGAAAAGGGCATTAACCTTAATAACAGAAAGGAAATAAGAGTTGGGAGGAACAGATAGGAAAATCAAATATGCTTAGAGCATTAAAAATGTTATACTGTTAGTCTTTGCTGGGAGTAAACTGGTGTTACTTGACTCAATAGGAGTGTTTTATCTAGGACCCTGCAGCAGTTACACATTTAATCAAAGATTAAATTTTGAGCCTGGGCCTCTGTACTTTGATGGTCTTCTCAGATATGTAATCCAATGATTTGTGATAAAGTCCCAAGCAAGGAAAAGTTAGAAGACTGATAACTAAGGGAGATTTCACAAAACTTAGCAAGGAGGGTCTCATCTTTCCCATTCTGCCTGACCTGATCCTTGTTCCTCAGTACTATTTTCCTTGGCTCAATCTGGATTACAGTTTCCTTGCAAAGATGAGGAAAGCAAGGACCCAGACATGCAACTCTCTCATGAATTCAGTGATAAAAATACAACATGCCATGCACACAAGGACCCTGGCAGACAAATGTAAGTTATTTCTGAAATATCATTATCAAGGGTAGATGGATACAAATTGTCACTTCATGATTGCTCTGGCACATTAACATTTTCATGTGAAAATGAGAAAGGAAAAGATGAGACCTATGTCTCCATACCATTTTATTGAACTCTGTAGGCATAACAATTAGTACATAATGTGCTAAGGAGGAGGGTGTGTAAATCTTTCAAGCATCCAACCAAATTGTGCTCAAGTCATTAGCCTAACTTTTATAAATGTACAAAATTACTTCGAGTCAAAAGGCACAGCAGCTGTAAGGTTCATTTGCATGTATCTGGACTTGAACTGTTGTTCAGATTTGTTACTGAGAAGGAATTTCACCCCTGTTGAATTAGCACAGATCTGTCTCCTACCTTACTGTGGTTTGTTGCACAGTTCCATCAGCTAAGATCTCCTGGCATCTTTCACACAGAGAGCAGGTTTCTTTTGGAGCAGGCATCTCAGGCCTTAGACACCTGGACTGAGGATAACAATTTATCTTCTTAAATATTTCACTGTTTTGTTTGTTTTTTTGTTTTTGTTTTTGTTTGTTGGGGGGTTTGTTTGTTTCATTTTTTTGTAGCTGATCTGGAGCAACGGGATACTTGGGCAGATTTCCTAGTACAAGGTGTGTATTACAGAGGTTCAGACACAGCACTACAGCAACAGTCTGCTGATACAGCTGGGATGTCACTGGTCATTTCTGTAGCTAAAGGGGAAGGATCAGCAAAGGTGAGGTGTGAGGCCAGTGAGGCAGACACAGTCAGTCTGTTCATTGAGCAGCAGCTGTGATCCAGTTTGTAGACATGGAAATTATGTGAGTATACTGCTGAGGCAGAAGGAAAGAAAGTGAATGCATGAGGCACAGACCATGATCTGCTAGCAGGGAACGAAGAGGAAGAATTCTGTGCCAGAAACAAGCCAAATCACACTTGATAAACCAATAAGACTTTACCAGAGCCCCTTCCAGACATTTGTTCTAAAAGTAAAACAGAACAGCTGTCCTGGTTTTGGCTGGGATAAAGTTCTTTTTCTTCCTAGTAGCTGGTACAGTGCTGTGTTTTGAATTTAGTATGAGAATAATGTTGATTTTACAATGATATTGTCATTGTTGCTACGTACTACATACCCTAAGTGAAGAATTTTTCAGCTTCCCATGCTCTGTCGGGGAGCAGGTGCACAAGAAGATGGGAGGGAGCATGGCCAGTACAGCTGTCCCAAACTGGCCATAGGGGTATTCCATTCCATACCAGAATGTCATGCTCAGTACACAAACTGGAAGAACTTGGCAAGGAGTCACTGACGGCTTCTAGGGGATAGGCTGGGCATCAGTCAGTGGTGGTGAGCATCAATGTTGTGTATGACTGTTGGCTTGTTCACTTTTCTTATATTGACTTTTATTTCTCTCTCTCTTTCCATTATCTCTACTTTCATTACAATTATTACTAGTTGCATTAATATTACATTTTACTTTATGTCAATTATTAAATTGTTCTTGTCTTAACCCAGAGATGTGATCTTTTTCTGGTTCTCCTCCCCATCCCTCTGTGGGGTGGGTGGGACAGTGAGTCTGGGTGGTACTTAGTTGCCAGGTGGTGTTAATGCCACATCGATCTCCTTTTTGGCACTCAACATGAAGCACTGAGGGTTGAGATAAGGATAGGTCTGACCGTAGCACATTAAAACGAATTTGTTATAAGCATTCACTGCATTGGTTTAACAATCACTAGTCACAAAACTGATTTATTTGCTCTCAGAGTCATTGCACTTGGTCTCAGAGCTGTGTTATGCAGCCCTTTACTTTCAGCATGCGTTCCCTGTCTTGGCTTTATCGCTTTGAGGTCTGGGTGAAGGTTATCATTTTACTGTATTTTGTAATGCTGATATGATATGTAATTATGATATTATAGATTTACTGGTTGCAGGACTCATTTGCTGTGTGTACTCAGCATTGCTCACATCTGTTCTTCAGGAGTCATCTGTTGGGAACTACCAATAATCACACCTTTTGTCTTTCCTCCTTCAAGAGACAACCTATGGAGGAGACATCCTTCCACATCTTCCCCTTTCCTGCCGGCTAATTACAGTAGTGTTTGAGGATTTTGAAAATTGTGAATGTCCTTGGGATGTTGAAACCAGCATGGTCCTATTTTCAGGAATGTTGAATGTGTTCTAGGTCTTGTTTATGGTTAAACTACTGTTTAAGAATAAGACCAAGAGAAGAATTTCCTGAGTTTGGGTAGTTATGAGTAGCAGGATATGTGGGATAGCATGTGGCAAGTAGCTGGGACAATGGGCACCTTCAGTATTTTGGAACCTCCTCCCTGAACAAGTGCAGAATAAATATTTGAGGAAAGTATGTGGTTACTCTGTCAATTCCAGACAGGCACAAGTCACTGAGATGTGCTGGGGCTTGGCCCATGCCTACTGACCCTTGTTCAACATTCTTCAGTACTTCAAGGGGATGAGATGGTCTGGATCTGATGGCAAAGCATTAGGCTGCAGCTACTCCAACCCTGGTGACAGCAACTGCAGCTGAACCAGAGACCCAACCAGTGCCAGTTTCAGTCACCCTATAGTCCACTCATTTAGTAAAGGGGGATAAAGCGGAGCCATCACAAAAAAAAAGGAGGAAGAAGCAGAACACTTGATCCCTATCACTGAGTTATGCATGATGGGAAAAGATTGCTGAAATGCTGGGATAATGAGACTAGCAGCCTGGAATTTGGAGGTAGGGAAGTCAAGCATTTGGGGTCACTCTTTAGGGAAAGGGGCATCAACAAGCTTCTTGGAAAAGGGATACAAGTCTTCAGCGTTTGCAGGTGACTCCTGTCAAGCACGAAGGAAAAGAATCCCTTCCTAACAAAGAAGATGTTATATGTCACCCAAGCAAGATGGACATCATTAGATCCCAGTAGATGTGATCAGCAAAACAACAGCCACATCCCCAGCATCTATCAAGAAAGAAACATGATTTCTTAGGTGTTGTGGATTTTTGGAAAATGCACATTCCAAATTACAGTCCTCTCTATCAAGTGACCCAGCAGAAGAGTGGTACCAAATGGGACCCAGAGCAGCAACAAGTCTGAACAAATTAAGCAGGAGATAGCTCATGCAATAGCCCTTGCGACAGTCTGGGCAGGGCAAGATGTTAGAAATGCTGAAGCCAGGGAGATTGACCTGACATGGAACCTCTGGCAGAAATCACCATGGGAGACTTGAGGTCAACCCCATGGCTTTTGGAGCCAGGGATACAGAGGATCTAAGGTTTTCTACATTCCAGCTGAAAAAGAGATATGAAGGGTTTGAGCTGCTTTGGAAGTGATTGGTATTAATGCAGACCTGCTCCTGGCATCCCAGTTGGCTCTGCAGGACTGGATGTTTAAAGAGATTGTCTCCTCTGCACGTCAGACAACTGATACTACATGGAATAAGTGGGATACAACTGAGCAAACAATGAGCTTGAATAGGAAAACCATAAAAAATAGGAAATCCAGGAATCTTGAAAGTGATCATGAACTGGCCAGAAGGTAGAGATTACAGAATATGGTCAGAGGAGGAGGTGACATGTGCTGAACAAGCTGTATTGTATGACAAATTATCAGAAAGTGAGAAGTAGTATGCCCTGTTTATTGATGGGTCCTAATGTGTTGGAGGTGGAAGGCAGCTGTATGGAGTCCCCTATGACAAGTTGCAGAAACTGCTGAAGGAGAAGGTGAGCCCAGTCAGTTTGCAGAGGTGAAAGCCATCCAGCTGGCTTTAGACATTGTTGAATGGGAAAAATGGCCTATACTTTACCTCTCTACTGACTCAGGGATGATGGCAATTGCCCTGTGGAGGTGGTTGTGGTGATGAAACCAGAGTAACTGGCAGTGCAGAGGAAAACCCACCTGGGCTGCTGCATTGTGGCTGGATATTGCTGCCCGGGTGGAGAACCTTGTTGGGAAAGAGCATCGCATAAATACTCATGTGCCACTGCAGAACATCAAAACAACCAATAGGTGGCTCAGGTGGATCTGGATTGACAACATAAAGGTGAATTATTTATAGCTTATCATTATAGTGGGCCCATCACCTTGAGCCATCAAGAAAGTGATGCAGCTATAAATGGAATCGTGATTGAGGGGTAGATTTGACCATGGACAGTGTCACACAGGTTATCCATGAATGGGAAGCATGCTGCAACTAAGCAAGCCAAGTGGTTAAAGACTCTAGTATTAAGGACAGTGACTGAAATACAAGGAGACCTGGCAGAGTGAATGTATCACACTCCGACAAATCCATCATGGGCTTACTGGAAGGTTAGAAACACTTTCTGGGCCCCATACCAACACTCAGAAAACTATCCTGGGCCTTGAAAACAAGACTTGTGGGGACATGGTAGGCCAGAGTCACACAATAGGACTGTTTTCCAAAACAACCTTGTAGACAACTGGGCCAAAAACATGTACTGAGTGGATATAACACCTTCTATTGCACACCAGTCTTCAGGAAGCCTCCATCAGTGCAATGATCTATTAAAGACTTTACTGGGAGCAATGGGTGGTGGAATCTTCAAACACTTAGCAAAAGCCACCTGGTTAGTCAGCACTAGGGTATCTGTTGGTCAGGCTGGTATTGCTCAATGGAAACTTTTACATACTAGAGAATGAGCTAAATTTCCAGTAGTGAGCATAAAAATTATGCTGGGGAAAAGGTCTGGGTTACTCCTGCCTCAGGCAAAGGCAAAAGCAATCCATGGTATTGCTTTTGTTCAGAGACTTGGGTGCACTTGATGGGTAACATGGAAGGATGGGGAAGTCTAGTGTGTGCCTCAAGAGGATTTGATTATGGGTGGAAATTACAATTCATTAAATTGCTATATGTGTGTTATCACTTATATGGTGCTGATATGCTCATCAGTGCATTGGGTACTTTGCAGCACCTGTCTCCACCAACTCCCGATTTCGGGATCAGAACCCAACTCCCTTTTGATTACCACATTAATAGAGAATGAACTTTGATAAATATGGAAAGTGCAATGGTGGTGTAATCAGAGCTGGCTTCGCCTGTCCAACAACACACATCATCTTCTCTGCCCTGAAAGACTTTAATGGCAAATGAAGATCAAGTTCATAGACAAAATGAATTAAACTGACGTTTTATAGAGACAGACTTAGGGAATGATATCCGTGTGTATACACCAAAGAATGACAGAAAGGGTGATAGGATATCTGAAAGTGTGGGAGCTGGCATGATGTAAATGATGTAGAATAAGGAGTGGATACTGTGCTGGTTTCAGATCGGAACAACGGCTTTCTCCACCTCAGCTGAGGGTGGCAGTCGGGTTATTCAGCTGCTGATGTTCAGCCATAAGTAGATGTGCTGGCTGTAATGAAGCAGTTAATTATGATTTTATGATTTTGTTTTAAATGGCATTGCATGATACAAATCATGGCTACACCTCAAGTCCTGTGTCCAGTTCTGGGCCCCTTACCACAAGAAGGGCTTTGAGATGCTGGAGCAAGTCTAGAGAAGGGCAGTGGAGCTGGTGAAGAGTCTGGAGCACAAATCCTGTGAGAAGCAGCTGAGGGAGCTCGGGTTTAGTCTGGAGAAAAGAAAGCTCGGGATGGACCTTATATCACTCTCTCCGTCTCTTCTCCCAGGCAACAACCGATAGGCCAAGAGGACACAGTCTTAAGCTGTGGCAGAAGAGGTTCGGATTCGACTTTAGGAGGAGTTTCTTTGACTAAAAGGCTGATTAGACATTAAAATGGGCTGTTCAGGGAAGTGGGGGAGTCACGGTGCCTGGAGGCGTTTAAGGAAGAAAGACTGGATGTGGCACTCAGTGCTATCCATGGTCTGGTTGATAAAATGGTGATCAGTCATAGGTTGGTCTCCGTGATCTCAGAGGTCTTTTCCAACCGGATTGATTGTGTGATTCGGTGTGGAGCTTTCTGTATCTATTTCAACCTGTGATGGCGGAGCACCCACCTGAGGAGCTCCAGCAGCGAGGCCAAGCCGGCGGCTGAGAGGCGCCGGAGCCCCGCTTGCCACCACCAAGATGGCGGCGCGGCCCGGCCGCCGCCCCACCCCGCGGCTCCTGCCCTCCCTGGGCCGGCCGCGGCCGCCTAGGGCCGCCGGCGCTGTCGCCGTGTGATGAGAGCATCAGCCCTCACTGCCACGTCTCCCGGGGAGCCGGCGCTGTGCAGGCCCGCGCCGGGGCACCGAGGCCGGACCCGCTCGCCTGCCTCCTCTTCCCCTCCTTTCCTTTCCTCTGGTCCTGCCCCGCCGGGTGGCTGCGGCGAGGTGGGTCTGCCCGGCGGGAGGAGGGACGCTCCGAGGGGCTCCCACCGCCGCGGCCGCAGCCTCATTCCCCCCGTACGGGCCGGCGTTGCGGTGTCCGGGGCTCACCGCCGGGCCGCTACCGCCGGAGGGGAGGCCACCGCCGGAGGGGAGCCCGCTGCCGGCTGATGCCCCAGCTGCGCCGCCGACCGCGCTTGGATGTGTGAGTACCGGCCCCGCCGCTCCCGCGGGCAGCGCCGTGCCGGGAAAACCACGGCGATCCAGGCGGGCGGCGGGCTGTGACCGCCGGAGTCCCCCTTCGAAACTTGGTGTAGGTCTGTGTGGGAGTGAGTGGTAGGGCGGCTTCTGTCGGGTTTGTTCCGTCCAACTTGTAAGCTACGGCATTTGTTTCCCGGGCTTCTCCTTTGAGACATTTCCTGCTGTGTTTAGGTTAAAGCTGGAGGTCTGCCTATGCTGCTGGGAGCTGGGTGCTTTGTGGAAGGAGGGTTGAGGATTAAATCCGAAGAAGTCGGGCTGGGGTCACGGGAATGTGTGCTGTGGGCTTTTAAAACGCCGTCCCTAAGCAACCAGTCTTGCAAGGGCTCTGTCCTGTGGAAGATGAAGAGCTGAGGCAATCTTCTGTAAGTCCAGACAAATCCAACCCGCCATAAGGTACCGTTTCCAGAATAGATGTGGGTGGACATTTCTGTCGCTGTTCTTTTTTGTACCGCAGAGGAAACTGTGTATCTATAATTCTCCCTTATAAAGACTAGCAGTTGGGCACATGATTTTCCATATTATGTGAGGCAGCTCCTTTGCTACTCCAGCATCGTTTTAACGTATGAACGTACTGCGGAAACAGAGGCAGCTTTGTTTGCAATCTCTGATTGCTGTCATGCATGCTTTCCATTGGGAGTAAGGGGCCGCTCATGTCCTTGTCTTCTGTTACGACTGTTAAGTGAAGAAATGAGGTGTCTGTGTTACTAAGGGGTGAGTTATGAAATTTTTGGAGACCAGGCATCCCTTCTGTAACTATCTCTTCTGTCTGTTAACTAACTGTAACCAGAAGTCATTTTCTGGGAGAGGGATGCAGTAGTACAGGGATGGGATAGGAATGGCTCAGCTCCAGTTTCACAGGATGCTGAAGGCAGAGGACATCAGCCCTTTTTAACCCACAGTCTGCTCCATGGCTCACCTCCTGGCACTCCTGCTGTTGGACTGTTTCTGACACTCATTTCCCCTTCCAGCTTGAACTTTTGGGGTGCAGGCTCCTTCAGCCAAGGTGCTTGGACGATACTTTGCTGGTAAAATCTGGGCTCACTGGTGTGTAGCCAGGTGATGATGACCCTTCTGGGGGGTTGGGCTGAAACTCCGCCTGCTACTTGTTGGCTCTTATTTGACTGGAATTTTTTCAGGTAGAAGATGCTGCTACTCCTTGTTTCTGTTCTTGAGCTTCTTTGCCTCAGGTTTTGCTTTACAGCCCAGCATATTGAGTGGTAATGTTTTCTAGGTTTGATTTATTTGTAACAACAGAGAAGCTCAGATGATATTGCTGACACAGTGATCTGTGCTCAGCATGTACTCCATTCAAGACCATAGAGAACTACTGTGTGCCTGCTGTACAGCACATTCCTGATTGTCTCTTTGAAGACTTGCAGAGACCTGACTTTCAGAAGCTCTGGGGGTCCATGTTTCTACTAACAAAGGTGTCTGTGCTGTTTCAACCAGTGCATCCAAAATCATTAATAATTTCAAAAATGCAGGCCTTTTACTGCTTTTTTTTATATTTAGTCTTTCTGATTGTAAAATGGAGATAAAACATTTTGCTTCCTACTTTGCAGACCATGTTTCTATTCTGCTTGTAAGATGATACATTTTTATAAAAACTTTTTGCATCATACAGATTAGCACCTTGCTGAATTATTTGTCTTTCAGAGACACTAATGACATTTACCACAGTAAATTCTGTGGTAGCTAAGGAAATAAAGTGATTCTCATCTTACTGGCCTGCCTGTATTAGCAACATTTGTGCTGATGTAACATTGCTAGTATAGGTGTACTGTTATGTACCACTCAAAAGCAGATAGGCCTAATCACTTTTTTTGTCTATGCATTTTTCAGACATTCTTCTTTGTTCTGAAATTTTAGATTATTAACTTATGTGTGTAGTGTTTAAAGGGGAAGCCCTACACCTTTTTGCTGGTTTTGAAACTGAGCAGCACTGAACACAAATCTTTCTCTGAAGGGATATGTAATGCATATTGACTCAAACCTGGTTGTCATAAAACTTAATGCTTTATTTCTTTCTGTAGGCACCAAATCTGGATGTTTGACAATACAGCCAATGTGCCAGAAATGTTTTTTACAGTGGCTTCCTGTTTCCATAAGCCTTCTGTTCAGAAACCAGTTGGGCCACTCAGAACTTCCCCAGTAGAGTTACAATTCCTAAAGATGGATATGGTGGGAAGCAACAAGGTAGTAGTGATTCTGAGACTATCCTGTTCCATAGTCCCAGTCCTTTCTCTGTGCCTCAGAATCATGAAATCCTGGAAGAAGTTTTCTTCTGACAGTTAAAATTGGAACTTTAGTCCATTTATTTCTAACCCTACCACAGTTAGGTAAGTGGGTGTAGCTGTTAGCAGGTGGATTTTTAAAATCAGAGGTAAATCTGTAGTAGCTGTGTGACTTGGGAAAATAACTCATTAGCTTTCACAAACTGTCCTGGAAGATTTCATGCCATTCTTTGGGGGCTGTTGTCATTGGTGAGTTACCAGCCTTTTCTTGACTTTTTTGGGTATTGCAAGTTAAAACAAGACTTCTGATGAGAAGGGAGTATTATGCAGCTTGGTCAGGAGACCTGTCCTGGGAGACAGGGTGCAGTGGCATCCGTGTATACAGGGAAGGTTGGAATTGTTGGTGTAAAGCAAAATTGTCGGTAGACATCTGCTGCCTAGAAATACATATAAGAGAGTATGGATCCAGATTCAGACAGCTGGATTAGTCTCAGTATAATTAATTATACAAAGGGTTAGTGTTTCCTATTGCATTTTCTCAATCTGCTGGGTTAGTTGCTCTGTAAACAGTCATGTGAAGTTCTGGGTCCTGCCTACCAAAGTCATGGAGATTGAATTGAAGACTTACTGTTTTGTGGGGAATTTTTATATCACCTGAACCTGTTGTTTAAGAGGCAAATAGAGGAGAATCGATGCATTCTCATATGTGGTTTATATTTCAATGCAAATTTATTATTTATACAAATTACGAGTTGTTTAAAATTCCCTGCAATATTGTTGCTTTTCTGCAGTGTCGGGGATGTGCAAGGCATTGTCTCACAGATACTTTCTGCTGTGAATCCCAGTGTGATGACTTGATGTAAGCTCAAGAAAGTGGTTTTTAACTTGTGTTCTTCTTCATGCATTCAAGCTCATTGCTACAGATGGCAGATGCCTGCCTTATTTTTAGCTAATTGAGAACAAAATAGAAAAATCCCAGTGACTCCCAATGATTTGTAATCATGGCTGATCTCTATTAAATTAAACACAGGGATTGGCAGAGTAACAAAACCAGCAGGAAAGCTGCTTCTGTTTCTTTTAAAGAAAGCTTGTCTAAAGTGCTAAAATAATACAGTAAAAAATATCTACTACTACATAGAGAGACCCTTGGGAGGAGAAGTACTTGCTGAACAGTTTATCCTGTTTTGGATAAGGAAACTGAGGTCTGTAGTATTAAAACAAGTTCCCTGGAAGTCAGTTGAAGAGGAAAGATTAAAAAGCAAAAGATATCCTGGCCTGTGCTCAGGCCATTAGACTGCGGGTTTGTCTTCAGGTTGGGAGGACAATGCATATTTTGGTGGCTTGCTTGATGTAAGATTTTAAGATGGGCTCTTAAAACATGAACATCTTCTATGTTTTCTTCCTTCTTTTTCCCCCTCAGTAGTGATTTGTTTTGTTATGCGTTTGCCTTGTTATCTTAGAAACAAAATTTTTCAGTGGCCATACCTAAAATTCCCTGCCTTTCCCAGTTACTGCATGTGGCATGGTGTAATAGAGAGTGATCTGTGTTTTAGCAGAGCTGTGCTGTGCATGTTTACTGAAGAGCCCTGTGCAAGATATACTTAGGTGTGAATGCATGTTGATAAATTGTATTATCGGCCAGTTTTGATAGTCTGCGTTGTGTCTGCTAAAACACTGCCCTTGTGATTCACTTCCCAGCCACTGTCCTATTCTATTCAGAACTTCAGTTTCTATCAGTAATATGGAGTTGGAGTTAAAACTTCTGTGTTGTTACATATTCAGAAAACTGTCTGACTCAGTAATTCCCTCCAGCTCTTTAGTTTGTGCCTCTAACTCTGAATCAGGCTGGAGTTGCTGTCCCTTTCCCCACACAATTCAGAAGCATGGGAGCTCTACGATGGAAATAGACTGTGACCCAACTGGTTAGGCCTGCATTTCTCTCTGCTGCTGTAAAAGCTCAACTTTGCAATTCTGTCTTGTTCTCACATGAGAACAAGCCAATGCTTTCTTTATTCCCAGATCCATTATTTGGCTGTGAGTGTTGCTGTATGCATCAGAAGAAGCCAAAGAAAATGTTTGTCTTGCTAGCTGTGTAACACTTGTTGGCTTGATGAGGAGTGCTATTAGCCACTTGGAGCTGCTGAGCCTTGAGGGTCTTGCATTATGGCTTTGTTTTGGTTTTTTTAACTTCCTTTTGGGATATAAATTCTCTTGTCTTCATTCATAGAATTATTACAGTCATTCATTGAAATCTTCCTAATCTGTTTGCTTTGACCTGCTGCAGCAGTTAGTTGCACAAGGTAATTATATGGTAATATAAGGTAATAATATTTTATGACACCAGGGACTGTAGTTTTGTTCTTGTACTTGCCAGAGGTTTATTTAGAGTTCTTAGTGTTTGTTTCAACTTTCTTCCAATTCACAAAACCCTGAAATTTTCTATATTCTGAAGAGGACATTATTGCCTGCATACCTCTGGAAATTTCTTCCTTGCACCCCTAAAGTAAGGTCTTTGAGGGGATTTTTAGGGCATGTACAGGATTTATCTGTTGGTTTTTTTTTTTTTCAGTATCTTGGATAATTTTGTTTATCTAGAGTATTAAGAACTTAAATCTATATCCTATCCTTGAGCATGTCAGCAAAATGAGCCAAATGAGCTTACTGCACTTCAACTTTGAGAGGCTTTTCCTGAAAAACCTTTCTTTCCTGTTCTTGTTTTTGTGTGTGGGTATTTGAAGTACTGTGGCAGCTACAAATGGCAGGTGCCACCTTCCCCTTGTCTTTAGCTAAACTTTTATTTTTCCCACTTACCTTTCTGCTTAGCTCTAGTCTTCCTTGCAGAAAACACTTGAAATAAGTCATACAGTACCTATGCTGTTTTTTAATTCTTGCTTCAATCTTTCTACTTCAACCCTTTGGTTTTGGCGTCTGTGTAAAGGAACTGATAGATGGAGCCTCTTCAGCCAGAGTTGTGCTGTATCAGAAGAGCCTACACTGACATGATCTTGATGGGATAGTTTTGTTTTTACAGAGGAGGTTATTAGTCACTGAGCAAAAATTAGTCACCACCTGACAGTGGTGATTCCCCACCCAGCTCTCCTCTTTGATGGTGTTTGGGCTCCTCTTCAGGGGGTTTCTTTTTCTCTGTGCCAAATCCCCATCTTAATCCATCGCTGTGTATGGCATGAGGACTTGGAAAATGTGCTGACTTTGAGACCTCCCTCCTAACCGGTTTTGCCTCCCAGTTCTGGACCACGTGGTGGGTGTGTGCCTTTGGATCCAGCAGGAGTTGAAAGGTTGTGTTGACTTAGCACTGGGGCAGCTCTGTGCAAGCCAAATATTTAGCTTTCCATTTGATAACCTGTCGGTTGTTTCCACCCTCGCAACAACCAAATGCTTATTTTATCCCCAGACCAGCTGGGGCTTTCACAAAAGTTTTGCATCTTTTTGGCTTCTGGTGTGGCAGATGTGGGAGTGCTGACAAGATGGCCTTGTGACCAAGACTTAGGTGCAGCCATCACTGTCCCTTGGCTCTCTGATAGTGTTTTTCTTCTTTTTAGTGTTGTTGGGTGAATTGATAACTAGCTTTGTGCCTGTTTTTCCAGCTGTTAAACTGGGGTTTTGGCTGTTTTTTATTTTAATTTAAATAAATAAATAAGAGGTTCACACTAAGAGGAAGTAAAAATAACCTATAGTAACTAGTACTCTCAAAGTCCAAAGGAAAACTTGTGTAATAATTTGCAAAGATATTAGGATTGCTGGACAACTGCAAGTTTAGGGTTAGGCTGACCAACTGAAGTGAGTTTAATTGAGAACATTAGCAACCAAGAGAGCATTTTCAGTTTCAGAAATGAATTGTGCTTTGTGTCAGTGCTCTGCAGCCACGTCATGGGGGTCATGGGGGTCGCTTCCCTGTGAGGGAGCTCTGCACATGTGGCAGGTGTGTTTCCATAAGGCATGGGACACCCTGAACGGAAAGTCTTGCTGGGAGTGTTTGTGTTGCTGTGGAGGAGGCAGAGTCCCTCACCACAGAGGCCATGTGTTGTTTCACCCTCAGCTGTCATGTGCTTCCTCAGCAGGAAGAGGGTTGCTTTAATTGAGATGAGAAGTTGCAGTGAGAGACCTTCTTGAGCCACATTGCACCAAGTGAGGGTGGTCACATTTCCCTTTCTGCCCTTGCGAGTAACTGGTTGTAGGACTTGTGGAGCCAAGGAGAGCCACTTGAAAGTTTTCCAGCTTCTGGGAGTTCTAATGTCTCAGTGCAGTGAGCATCCCGATAGGACTAGAGAGGCTTGGAGTTTTCTCCAACTAAAAAATGTTAACGCCATCAAAATAACTGACTGAGCTTTGTAGTGTGTCCAGTGAAGAGATGGGGAGCCAGGCACACTTTCCATTCTGATGAGTCACTAACTCTCTCCTGATTTGCCTCTTGAAAGAGCTGTTTGGGCAGCTCTAAATGCAGGAACATGATTCTGAGTGATGATCCTTGGGACAGGGCTGCACACTGCTTCACATCTGAATTGGTGAATAATTTGTCTGCCTAGCTTGTTATCAGTAAAGTCTTGCACACAGCTGTGTTTCTTGCCTGCCTTAATTCTGCCTTGTCAGGGTAGCTGGGGAGCTGATGGGCAGGACGGGTATTGCGGCACAGAAAAAAAAATAAAATTACCAAGTCCTTTCTGTAGTCTTACAAGCAGGAACTGGAAATCAGAGCATCTGATGCCTTCTGTATCTGGATTTTCTTGTAACTGTGTCACAAATGAAGGTTTTGTTTCTGTGCTGAAGCATGGTCTACCCTAGGACCCAAGAGCTGTCCATACCCACATCCATTCCCTGTGCATGGGCAGAACCACTTTCTGCTGTTCTATAGCTGCTTTCCCGATCCTGCCTGTGTTTTTATGATGCCCATACCTGCTTCAGAGGGGAGATCTTGGAGGCTGGGTAGTATTGGTTCTGAGGATTTGAGGATGAAGGGATTACAAGTATGTGACTTATTTTTTGAGGGAAATTGCAGGTGAACTGGAAAAAACAGTGTGGGATCACATTAATGGACTGAAGAGTCTTGTCAGGAAAATCTTCTATCTTTCATTACTCACTTTTTCTGCATTACTGTATAAAATAAGATGACTGATGGGGTGGGGAATGCAAACAGAGAAGGGAGCAGGACAGAGTCTTCATTAATACTTGGTATGACTAGGAATATCTGTTGGAGAAAGGGGTTTATTTGGTTTATGGTTTATTTTCCTTGTTCACGTGTTTTTCAAAGTAGAATAATACCTTCGTTTATTAATTGAAAGCTATAAAAAGGCTTTCCCCAGGTCTTTCTCCTCAAAACGGAGGGCCGTTGATTGGTTCAAGGCCAAGAAAAGCAGATTTAGATTCAATCTGATCTGTAATCTCACTGCTTTGTTTAGTTTTATCTGTGGAGTTTCAGTTTTGTGTGGCTAGTTTTACAAAATAAAAACAAACAAAAAAGGAATGGTTCTTAGGCAGATTTTGCTCCAACAAATGCCTACCGAACTTAATCTAACTCCAGTAAGGTAAAGTTCTGTAAAGCTTGGCTTGGAGAATTGCCCAGTCTATATGTTCATGAATCACTGTGAAAGGGCTCATTGAAGTGCATTTAAAATATGTTCAGTGATGGTCAAGGGTGGCTTCTTTCCATGGGCAGCTGTTTATTCTGTTAGATATCTGTATTTTACTGGTTTGCAAAGCCAGGGGTTGTAATTGCAATTACTTTGTGTCCAAGTGAGGTATACTAATGGGGTGATACTAATGAGACCTGTTCAATTATTTAGATGAATTATTGAACATGGTTTAAAATACCTTCCACTGTTAATAGCACTAATTAGACCACCATCATATTGCATCCGTTATCATAAATACTCTGCAGATTGAATCAGACCAATTGTTTCAGCTACCACAGTCCCTGTGGTAGCTAAATTTGGCTTAAAATGGCTTTTTTGTGGGTTTTTCCTCATTTTTTTTCCTTCACTTAGCTGCTTATCAGAAGTGTCTGAATACCCTAAGTGAATTCTATATTATTTGTTGCTGCCCCTGCTCACCTTACACATGCAGGAGAATTTTGCTGTTTATATTTCATTCCTGAAATACAAATAAAACTCGAGAACATCCTAGGGAAAATTATCTGAAAGCTTTAAAGTCTTGCTTGACTAGAAAGATAAGGAAGGCTTCAATCTCTGTTGTGTTCATACTGGAGATATGAGAGTTTTAAAGTCTGCCAAAACACACTGTTTACCTCAAAACCAAAATTCTCCAATGTTTGCTCACCTTTTGTGCATTTTCACATCTCCTTTTTTTTTTTTCCCCTCTCTCCTGCATCTCTGTTTTTTGGTGTGTTTTTTTGGGTTTGGTTTGGTTTGATTTTTCCAAGTGACTTTCATGTGGATATGCAGAAACCATTCATCCTTTGAAACATCTTGATTTTTGTTGAAAGTTAAAGAATTGGTATCCTGGTTTCAGTCATGACAGTTCTTTATTGGAGTAGAGATGAAGGTTGGGAAATTCTAATACAAAGGGTAATTCTTTGAGGGAATTTTTTAGAGAAGTACTCCTGCATAGTTCATGATAACAGTCCTGTGACTCACTGAGACCTTTTGGCATTTCTGCCAGCTGTGATTTCTCAGGATTTTAAAGGAGGTGATGACTGAATTATAAATAGACCATAGGTTCCATCTGTACATTTCAAAGCTACATCTAGAGTTTCCTAGAAGGTGGGTGTGAATTTTTGGCTTCTGGGTTGGTTCCTGCTATGATATTTTTCCAAAAGGGCAGCTGATTTAGACTCTAGGCTCACAGACACACCAAAGTCCTTGTAGTGAGATGCTCACTTGGTGTCTTGTTCCTGTACAGCACACGTGCACTCCAGTTCAATCCTTCGCTCTCTTATGTCTTCTATGTGTTTCCATTGGAAACTTTCCTGACTGCCAAAATTCTTGCAGTGTCGTGGGAGACCAGTAAAATAGAAGAAAAATCGTATGGGAAGTGATAAAATCTGTGCCAGAAACTACACCATTGTTTCTGATGTTCTGAGTTGTCCAGCTTCTCTTAGTAGTTTATTTTAAGAAATCAATAGAATTAAATTTTTCATTAAAAATAAATGGATAAATAAATATGTACAAGTTTACTTCTGAATGATTTTTCTTTTCAGGGCTGGGTTGTGTGACTGCCCATATGTGCATTTGAAGTACATGCATACGCGTATGTTTTGCTGCACTTCGCTGCTAACTAAACCCACTTTTAAATGGATGTATTACCTTGGTGTCATTTGGGCATTCTTAGCACAGAAAGGTGCTGAAGTATGCGGTTTCCTTCAAGGACACCAGTCTGTCTGTTCAGAGCTCTGCCAGAGGGTGTCCGAATTACCTACCAGCATCAAAGCCTGGAAAGTAACGTGCTGGGTGCCTAAAAAGAGCCGTGAATCTCTAGTAGCTCCACCACAACATGGAGAGGGCTTTTCCCAGGATTGCTTTTGAAATAAAGCACGTTTGTGTCATCTCCGGTTCTGGAGATGTTCAGTGGTGCTTTCCAGCCAGCAATAAGTGTTGTCAGTTGTTGATGGCTAATGTAAGCACCCCCTTTTTAGAGACGCAGTGTCAGTGGTACTCATTCTGGGTGTGCAACTAGACACTGATCTGCTGCCATTGAAGTGGCACAGTGTTTTAGAGTGGTAATGTTTGTCCTACAAGGCTCTGAGTATATGAGAGTGATTTCCTTCTGCATGAATTTGCTTGGCTGGAGTGTGAACTGGGTGAGTGTGACCAGAAGTTTAAAGTTTAAGTGATGTTTCTGCCTCCTTTGCAGGTTTCGGAAGGCTTTTGGATCTTGTCTGGGTGTCAGGGCACAGCCTGCTGGAGGCACTGGAAGTGGACTGGTTCCTGGTCATGCCCGGTGGAAGGAGGGGACCCAGCCGGCAGCAGCTAAGCCGTTCAGCTTTGCCTTCTCTCCAGACTCTGGTTGGTGGGAGCTGTGGAAACGGTACTGGTTTGAGAAACAGGTGAGAATAAAGGCAGGGTTGTTGAGACATCTGTGGCTGGGACAGCACTGAAAACAAGGAGCCTTGATCCACCCTGAACCCTGTGCCGGGAGCATGGATTTGCGGTGAAAGTGAGGGCTTGGGAGAGGGGAACCTTGAGCCTGCCGCTGAGGCATTATGAAACGGCTTATCCAAGAGGGAACAAGTCCTGTGTGACAAATCTCTTCCAGCTTCTCTTCTCAGCTCTGCTGTGGTACATGCTTCCCTCTGCAGCCCCTCTTTTGACTTGATGTGTTAAAACCGGCCCCATGGAGGGAATTGTGGAAGTGGTCTCAAGCCCCCCCTTCACCACTCATTGTGGTCACAACAGCCAGGGGTGGAAATCACACAGTACTCCATTTGTCTTTCCCTGCAGCAGTTTCCAGAGCAGTGAGTCCTAGCAAATGATGAGTCCTTATCTCACTCAATTGCCTTCTCTGCCCTGGGGAATTAGTGTGACATATCAGAGCACAGCTGTGACTCCTTCTCCTACATAATAAAAAGGCAGGGCAGGAGGATGTCCATATTCTGCTTTATACCTGCTGGTTGCAGCTGAAACTAATTCTCATAACTGGTAAAGATGACCTGTATTTTCTGGGGAAGTTGGGGGCTGAAACAGGAACACACACACAGTGACATTGAGATTACCACATTTGGTATAAAAACTGAAAGGACCCAGCATTACTTATTTCTGTAAAAAAGTTTGCAGACTAGAGAAGCTATTTGCTGCATGCTAGGGCCCTGGTATAGGTTCATTCTTAAAGTGTAGAGAACTTCAAGCCATTTAGCTTTGGCCTTTACAGACTTCTCTGCCTTGGGCAGAGGGACAGATAGCACGGTTTGAGGTTCTTGAGAAGCAAGTGACTGTTGAGACTGTGGAGTCAGGGCCCCAGGGTCCTGGGAGAGCGTTGCTTATCTTCAGTCAGACACAACATAGTTCCTCCACCAGTTCAGTATGCCAGAGCTTTTAGTTGCTCTAGCCTCCTCTAAAAGCTAAAAAAGAAGGAAGTTTGAGAACACTTGAGAGGTTAGCCTCTAGGAAGTGGCTGAACTACTCCATTCCATTTTTAGTTACTCCTCTTTTAAAAAGAGAAGCTGTGAACAGAAGGACAGTGGGCACTTTGCTGTGCTGGAGAAGGAGGCTGGGTGCTACTGTAATGTCCAGGTGGTGGGTGGAAAGAGCCAATATTAAGTGTTTGGTATAGCAAATATTTTTTCTCTGTATCTCTGCTCCTCAATCTGCAAGTTTACTAAAATGTTGCTGGGCATATCACAGCACTTCTGACAGATCAAGCTGTCGTCCATAGAAAATTCTGGATAAGGGCTTTGTCTGAGCTAAGATGATGGAGCTCACCACCAGCCTTATATCAGAAATATGAATTCAAGACTGCTGTCACCTCTCCTCTAGTAATGCCCACTCTCAAAATCACAACCTCAAGTACTCTATCCTGGAAAATGTCAGAGATGATGTAGAATGTTTACCAAGTAAGTGATGTCCATCTGCTTCAGGAATGGTAGTGCCATCAGCCTCTCGGCGCCTCCGATCACAACACTGATTACTCCAGAGCCTGTGCGTCACTGCCGGATCCCTGAACTGCCGTTGGATGGCAGCCTTCTCTTTGAATTCCTGTTCTTCATCTATCTTCTGGTAGCCCTCTTCATTCAGTACATCAACATCTACAAGACTGTCTGGTGGTACCCATACAATCACCCTGCTTCCTGCACCTCACTGGTGAGTTCCTCAGCAAGTGCCATCACTTGGGCTTTTTCATTACACAGCTTATTTTCATGCTTCTTCAGTCCAGGAATCACCAAGCATTTGATGTGAAGGGAGTGAATTGGAGTTCACAGGCACCCCCATCAGTTAGGGCCATGTCACCGCCTATTTACAGGGGAGAAAATACATGGCAGGTGAGAGAGAGGAATCAGCAGGATTCCTTCTGGGGAAATTTCTTCTGCATGTTTGCATGGTCTAGCTAGCTTGTAGTTTTGACACAGAGCTGAGACTCCAGGAGCTGTCTGCTGCTATGAGTGCCCCTTGCCAGTCAAAACAACAGAGAAGGAAGATGTGCAGATTTTTGTTAGGATCCCACAGCAAGTCAGCAGCACAGCTGGGAGAGGGTCAGATCCTCAGCTTACATAAAGCTCTAAACCTCCTCAGTTTCAGTGTTTGTGCCCCAATAAGCGGCCTGTGAGCTAGTGAGCCTCACGTGAGCAAAGCCAGCCTGTGCAGCTGGAACCGTGTCCTAAAGGCTGTTTGGAAGCACGAGGTGGCCCCTCGTGCCGACAGGTGGTGCTGGTGTTCTAGTTACCAGTCTTTTGCTCAGCTCTGCCATGCTGGACACAGCTGGCTTAGAAATCTAAGCATTCTGTTTGGGGCTCCATACCTGGCAGTATTTAACGCTTATTTGTCTATTATTATTTATCACAACTCAAGCATTCTTTTTTACCCAAAGTGTCCTTGAAGTACCAAACAGCAG
This sequence comes from Erithacus rubecula, assembly GCF_903797595.1. NCBI lineage: Eukaryota > Metazoa > Chordata > Aves > Passeriformes > Muscicapidae > Erithacus > Erithacus rubecula. The sequence continues at coordinate 23,188,295 of NC_136658.1, forward strand.
TCTACTAACTATTCAGAGTACCAAATAGTAGTCTATTATTTAGAGTCTACTAACTCCTCTGGCCAGAATGTATGTATGGATTCACTGAAAAGCTGTAAGAGCTGTATCTAACTTGTTGCACCTAGAGAACTTCTCCATGACCAAAGAAGATGAGGTTTCTCAGATCAACTTGGTTTCATCAGGAAGCAGTGGTTGCTGCAGACAATTTTTGAGACCAAGAAGGAAAGTAAGCTAGTATACTCACTCTGGACTCTGGTTTGGCTGCCCTTTGTCTGGTTGCTCAGGGCCTTTTCTGTGGAGAATCTGCAACCTATTCTCTGTGATAGGATTCTAGTTCTAGATGTCCGTTTGACCCCACAAATACCTGCCTGAAGTGTGGTTTTGTTTTGTTTTCTGTGGACCTCTGCATGGGAAGGAATCTCCCTGTGGAGGAAATCTTGCTTCTGGAGACAGACATTCCTGTGTTACTAATGTTTATTGCTTTTACCTCATCCCTAATAGAGAGATTTGGGGAATGTTTATGTGAGGTCCTAACAGTCCTAATGTACTCCACAGCAGCCAGCTTTCTAGTTCCACCCCATCTGGGTGGTGTCAGAGTCCCTTTTTCTGGTGAAGACCTTTTTTCTTTCCTCTTTCAGAATTTTCACCTGATTGACTACCACCTGGCAGCGTTCATCACAGTGATGCTGGCACGGAGGCTGGTGTGGGCCATTATCTCTGAGGTAACATTCCCATTGTTCCCTCTCCTGCCTGTAGCACTTGCTGCAGAACATAGTCATCCATGGCTTAAGAAAATTTTGCAGGTTGGAGAGTTTCTTCCCTTAGAAGAGTCTGAATGTAAAGGACTAAGATTTTGAGGATGCCCTTCTGCCTTGGAGTTTTCTTCTTGAGACCAATTATGTCCCATAGTATTGGATAGCTCTGGTTCTGCATCTGTGAGGACATTAAATGGTCCCACTTGCTTATTTATCTCTGCAGGTACAATACTGTATCCCACTATCTCATTCTAGAGAAGTGGCTGAGAGAATTGCAAGTCAGGTAGAAAAAAGGCAAATAGGGAGGTTGGCCAAGACAAGAAGAATGAACAGGAAATCATAGGAGGAAAGGTCAGGAGGAGGAGGATAACAGACTACACTGAAGTGAATAGGAATACTGGTAGAACTGCTTTTCCAGTTCTGGTTACTCAGTAACTCAGACTCTGGTCATGTCACCACAGATTTTGAGACCTTCTCTGTGTTTGTGGGAGCAGAACCAGGCCAAATTAGATAACTGTAAAAGGTCATTTTCAGAAAAATAGAAATTTTGTCCACTGAAATGGTTAATACAACTTTAGGCTAAGCAATGAAGCAGTGTTTAAAAAGAAGTAAATTAAATAAAGGAACAGTTACGTCCTGTTGAATAGATGAATAGAGGACGTGGGAACTCTGAAGGTCTCTTTTCATCTGATTCCATCCATTTTTGCTTATGTTCCCATTTTCTGTAAAACTTCACATAGACTGAAATTTCTGCATTGAAATCTTCCATGCAGGTTCTTGTGCTTGCCCTGTATGGGCTCTAACCCTTAAGAATCTTTTCATAATTCAGTTTCCTTCTCACCTCTGGAGAATGGATCAGGCTTTCTGTGGTGCCTCCTCTCTTCATTACAGCCTGCATATCCAGTAGAGCTAAATTATGGAAGGCTGGGTTTGGGATTGACAAGGTGCACATTTTCTCTTCCCTCATCTGTGAACTGTGACCTTTCACAATGCTGAGATCTGATCCTTCTAAAGAAAAGAGAGAGAGGAAATGGGTTTCAGGCCATCCTGGACCATCTTCAGAGTATAAGAGACTTGACCAAAAATATTTTTCTACTTTGCAGCTCTGAATTTTTCTTCAAAAAAAGAAGAAAATTCTATTTTAGTCATGCCCCACAACTTGTGATTATTTCAGTCTTTTGGATTCTATCAATCCTTAAAATCAAAGGCATTTACATTTGTAAGAGCATCAGTTTCCTGTTTGTGAGAGGAAGGGGGCAACTATCCCTCTTCTGGTACCTCCTGGCACCCATCTCCCTGCTCCTCCTCCACAGGCATCCCTTGTGCTTATCTTCTAGCACTGGTTGTTGTAGGACTGCTGAATGTTTCCTCTCTATTTGCAGGCCTCTCAAGTGGGTGCAACATCACTGATTTGCTACATGGTGCGCCTGGTGCTGCTCACCCTCTGTGGATGGGTGCTCTGCTGGACTCTGGTCAACCTCTTCCACAGCCATTCTGTTCTCAACCTTCTCTTCCTGGGCTACCCGTGAGTGACACCACTTTGAACCCTCTGGGCAGGGGGGGCATAGCTGCTTGGGGGTGCCATGAGCCAGCGTAGGAAGCAGAGCTGTTGGCTGTAGTGTTTCTTCAATTTAGGATTAAAAAGGAGCAAGAGTGGCTGGGGGATGGTGCGAGGAGGTGGCACTGAGCTGATGAATTGAATTGCCTCAGCTGCTCTGTGTGTGAGGGGCCTTTATTGCCACTTGAAAACTGAGCCTTTGGGATTGTTGGTTCTACAAATGGAATTTTAAAATGCCTCTCTACACAGGTGTTGAAGCTGCAGCCTCTGGGCTTTTAGTGGGGAGAATAGTTGGCTATTACTTTCTGGAGTGAGGGTTCCTATGTGCTGTCACTCTCGTCAGAGCCAGTATCTGTTGAGGAGGTGCCCCCATTCCCTGTTGGGATGGCTGTTATTTCAGCCATTGTTTTCTTTCTTTCATGGCAGGTTTGGTGTCTACGTCCCTCTGTGCTGCTTCCACCAGGACAGCAGAGCACAGCCTCTACCTTCAGACTGTGGTTACTTGGTACAGGACCAGGTGGCAGAAGATGGGGCTTCAGCTGTCAGCAGCCTGGTCAAAGACTTCTTCTCGCTTCTGTGGGAATCTCTGAGAGAACAGTTCAATAATCCTACATCTATCCCCACCCACAGCTGCCCCCTTTCCCCAGATCTCATCCGCAATGAGGTGGAGTGTCTAAAAGCAGACTTCAACCGCAGGATCAAGGAAGTTCTCTTCAACTCTCTCTTCAGTGCCTACTATGTGGCATTCCTGCCACTGTGCTTTGTGAAGGTAGCTGTTGTCTGTCTCTCTTTGTGCCCCTGCCCGCTGTCTCCTTCTGAATGTTGTGTGAACTGCTTCCAGGCCAGATTCCTGGTTAATTCCCCTTTTCTTTGTCTCCCCTTTGGCAGCCCGGATAGCGGAGCATGGCTGCATCCGGAGTGCACTAGTACTGCTCCTGGTTGGCAGATAGGTATTGCCATACATGTGATGCACCTCTAGTCCCATCACCCCACTTACTAACTCCCCTTCTCCCACTCCCATCTTAGGCAGATGGATAGCTGTGTTCTTCCTAGAAAAGAGAACCTGTTGTTAACTGTCTCAGATCCAACATCATTGCTTTTGAGTTCTTGGATCATAGGCTTTGGTGGTCAGCCTGTTAGAGCCAACTAGGACGCTTGGCAAACTATATCCAAGAATCTCTTGTGAGTGTGGGGGTTGTATTTTTTCATCTGTCAGTTCTCTAACTTGAACAAGCTCCAGTTGGTGCAGAGAAATCACTAGGGCTCCACAATCCATGTAGCAGTCTTGGTGCAGTTGGTGCTCCTGAGGCAGTTCTCTGGCAAGCAAACTGCCTTGTTACCTGCTGCTGCTGGATGAGGAGATGCACCAGCTGCAGCGTCATCCCCTGCCCTTTCTCCTTCAGCTCAAGGAGAAGGGAGCCTTGAGTGTCTCCTAAGCTGTAACTCTCCAAAATCACCAGTCCAAAAGCAGATGCCTGTAATGTGTGGTGTGGAAGCATATGCAGTATATCCCTTGTCATTCCTCCTTCTGTTTTGTGACAGTGGTGCCAAGTTCTTGTCTGGTCTCTTCACAGAGCACCCAGTATTATGACATGCGCTGGTCCTGTGAGCACCTCATCATGGTGTGGATCAATGCCTTTGTCATGCTCACCACGCAGCTGCTGCCTCCCAAGTACTGTGACCTGCTCCACAGGTCTGCCGCCCACCTCGGCAAGTGGCAGAAACTAGAGCACGGCTCCTACAGCAATGCTCCACAGCACATGTGAGTGTGGGGATGGGTAGGGCTTGGTATGCCTAGCAAGGGGCTGAGATGTTCTAGTAGATGAGCAAATACCAGAAGTGTTTATCTACTGAGGACACATCTCCACTCCCCAACTCTACTGGCCTCGTTCACTGAAAACAGAAATGGCTGCTCTAGAGAGCTGTCCAAGCTATTCCAGTCACTGCTGCTTCCTTCCCAGAAAAAAAAACTGAGATTCTTCTTGGCCACTGGAGAGTATCTTAAGCAGAAGAGGGTGGCCCCCTCCACTGCAGTGGACAAGGTTCTTGCACTGGGAGCCATTAGTACGTATTACTGAGTCCATTGAATGGGCTTGTGATCACCCCTCAGTGCTTCTCTGGTGGAAGCTAGGACATGTCATTGTGGTATTTGGTATTTTTCAAGATGCAGTCCATTGCCATAAGCAATCATTCAGGGGGTTGGGAGCACAGATGGTAACACTCTGGCATTGTTTCCTCACAGCTGGTCAGAAAACACAATATGGCCACAGGGAGTTCTGGTGCGACGGAGCCGGTGCCTTTATAAAGCAGTTGGGCCTTACAACGTAGCAGTGCCTTCAGACGTGTCCCATGCCCGCTTTTATGCAAGTATCTCTTCTCTTGCTTGGTACCTTACAGCTGTGGGAGGGGGGAGAGGCTCAAACCCAGCTGCAGCAGAGCACACCATGCAAGCAGAGTTGAGTGTTCCATTACAGGCTGATGCTGCTGAGCAAAATGTTGGCAGCAGTGGGGCTTTCCCATTCTGTCTTACAGTGACCTCTGGGCAAGATGGGAACCACGGCTGCCTTGTCAGTGCTTTCTCATCAAGGTGACACAGCTCTCACATCAGGCAGTAGCATTCTCCTGAGAGGGTTCTAGTTAACACCTCTCAGGGAAATGGGAAGGTGTGAAAGCGGGCCGATAGGTTTATTTCATCCGCTTCCCCTTCTCAAGCAAAATGCCACTTCTACATGCCTTGTTTATTACTGTTTTGCCTAAGCAGCAGCTAGTGGTGGCTGGAGCAGAAGCATTGCTTCTGCCCCACAGTGGTCCCTTGACAGCATTATGTCCATATTCCTCCTCACTTCCACCCAGCAACAAATGACAGAAATCTCTTCTTAACTCTTTCCCTGCAGTTCCTCTTTCACCGTCCCTTACGGCTGCTCAACCTGCTGATTCTCATCGAAGGCAGTGTGGTCTGCTACCAGCTTTACTCCCTGTTGCGCTCAGAGAAGTGGAACCACACCCTCTCCATGGCCCTCATACTTTTCTGCAATTATTATGTCTTATTTAAGCTCCTCCGGGACCGGATAGTGTTAGGCAGGGCATACTCCTACCCACTTAACAACTATGGACTCAAGGCACAGTAGGCCGACCAGTCTTCTCTTCCTCATCCCACAGGGTAGGGAGGGAACCTCAGAAAAAAAAATATTTTCGTACAGTTCTATTTTTTTCTTGCAACGTTTATAAATATTTAAAATATTTTATATTTTGTATACTATTGTTTTTGTGGGGCGGGAAGGGAACCAGTGGCAATTAAATGTTGCTTTATAAACAAGGTGTTTTTTATATATATATAAAATCCACGTGTATATACCATATACCTATACCCATACATATATCTATGTGAAGCAACAGGATTGTGTGTGTGGTCACTGTGTTTGCTTTGCTCACAGAACTGCTGGTAATCAGGAATTGGTCTGCTGTAGAATCTGGATAAACTAACAGCTGGGGGAAAAAGAAAACATGGGAACCTTTCAGCAGAATGAGTGAAGTTTATTTTAGTGATTTCAGTACTAGGAAAGTCTTGCCCTGGCATTGTGCATTGCTGAGATATGTTTAGGTAAAAGGAGGAAGCAGTGTGTGAAAAGGCAGGCTTAGTTACTGATAGTCAGTAAAAACTCACTTCTTTCTTCTTCCCACTGTTAGGAGGATGCAGGTTTTTTTAAAAAATCTGTTTACTTTAGCCTCTCTCGTCCTAGTAACCTGAGTTCTCCTCACCATTCTCACCCAATTAACTGAATATTGAAATTAGAATTTTAGGGTAGCGTAGCATTTAGGAAGGGATTTGAAATAAGTAGCTTTATCTATTTCCTTCAATCAGTAATGTTCCTAGCTGAAGTTTATTCTTGTGAAACACCAACTCCCTGAATTGCTAAGCAATACATTTCAGCAGTTTCATTGTAATTTACGCTGGCAGTGTTAAAAACTTATCATCAGTAATACAGGAAATACTTTGCTTTGAGACTGTTCTTCCTAAAGCTGAGCTATACTAGACTGCAGTGAAAAAACAGTTGTGGCAGTATCCCATAGAGGAATTCAAGATAAAAGGTACAATTAACCATGCATGCTGGTGAAGTTGATAGTAGGAGTTGATGTTTTAACTTGTGTAATTAAGCAGGGGACAGCAACGCAATGTTCTTGCATTCAGGTGCCATCTGACAACTTCAGCCTTAACAAAGTGCTAGCTCTGGTTAAGGAATATGTAGGTATGGGGAAAAAAATCCCAAAACTGTACTGAGAAACTGCAACTACTTTCTGTTTCTTCTTTCCTTCCAAGCTCTGTAAGAATACAGTGATCTCTGCTCTCTGTAGAACAGTTCTTTAGCAGCCTGATCACAAGTCCAGGATGCCTGGTAAGGTAGGCAACAGAAGACACCTCTGAGCATTCACCCCAGTATGAACACAAATGCTTAGGTTTAGTTACTCCTAAGCCTTTCCTTTCACATGGCCCTAATACTGCAGGCAGGACAAAGGTACTAGGGAATTTACAGTCTGGAGCCTTTCAATAAAACAACACGGTGGCTTACAGCCATGTCATACTTTATGACCTTGATTACTTTAGGAAGTAAGAAGCCAACCTTATCTTTAAAATATCTAGAGCAGGCTTTTTGCTGCATATGGCTTTCTGCAACACCCTTCTTGCATTCAACTTCAATTTTTGCAGTAGTTCAGTGGCATTTCTTGCAAATTCTGTTTCCTACAAGTTCCACCTGAGCTGGCTCAGCACCTCTTGAACAGTTTTTTATAGCATCCAGTGGTTTCTTCCATTTAAAAGTAGGCTTATATATAAGCAACCAGCAGGAGACAAGAGGCTCTCCAAGGCTTAGCTTGGGAAATGGAGACGTGCAAAAGAAAACCAGAACACTGCACCAGGACTTTGGGGTGGAGTCAAGGATGGTTCATGGTGTGGCTTTTCCTCCCCTTGCATGCCAGGCTGAAGGGCGGCAGGACTCAGGCAGTGGGCATGCTGAGACACATGCAGCCGTTGGGCAGACCTTGCATTGTTGGCAGCAACACCTCCTTAGCTACAGGCTTTATGGTTTGCTCCCAGTGCCTGAGTACAGGGCCAAAACAAACACTGCCTAAATGCAGCTTGGTTAAGATCATCCTCATTCTGAGGGTGCTAGGCAGAGTTAGCTGCCTTTCCCCTTCAGAAACAGTACCTCTGTTCTGTCCTGGAGGAGGATGTTCATCAAAAAGTTAACGTTGTACCTTGCCATGTAACAGTAATATGAACTGCCTGCATGCAGTCCTGTAGATGCAATTGCCTTCCATGCATACACAGGACCCCTACATGGGAAGAAATTGTGGAAGATAGTTGCAGCTTTCCCTGTTGGCAAAAATCCAGCTAGCACAGTTAGTCTCCCTAGAATAAACTGGACCATCCACCAAGCAGGGAGCAGAAATTCTGTCTGCTCAGCCTCAGTAACTGATTAGATCAGTGCTTTGTCCCCATTCCTCAGATGGGCCTGCTACCAAGCCTTATTCTAATGATCACTGAAAACAAGTTCACTCTAATACTTTGTCAGGTCAGGCTAGGAAAAAAAACAGGCTCGTTCCCCATCTTGGTTGCTCCATTATGCGAGGATGTCATAATAAATTGATGGTTTTTTGGTCTGGTGACGGAACTGCTCCAGCTTTAGGCCAATCCTCAGAAGAACAGCTTCATCCCACCATTTTGCCATGACCTGGGAGAAGATGAGAGGCAGAAGGAGAAGGATTAATGAAAAAAAGTAGTGCAGACAGATGCTCTTGAAAGCCTTGGGAACAATTTTCCTCCCCTCAACATCCTCAAAAGATGTTTTCTGCTTTTACCCCAGTAAGTGTGGCATCACTGTACTTGGGATAAAAGCAGCTGTGTGACTTTCAATTGCAAGACATAAATCTTTGTTTTACATGAGACCTGTTTCAAGGGGTAAGGATTTAAAGAAGTTACAGAAATGAGAAATAAGAGAGGAAAGGGTAGTGACCAGTATTGAGTATTAATGCAAGTAGATAGGGAGACACAGAAATCTTTCTCAAAGATACCCAAAGAGACCTCTGCCATTTAGGAGTGAGGTAAATCACCTTCAAATTAAAGCTTTTATTTCCACTACCTGATGGCTCCTCAAGTGAGCTGTGTGGAACAGCAGGGACCTGGTTGTGATGCTTCAGGACAAATCCAGGTGGGAATTTTGTGTCCCAGCATGCACAAAGAGCATATACTCACCTGGAGGCTAATCGGAAGCCCAGCAGTAGAATATCCAATGGGCACCACAAGGCCTGGAATCCCAGTAAAGTTACCAAGCTGCATGAACCTAGAATGAAAAAGCTGTCATCAGTATTCCTGGGGACAGAATTAAATTCATCCTTTTTTCAGTAGAGGCAACCTTACAGTCTGAAGTTCTTTCCCAGCTGTTCTCAAACTTTTGTTTCTGTAGTGCAAGTAGCACTTTGCTTACCTCATGGACCGGACTGTGAAGGACATATCACTGCTTCCAGTCAAGAGGTCAGATTCATAAATTCTTGGAGCAGTGCAAGGAACAGCTGTGGAGGAATCACAAAGTGACTGAACTTGAAAAGGACTTCAGGAAGTCATCTTGTCTAATCTTTGGCTCAGAAATGGTCAGCTAGTGCAGGGTGCCTGAGATTATGTCCAAATAGTTTTTGAATATTCCCAGGGATGAAGAATCCCACAGGGTCTCTGGGCAACCTGATGTAGTACCATGGATACAACCAGTAAGTCTAGAAATACACAGCAGTCTTTCTAATCAGGCTACATTCTCTTCTAAGGTGCAAGGTACAGCAAAGTGCACAAAAGTCATACTCTTAAAACTGAGGAGGGAAAGTGCCTTTTAACTGTTCTTAAAAGGCACCACACAGCTGTTGAGAAGTGGCTCTTTAGCCAAGAGTGCCAATACCTGGTGTAAGGATACAGTTCACAGTGCTGAAGATGTCTTGCAAAAATCTCATGCTCCGAGTTCTCTGTCGATTTGCCTGCAAGCAGAGAGAATACCGTCTGATGGACCCTTTTGGCTCACAAAATTCATGTTTGATGTTGGTAGACTCTGCCCATCAGCATCTCTGCCTTTGCAAAAGTTACCATTCCCACAATTTGGAATCCAGGTGCAGGACAGATGGCATGTCCTCTGTGGTGACCTACCATCTAGCATGCTCTCACAGCAGAGAACAGCTGGGTGACATCTTCCCATGGGTATGGGGAGGCTAAGAGAAGCCCCTATCCCACCTTTACAGTTCCACCAAGTGCCTCCCTTCAGCCTTCACCACAGTATGTTCCTTACCTTAATATAATCCAGAGCTGTGAACTGGGAAGCCAAGGCCAGGCTAGCACGAGTTTCCAAATTCTGAAATAAAAAAAACTGATCAAGGCTCTGCTTGCAGGAAACTGAACTGTGCCAGCCCAGGAGCTCTCTTTCAGGTCTGCTCTTCTGTACCAGTAGTCATCCAATAGATCATTTGTCATAGAAACAGCAGGAGGACCTCATGTTTTGCACTGACATGACATTTGTTCTGTATCAGCCAGAACAACTACCTACACTGCTCCAAGCTGCTGGTACTTACCATTTCATGGAAATGTTTATTGAAGTCAGGTTGCAGGAAGTCCCTCATCTCACTGAGAATGCAGATCACATGTGCCACTCGTGCTTCCTCCATCTCTGGAAGAGAGACTTCAACCACACTGGCTCCCAAACTCTGCAGGTGCTTCACCGCTGTGTACAAAACAGGTAAAGCATATACAGCATTCCTGAATTCACCAGACTTCACAGAAAGGCTGTATATCTCCAACCCCTGCAGAGAGACCCCATAAGCCATTGCAGGCAAGCATCTTCAGTGCGTGGCATGCATGACTGCAGCTGCTTCCTCTAGGGAAATGTTTTCAACTTAACTACATCTCAGTATTCCAACAGGGCAGGAGATTGCAGACAGGTCCCTAACTTACCTGCTGTATTTCAGGCAAATTCACCTCACCCCTCTAGCCTCTCAGTTAAGCCAAAGAGTAAAAGGACAAACAATGTTTACCTGAGCACTTCAAAGTATTCTAGCAGCATAAAGTGATTATTTAGCATCAAGAAATTCCCATTCAAAGCCTCTTCTGAACCATAATTGTAAAGGAACCAGGGAATACTAAAGAGACCAGGTAAATAATACAGGGCCACTAAATCCTGATGTACTTTAACAAGGCTGAACACCAAGACTTCAGGAAAAGTCAGTCTTCTGTAGTCTAAAAAGAATCTTCTTTCTGTGATCCCAACTTCTTCATAAACACCCAAGCTTACCTGTGGTCCATCTCTCCTAAGAAAACTCTATAAATGTAGAAATGTGTCTGTGGAAATCAGGAGAGTGAAGAAAATCCAGGCAAAGCATGAATACTGTGAACTATCTCAGCTCAAGGCATTGTTGAGGGTTTCTCTCCCGCCCCCAAGTATGCACCAGGGTCAATTTTGCTTAGTCTAAACTCTGACAAAGGCACCCTAAAGGTACCACTTGGCTGATTTCAAGGAAATACTAGACAACTAGATATATCATGAAGACCTAGCACTGTATTAATACTGAGCATTATGTTATTAAACAAGGCCTTCTCTTAAAAGTCTTTTACATTAAAGCTTGCAGAGTAAGTATTACCATGCATGGATCTGTCTTTATACACACAGAGGCTGAGTACACTGGACTCCATCCCTCCATTGTAATTCAACAAGCCTACAACTGCTGAGCTTTTTAACCCTCAGTGGTTAGGGGGTTTCCCTAATACAAAGTTACTTCTGTTTATCCAGCCACACCCCTTCAAGCAACTGCCTTTAAGGACTTCAGGTAAGAGCTATTTAATGCATACATAAGAGGAGCACCAAGTGACAGCATAACATCAAGCACAATAAGAGACTTACAGACTTTCCCTCTTTACCTTTCTCACAGACTGACAGGACTTCAGCATCACATGCCTAAAGAATAAGAGGAAAGAACTTTAGTAACTTTATTAACTGCTTTTCTTCTTTTGGTAAGCATACTCACCAGGACTTCAGTCCTCATGGTGCTTTCCTTTTTCCTGTCCCTGACAGCAGTGAAACACAGTCCTACAAGACTTAGGTCACATGCTGCAAGACAACAGCTTGCAGGTCACACCCCTAATGAAAAGGAAAGGTCACCTTTTCCAGAGCAGAGAATATTCCTCATCTGCACTGTGCCAGAGGCAGTAGGAGTCTTTTTTGTACCTCTGGGAAGGAATCCTGATCACATTTCTGGGGCTGCATTACAATTTTCAAGCAGTACTATCTTGCAAGCCCAATTTCTACATTGGAATAACAAAATAACACTCAGCAGCTACAGCACTGTCACCAAATGGATACACTCTCTTTCCTCATTTGATTTTAAACTAACTGCCTTTTGTTATTAGTTCAGAAGCATTGCTTTCCATAGAATAAGCAGCAGTCATTGGCTTTCCTCATGCCTCCAAAAGACTCTCACTCAAAAGGCTGCCTTAGGAAAAAATGTCTCCATGTTGATGTTTTCACACAGGCTGGTATTATCTTCCAACTAAAGGACTAAATATGAGAAGCTCTAATGATGACAGGCTAGAGAACAATGAATGCACTGAGCTCCTTTAAAATCTTATTTTGCAAAGCAGCAGAAAGATAGAGATAAACCAGGCACCTTAAAAAATGTCCAGTCCACTCCCAGTTTTAAGCCTTTCAGGTCAGGAGCACACATCCCAGACAGGGTTGCTTTGGGCTGTTTTAGTCCTGCAGGGAACAAAGAACAGTTCCTCCTTTTGTTCTAGGATGCCTCTAGGAAGGGAGAGCATCTGGTTTCAGGGAGGGAGCAGGCTCACCTACCATATGGGTAGAGCAGATCTGGCTCAGCAAGAATACTGTAAACAATGGCTGCATCTGCCACTGATGTACAGATAGGGCCTGTAAAAGAGACCAATTACAAAAAAAGTGGCAAGAGGTAGATAGTACCTTCCTCCCCTGGTCTTTTCTAGGCAGAGATTGCCTCTCCTGTGAGAGCAGCACACAGCAAGGTCCCTGAAGTAGAGTAGAAGTCCTCTTACCTACACTAACTGTGGAATAGGAAAGTGGCAAGCTTCCATGACAACTGATGCGCCCAAATGTACCTGGAGAACAAGAAATAGGACTTAGGTGGGTATCATGAATCACTAGGAAGAGCCACCTAAATGGATCTGGTACACCCAGGATAAACAACAAACCCCTGCCAGTGACTCTTATGTCTGCTGTTTCAGAGCCCAGTCTCTTATCCTTCAGTACCCTGTTCTGCTGAATCCAATCTGTCTCATCAGTGAGACATGTGAATAGTGAAATGGGTTTCCCCCCATAGGAATTATTTAGTTGAAGGGAAATAAGTGCAAGGACATTTTGGAATAGTTGTATTTAAATATGCAGAAGCAGCATTTTTGGTGTGGAGGATGGAGGGGCAGGAGCAGGATTATCAACAGCAGGAGACAGCACCCCATGGGAGGTCTCACCCACTTCACTGGTGAGACTTCATGCCTAAAACCAGCTGTGTTCTGGAAGTACTCATATCACCTTTCTGACCAGTTGCATTTTGTCATCATCATCATCATCCTCAGATGAATCAAGATTAGTCGAGTTGACCACGTGTGAAGGATGGAAAGAGAGTAGTGGCTGAGTATTTGTTCTTGGATGAAAGGCAGAAAGGAAAAACAGCAGGCTTATTTTGTTTAGTATTTGATGTAAGTAAGTTAGGTTTTTTGAACATCTGTTCAACAGAAAGTAGAGAATACTTTCATGCTGCCAGTCTAGCCCTCATGACTCTCAGGGTGTTATATTTCAGAGTTTCTCTGGTCAAATTTTAGTTTACAGGAGTAACTGTCTGACTTGTTTGTGGCATTCTATCTGGAACAGCAACAAGACATGATTAATGAGCTCTACCTTTCAGCCCCACCACACCACAGAATGAAGCAGGAATCCTCACAGAACCTCCTCCATCTGTGCCAATAGCCACAGGGCAGAGACCTACAAAAAACCCACACATTGGCTTGTGATCAGACACATCATGTTGCCCTGTCCATTCTACCAGTAGTTGTATCCAAGACAGCACAGAGAGCTCTCTATTTAGCTAGAGGTTCCCTTCAGCTACTAAACCCAAACCCCGCATAAAAACTAAATGCCTGAGGTACTCTGGTTCAGGACCTTCCTCCCACCAACTCCATTTAGGACCACCTACCTGCTGCTACAGCTGCTGCTGATCCGCTGGAGCTCCCACCTGTGAAGTGGTTAGGATTGTAGGGATTCCTAGGGATCCTGTGGTACCTGAAGCAGACAAAGACTGTTTAACCTTTTCTTAGGAGGACTGTGTGCACTAGAGGGTAGGAAAAGATCTGGAAACACAGCTCAGGGATTCTGACCTCTTGGTAAGGAGATGAGCCATTTAATCTCAAAAAGTGCCATGTCCCTAGAAAACACGATGCAAAAAAGACTTGGCCTCAGAGTCCAATCTCCTGTGAGCATAAGCTGCCCATCCAAAAGAGGCCCAAAGTAAGAGAAATGATGCCACTTCAGCTCTTCTGTTGGCAATGGCACCATGCCATTACTGTTGCCACAGTGAATGATGCAATTCCAAAAGGTGGAGTAATTAGTGGCCAACAATCCTTACAGACAAGCAACTCACTTCTGCCCTTTATTCGCAAGGAGCAGCTCCCCACACCTCCAGCCTGACCACAGCCCCAGCCAGCATAGCCCTGCCAAGCCACTGGGTATCCAGCTGCCCTCCCACAGTGAGGAAATGCTGGAAATGCTGGCACACTGCTGCAGCCGAGGGGGAGCCCTAGTTCCACCCTGGTGCACATGCACCAAGTGTGGCTCTACACAAGGCTTAAAAAGGCCATGAGCACCACTGCTCTGGAACTGAGTTCTCAGCTTGGCTACAGCTGGAAAATTCACCATAGTAAAGCAAATTCAGTGAACCTGTTTTATCTAGGAAGTAAAAGTACTATGTTCTGAGACGATTGTACCTTTCCTTATTGTTCTAGGCCTTCAGCCATCACTAAGGTTGAACATTACATGACTATTTGTTTTCTGTCACAGCTTTTGTCTACCACTCATCCTTATAAACATTCACACCTCCAGACCTGTAAGGCCTGACAAACACTTGGAGCCTTCTCCTTCCTTCAGTTTCAGGAGCCTTCATGCTTCCACAGCTACTCTAACCCTCAAATCTACAGTACTAGGTTTTCATACCCCCAGGGTTCTGTCATGCTTCTCCTTATTTTTTGTACCCTGGACAATCATAGGTATTCCTAGACTGGGAGAAAAGAGAGGAAAGGGATTTTTACCTATTAGGGTTGCATCCAGTTGTTCCAGTCCCTAGTTCATGCATATTTGAGACCCCAATAATGATAGCCCCAGCCTCCCGTAGCTTCTTGGCCACAGTAGCATCTTCTGCTTCTGGCTGTGTCCCAAGATACACTGTTCCCACTCGGTGATAGTAAGGTACCTTAGCAAGAGAACACATAATTTTTTATTCTAAAGCCCTGACAAAGGAGCACATGCACACTTCAACATCACAACAGATCCCAAACATTAGGATCCATGGAGGTAATCAATGGCTAGGGAGCACCATTCTTCAATGTGTCCTGTGTTGGCCTCTGTCAGGAGGGACACTTAACCATTCAATATTTGGTCCTTCTCCCATGCAGAGAAGTCCTTTTCATACCATGATACAAGAAAGCAGAAACATGTAGATGGCCAAAGCCTGCCTCCCTGCAGCAATGCAATTGCTATGGCCAGAGGTTTAAGATCACATTGGCCCCACAGCATACAGCTCTGTGTTCTTTCTTTCTATGGACAGAGCTACATTTCAGATCTGCAGGCTTTGAAGCCTGGCATCAAGATTAGTTGAATGCCAAAATAACAGATGGACTTATTTTCAGGGTATGCTAAGTACTTTTTACTTCGAGGCATCAACAGAAGAATCTGTACATAAACAGGACTCCCACCATAGGGGTAGGTCTCTGCAGAGCCTACAACAGGCTGATGGCACTGCCAGAAGCATTTACTGTTAGCTGTTGTTAGCCCACAGATAAAAATCTTTGTCAGTAGGGATTTTCAAAGTAACTTGTGTATTTCTGGCACGTGTACTTTAAGGTAAGGAGAGAGGGATGCTTTGCCAGTGGACCAGAGTCAGTGCCTGAGAAATACAGTTACACCCACTGTACAGATGCATTTATACATTCTTATTTCATCATAAGAGACTGTTGCCCACACCCACCCTCTACTCCGTGTGGATTAAAGAGATCAAGACATAGAACATGTCTTCTGTATGTAAGATCTGTCTTCACCTTGCAAAACTTGTTAATCCTACTCACTACAAACTCACATACAGCCCCTAATTGCAAACATATTCTCAGGCTGCTGCTGAGAAGTTGGTCTTAAAACCTTGTCACAGTGTGTTGTCCAGGTTAACCCCCTGTAGCAGGAATTGGCAGCTAGACAAGGAAACTCACCACTTTGAACTCTTCTTTCAGGCACACTGGGATGCCATCCAGACAAGACAGGGTACACTTATTCCTGTAACGAATAGTGGAGGCCTCAGCCATCTGCACAGAGAAAAAAAAAAAGCATAAAGCATATGTTATATATATTTAGCTGAGCTGAAGGTCATCACCAGTATTGGAATGGATATAAAAAATGGCTTTCTTGGCCAGTCTATTTTTCTTTTTCCACCATATGCTGGTAGGAAACTACAACTTGGAACCATCTACACTAATAAATGCCACATAAGAACAGAAGTCCTATTATAAACAGTCATCCAACAGATTACTTTAATGCTAGCTCTCTTTGCAGGAAGAAAGCAAAACTTCTTTATAGTCCTCTAAACACAGAGGAAGGAAAAATGTACTTATTTTTCTATGCATATTGGCCCTTCTAATGGATGCTACCGCCCTTGAGGTGGCAGAGGCCCCTTTCCTACCAGAGGAAGACATTACCAGCATTATTTGCTCCTGGTCCCATTGCACTATGGCTCTGAGTGGTGGCGTGGATTTGTCGCAGTCCTCCAACATGGCAATGATGTTCTTGGCTACTTGGGATGGTGTCACCTTCCCACTCCTACAGGACAGAAGTTGGGAGTTTGTTACAAGACCTCCCCTCACTACATCTACTTACAGGGTTTGTCTCCCACACAGCAAGATGGCAGCTGTCACAGCTTTAAGCATGAATTAGGTAAGAATCTCTGTGTGGTGATGATCTGAACACTGTTGACACCATCAAGACAGGAGATGCTTTCCTTAAGGGGATAATTTGCCTACAGAGAATGCTCCTTAGAGGAGAAAAAGCTAGGAGAGTTGCCCAAATACTCCTGAACCATCAGACAGACAAACAGGGACAAACAGCTGAAAGCTACACTGTGAGTCCACAAGCTCCAGAAAGCTTGGAAGCTATAGAACTCCCAGTATAATGAGCTAAGACCAAGAGATCAGACCCCTTTATGCAGGCCTCCTATTACAGAAAAGGAGCTCTCTGCAGTACTGTCATCCAGAGATGATGTGGAAAGGTCTAGTGTTCCTTTGGAATCCAGTGGAAAGATGGATAACTTGCTGTTCAAAATCTCAGGTTTTTTATCTAGGTAGGAAAGGCTTGGCTCCTCCTCCTGGCTGAAGCATCGCCCAATGCGATGATATAATTTTATCAGTCATACAGTGGGATTTAATGGGCCATCAGCAGAGGATGGGTGGAAAAGACAAAGATGGCCCGTTAGAAAATAGTATGTGCCATGGAGATCAGGAAATCACTACCCCACCAGGCTTCAACAGATGGTGATAGAATACACATTTCTGGCCACATCAGCCCAACACAACTGTCATAACCTACCTTTAATAAACCTTCCCTTACTCCTGCCAAAGGCTGTGTTATACCACAAATACACCATCTCTGGCTCACACAAAAGCCTTGTGGCCAAGATGCACCTGTAACACAGACTGTAGTGTCAGCCCTTTGCTCCAATGCCACAGTCTGCAGGCAGAGGTGGCCTTTGAGGAACAAGTTCTACGAGTGCAAGAATATTTATCCAAGGGCTCCACATCTGGCACATGTCCCAGAAGCAACTAGGACTACCAGGTAGCCAACAGCTCATGGAACCCCAAAGTCAGGGGGTTGTTTTCAGCTCTTTCCAGGTAGGACACATTTACTAGGTGAAAGCAGGTGTCATGCTCAGAGAAGCACAAGGAGCTGGGGAACCAGGGGATTCATCAGAGACCCACAGTATTCACAACTTGCATAATCCAGATCACCCTTCAGCTACTTCTCACTCACATTTGAGCAAACAAGATATGTAGAAATCTCTCTCAGACAAGGCTGACAATAAGCCAAAGAAAATGGCATTTAAATATCCTTGTAGGTCTTGTAAAGTTGTGCCAGCCCTCCCAGCTGACTTTCCTTTGTTATTCTACTAAAGGGTAAGAGAAGCATGAAGTGATGATAAACAATGGCACCTCAAGGACAATGCTAACAGATGCCTGAGAGCCTGTGGAACAGTGGCAGACCACAGCAGAGGAACATACGGGACAGGTTGTTTCCAGATCACTACTTCACCTACCGGTAGCATTCCAGATAGTCTTTGATCCCTTTGAAGCTAAACCCATTCCAAGCAGAATCAGACCTGCAAAAGAAAGGATTAAAAGGGGCAACTGTGAGCCACCAAAGCCAGGTTTGTTTAGGCCTATAGACTTCAGCATCACTGTCCAATGCAGACTTGGGCATCACTCACAGCAAATCATGTAGATTGCCAGCCCCTGCATTGCAGCTCACACTCTGTCAGACTCCTTGCACAGAAGCCAGGCAACAGGTACACTATGGATGCCACAGAAATAAGGGATCGGTTTTGCCTCTATGTTCTAGTTTCTTCATAATCTTACTGAAATAGACAGTCATTAAACTGCAGAAAATGTATTCCAGATTTACATTTGCTGTTCACCACTGCAACATTATAGCCTAGCTGGAATATACTTGTGAACCTACTCTGTCAAAAGTTCAATCCAGAGACAGCCAGCAACACATCTAGGTGTGTAGTGCAGGAATGGGAAAAGGCACCATGCAGCACACACAAGGATACACACAAGCAAACTGCTTCAACACCAAGTTAATGGCTCTAGCACAGAAGCAGACGACCATTTCTTGTCATTAACAAGGCTAATTTCTAGTGCATCATATTTTTTAAAACCTGTGTTCCTTCTCTCCTCCAAGTAAACCTGGGGTTCTCTTTGAGATTCCCTGCAGGCTAGAAACTGCACTCCTGTAAAGTCATTTAGAGGAATCTATTTACTGACTAGCCAAACACTAAGTGCACCTGCTCTAATAGTGCAACCCTGGTAAGGGAAGAATTTGGTCTCTCCCCAGTAGGCAGACTCCCTTAAGCTTTTCCCTTTCAAATTGCTTGTAATTACTGGTGATTTATAAGTTAGAAAAGGCAAGATGACTGATAGCACTATTTGTTTTGTGAAGTGGCTGGACAGGGAAACAAGAATTCAATCTAAATTGTTGACAATGACAACTTCCCACTAACGTAACAGTGCCAGCATGTGTGCTCTTCCACTTCTGTCTTACACATTACATACTGACCTTGCATCTGTCAGCTGCTTGATAACATCTGAAGGGCTTTCAGCCTCAGACTTGTTTTCTGTAACCCCCACAGCAACCTCCGGGATAAACGTGGGATTTTCGTGAATGTCAAGGGAACGCATAAGTGAGAAGTTGTTCATTCTGAATAAGAAAGAGTCACTGCTGGAGTTTTCAACCTCAACTATGACTAATTTTTCAGACTGTTCAGAAGGAACCTTACCCAAGAACATTTTGTCTTAGCAGTCTGCTTTCACAGCAGGGACTTTCAACAGTTACATGCTAATCTCTCTGCCATATTTCCTAAAGGCAGCATCAAATCTATCCTGTCTGCTTAATAAAGCCTTCAACCTCCTATCCTTGAGATAAGGCCAGCTGCTGTAAACCTGAGCTGGGAAACAAACTGTAGAAGTTTTTGATTCACTTTAATTAGACCTCCCATACACAGAACAAACAAGACAGGAATTGAGAGGAAAACAAAAGGAGAATGTAGTGTAAACCATACATTCAACCACCAACCCTGTTAAAACAAGCACCTCTTCAGACTTTTCCATGATCTGCTTCACCATAGTTTGTTGGCAATCAAATACAATGGGGATTGTAGCTTAAATCCATAGCTTAGACCACATAAAGCCAGGAAATCAAAACCCTGTCACAAATATCCAGGAATGATCTGCGTTATAACAGCAGTGACACTTGTCTGTGTTTGATTTGCTCAAAAAGCTCACATCCCAAGTCAAATTCAGGGGTGACACAGTTCTCAGTGTCCTGGGATCTACACAGATGACCCTTCAAATAATGAACAAACTACATGAAAAAAGCATGAAGAGGTTCCTGAACCTCTTACCCAAGCATCTCCTAGTGCAATGTATACTTGAAATCAGTTTCTGAACAAAAACACATGTGAGAGAAAGAAGAAAGTCTGACCTAAAATAGAGAACAGAATTAAAAAGAACTTACAAAAACCTCTGAACTTTATATCTGGCATCACTTCTCCACTACTGCTATTCTTTCAACCCTATCAGTATATTTGCACATCCACCAGCTTTGAAATAAAGACTTGTCCTTTAACAAAAGAGCAAAGAGACATAAAAGCAAACAAAGGCCAAAAAGAAAAACTGGCGAACACAACTTCTATCCACCTGCATGAGTGTGAAAAAGGTTAATTTCTTCTCATAGAGACCCACTCAAATGACAGTAGTTAAAAAAATAATTGAGTAAACATCTATGATATAATCTTATTCACTCTCCAAAGAAATAATGCAGCCTTTCTCTTTAAAAAATAAAATTTCAGATAACCTACAAGCAGTGTGAAATGGAAGTACCTTAAATCTAAAAAAGGAAATAAAATAAGCTAGGAGTGGGAGAAAACTCCCCACACTTACCTCATTAAGAACGGCAATAAGCAGATCTGCCCAAAAGCCTAGGAAAAAAATAAGCAAAAATGTTGGTTTGCAGCAACTTTGACCTGAACACCTTCTTTCACTAAATAAGGAATGCTGAATATGATCATGACTGCTGCAGGCTCGGAGCACCCTAGAGAGCAAGCAATGCTATGTGGTACAGAAACAGCACACTCGTATTTTACACCACAAAAAAGGCCTGAAATGTTTTCCCCCCATCTCTCATATTTATATAACTATAGAAAGTGTATTATTCTGATTCTTATGCCTTTATCTTTTCCTGACTCACAGAGAAAGCCTGCACCTGCAACTGCAACACTGTTAAGAAGTATCTATAAAGCTCCCATCTGTTATTTCTTCATGCTTCACAGATTATGCAAACACTGGATAAGGTAAGAACTCATCATTTTATTTACTATTAGGACCTTTCCCATCTCCCAACCAGTCCCCACAGTAAAATGAGTCAGCTTGGTAAAGTGTGAAAAAATTTAGAGACTCTGTGGTAGCAGACAGCTGAAAATACTCTTTCAATACCCTGGCTCCCAGTGTAGCACCATCAGGAGTCCCAAAGAGACCAGCCTTGCTCTGGTCCATCTTAGTATCTCAAAAATGGACTTCAGAAACACGTGAGATGTACAAATACAGTACAAGCGTGAGACAAGGCTCACATTGCTAGTCCCACAAAGAGGCAGGTTACCTCACACATTGCATAAGAATTACAGTACCTTTTTTGAAAACACATAGCTCCTGATCGACATCTAATCTATCACAGCACAACCCCGTAGGAGATTGAGAATCTCACAGCTCCCTTCCAAGGGAGATGTCGAAAGAAGCCCTTCACTATGCACCAGAAGCAGCCACAAAGCAAAACATAACAAAGTACTCAGGTTGTTACATCTTGAAAGAAAGCCACTTCTAAGGTATTCTCATAAATAAACACAGGCTCATCAAGCTGTTTCACTCCAGGCCCAGGCGGATACCAAGCTTTGTAACAGCTGACACAGCTGAAAAGAAACTTCTGTGCCTACCTCGCTCAAAAGGCCAAGCAACAGCAGCAGCAATCAAACTCGGCTGCTTCCAGCAGAAGCTGGTGCGAGGTGGGCAGTGCCCAGGGAATGGAGGCTTTTGTCCCCCCAGCACGCTGACCCCGGAGCGGTCCCACTGCCACAGCGGACCAGCCCGCAGGCTCCCAAACACGCCAGAACCCACCCGAGAGGAGCACCGACGGCACAGCTACCTTCAGCACCTTGCCGGAGTCTCCCTCAAAGGGCTGAGGAACTCAAGCCCTTCCAAGGAAAGCTGCCAGGATTTGTATTTCGAATTTGATGTCAGCTTTGGGCTCTCCACACCCGAAGACACACAGGACATCTTAGCCAGAGGCCGGCGCTTTCAGGGCCCGTCCCACCTAGGAGTCCCGGGGGAACCCGAGAGCTCGCAGAGAGCCACAACCTCCCGCCGAAGCCCCGCTCCCTCCGGACCCCTCGCCCCGTTTCCCCCGCGCAGCATCGGGTTTCACTGCCGCGTCTACCAGCCCGCACTCACCGTGTTGGCCAAATGGACGAAGAGGCTCAGCCCGGCGCCGCACAGCCTCGGAGCCCACTGCGGAGAAAAGGCGAGAAGTGAGGCGAACGCCGGCCCCGCCGCCCCGCGCCCGCCGCCCCCCGCCCGGTCCGGCGCTCACGGTGTCCCGGGGCGGGCCCGGCGGCCCGGCCTGGCGCGGCATTCGGCGGTGCAGCACGGTCGCTGCGTTGCCTGTGTGCCGCCGCACGCAGCACAGGTAGGCGGCGGCGGCCGCGGGCAGCAGCGACAGGACAAGCAGCAGCACCACCGGCGCCATCACGGTGCCCGCTTCCCAGCGAGCCCTCCCGCTGCCGGGGCGGTGCTGCCGCTGGCCCCACCCGCAACCGGCCGAAGGCGGCGGGAACGGAGCGGCGCTGCGGGTGACTGGGTGTCGCTATGTCTCGCTTCCTCCAGGCCCTCCGCCGCGCTGGCGGCGCTCGGGCCGGAGGTCCGGCCGTGCAGGAGGCGGACGTGCAACGGTGGGGGCTGACAGGTCAGCGTGGAGCCCGGGGGAAGGGTCGGGAGGGAGCCTCAGGGGTGTGGGTTCTGTCAGAGATGGCGGGAGGCGGCGGAGGGGCCCCGCGCTGCGTGGTGCTGCTCAGCTCATAGAATGTCTTGGGTTGGAAGGGCATTTTTAAGGTTATCAGTTCCAACCCCCTGCTATGGGCAGGGACGCCTCCCTCTAGACCAGGTTGCCTAAAGCCCCATCCGACTTGGCCTTGATCACCTCCACGGACGGGACATCCACAACTTCCCTGGGCAACCTGTTCCAATGGCTCACCATCCTCTCATTAAATATTTTTTTCCTAATATCTAATCTAAATATACTCTCAGTTTAAACACATTCCCTCTTGACCTGTCACTGCAGGCTCCTGTAAATAGTCTTGCCCTATCTTTCGTATAAATTTCCTTCAGTTACTGAAAAGCTTCAATTAGGTCACCCTGAAGCCTTCTCTTTTCCAGCCTGGACAGCCCAAGTTCTCTCAGCTGTAGTTGTCTGGGCTCTGTACTAACAGAAAAATAAATGGAATGCAAATAAAGTGTTTTTCGGGCCTGTCAAAGTGAGCTGCTGCAGCTGCTGCACAGATGGCATTGCTGCCATGCTCTCCACTCTGTGCGAGCCTTCCTCAGATGCTGCAGTCTCTGTCCTTGGCTTTGTGTTTAGGTGGGTGTTTGGGCCAGGGCTGGCTTTAACCCCCTTAGTGCCTCAGCACAGCCTCAGACAGCTGTGTGCTTCAGGACAACATGAACAAGGGTTGGCCTGTTCAGTACCTCTAAATGGTCTGATGTTGGGCATGAATTGAAGTGCTTTCCACTGCCTGGAGGGTGATATTAAAGGGGAACACCTGGGCAATCCATCCTGCCCGCACATTTTCGTTAGCTGCTGGAAGTCCTCACCTCAGTTCCCAGGCTGGTTTGGGTCCTGTGGGCTGATGAGTTACTTCTTGCTCAGTGTGCACATTTTCCCGGGGAGGGGAGGGCAACAGTAGCACAATACGTAGCCCTTGAGTCCAAGTACAAGGAAAAGACTTGCCAGCTCCTTCGTGACTTGTTTTGTATTCATATTGTGCCCCATAATAAGGATTGTAATGGTGGTAGTAGTCACAGTGGCCTATAAGTGGAGGTCTGCCTTAGCTTTAAGTGCAGAAAAGCTGAAAAGTATCTTGTTGAGAAATTATTATACAATAATAGATTGTAACAAACATTTCTGCTAGCCTGAAGCATGTCCCTGGCTCTAGTACTTATATATTTTTAAAAATTATTCAAGCTGAAAATTAAGCTGTCTGAAGGAATGCAAAGTACCAGCCTAATTATAGATCAGGTTCCTTGTACAATCTGTTGCAATGACTCAGAACATTTTTGTATAAGTTTCTGAATATGCCTTAATTTAATGGAATGCTGTAACATTGGGGTCTTTGCTGTCCAGAAGGGTAAACCAGCTTCTGCTGAAGGTTGCTCTGCTTTTTCTGTAAGGCATGTTTGGCAAGGCCTGTTCTGGGCAGGATCTGTTTCTACTGTAGGTGTGTGTAGAGTGCATTAAGTGACTGTAAGTGTAACAAATCACTTTTATACCCAGGCATAAAACTTCGTCCCTATCAATTAGAAGGTATAAACTGGCTGGTGCAATGCTATGAAGTCCAGCATGGCTGTATACTGGCTGATGAGATGGGCCTTGGGAAGACTTGTCAGGTGTGTCTTCTTCTTCTGGAAAATGATCTTTGCTTAAATTTTTTAGCCCAGTGTTTCTGCAGAATGAAAAAGAAAAAGCATCCTGATGATTATGCCCCACCCCTTCAGAATTCCATACTCAAGTGAGAGGTCATTGTCTCTTTCAGTTCTTAACCACTTAAAACAAGTCCTGAGTTAAGTCCTGAGTAACTCTAAATAGGTTTCAGGATTTTGTAAGAAGATGAGTGGCCACTTGATCCAAACACCTTAATGCATAATCCATATGTGCAGAGTTGAAGGCAGAATACACAGCCAGTACAGGGAAAATAATGTCCTTTTGATGCACCTGCACCAAGGGGATTTTTGTGTTTGTCAAAACATGGATTAAATTTATAGGTCTAATTGTTTCAGAGGTTTGCTGAATTTTTTTAAATAGTTTTTCAGTGAGTTTAAGTTTTGTTAGAAAATTACTGTGCTTTTGATCAGCTGATTTTATTAAATAGATTTTAAATTACAAATAGTTTTAAAAGTGATGGTTTCTGACTGTGCAAGAAAGGCTTTTGGAAAGGGGCTTCATATATTGAGGTTGTGTTTGAGAATCTAAGGCTTTTTGTCTGTATCCCACTTGATATTCTGTTAACTCTGATCTGTGATAATGAACCTATGGAAACTAGCTGCAAAGCTCAACAAGAAGACAGCTTATGTAGGATCAGTCTATTGGGTTGAACCTTAGCCTTGTTATAAAAAAATACTTTCCTTACCTTTTAGACCATTTCTCTACTTCTTTATTTGACAAAAAAAATATCCAGCAAAGAGAGATTTCTGATACTTTGTCCTCTGTCAGTTCTGAGCAACTGGAAGGAAGAACTGGAGAGGTAAGTTGTCTGGTTTACTTTATTATTGCTCAGACTTGAAATTGCAAAGTTTGCAAGTTGCAAGATTGCAAAGAATATGCTCGCTCCAACACCTTATTTTTATTCTTTCAAAGGGTTAAAAAGTAAAAAAGGGAAGCTGCTGCTAAGCAAACAAATCAATGCAGAATATGCAGTCAGTGCATAGTCATTACAGTGCTGTGGTATATATGAATCCATCTATCCTATATTATTGGCTGACTTTCAGTCCAAATGCCTCCACTGGCTCCTTGCTTTTAATTGATTTATAACCCTCCCTGCTCAGCCTCTCTTACGTAAAATCTGCTGGAGACAGCCAGGAGTCTTTATAATGAAAGGTAAGACCCAAGTTGGGGAGCGTGCTCACATATGCACACAAAATACATCACATCTGTGCATGCAGCCCGTCCTCACTGGGGTGACTGTGCTGATGGTGTATCTGCTGTGCCTGAAATATGTACATTTGTGGTCTGTAGCCCATAGATTCCTTTTAAGAGGAAGAGCTAGAAGTTAAAGGTTAGAACAAAAGTCTGTGTGGCTGATGCTGTCTCTCAGCATCTGAAGTCACCCAAGTTACATTTGGAAGTGAGCTGACCTGATTTGGATAGACTTAAGGTTGGAATAGTTGGGAGAAAGTGCATTCCTTCATAGATCAGCAGTGGAGCTTTCCAAAAGGAATGTTAAGTAAATAACAGTTGTGGGATTAAATAAGGAATTTTTTTATGATCTCAGCAATTGGAACTGGTGTCATCTGCTTTTTGACTGAGAGAATATATTTTTGAGGCCCTAACTTGGATCTCTTTGCAGAAGACATTTTTTTGTCTTTATTTTAGTATGATTCAGGCCAATTCTTTGGCCTCATCTGACCCATCTGTATTCATTCACCTACTTTTTATGAATTTTTTTCAGTTCAGAATAGAAGTTAGGTCATAAGACTGGTTTTCAATCATCTGCTTTTAACTCTTACACCTAGAAGAATGCCAGTTTATTTAGGACTTGTCCAAGCCAGAACCAGCAGCTGAAGTGCTAGCCTGGGTGAAAATTATGAAGGAGTGATATTCAAAAGCTCAGATCCAGACACACCTCACAGGAGTATAGGGTGTTTGGATAGGAATTCTAATTATCTGTGCAGTGGCTATGTTTAATAATGGGGTCCAGAGCCATAAACACATGAAAATACTTAGCTTGGCTCACTTTCTCTTAACAACAGGTTTGGTCCAGGTCTTTCTTTCATAACATATGTAGGCAACAAGGACGAGCGACCCAAACTGCAGGAGAGTCTGAAAGAGGACTCTCACTTCTATGCATTCCTGACAACATATGAGGTATGTGATATCTTTGTCACTTGAAAGGGGGGCTCAAGTTTTTCCTGCCTTTTTGATTCCTCTGTAGCACCCAGTTTATGCCTTGTCAGCCCACAAGTTTTCTCAGTTTTATCTTTCAAATTCTCTTCCCCTCTCTTCCTGGGTGGAGAGTGAGTGAGAGGATGTGTGGTGTTAAACCATGACATGCTGAAGCTGTCATGTAGCTGTCATGGTTTTTTTCCTCTGGTAGTAAGTGCCTTCATTCCTCTCTGCTCCATTTCACCATAGTTTGCAAGCAGACAGAAAAATGCTTTGTTTCTTAACTGATGTATTTACTTAAATCATAAATCACAGTTCATTTTCTTTCACTGCAGATTTGCCTGAAAGATGCAGCATTTCTCAAGTCGTGAGTCTGGTTTTAATTTCTTGAAATTTTAGTCTGCATATCTGCCAATGATTTCTTAGGTGGATGTTTGTATGTGCAAGATTCTGTGTTGTTTCACAAGAGACAGGATGTTCTTGGCTTGTGTTTAGAACTTTTCCAATTTTCAGTCTTTAATGTCAGCTAAAATATATGTGAACTTCCCCCAAGGATACCTTTCAAGCCTGTTAATTCAAAGCAATATGACACATAGTGACTTAAAGCAGTACATTAAATATCAGTCTAGCAGAGGACATCCTCAAGAGCTTCAGGTTATAAAGGTATTAGCTGCAAAATTCACTTAAACTGACCTGTGTTATAACAGTAATAATGTGCTAATATCATGTCCTGAAGTTTATTGCCTCAGTCAGAACTGTGGAGGACTTATGAAGCATTAAGCCTTTTACAAAGACTGATTATTCAGCTGAAATTCAACCTGTAGGAGGTACTGTCGTGGTCATGCAGAATTCCACAGGAGTCTGCACTAGAAATGGGGAGGAATTTTTTAGCAGCAGTGCCACTGCCTTGCAATGGTGTTGTGACAAATGCTGAGGGCAGCTTTACATAATAAATGGCTCAGTATCATTATAGAAGCAGAAATCCACTGGCACAATTTTGTGTCTGTCAGGATTAGTCAGGTCCACAATGGGCACCCTCTTGTCTTTCAGCAAAGCACCTGTTCTTGGCCTTTGCTGGAAGTAGCAGACTGTGCTGCACATCATGGTAGAAACCAGGTCTAATGAAAGGTTGACATGATTGTTGTCCTTACAGTTTCATGTCTTGTTCTGTGTTGCTGCATATTATTCTATTTTAAAGTGTAGCCCAGGTATGTTGCACCCAGGGAGAGCAAGTAGTATCACAGAAATGTCAGCTTCAGAGTAATTTCCTACTTCTAAAGCTAACAAATAACCTCAAAGCCACATCACTCAAACTTAGGGTTTTGCCCTTTAGTCTTCCTTCTGAAAAAAAGTGGTTGCTAATCGTTTGTACCTTGTCCTTTGTGGGAGGTTTTAAACACTTTGTAAAGGTGGGTCAGAGTTATCAGATGTCTCCCCACCACTACTCATTACAAGCAGTGTAACAGGACAAATGAGTTGAGCAAGAGCCATACTCTAATTGAATAGATGAGGGATCAGACTCTGCTCTGAACATAAGCTTCTGCATTGCTTCACAATGCAGAGTCCTTCTGCAATACAGCTCTTGAGCTCATAGAGTAAGAGCAATGACATTTGATTGTTCTGGCAATAGAGAACCTCTGTGATATAGCAGAGAAGGAAATCAAGGCAAAGAAAAAGATTTTTTGGGAAGAATGTAGGTCACTGTTATTTCACATATTGTATTCCATGGGGAAGAGAAGTTTGTGGGTGAGAAAAGATGGAGGTTCATGCTTTCCCGCCCCTGGAAATGACTCTGATGTGGACGTTGAAACCCTAGTGACGAGGAGGCACAAACACTGTGGGTTGAGAAGATGTAGAGTTTCAGTTAAGCCTAGTGGATCTGCTGGATCAACAGTAATTCTGCAGTCTGCTTGAGGACACTCTGCATAGAGCTGTATGAACACAGAATAAGTTGGAGCTCTTGTGTTGGGTGATTTGCAAAAGCCTTGGAATAACTCTTCTGTTACTGCCTCATGGTAGTTGCTGGGTTTTTGCACAAGTGCTAGAACCTAGTTTCACGTCTCTTTTCCAAATCAGAGACCTCCTTGAATGATCAATGATACGTGTTTATATCATTTATATGATAGTAACAGAGGTGGAGAGAGAAGCAAGAAATTCAAGTGAATTTTGTTAGTCTTGATTTCAGAAAAAGCTCATCCAGACTGTAGTTAAAAACCTATGGCTCTTCAAAAACAGTATGTCCAAGTTTAGGACAAATTTGGGGGAAAAAAGAGCTCCAAAGGGCCCCCCCCCCTTTTCTTTTTTACAATTCCTTCCTTCAATGAGCTCAGAAAGAATTGTTCTTGTGGTGAAAATGGAAAAAACTTTTTATTAACAAAAATACAAAAGAAACACTCCCCCAACCCAAACCCAGATGAGACGAACCCAGCCGGTCCTCGCCGGGGAGAGCGGCAGAGCCTCCCAAGCCGACCTCCAGCAGCGGCCCCCGAAGTCCAGATCCTTGTCCTCCGGAGTCGGTGCAAATCCCTGGAGCAGGGAGAAGGGAGAGAGGGGGAGGGGCAGCCGGGAGCAGGCCCAAAGCAAGCCCAAGACAAGCTAAAGCGAGCCCAAGACAAGCAAAAGCAAACCCAAGACAAGCCAACACGGGGGCACAGACAAAACAGCTGGGGGAAAAAGGAAAAAAAAACGGCCAAAGCAGCCAGGGGAGGGGGTCACAGCTGAGCAGACGGCAGAGAGCAAGACACAGCCCACAACCGAAGCGCAGCAAGAGAGAGAGAGAGCCGGAAAACACCAGCCTAGATAAAACCATCCGAGGGAGGGACCGGCAGCTGCACGGGGGAAGCAAGGAGAGGAGCCAGTCCAAACATCAGCCCATAACACAGTACCTGTGAATTCCACTCCACTTCTGGTGTTTGCTTATTGTTCATGGGGTGGGACTCCACCTCAATTTGAGCCAAGCAGAGCTGCTACTTTGGTCTTTTTGTACTTAAAAAAATGAATTTTCAGCCACTAACTGAAGATGCTGTTTTTTGTTTATTCAGCTTTAACTGGGCTGCCTTGGTTGTAGATGAAGCTCATAGACTGAAAAATCAAAATTCTCTGCTTCACAAGACACTTTCTGAGGTAAAGTAACTCATCTATTTTCTAGTGTCTTAAGCCTTTTCCCTTTTCAGATTCTCTGAGCATTAAGCTCTGAGCCATCACTCGTTTCCATCAGAGCTGGTGAACAGATTCCCATATTTAGTGACAAAGAGATAAAGGCCTTATCGGCTTTGCATGGCATTGGGCTATATTTAGAGCTTCTTTCTCATTCTGTGTCATGTTTAGGCTTGCCATGGTGGAGCAATTTGAAAGACTTGAAAAAATAAAGCAGCCAGACATGGTCCTGAATCTCAGCTGTGCTACTGCAGAAGTCTGGCTGACCTAAGGAAAAGAGGCATCTCCAGCTCTGGCAGGTTGAAGGAATCCTTGCCTAGCTCATGAGACCTCTAGTCTTGAACTCCTGACTTCCACTGTTCATTTAATGGAGCTACCCGTGTTTACAGAAGCTAGGAAAATTGTTCCAGCTTCCAAAGCACCCTGCCAGAGCAGGTCAAATGCCTAAGTGAAGCTTGCACTTGACAGTGAAACACTAGTGTTTGGTGTGTGCTGGCATCAGCCACAATGTACTACAATACACCTTGGAAAGTCTGGGGGTTTTATTGAATTCCTGAAAGTCTTACATATTCTGAACATATTGTCCATGATGTCTATAATTCAGGGTCTTTGGTTATAATCACAAAATAAAAGATGTGATTGACCTCATCTCTCCTTCTAACCTATTTTCTATTACCAAACCTGAGAGAAATTTGTATCTTTCCAAAGGTAAATATATTTCCCAAGTCTCTTTATGGGGATTACTGTAAACAACATGGACCAGATAATGTTGCTGTTTATCAGAGTTACCCAGCAAACAGAAATGGAACTTAGTCTGATGCAATTTCATTTCACTGTCCTGTTCCAACTGCATTTTCCAGTTATCCCTCCTTATGTTACATTTAGTAAGTGTTAGACTGTAGACTGCATGGACCTGAGCATTTTAATGGAGTCAGTTTTGCACTTTGTTCTTATTTTGCTAACACTGAATTCCTTGCACTGGTGTCAACCTAGTCACTTGGCAGCTGTTTGACTGTCACACCACACCTCATGTTTGGATGGTTTTGGCAAATCTGCAGCATTCTGTGAGCAGCTCTGCACTGCCTCACATTTTTTAAGTTAAGCTTAAGAGTGCTGTTGGTGGACTTGTGTATTAAATAACTTTTCATTACAGATATTTTTCCTAATAATTTTGGTTTATTGCTGTTTTTTTCAGTTCTCAATAGGCTTCAGCCTGCTACTCACAGGCACTCCAATCCAGAATAGCCTCCAGGAACTGTACTCCTTACTCAGCCTTATTGAGCCTGACATCTTTCCTAGGGAACAAGTGAAAGAGTTTGTTGAGTATTACCAAGTTATTGAAAAGGAGAGTGAGCCAGGTCAGTAATAAGCAACATTGTACTTAAGTCAGAGCAAGCTTTCATAGGAAGCAACCATGTTTTGTCCTCTTCATTTGCTTTCTTTTAATAGTAACAAGCTTTAGAACAAAGCCACAAAAGCTAATGATTACTTTTAAGGCAAGAGCTATCTTAATGTAGCTCCTAAGTATTGCAGGTATGCAGCTATGTTTTGGTTTCTCTGTTTGTAAATTGTGGCTTGAATGATTTCACTAATAGATGTGAGATGCCTTTTACATTTATTTTGAAAGTGTACCTCTGAATGTATTGTATGAATTCCTTACTTTTAACACAGTATTCTCTCTGGCGTTCTTTTTGTTCTTTTTCTTGTTTGGTTGTTTGGTTGGTTTTGTTTCGTTGGTTGGTTGGGTTTTTTGCATATGTTTTTGTTGGCGGTGTTTTTTTGGGTTTTGGGTTTTTTGTTTGTTTGGTTTTTTGTTTTTTTTTTTTATTTTATTTTTTAAAATTTCTCCCTGCCTCTACATAGCCAAAGAATTGCACAGTCTTCTGCAGCCATTTCTGCTTCGAAGAGTCAAATCTGAGGTGGCTGCAGAGCTGCCAAAGAAGGTGGAAGTGGTTCTGTACCATGGAATGTCAGCTCTGCAGAAGAAGTACTACAAGGCCATTTTGACAAAAGATCTAGGTAATTGAAGCATTTTGAAGTCTATAAATTATTTTTAAAATAAAATCTAATTCCTGTTGTACATGCATGCTCTGTTGTAAAGAAGCAGAAGTTACTTTGGTTTGCAGAATATGTACAGAATAAATATGCCAAATTTGGGCTGCTTAAATTTTGCTTAATTTGTTTTAGCTTGTGACAAAATAAGAGACATGTATTGATCTATTGCTCAGGTGTTGCATGCTAGGAAGGGTCAACTTGAGGATCTGCTTTGGGCCAGTCTCAAAGTAATTAAAGTAATTAAAAATACTTATCACAAGGTAAGCCAGCTCTATTGCATGTTTTTGTATTCAAACAAAAGGATGGTACAAGAAATTTTGGTACAACAAATCTGTGGTTATCTACAAATTTTCTAGTAGTAGCACAGATGCCATAAAGCAAATTTCAACCTACTGGATGCAGATAGGAGTTTTTTTGGGAAACCGCAGGTTTATGTAAACAATGCAACCACTACCATCTGTGGTGTGTGAGTGCCTATTTGTCACAGGGAAATTAAAACTGAAGAGTTGGAGATCCTTTGCTCTGCTAAGGCTTTCTAGCACTTTGCATGAACATCACCTGGAAATCCAAAACTTCATATTCTGCTGTTGTCAGCATATGTGCATGCTGCTTTTTTTTTGGGGGGGTTTTTTGGGTTTTTTTTTGTTTTTTGTTTTTTGTTTCTCACAAAAATGCAACTTTTCTTAATGTTCTGGTTGTCTAGGAGATCTTGACTGTGCTGGTTGGTTTTTTTTTGGAAAATGTAAATGAACAGCACCAAATTTCTTTCACTTATTTAGATGATTCAGAAAAATTACAGTGATCTTTTCTAAGGAGTATAGAAAGTTCAGTGAGACTGACAAGGCAAAGCAGTGCTTATCAGGGTCTTATTTCTAAAATCTTGTCCAAAAAGTGTGATGGAAATTTTTTTTTTGGTCCATGAAAATAGATATATTAGTCTTGAGATGGGAAATTCAAATCCAGATGTGATACACAGAAATACACCAGTACTAAAACGCTTCAAAGCAGTGCTTAGTACCAAGACATTCCCAGTCCCAGCCATTAATGGAGCATGGGCTTCCCTGCTCTGTTCTTTTCTCTGCTCTATGTTCCAGATGCGTTTGAAAATGAAACAGGAAGGAAGATTACACTCCAGAATGTCTTAATTCAGCTTCGGAAGTGTGTTGCCCACCCATACCTCTTCAATGGTAGGAAAGCAGTGTTCTCTTTTGAAACATAAAAAATAACTTTCTTGATTTACACAGAGTTTTTTTTTATTATTATTAGTGTAATGCTTAGAAGAAGCAAGTAAAAAACACTCTTGTACTTGAATCAATAGCAGCTGTGAGTCTGTGACCAGTTCCAACACATGACAATTTGTCAATAATGACAAATAAAGTAGGAGACTGTGTGAAGTCTGAGTTTCTAACTGCAGCTTTCTATTTCTATGCCTTCTTTCATCTAAACAAAGAAATCACAGTGCTTTGTGATCTACTGAGGTTGTCATTTAGAGATAAAGAAGGACCATCACTTCTCAAGCAAGTGGCTTCACGTGGCTCTGCTCAGCAAAAGTGACAACGCAGACTTAGGTTGACCAGAGAACTGTTATTTCTGTAGTATTTACTCTGCTTTTGAAACTCCTTTCTGTTCCAGGTGTTGAGCCAGAACCCTTTGAGATTGGAGACCACATTGTTGAAGCCAGTGGCAAGATGTGTTTGTTGGATAAACTCCTTTCTTTCTTATATGCTGGGTATGTCATATTGGGGTGGGGTTGACATAGGGAGAAAAAGTAAACTGGGAAAGCAAGCTATTTCATTTAGCCATAGATTGAGCAGTTATTCATCACAGCACAAGCACTAACCTATTTATTGCACATTATTCACTACTGAAAGAAGTACTAAAAACTGTATTGGAGATGGTAGAGGAACCTTGAACATTTTTGTAGCTTCCTTTTAAGCATTTCTCAAAGCTGTTGACTAACTCTCTCACATGCTTTCATATTTGCCATATTTGAGAACCTGGGACAATAACCATGTGGCTTGGTATTCAGCATATCTGCATTAATTGTGAGTTTCCTAGGAGTGGTTTCCAATACCTCAGTTGAGTTCCTTTGTGCTAGCATGCCTTTGTTAGCCTAGGAGGCACAATCCATGGCAAATGTGAAAAAGAAACGCCCAAGAGTAAGATGAAACTTCGGAAGTTTTGGGATTGATGTTCAGAACCCCTTGTGTTGTGCTCTGGTGAGTTCAAAACCTGGAATCCAAAGAGCAAAGGACAGAGCTTCAACAGCCCTTGTGAAGTTCTGATGTGATTTTGTCTTTGTGCTGCTGTGTAGCACCTTGTGAGTGGCTACCTCTCCACTGAATGTCGTTGCTGCAGGATCAGCCCTGTGCAAATTCTGGACTTGAAAATGTCTGTGTTCTGCTCTAGGGTGAAGTCTGGTTTATACAGAGCACTGTCTGAGGCCTGGGGCTAGGAGGGAGGAGAATTGATTTCTAACACACCTTTGTAGGTAGAGCTTGATCTTTGAGGGTCATTTGCTGGAGAAGGAAATGTTCTGCTGTCACAGAGATGTGATAGTTCATTTTCCCAGTATTTCAGATGCATTGTAGTGTGTGATTTGAGAGCAGTCAGGTGGTGAAGAAGACCTTGTCATGCTAGGCTGAAGCTAGGGGTCTTTTTAGACAGACTACTCACCAGCCTGTATCCAGCCAGCAGCAGAGCTGTGTCAGCTGTTACTTCTCTGTGACTCCACAGTCTTGACAGGGCAAATGATGATGGCAGATAAAGCTTAACTGATTACATTTAAATGTGGAGCTAAAAATGTGGTGAGGGAACAGACGTGATTTTGGGAGGTCTTGCTGTGTAATAGGGACTAATTATGACTGGTTAAGCTATTGTGAACCCCCAGCACACTGTGAAATGCTGTCACAGTATGCTGAGGATCACAGGGTTTCATGTTCTTCTTGCAGTGGCCACCGTGTGTTGCTCTTTTCCCAGATGACTCAACTGCTCGATATCCTGCAGGACTACATGGACTACAGAGGTATATTCTGCACACTTTGATAGGGGAGGGCTTATCCTAATGATCCCTGCCAGATGTTGTTTCTGTTATTTTGATTGATCCACCTGGGATGGAGAAAGGAATGTGATAAAGTTGTTTTGGTTCTTAGTAGATAGGGACCATATTCCACCAGCAGCTCTTGAGTTGGAGGGTCTTGAGTTCAGCTTTTGCTGTTACCAGCTTCCTGAAATAAGCTGACAGTTAAGTGTTGATCTTCAAAGTAGCTTCATCTTTTGTGCCTTGATGTAATGGAGCTAACCAATGGCAAAGTAGCAATATTTCATTTCAATTCAACTATGTTCGATTGTGTGCCTATGTCCTGAAGTAATTGCAGTAAAGGCAATAGGCTTGCTCTAACTTCACTTTGTCCAGCACAAAACACAAACTGAGGCATGGTTATACCAGTAGATTAATTTTTTATTGAAACAGCTGTTGACAGTGGGGCTCCAGCATGTCTCTGAGGGCAGGTTGGATCAGACCATTTTTGACACAGTTAGCAATGTGTTCCTGGGACATTTTCTTTTGTTTCAATCCATGTGGCTCTATGCCTACTTAGGATTTGCCATGAAAGAGGCTTTTGTTTGGTGTTTATGGTTTTGGACAACTGAAAATGTAGGATAAAGCCAAATGTAGTGCTGTATTCCATACTGCTTGCTCACAGCAAAGCACACACTGTAGGCCATGGGAGTTTGGATAAAGAGGATCTGATGGTTGTGGGGCATAGCATAGTCTGAAATGGGACTGGATGCTAATGTTCTTTTACTTGGGCTCTGAATTTTCCTGTTGTGTTTCCAAGCAGTAAATTAAATGCTAAGACTCTCTGCTTCAGACTCAGCTAAATTACTCTTTACCAACAGTCAATCTGGAAGTCAGGGTCATTACCTCAGTTTATACGAGGTTTAACTGGGAAAAAAATGAAGGAGTTGAAGGCAATAAAATGAGAAGCAAGTCAGGAGGACTTGTCACAAAAAGATTCAGGACAGCAGTGAGACAATAGAGAATGAGGTAAGAGAGTAAGACCAAAGGCAAAATTTCAGCAACATTCACACTGTTTGTTTGGAAAGGGTACAGCTATGAGCGGCTAGACGGTTCTGTCAGGGGTGAGGAGAGACACCTTGCCATCAAGAACTTTGGTCAACAGCCCATCTTTATCTTCCTGTTAAGCACCAGAGCAGGTATGTAAGGAGAGACAAACAATCCATCTTGCTTCTGCACTCTTTATTTTATTCTCTCTGGCAAGGTTTCAAGGAATTCTGAATCCTGCAGAGCCTGCTCATGTGGGGGAGTTTTGAGGGAGACAGGACACATCCTGAACTGGGGTCTCTCATCTAGGATATCTGGTTTGTGTGTTTTACTTTTGGCAGCTGATACCAAGATCCTTTTCATATTGCACTCTTTTGAGTTTATTTTATTCCAAGTTCTATAATGCCTGTCTCTGTGCCAATTTGCGCTTAAGGACTCTCACTACCATTTTATTTCTGCAAGCATCAGACTTTAGGCAGGAACAGACTTCCTTTAAATAAGCTGGTGGAATTGCTTCTCAAGATTCCTGAACATGGATGTGCTCTCTAGCTGGCAGACAGACTGAAATGAGAACCTTTTACTGTCTGAGGCTGCAGAGAATTCCATGGGACTGCCATCTGTGCTGGTTCCCCTCTTCACTCCCTGGGCAAATCTGTGTCTTCTAAACAGTTTCAAACCTCCCTGTCTCTGTTCAAACAAGCACAGAGCCAGGCTTCTGCTTGTCTCCAGAGGAGAAATCCACACTGCTTGGGTTCAAACATCAAACTGGAAACAAGTCTTCCTTTGGGCTTCTGGTTAGACTTTTTTTGATGAGCCTGCACCACAGTGCACAGAGGGGACCACACAGGGATAGTGAAGGGAAGACCCTAATACTGGGTGTGTGTCAGAAGTATGTGTGTCTCTCACCACAGTGCCTGAGTTTTCATGCTATTCTCTTATGCCTCTCTCCCTCCCATGCCAGCCAGACTTAGGGTCATTTTTTACTGCACACTGCTATGTCTGGCCAAAGCATCTTATATTCAGCTGGGAGCAGATGTGCTAACAATATTGCCATTGCTGCCATATTATGGACAGAGATTTTCAGATGCATAACTGTCTCCACTTGCAGGGATATTCTCATTAAAGGGAAGGTATCTTGTCATGAGCTAGGGCAAATGTAAAGCAGCAGGCTGTCCCTTCTTTAACTTCAGTATGCGGTCACTGTAGAGGTATTTAAAAATATAAAATTAACTGGATTTTTTTAACTTTTAATTTTTAATTATTTAATAATTTAATTTTATTAATTATTATTTAATAATTTAAAAATTTATTTAATAATTTAATTTTTAATGAGATCCCAAGTTCTAACCTCAAAACCTGTAAGTCATAAGCACCTGGGCTCTGGTGATTGTATAGTTTGGCTTGGTGTTTTCCATTGTTTAAGTGGTGTATTTACAACTTGTTCTGTGCTGCAGCCAAGTCATGACTTGGGCAGTCCCCTGTGGCTTCAGAGAAGCCAGTCTTTGCTGAAGTAATCTGCCTGCTAGCAGAAGAATTATGTCTATGTTCATCAGTCTTGACAATCAGTCCCTTTTGCATTGGTTCACTCACAACTTATGTTTTTTTAATACATTGCACTGTACAGCTTCTTTTATGGACTGTTTCAGAAAGTTGGAAGCTGGAAATTGAAGGCTTACCCATCTATTTAGATCCTTATGAAACTTAGCTTTGGTTTTGAGAGATGGATTGGATTAGATACAGTTGATCAGATCTGACAGAACTTTGCACAGCATAAATTCTCCAGCTGCTCCTTTATTTTCTGTTGGTGACATATTTTATGACTGCTTTCTTTTGTTTGTAGGTGGAGTTGGCATGAATCTGACAGCAGCAGATACAGTTATTTTTACTGATAGTGATTTTAACCCACAAAATGACATGCAAGCAATAGCAAGAGCTCACCGGATTGGGCAGCACAAGTGAGAAATGTCACTACTTGGGGTTGGTTGCTGACTCTCTTGGCCTCTCAGTATTACTTTCCCCTTTCATAGGCAAAAGAAGGTTAAAGTACAAGGATAGGTTGAAGATCAAAGGGGAGCAGAGAGGATTTTGTGCCTCATTTTCCAGCTACAGCCTCATACAGTCTTGTCCTTGTCATGTATCCTGGCTGGGAACTTTGTAAATTTGGAGTAGAAGATGGAGGATGGAGGTTTGCCTGCACTTCTGCAGTCAGCATTTCTCTGTGTTAAGCAGAATTGTATCAGCATCACATTTCTGCTGATTATTTTTGCTCATTTTGTTCTTGCCTTTACCGACCAAAGGAGCGGGTAAGGGGATAGTAAATACCTTAGTGCACCTTAAAACAAAGTAAGTAGTAAGAATTTTCTTAAACTTTTCAAGGCCTGTAAAAATTATCCGTTTGATTGGGCGAGATACAGTTGAAGAAATAATCTACCGAAGAGCTGCCTCGAAGCTCCGGCTGACCAATGCCATTGTAGAAGGGGGGCAGTTTGCTCTGGGAGCACCCAAGCCTCAGGGAACAGCAGAGTTACAGGTAAACCATAGTATATCCTCAATTTGACTCCAGTAACCACCTTAAAAATGGAATGTTTCTGTGTCTGCAAACAGTTGTGCATTGACATGGCAGCTTTTGTATGTAGGAACCAAAATGACATCCCAGGTCCAGACATATGATGTTTGAAGACAGTTGTTGCAATTTTTGAAGTGTGTTCATTATGGAAAAAGGTCTATTGTCTTAGAGAAGAGGGGACTTCTGACAAGTCTGACTTGTCTTTTAACTATAATTAGTAACAATTATAAAAAGTGGAAGCTGACTCATTGTTTCTAGAACTGATCTGTCTCTCATGCTTTTCTCTCACAAACAGCTGATAAGAAGTCAGGTGATAACCTAGTCAGCTTTTGGTGGTTAGTCTGAAACTCAGTCAACCTTCTTCTGGTCCCTTGGCAAATACAGTGTCTCAGGAGTCAGGGCATGATTTATAATTCTGATCTGAAAGCTGAGGTTTGTGTTGAGAACTTGCCTTCAAAACATCAAGCATAGTGGCATTTAAGTGAATATATGCCCTGTGTGCATATAGGAGAGTGTATCCTAGTGTACTAGGATTTAGTGTATCCTTTCCCCCTCTGCCTGCCCTCCCTGCTCCATTTGTATGTATGTCAGTAATTATAGTTTCTATGGGAGAAGTAGAACTGAGCCCATAGGAAATTCCATGCTGATATTTTACTCCCCCTGGATTTTTATGGTATTTAGGCTTTTGTTTTAAAGGGGTTGAGGGCAAAAGCAAGCTTGGCTTTTCTGGCTATGAAAAAAGCTGCTTGAATGTAGTCAGTACAGTGCTGTTTTGTTATTTAGCCCAGAAGAAAAACGACTGTTCAAGTCTGGATGAGTTATGATTGAGGGAGATCTGTTGTTGGGGCTTGTCCCGTCAGGTGTTGGGAGAATGGGGCATATTAAACAATAAGTATTTTGACAGGTAGCCTTACAGCTTAGCTTTCTCCACTCATACATCCTTTGCATTTAAGCCTGAGAAGCTCGAGACACTGGGATTGACATGGAATTAGAGAATAATAATATTGAACTTCCCTTTCTCTTTGTTAAAGCTGAGTGAAATCTTGAAATTTGGCCTGGATAAATTGCTCTCTTCTGAGGGAAGTGCTATACAGGATGTGGAGCTGGAAAACATCCTTGGAGAGACAAAAGGAGGGCAGTGGATAATGGACACTGTGCTGCCACAAAAGGAAGAGAATGAAGAGGAGGATACAGACAGTAAGTTAAGAATCTAAATATCTATGTCACTTGAGTGCTGGTAGAGAAGGCTTCCCAGGTAGGGGTGCTATTTTTTTTCAGGCAGGAAGAAGAAAAGCAGAATTGTAATTAAGTTACTTGGATTTTGTTTATGGCCTATCCACAGACTTTACTTCTGAGTCTTTATTGGTATTTTTGTTCTTGTGTCCTTATTTGCTTGTTTGTAAGATGTTAACAATACTTTCCCAGTTTTGCTGGCTGAGAATTGAATTCCTTTTCATATTTTAATAGCTTAGATGGAAATTGCTGAGAAATGGGGAAATATTCATATTGTAGCTATTGCTTTTCCCACAGAGAGCCATTAAGATTGATCTTAAGTTTTGGAGATGTAATAGTAACTTATGGAAATGCTGTGTAGCAGGTGTTTCAATTTTTATCTTCAAATAAAAGATTATTGGCTATGAAAATGCAAAAGGTGAGATAAGAAATACAGAGTCATGGTTTCTATAGTACTAAAACAAACCTACACTGTCTTCAAAACTCTGCTTTCCAGCCCAAATGTCACGCAACTGTGGTTAGTTTTTCTTAGCCCCATTGTATATGAAAATAAATTCTAAGGATACTTCCCTCTTCCAATACCTTCTTTCCTAGAGAAAGGATGAATTTTTGTCTGGGTACACAGTACACTCAAGTATAGATTTGTGACTGAAGCTGAAATGTGTCTCTGCAGGAAAGTTATTGTCCATCCAGCAACAGTTGCCAGCAATGAGTAATTCTTTTCTGAGAGTTAGCAAAGAGTGGTATTTTCTGGTGGTGACTTTAAAGAGGGGCAGTGGTACCACACTGTGTAATAGATATAGGGAAAATAACTCACACGGTGAGCAGCAACCCTGGGCTGCCAGAGTTCTGTGCTTTAATTTCATTTGGGAAGTCAGAAGCAAAAATTTACTGTCCCTTTTCAAGAGCTGCCTGTAAGTACATAGCAGAGCCGAATGAATTGTCCACTGACAGAGATGGAATGACCAAACAGAACAGCGATGAAACCACAATTTAAAATAATTAATTAACTGAAATAGGAAGAAAACTTCCTTGCCAGTCTAAATATCTTAAAAGCTTTTATCAGAGGAAGCAAATCTTGATTCTCTTGTTTCTACATGATACTGACTCTGGTCAATACCAAAAATTGCGAGAGTGAAGATCTTTCTTTGATGAGGATGTCACAGAAAAGCCAGATTTTTTTTTTTATTATTTTACTGTACTTCTTAGGTGTTAGTAGGTTTTAGCTCCTTTTCACACTTTAAAATTATTTTTTAAAGATCACATGTACGTTTATGAAGGCAAAGATTATTCAAAGGAACCAAGCAGAGAAGACAAAAAAGCATTTGATCAGCTTTTGGATCTTCAGAAAGCATTGATTGAAGAGACCAGTAAGGAAGGGAGAGCTCTCCGGAACAAAGCAAACGTAAGGCAGATGTGACAAGGAGCATGATGCTCTTTCTTTTGCTTGTGGAAAATGAAACTTGGCAGTTTTCTCTTTTTACCTGCAGCTTGCAGAAGGCATGTTAGAAGATTTGGATGTCAGTGTACTAAAGCTGGCTCTGGAATCAGGGCTTGACAATTCAGCAGTTCTGCTAACTGATCTGAGATATGATGGACAAGATACTTCTATAAACTCACAAAACTGTGTACTATGTGACAATTGAGATCTGATGATTAAGACTTGTGGACAAACAAACAAATGG
This sequence comes from Erithacus rubecula, assembly GCF_903797595.1. Classification (NCBI taxonomy): domain Eukaryota; kingdom Metazoa; phylum Chordata; class Aves; order Passeriformes; family Muscicapidae; genus Erithacus; species Erithacus rubecula. The sequence goes on from NC_136658.1 coordinate 23,229,362, forward strand.
GAAAGGAATGTAGATTAAGGATGGCATCAGACATGTCATTAAGATGAGCAGTTTGTTTCTGTGATACCCTTTCTTTCTCTAGGCCCTTATCACAGGCCTTTGGGAACAGCCGGCCAGCAGGAAGCACCTGCTGAGTGAAGAGGAACTGGAGGCTCGGAAGAAGAAGCGCCAAGAAGCAGCAGCAAAGAGAGCAAGGCTCATGGAGGAAAAGAAGGCAGCAAAAGCAGAGGCAGAACACAAGAAAAAGTATGGTTTGTATTGATTCTACTACTTGTAAACTGATGTCTGTTGCACTGTGCTCTTAGAATGTGTCTGATTGTTGGAAATAATATGTTCAAACTGTGTAACATGGGGATGTGAAGGTGAAAAAATGGAAAGTCCTTAGAAAGGGTTCTTTCTTCCTGAATACCCTGCCTGACTTGACTTTAATTCATAGGGAATGGCCCGAATTAGAGTCCCATGTCTGACTCTACAATCAATGAGTATGTGGGAGAAGCTTTCTGAAATGTCACAGTTGGCCCCTATAAATTGGTCTGACTTCTGTCACTCTGGCACATCTTAACTTTCTCCTTCTTGTTTCCCAGGTGTTCTTCCTTTTCACCACTCCCAAGTAGCTTTTTGCCGTTTGTTATGTACTCACTTTTCCATGCCTACAATTGGCTTATCACATTGACATGTGACTTTGGTAGGCTTCTTCTGGCCTAAAATGGGGAGGGAGCAGAGGGAATGCAGATCTAGGTCTCCTGTGTTTCACTGCAATGATTTAAACCAAGTGGTGTGCCCCTACCTTTGATTTTCATTGAACATCCTCTTCTCTTGGTTTCAGGATGGCCTGGTGGGAGGCCAATCATTACACATCTACCTGCCTTCCTTCAGAGGAAAGTGGCTCTGAGGAAGAGTTTGAGGAAGATGAGTTGGGGCAGAATGTATATTTAGATTACAAAGATGGAGACCAGAACTATATCAAGTATGTCATGGGAGATGTAACCCACCCCCAAGCAGAAGAGGAAGATGCCATCATCGTCCATTGCCTAGGTGGGACTTGTGAAAAACAGGAGTACTGTTGGGTGGGGTGAACAAGGGAGCTGAATTGTCCCTAATGGTTCAATAGTTTCTAATTCTGAAATAATTTGGATCTGAGTCTGACTTAATCTCAGGTGGTGCAGAGGCAATACAGCCTCTACTCCAGCATGTATAACCCACATAAGTACTAGTAAGGAATGCAAGGGTCTTTGCATGCCCACTCTGGATTTATGGGTAAACCTCTTCAAAGGTGCTTGTAGGGCTTGAAATTTTATATTTGTGGCTAAATGATATCAGTTCCCGAGAGCAGGGCCTTTTGTTTATGCCATAGAAGCTGTAGGGATCAAACTGAGATACTGAAATTCATCTTTTTCTGGTCAGCAGAGAGAAGACAGACATTTCCAGAGGCTGAGTTCAGAGTTTCTTGCTGGCTGTCTCTCAGCACAGACAGTACAGAGGCTCTAGACTAGTCTCCTGATTGAAGGCTCTCTTTTAAGACATTAAAGCTGAGGGAGAGAAAGTCACATTACAAAGTTCCTCCTGAAGCAGTGTTGGAGCTGCTCTCTCCAGGGCTACAGCAGAACATCATCATCTGCTTTGGCTTTCTGCATGAAAGCTCATGTTTGAAATACAAATGCCAAGTAGAAGTGAAAGACTTTAGGTATCAAACACCTGGTGTGGGAAGCCCAAGGCACCCACCAATATGGGGACATACTACGTGCAAGCTCTGTAGTGTGTACCACATGTATGTATGGGAGGATACTGTCAGGTTTATATGCTCAGTGCTGTGGTCAGTGCTTGTTTCAGCACTCTCAGTGGACAGTTTGAAATTTTTCTGCAGAGTTTTTCAGGGAACTGTGGTAAGTTTGTTTTTCTCCACGGCTGAGATGCATCCTTTGGCATAGTCCCTTGAACAGTGATTGACTTAAGTTTCCATGTAGTTTCCATATCTGATTTTGATAATCGTTCATTGCCTATGTACAGAGCAGGTACCTTTCCTGCAGGAGTGGCCTCAACCTCACTTCTGAAAGGAATCTAACTTATTTCATTCTAGATGACTCTGGCCGCTGGGGAAGGGGTGGTTTATTCACTGCTCTAGAGGCTCGTTCTGATCAGCCAAGGAAAATATATGAGATGGCAGGAAAGATGAAAGGTAAGAGATTAAAACAGGACCTGAGGCCAAGATACTTGAAAGAGGTAAAATGACACTGACTGCAGGAGTGAAGTGCCTGGATATCTCGATACTCATGTGTTTTTCTGTGGATATGTGTGTCCCTAGGTCCGAAAGTAGTACTTCAGTGAGTGCTTTGACTTGGCTTGTTTGGAGTGTGAGAGCTCTGTGTAGGAGCTGATCATTCTGATCCATCCTGCAAGTCATAAAATAAAGGGAAAAAACTCCAAACTTGTACATTATTCACAGAATATTTTTCACTAAACAAGACAGAGGATTGAATCTTCTGTCAAAGTGCTTTCAAGAAGGATGAAAGACACCACCTCAGGCACCATTCAGCTGAGCCTTTGCTTCCCTTCAAGCACTAATTTTTCCTGAGCTTATATTAACAGTTTTGAGATACCTGCAGCTGGTTAGGAATGGACATCTTGCTATAAGATGGACCTGTTGATCTTTCTAATTTCCTGGGAGTTGCTTTCTTTTCATTTCAGTGTCTCTCTTTCCATTTGTTGTCTTTATCTGGGATGTGTGTGTATGACTGTGTGGTTCAGAGGGGAAAACGTTTGTCTTGTTTCCCTGGGCAAAGGATCTGACTGCTGAAACCATCATGAGGAGATAAGAGTCTCAGAAAATAATAGAGAAGGTGACAGTGAAGTCACTGGTTCATTGACTGCTTGTTTACCCTTCAGGACTGATTTTTTATTGTTGTCTTGTTCTTTTTCTGAGCAGACCTGGAGTTAGGAGGAACCCTGCTATTCCCCATTGATGATAAAGTATCCAGGAAAAAAGGGCAAGATTTGGTGAGAATGCTCTTTCCTGTTTTGCTCTATCCATGTGTTCTTGAAGCTGTGTGAAATGAACTTTATGTCTTCTTCACAATAATGACACTGATTACTGAACATGGCTAAGTTGCAGTTAAATATTAGAGATAATGAGTTATTTTCTTCATTTATTAAAGCTAAAAGCTAGTAATGCAGTTTTACACCACTGTCACTGTGTCTCTTAGTCTGCATATAGATTCTATTTCAATTTTATTTGTTTTCTCCTTAGCTGGCCTTGATTGTAGCTCAGCACCGGGATCGGTCCAATAACTTGTCTGGCATTAAGCTGTCAGCTTTGGAAAAGGGCCTGAAAAAGATTTATTTAGCAGCCAAGAAAAGGAATGGTAGGTGTCTATGCAGTATAATAGCAAATCCATACATGTGCAGTTGCACCTAAAGATGATGACCAATTTCCACCTCTTTATTGTTTTTTTTTTTCTGAAGTGAATTGAGATCTCATTAGCAGATAGATTGCTCAAAAGTATTTCTTCTGTTCATTGTTGAGTAGCTTGAAGTCTTTATCTAGATTGCTTTCTGTATATGCTGTCTTCTGCTGAAGAGTGTGCCTTCTCTGTTCCCTCCTCTTCAGCAACAGTACATCTTCCACGGATCGGGTATGCAACAAAAGGCTTCAACTGGTATGGCACTGAGCGGCTCATCCGAAAGCACCTGGCAATTCGGGGTGTGCCCACTCTTATGTATCCTTCTGCAGTGTGTCCATTCTGTTCACCATCTTGTACTGAAATGATCCTGCAAATATCTTGGTAAATGCAAAGCAAGGAAGTAAGGCTAGGCACAGATGCCCAGTCCAGCTGAAAAACCTGGTTTCTCTCACTTTGCTGTCAGCATCCAGCATTTCTGACAGCATCCAGGTACTCATTCCACACTGAAGACTTAGCATTTTAGGTGATAAGTGTGATTCAGCGTGCCTGTCAATTTGTCAGAACCAGGTGCTAGCCTTCTGCTGACAGCACGGATTTACCTGTATATGCCACATCTGTAGGGAACATCATTGGAATTTCAGATTAACAGAAGTGACTCAGAAAGCAGCAAAAGTGAGAATATAAAAAAACATTACAATGTTCCAAACAGGTGATAGCCTGCTTCCTTGGCTGAACATGATGAAAGTTGGTATGTTAAGACAGGCTCAGGAAGGTTTTTCCCTTCCAGGAATGTTACAAGGAGGTTCTGTTTTGTCACTTCTGTTGGAAGACATGCATTTGCTGTCAGCAATTCTATGAAACTAAAAACCTGAAACAAAGACAAAAGTATTCAGAGCATTCTGGCTCTCTTCCTTGTTAAATCTGTTAGTGGACGTGTTGCCTGGTATTTGTTGACACTTGACAGCATTTCCTTGACATTTTATTAGATACTACTTCTCAAGGAATAAAGGTTTTTCCTCTGCTTCACAGCCGTATTCATCTTCAACAACAGTCTCAAAGCCATGAAGATGCAGTAATTTCACCAAGAACATGCACAAAAAGTGACCATCACTCAGGCAGTCCATGTGCATTCACGTGGATGAAACATGGGTTGCACAGCCATTATTCACACCTATACCTCTCTGCTGCAACTGGCCCCAACATTTGCATATCATCAGTGGCTGTAGAGTGGAATGAGACTCTCTGGCTTCACAGTCCAAAGAGGAAGGATCTTGGCTCAATCCCAGATCTCTTTTGGAGATGGAAAATTTAAACTTTTAACTGATGGTCCATTGTTATCCCTTACATTAAGTTATTGTTAGGGCTTGGAATACAGTATTGTTTAGCTGTATTTCCCTGCCCCCTCCCTCCCTCTCAAATTTCATACCTTATCTCATTATACCTCTTTTCAATCAGCTTTTTAGTAGTTACCTGGCATTCAGTCTATATGTCCACATATAACTCAACAGAAAGGAACCTGTCAGCTGTATGACAACCACACAGGATAAACTGTTTAACTCTTCTGATTTCTCAGAAATCCATTTTGCTTACATTTGTTCAAATATAAAATTTAGCTACCTAATCATGTGTTATAGTGTAACAAAATGCTGACCAGTATCCTTGGCAAAGGTGTGCAAGGCTGCCAAAATTTGAGACTGACTATAAATTATACGTTTCCTTCTCCCACAACTCTTTATTTTATTACACAGCTTTTTGTTGCAGCTGTAGGGCAAAACCAGCTCCTTATTGCTGTCTAAAAAACTGTGTGAAAGGTTCCATGACCCTTTGATTCACTTTTTTTAGGGCAGAGTTTTTGATGTTGGCTTTGCTGTACTGTAAGAGAACTTTCCTGTTTTTCACACTGTTGACACTATTTTTAGGCAACATGTTTTTAGGGTGTTTTTGTATAACCAGGCAATAGTAGCTCTCCTAATAACTGCTGTGACCAGGGATATTGTGAGGTGCCAAACTGAATTCAAAATTCATCTTCCAATAGAAAATCACCCCACAAGTGGTGGGCAGTATGTCCCTAAATATCTCATTGCCAACATACATCTCACTGGCTGCATTTACACTGCCCCTGTGGGCATCGGGTCATTTAATAATTCCAGGCCTGCCATGGCTCATCATACTGACTGGGGTGTTCACTCAAGAAGCACTCCTAAGTTGGATACTTTGTCATTCACTTCTGGCTGTAGCAGACAATCCCATGGGATTTGTAACCTCCTTTGACCCTACTGCAGCTGGGGGCAGTCAGTGCTGCACAGCACCTCTGTGGGTAAGACCTTTCTTGCAGCTGTTCCCAGGAACACCTCCCCTTTGCATCTGGCAAAGTGCCTGCAGGATCAGAGTCCTACTGTGATGACTTGGAGGGGTGAGAGGTGGTGAGTGGATGTACCTTGTTTTCCCCAGTCTCTCAAACTGGCCCTCTTCCAGCAGGCCAGCTGGTGGCACTGTTAATCAGCTGCAGCAGCTCACAGTGCTTCTCCAGCCAGAATTAAAACACCAATTACGCTTTTTTCTTTGGCAGCTTGACTCACAATTTCAGTCTGCAGACTCAAAGCTCTGTTTTTCCACCTCCTCTTTTTCCTGCACGTTTATTGTGCTTCGTTAAAAGCTTTCCCAGGTATTCCAGTGTGTGCAGTCTTGTTCCTCAGCTTCACACACATCTATGGGTTTATGGCCAACAGCTGCACATAAACAAAGGATTTGTCCTGTGGCTGGGTCCCCCAGAACAGACTGAAGTAGTGTGTCTGCCCCCACGGCCAGCTATGCTATTTTGAGGCCTCATGCTTTCCTTTGTTTCAGCCTCTGTCCTGTGCCCCCCATGCAGATAGGATTGACTAGAGTTATAATGGAGAGGAGGGCTGACTGTTAATATTCCTTACCCCTTAAGGTATACAGGGAGCTGAGAGATACCTGTAACACAGAGGAACGGTCATGGTATGTAACAGAATTCTAGCCCTCTAACTCAGGGGCAAGTAAATAAATCAGGTTCTTTTCCTCTCTCATCCTTTTTAACTGTACAGATGAAATCTATCTTATTTTCTTCTCTGTAAATATACTTAGGAAATGCTTCTAGAATGTGGGGACTTTCTTGTGGGTTTTTTGCTTGCTTTTTTTTTTAAACTATATTCTTTAGTATTCTTTAAATCTGCTGAACCCAAAGAAAAGCTCTACTTCTGTCTGCTTTGAAATGAAAGTGGGATTTCAACTAAATCCTGAATTGGGTTTTGCGGAATCTCAGCCAAGTGAAGTTTTTCTAGTGTTGCTACCCACCACCATTTCCCTTTATTTGGGCAGAGATAATGTACTTCAGATAATTAATTCCATAAAGGGCTCAGCAGCTTTTACACAAGTTGCTATACAAAATAAATGTGTCATTCAGTTTCTTCAGCTGCACAGTGCTATGCATTTTCCCTTTCTAAATAGCAACCACACCAAAAGGGAAGGAAGGAGTTCTTTTGTAGTCATGACCCTCTGGCCTCTCTCTCTCTTCCAAACAAGATTGTTTTGCAGCAGAAGAGCTGAAAAGTGACACCTTGTACATTTCTGTCATTGCACCTTTACTTAAACTTTTGATGTAAGCTGCTGGAGCGAGGTCAGCAGCATGATCATCCACAGCTCAGATTGGCTGTGCAAGCAGTTTCATCAGATAGGACCTATGAAGTGACATTCAGGAAAAAATTTTGCACCCCATGCTGGAGGTTCTAGCTGCAGATATATAAAAACAGGCTGTAATTCTGAGTAACATTTATACTTATGCTGGTTCAGCTCATGCTTGTGTTTCTTTACAAAGCACTGCCTCTGATTCTCAAGGCATTATGCACACAAATTTTGTCTTTAGTGGCCTGTAACTTGAGAATGATCTTTCCCTTCTGCTCAGGAAGTAGTAAAAACAATACCAACCTCAGAAATGAATCAGGTTTTATGGACATTGTAGATATGTGATTTTGTCACTGAATTTTGTCATAGACAAAAATTATCTGCATATGTCACTGTGTGTTGGGGAGGGTGGAGCCTTGATTTTGAGGAAGGAAGAAGAAGGTTTCCAAGGTGATGGAGGAAATCTCAACCTCAAATGTTTTAACAAAATATTGTATGTGTGTATCTCCAAACAAAGCAGAATCTGACACACAAAAGTGATCAATAGAAAAATATAAAGATAAGGAGATGGATTCATTTAAAAATAAGTGAAGCCAAGGTTCTGGAGGAAAAAGAAAAGCAAACTTTTGAGCTGACAGATGACTTAAAAGTGTAACATGCATGTCAAGTTGTGTGAAAACTCCCACCACTTTACAATACAAAATCCTGGAAGAGAAAATGTAAACCTTTATTCAGATGATTTCAGTGAATAGCAGTGTTGCTCATGTACTGTGATAAGCAAATCAAAGCATAAGACAGAATGATTCAAAGCCCTAATGAATTTGCCATAACAAAGGATAATGTCCATATTTCAGAAAGTGCCTCATTTTTCACTGGTTTTCTGTCCGACTCATGCTTTTCACAGTGAAAAGTCCAAGCCTGAGGAATGCAGTAGATGGATTAGTAGAATTACATATGAGTATCTTCTCTAGTACAAAGATCTCTGTATCATTTTGAATTTCCTCGAGGTGTGTGTATTTCATGTTGGACTATACCATCCACCCATCCTGGCCCTGGTCAGATGGTGCTGCATTGGTGGGAAGACATGTAGACCCTTCAGAAAATGGGATGAAGACAGGAACTATCTGGATCCTTATGTTTCAGGCAGGAAGAGAATGTTCCTGCTTGCACTCCTAAGATTTTCCTGTTTGTTTCTTCAAAGCTAAGGATAGAAACAACCCCCTCAATGAGCTGTATGAACTGAGAATGCTAATCATATTGCTGTTGAAGAAAACAAATCAACAGAGTTAAGGAAAGACAGAAGCTGCTTTTTGTAAAATCTGAAAAAGGCTCAAGTTTTGGTGGCTTAAGCAGAAAGAATTATTAACTTACTTCCTGAAATAAGTGTAGGGCATCTACCAGCCTTTCTCTGCTGCTTCCAGTGAATTTGAGGTTGCAGCATTGATGTTCACATGATAAAGATTGTTGGGGTTTTTTTTCCATAGAAGAGAGATAAATTTGGAGCAAATAAAAGTTATCTATAATCTCATAAAATGACCTCAAAGTCTGCTGCAGAAAGGGATGCAGAATCTGAAATCATATCCCTTTCTTGTGCCACTTCATGAAACAGTTGGGTCCTGGCTTCATGTGAGTGCCCTAGCTCCTCACCTATCTATGTGTGCATCTGAGATCATGCCATAAAAGCAGTGCTAGACCATATACTTGGCTACTTACAAATCCTTCCTAAAATATCTCTTGGCCACTGTTCCACCAGGAACAGGAAAAGATCAAAGCAGAGGAGAACAGAATAGTGGAAGTGTCTTGCATTCCAAGCACATTCTAGACCAGAGACCAACTTTGTTTGACATGGACATACTGGAGTCCACTAGCATGATTCAAGAATTGGTGCATTGACATACCAGGAGCTGGGATTTTTTAGCTTTGAGATGTTTCAGAGTAGAGTTGATGTGTGTAAACATGTGTCAATATGTATAAATATCATTTGGAAGGGAGTAAAGAAGGTGGAGCCAGACTCTTCTCAGTGGGACCTAGTGAAGGGAAAAGAGGGAACAGGTGCAAACTGAGATAAATATACGAAATTACATTTAAATGTGAGAAAAACACTATTTTTACTCTGCATGTGTTAAACACTGGAACAGGTTGGTCAAGGAGCTTGTTGATTCTTTGTCTTTATAGTTGTTCAAAACCCTGCCTGGCACAGCCCCAAGCAACCTACTTTAGTTGATCCTGCTCTGAATGGGGAGACTGGACCTTCAGAGGTCCATTCCAGCTTAAACAATTCTCCTGTGAATCTATGAGATCCATTCAGGTATCTTAAAAATACCCTAATAAACTCTAATTTTACATATTCAGTAATGTACAGGAGCAGAGCACTTCACAAATTTCTGAACTGTGACCCTACTATGCAAGTAGCTTGACTCAAACAAAACATTTCCTCATGTGTTAGAGATTTAAACAGATGATGAGAGATAAACATGTAGCAGTATCTCAGAATCTGCCCCGAAGCCCATCTTCAGTGTATTCCTCCTTTGTCAGTCTTCTGTGTAAGACCTTGACCTAGTTAGGTGTGAGGGGTTTCACTGCTGAATCTAACAAGTATCTACACCAGGTCTGGGCAGGGCATGGGTGCTGTGGTATACATCCCCAGCTTAGATCTTTTAGCAATCTCATTTCCGTGGGGTACTGCAACAAGTCCTACTGCTCTAAACCATGAAATGAGTCCTGAGAAATCCTTTAAATCTTCTTGAGCAGCTGCTGGAACAACATGGTAGGAAAATAAATAAATTAGCAGAGTTTCTTTGTTGCTTTCAAAGTCTAATTAAAGACCTTTGGTAAAGGCCTTTTTCCCTTGTTGATTTTCCGAGTTTCCATAGCCTTTCAGGCTGGGCAGTATCTCCCCCACACGGCACAGGTAAAACCTTCCTCCATGTACCAAGTCGCTCTCCTGTGTGTCCTGCATAAGCTCAAGCCTGTCGTCTTTTGTCACATTTTGCCCATGGTGGAGAGCACTTAGCAGGCAGTGAGACTGAGGCAGGCTTTCAGCAGTGTCAGACACTTTTCAGAGTGGAGACAGTCCCTGAAATGCAGCAGAGTACTCAGGCCTTGGGTAGCTTCAGACACCTATTGATGCATAACACAAAATGGAGCCTATCAGTTGATAGCAGACTCTTCCAGTCAGTCACAGGGTTGAGTAAGCATGTATGCCATGCAAAATAGGAGGTAATATAACTACCAAATCAGAATGATATGGAAAGGTTTCTTGTTATTCCTAGTTGACTGTTTCATTGTGAAGTCAATCTGTGGGCTATGGGTGTTGAGTAGGGGACAAGAACCACAAATAAAACTGTGGCATTATTCTGGAAAAAGGGAGTGAAGGAAAAGTGGAGGGGAAAAAATAAAAGATGCCATCTACAGAAGCCACAATAATGCAAAATATACACTATCTAATAGGAATAACTTCAGTTTCTTCTGCATTTCTGAGCAGTTCAAAGTGCAGGACTGGAATCTAGGAGGTCTAGATTTTCTTCATACATTCCCAGTTGCTAGCTCATTGTATGTCCTGAAAACTTAAGATATTTTTAGAATGTAAAACAACCTAAAGGTGACATGAAATAGTAACAGTTACATGTAGAAAAAGTGACTTGTGCTAACACAAGGACTCTCCTGCCCAGAGCAAGTGGTGCCAGGAATTCGGTTCCCAAGGGAAGCTTCAGGCAAACCAGGTCTTTCTCCCTGGGCAGCAGGAGGTCCCTCCTCATGACAGTCCTCTTTGTCACCAGGGGCAAAGGGCCCTGCAGCTGCAGGCTTTGGGTGGAGGAACAGACCAAGCCATAGCAAAAGCGAGGCATTAGAGTGCCTCGCAATACACTTAACCTTGGAGGTAAACCCACGGATACCATAGTCTGGGATGAGATAGCTCCAAAGGATTGATCTTTCTCCTGGAGGAGACGGTGACGGCATAGGACAGGCGAGGCACATGGCTAGGTCGAGGAGAGCTGCAGAGCCTTGGAAGAGCTGCGGGGCGCTGGCGGTGGGCACCGGGAGCAATGAGGGGGGCGATGGGGAAAGCAGAGGCAGATGTGAAGGAGCGTGTGAACGCCCCGAGGTGCAGAGGAGGCTGAACCACAGCGAGAGGTTCAAGCGTCAAATCAGGCCTCGGGGGCTGAGTAGCGGGTCCCGCCGCAGAGCTCCACCAGATGCGGTTGCTACAGAGTACGCCTACAACAAAGTGCGCCTCCGGAGAAATGTAGGGCCGGAACCTCAATGAGGGTGAGGGCGGCCGCTCCCTGGGCAGCGAAGCCTGGGTAGCTCCGGCGGGGGAGGAGGGGAGGGAGGGAGTGAGTGAGTGAGTGAGTGGGTGCGGGGCGGTGCCGTGCCGGGCACAGGAAGCGGAAAGGAGCGGCGGCGGCAGCGGCGACGGCGCCGCCGCCGGGAAGGTGGCCGGGAGCGGCGCGACGGCGGAGAGTCGGGTCGGTGCCGGCAGCGGCATGGGAGGGCCGTGGGAGGGAGGTGAGTCCGTCCGTCTGCCTGTCTGTCTGTGCGGGATGGGGGGGCGATGCCGCTGCCCCCACCACGCCCTCCCGCCCCTGGGACCCTGGTGCTGGGGCGGTAATGTGGCAGCCGCCGGCTCCTGCGCCTGGCCGCGGGGTTCGTGCCCGGCCGGGCTTTGTGGCTGGGAGCCCCCGTGGTACCCGCTGCGGGGCCAGCCTGCTGCGTCCCGCTGCCCTGCCTGCAGCTTTCCGGGCTGCGCGCTGGTTCCCGTGCCTGGGCGGAGATGGAAGGCGGGCGGCGGCCTCCCTCCTGCCGGCCGGGGCTCTGCCTGTCCGCCGTGAGGCTGCTGGGGCGGCGGATCCGCGATCTCGGCATCCCGGAATAAGCCTTTCGGTGCCGGCGAGGGCCGTGGGCGCTACCCAGCTCGGCGTGCAGGGCTCTGGCTGCCGTTCCTCGCCCTGCAAGGAACCCGTGCGCTTTTCGTGCGAGAGGCTCCGCGCTGGTGTGAATGTTGTGGTGATGGTGCCTTGCGTGCCCACGCCGTTTGAAACAAACTGCTCTGTGTCTGCGGTCATCCCGCTGGGCAGCACGGGAAGAGGAGTAGAAGTCACGGGAAGGAGAGCTGCTGCGAAATAACGCGGCGGGGATTTGTTTTTTTATTCAGAAGGTTGTCAAGGTGGTGAACTAACTCTCTTATGCCAAGAGTTGAACTCATTGAATTGCAGTCCGTGAAAGCATAAGTGACTTGATGGCAGGGTTTTCGATCTGGAGAGGCAGACTGGAGCAGTGGGATTTTTTTCACCCCAGGTTTGTCAGTAATAAACTGCCCATAAGATCCGTGCAGCTACAAAGAGTTAAGAAATGGAGTCATGCTGGCTGGAAGTGCTAATTAGGATGTTATGAAGTATGTTTTGTGATATCATTGCTTGTGAGCTCAGCCTGACTTCAAGGAAGAGAGTTGTGAAGAAGAGAGCTTCAACAGTGCTTTGAAAAGCTTCGTTTTGTCTCTTTTTCCCCTGGGGTTTGGCTGTTTAGCTGGGCAATGAGCTACGAGGCCAAATGTTGGCTCTCTGATCACTACAGTTGTTAATTTTGAAAAATAATTGTGAATGGAGTATTGTAAAAAGTCTCCTTTAAAAATATTTCCTATAGCTGAAATTTTGGAATAATCTGAGACTGTACTGGAACCAGCCAGGCAAATATCAAACTGCTCACAGCCACTGACTAGCAGCTCCCAGTGGTTGCTTCTGGCCTTTTGGTTAGTAGTGACATTTGTTCCTGGTGGCTGTAGTCTTATGGATACATGCACCTGGAGAGGGCTTACTGTCATTGTGAGACTGGGATACAATACTAGGAAAACACTAGCAAATGACTGCAGTTGTCCTTGCAGAACTGCATGCTGTGTTGTTGTAGCCTGCCTTCCTTACACCCCCACCTCTTGCAGCCAAAGCAAAGAATGATATCAGAAATGCAGCTTTGCTGCTACAGGGCTTGTGTTGCTGTGGGGGGGCCTGAGAGGCAGACCTGAGTGGAGAACTGTGATATCCAGTTCTGCTGGTGGGAAACAGTAAGCACATGTTTCTCCATGTCTGATGCTCAGAAGAAGAAAATGAACTTGTGTAAAAACTATCTCAATACTTTAAATTTCTCATTAGCCTGTATGTCAGAATTTTCTGACTTGGGTCAAATTAAAAATCAGTGGTTATTTCCTCAGGGGTCAACACCTTTGACCTCTCTCCTTGCAAGGACAGAACAGCATTGGACTTATACATATTTGAGCACAAGAGAGATAGAGAGAGACTCCATACTGATGAGTCCACTGTGCTGTGTACTGGGTATTTGTTCAGATTCTGTAGACTTTTTTTGTTCTAACTTTAAGTAGAAAATGCTGGCAGATATGCAGTGTCTTAAAGGAGGGGGCTGCTCTTTCAGTAGTGAAACCTTTTGCAGTCCATACCTTTTAATGCTATCTCAATATCTTAGTGCTGTGGCTAAAAGTAAATATTGAAAATGTGGTATGGATGCTGCCTGCTGGGATAGACAGAGTCAGCAGTATCTTATGAGATTTTTTTTTTACATTTGTTTCAGTACAGTTTTAAATGTCAGTGTGGAAAACTGTATTCCTGTGCACAGTTCCAGGTGCTCTGGTGTCCTGAGGTTGAGGCCACAATACTTTGTACGTGTTGCATAGCTCTGGGGTTAAGAGGAGCTCAGGAAGGTCTGGCAGCACAGAACAGACCTATGAGTGAGGAAGTACAAGCTTTCACCAGGATGGCACTGAGGTGTAATTTGTGTGATAGTTTTGAGTGCTCATTGTGCTTCAGAAACTTGGACAGCACAGATGTGGCTCTTGGAGTCACATTGAAGTGCTTCTCAGATGGGCCCCATGTAGAGAGCTTCCAGCTGTGTAACAGGGTGGCAAGAGGATGGGGGTTACTGCTTGGAAACACTGTTCCCTTGCATGGTGGTTTTGCCTAGGGTCAGTTGCTGTGTTGTTGCATGTTCTGATTAAACAGTGGATTGCTTCAACAAACCAAGTGGCTTTTCCTTCTGAAATATCTATGTCGTGGACTAATGGTTTTCAGCTTTGGGGCTGGAAATTCCAGGGGATCTGTGAAATCTTTCTAAGGAGGTTCTGTGAACCAAAAGAAAAGAGAACCTATTGTTAAGGGCTTGAATTTACTGACTACTAAACAGGGTTGTTTTTTTTTTTAATGAGAGGGCATGCAGATCAAGAGCCACCACCATAGAGTAAAAGCCTAGTTTAGTTACATATATACGGAAGGCCAGAATTTACCTTATTTCATGACATGCAAAAATAAACACAAATATTTTAGAAAAACCTTGTTTCCCAAAGCTCATTGCCCATTAAAACTGGAAATCTTGGCTCTGCAAATAGATTAGCATGGATGAACTTGCGTGCTTACAGATCAACTTGTTGGATTGGGGCCTGCTCAGGAAATTCAAAAGCAAGAGGTTCCTGTGGCATTGCTCATAGGTCTTACTATGGCTGCAGTTGAACATAGCGAGTTACGCAACTTCTCATTTTCCTGAAGTGAATAATGGGAATGTCCTGCAGCAGTACTATGCAGCCAAGCCAATGCCAGAGTTGAAAAGCTTCCTCACTGCTTAGCTGCCTTAATTGGTTTTACTTTTGAATACTCAGCACTTGAGGTTGTGTGCTTTATTTGCAAAGCCCTTCATTTCACTTAATGAAAGGAAAAAAGATTTTTCAGTGCAATAGCTCGTGGACATCCATTACCCCATAGACAGCTGGTGCTGTTTAACAAGTGAAATTGACAGCTTTTGGAACTGAATTGTGCGCACATCCTCATGGACACTTGTGGCTGATTGCACTCCAGATGGTACTTCCAAATAGATATAACTTCATGAACTGACTGGTAAACCAGCTCTAATTGATTGCAACTTTTAAACAGAGCAAGATTGAAACTGTGCAAAGATTTCAAAGATAAACTGCTCTGGAGTTATTTGCCTCAACTTCATAGGGGAAAATCCATTGGGAAAGCATGAGATGTAAAAGAGAGCTGTTGTTTGCGTTTGCCCTCTTTGATTTAAAGATGTAACTTATTCTTTTAATTTTTTCTTGGGCTGGGAGCCAAACTGTGCTCCCTTGAAGGTGATCACAAAGCAAACTTCATTGGAAATAGGATTGGACTTCCAGTGTGGAAAATAGCAATTCAAAAGAACTCTTTTTGAGATTTATGAGCATATGAAAGGAGGGAGTTACAATGAGTTGTGTAGCTGTAGAAACTGTAATTACAGTGATCTCTGAGGTTTTCAGGGGTAACTACATTTCTTCACTGTGATGCAGGGTGTGGCAGTCCCCCTTGCCAGTACAGGGTCCCAAAATTTACTTTAGGGTGCCCTTATGATTGTTTTCTGTATAGTACTTGGTTTCTTTCTGTCATCAGTAAGGGAAAGGCAAAGTGAGAGTGCTGACCCTACTGGGGGCAAAGTTCTGGGTGTACAGTTTATACAATTGTGGTGGAGCAGAGGAGACATTCCCGTCTCCCCTCCTGCTCTTCACTTGTACTGCTGTTCACCCTGATGTTGGTTTTGATGTTTTGAGCTGTGCTGTGAACTAGGTCACGGAAAGGATCCAAGACAAAAGCATGGCAGGGGGGAGAAAAGAGATTTTTTGTTTTGTTTTCCAGCAGAACTGTTTGCATGCTGAGAATTGTGTTGACAGAACCGAGAGTGGTGAACCGTGGTGCGGAGGTGGAAGCTACTTACACCAGCTTTCTTGTCAATGCTGAAATACAGCGCAACTGTACCCTCAGGCCAACAGAGCTTTGTTTCATGCACAGCCAGAAGCTCTGCAAACAGACCATGCCTTCAGTGGAGTCTTTCGAGATGTAAGGATCTTTTGTAAAGCCATTTTGATTGGCTTCATTGGACTCTGAATTCGCACTTTCTTGTGAAGGGATGAGGCCCCAAATGATGGGGCTGCTGCTTTAAGCCAAAAGGTGGTTCTTGCCCAGAGAGATAGGAAACATCATTAGTAGTGTTTTAGTAGTGGAGGTGTGTTTTAAAGATTGTGTTTAGTTTGGATATGGGAAGGACACATGTACAGCTTGTCTTCTCTAGGTTTCCTTGTGCCTGCTCCTGGGGTGGTGGCTAGTCCAGAGTTAACCATTGAAAGAGCTCCAACCCAGAGATGTAGTTTAGCATGTTAATTGTCTTTTGGTCCCTTCCTTACCTCTTCCACAGAAGAAGCTTTTCTGATGTAAGGCTGTCCTGCCTTCCTGCTATGAAATACATCAGGAGGTGGGTAACTGGCTTGGCATGAGTGTGTGTCTGGACTGTGCTCCTCCCTCCTCTGGGAGTGGTGTCTCTCCAACAGTCCAGGCTACCTTCTGTTGGACAAATCTAGGAACCCTTCTTGACGATCTGTCTCGATTGGGCACTGGCAAAGCCAGTGGTCTTCTGCTTTTTCCAGCTGTGGTTGGGTGGATAAATCTTGTTCCTGACAGCCCTGTGACTGCCTCAACAGGAAGATCTGTTTAGCCACTGGTGTATACTGCAGTCAGGGCAAGGAGGAAGTGCGGAGTCCCTGAGTTCATGGTAGTCATTTAGGTTGGAAAATACTTCTAGGATTACTGCTTTTGATCCAGGAGACCCGATGGTTTTTGTGGGCCACCTTGTTGACTTTTCACAGAGCTGTGTCAAAACCATTGCTCTTGGTTACACAAAAAAGGAAAGTTGGTGTGATCCAGCCTGCCCTGATGTTCCTGTGGTGGTCTTTTCTGCCTGGTGCCCAGCACTGCCTTGCTTCACCCACCATCAATTGCGCACTGTTTGTTCATGGGTCCTGCTCAGGCAGCCTGTGCATTTCCATGGCAGCCTCTGCCTGCAGAAATGTTTCCAGAGGCCTGCAGAGAAGTATGATCCTGTGCTTATGGGATGAGAGGGGTCAAAAGAGGAGCTTTATTTCCTGTTCCCATCTCAGTTGATTCTTGTGACTGGGATTTGGGGGAAAATTCTTTTATGTGCTTAGAGGAAAAGGGTGAGAGTTTATACTTTCCTAGAGGGCTTGGAAAAATATGTAACCCTTACTGATATATGCCAGCAGCTCTCCTTGTTCTTCTTATTCCTGTAATGTAGTGGTATGTACCTGTGAAGGTAATGGTTGTTCTCAAAGGCACTCCAGTGACGTCACAAACAGTGGTTTAAGACTGCAATAATTGTCATCTTTTGTTCATTTGAGGGTGTTTCTGGTCCATGGTGCCTGATGGCTGCCAAGTCCTGTGTAGCCATCTCCTTTTTGAATGTAGCAGAGTTTTGACCTCACCCCCATTTATCAGAGGAAGACAAACACAGAGAGAGGATTTTTCTGTGGTTGCCTAGCGGTACAGTAGAGGTAAAAATCAGCTTTAACGAGTCACAGCCTACTGCTGGAGCCTAAGGTTCAGGCTGTGTGCAAATCTTGGGAGTTAATGAGTCTTTACATCACATCTTAGGCTGGGGGATTATTTTTCTTGTTACAGTAATTATGCCATTTTCCAAACTGTGCTGTGCCTTGGCTTTGTTTTATTGTGTTTAAATCCATCCTCATTCCTTTCCTCCCAAAACTGGGCCTTATGGTCCCATCCTTGTTTGTCCTTTTTATGTACCCTGATGCCTTAAGGTTTTCTCGAGGCACAGTATGCCCTTAGAGCTTGGGAATCCTGTACACCAAAGGTCCCCATGCTGTTCTGCTTTCCAAGAGCCCTGGAAAGCCCAAGTGTTGTGCAAATACTTGCAGCTCTGGATGCAGTGGGGGTGCTACTTTGCTTTGTTGCAGATTGCACCACCAAGCCAAGGAACCCTGTGGGGAAGAGGCTTCCTTCTTCAGCGCAGCTTGCATGCGGTAGAGTTCTCTGCTCTGCTATGAGCTTTTGCAGAGGTGTTAGTGGAGGAATCTTATTGCTGGCAAGAAGAGTTGGCTAAGGCAGGATTTCTGTTGTTGTCCCTCTATCTCTGGGGAAGGAGAGGGCTGAAAGCATTGGTTGCCTGTTTTATTGCTAACAGCTTTGAAAACTGCTGTGAGCAGAAAATTATGGTGGGATCTAGTTTAATTTTAAAGTGATTCTTTGCTCACTCTGAAAGCGCAGCATCGCTTAAGTCCTGTCTTTGCTGGAGGCAGCAGTTGCCTGGCCAGAAGGCATGTGAGAGTGCTCTTGTGTGCCACAGGAGTGCTGGTCCTTCTGTACCACAGAAGGTACCTCTGTCCACAGCTGCAGTCCTTTCCTCTTGCCTATTTGCATGTTTCCCCAAACCAGTGATTAACTCCTTAACTCCCCTCCTTTTTATTTCTCTTCTCACCTAATTCAGGATGTGGATTTGGGAAATGGGATGATGTCTACCCTTCCTTTCCATGGGGGTCAAGGGTTTTGACATGTTACTGTTGGGAATTGTTCTAATGTTGCCCTGTTCCAAAAAACATGAGCCTTTTCTGCCTTTTACAGATGTGACTTCTGCTTCTGTTCCAAATGGAAGTGCATTGTAAGAAGTGTTGGCCAATATAAGCTAAAAGTGATCTCTAATTTACGCTCCCCAATGTTAGTGTGTGTGTATATATAGAGATGATTTTTAATAAAATTGAATTATTTGAGGCCCGAACTAGCTTCTGGAGGCAAAGGTTACAAAGAGAGGGAGGTGTTCATAGTGCCATTGATTGTATAGTAACTAATGTGCCTGTATAATGGGCACACCTTGCAGTTGTGAAAACAAAGCGGGTTTCTCTCCAGCATTTCTCCTAGGAAAGTTGTCCTCACCCTCTCCTCCCTGTAAATAGGCTATAATACTTCTGTTCTGAATCTGGGGTCATTTGGGCTGTGTCTCACACAGGGGAAGAGATGGGGTGTTGAAGCCAAGCCTGGTCTTTTCCTGTGGGTGAATTTTGCTATCTAAGGCTGCTGTACACTCTTTAAGTCACTATCTCTACCTGGTGACCTTGACTGTCTCTTCCAAATTTTTGGATGAATGGGCTAAACTCTGCAAATAGATGCTTTCAGTTCATTTAAAGCTCTTCAAATGCATATATTTTACTGGATTAGAAAGAGAGGTGTTAACCAGGACAGGCTTGATGAGTGTGATATAGGGCCAGAGTGAGGGAATTCCTGCAGGAGGAATGACATCTTGCTTTGCTTAGAGTGGACTTCCATGCTTGTTTCTTGTTTCTTAGGTCGATTGTGAGAAGCCAAGCCACCTCCCTCCCCTCCCCTCTGATCAGATTCCTTTTAAGTGAAGCTCACTCAGTCTCTGAGGACCAGATCTCACCGATGACTGGAAGGCAAAGAGTACCCAGGAAAGCACTTTTACCACGGACTCCACCTCAGGAGCACCAGGAACTCATCTTCTAAATAAAATCTGTGCCCCTTTGATGCAGACCTGATATCTGCTGCAATGGATACAGAATCAACATATTCGGGATACTCCCACTACTCAGGTCACTCCAAAAAAGCTCACAGACAAGGGTAAGGAAATGTTTGGTTTTAGTTACTTTCTCCTCTAAGTTAGGACATGTTGTATGAAAAAACTGTAAGCTAGTGGCCCCATGTCTCTGGAGGAGATACATGTGGAGGTCCTCATGGGGAACACAGTGAGGAGACTTGAAGCTGTTAATTCAGTGATATTCAACCTGTTGTTTACATGCTGGGGTCATGTGGCCAAAAAGATTGGGATAGTGCCAGCAGAAAGAAAAGATCACCTAACTCACCCCTTAAAGGGCAGGGGATGAGTATGATATCTGGGGAGAAGATATGTTAGACTTCCTAAACTGATAATTGCTAATTGTCTTCTGATGCCATTTCTTTATTCTGTAATAGTAGGGTTTCCTGCCTCTCCCCACCCTCCTCCAGGCTACTCTGTTAATGGTGTATTGAGGATTTTTTTTAAGTAGAATTTGAGTGGTACTTGAGTCTGCAGCAAGTCCTTTATCAGCATTGATTGGATTAGAAGTCAGGCTTTCCTGAACTTGAATAGCAAATCCTCTGCTTGTGGTAGTTCAACAGCCTGAAAACCCCTCTGCTCTGAAATTTCTGATTATTTGGAAACATTTTCTTTTTTATTTTTTTCCTATATCATCCTTAGTTTTTCATGTAAAATATGTGCCACTTAGTATTTGCAACTTATTACTGAGCTGGTCCAAAATAATTTTGCAATTTGGAAGTAATTATTGTGTGTGGTTGGAAAAAGAATTCTTCCGTGAAGTCTTTGCTCACAGTCCAGTTATTGAGGAAAACATCTCATTTGCCTTTTTTCCCTTCCTTAACATCCAACTGCCAATACAGATTGCCCATTTAAAATTAGAATTCTGTGTGGAAGGATGTCTTTACAGTTCCAAAACTGACATAAAAATCCTAGAGCCCTTAAACTGGAAAAATATCATCCCATGAAACCTTTGAGCTTTGGTAATGTCAAGCCAGTCCCTGAGCACAATGAGAGTTTCCAATGCAAAGGCTGCCTTCCTGTCCTTTTGGGAACAGGGAGGAAAACCATTGGGGAGCAGATTAGTAGGGCTTAATTCATCCTGAGATTTTCTCAGATGAGAAGCTGTGAGGCTTGCAAGGGTGCTCTGGAAATAAAGACTGGCCCTGTACCACTGATGTTCTTACTTTCTTTGTGGGAGTTTGAGTTATTAATCAGTGGAAGTAAACTTCACCAATTGTCCTACAGCGTTAAGGTCAGAGATGACAAGATTCTGCTTTGCAGGAACTAAAACTCTGTTGATTAATTCCTTGTGTTAACTGGGCATGTCTCTGCAAGTCACTTCTTGTAGGTGGAGAACTGTAAATTCCAAATGGAATTGCCAGCTATTTGGAGACTGCTTTGGAAAAGGC
The DNA here is from genome assembly GCF_903797595.1 of Erithacus rubecula. Lineage (NCBI taxonomy): Eukaryota > Metazoa > Chordata > Aves > Passeriformes > Muscicapidae > Erithacus > Erithacus rubecula. Next base: position 23,250,240 of record NC_136658.1, read on the forward strand.
TTTCCTATTAAGCACAACACTGATGGGAAGCTGTTTTAAGAGAACATGAGGTGGTCAGTCCCCTCTGCTATGACTGAGAGGGTAGTCTGTTCCAGCCCCCAGGTTGTCAGCTTGTCTGGGCAAGGTCCCTTTCTACCTCCTCCAGATCTTGTTTTGTCGCAGTCTGGGTGATCAAAAGATGGACAAACTTGACTGATCTAGTGCTTGGAGCACCTGCTGCAGGTAGAGGTACAGCACATTTCAGGCTCTGCTCCATAGAGTCACCGGTAACATTGTTCTCCTCCTCTCCTGTTTGAAAAAGGAGCCGGGACAGACACAAATCTCCACGAAGCAAAGATGGCAGTCGGTCTGAGAAGTCCGTCACTATCCAGACACCTCCTGCAGAGCCACTGCTTGGGAATGACACCTCTCGGGCAGAGGAGGGCCAGGTAAGGAGGGTGTGGAAACAAACCTGCAGTGTGTCTTGTGGGACAGAGCATGTGGCATGCTGGCTCATGAGTAGGAAGAAAGAATTGCTTGCATGCTGTTTACTAAGGAATCATGGCTTATGGGTGCCCATTATTTGTGCATACAGCCAAAGTTTCAATCACTTCTGACTTGTTTGGAGGATATTATTTCTGACAGCACCAGAACTGATGCGACAGCTCCTTGGGCACTAATTTGCCTCTATCTAGAGGGTCATCTGCCAAGCCCTAATAGAAACATCTGTTTCTGTCATCTCACTGTGCATTATTCAGGTCAGCCCTTTCACCTGTATATGTACTTCAGTTTTTAATCAGGATTCGCTCCAAGTAATCATATAAAGTACCATAGAATCAGGATTCCGATAGGGAAAGGAGTCAAGAAATGTAGAGCTAGTGTGAAATAGCCTGTGAAGGAGAGTGAACTCAGAGAAAGCTTGCACATAACAATGAGTTAAATAAAAACTAGAATAATGCTGCATTTGGAAGGTACCTAGGACATATCCAGTGCTCTGCTCTAACAGGTGATGTGAAGGTTGGTATTCATTTTCAAAGAATGACTGATGCTGCAAGACGTAGAATGCAAAATGCTTTATAATCCTTGGCTGTGGGGCTCCACTTCTGCCTTTACAAAAAAAAAAAAAAAATTAAAAAAAAAAATTGTGTGGTTTCCAGCCAAACTGTATGGTGGCACCTGTAACAATATTCATGTAGCTACTAGTATGCTCATTTCAGCTCCTGTAATTTGGTATTTTGTAATCAGATGCTTGTTTTCGTGAGACCCAGCTAATATTTCAAATAGTTCTAAAGGTTCTGGTGGATTCCTAAATCCTTGTTTTCATGCAGGCCTCCTCAATTAAAGCCAAAGCTAAATAAGTTGATGTGAGAGCCAGACTTTTTTCTCCTAGGGAGCAGGGTGTCCTCAGTTAGGTCCAACAATTGTGTACCAATAGAGATTTAGCTTCCTGTTTCTCCTCCTGTGAGGAAAGGCTGAGGCAGGTGGGGTTGTTCAGCCTGGAGAAGGCTCTGAGGTGACCTTATTTTATGGCCTTTCAGTATCTGAAAGGAGCCTACAAGAGAGCCAGACAGGACTTTTCTCAAGGGCATGCAGTGATGGGACAAGGGGGAATGGTTTTAAACTGAAAAGGGGTAGATATAGATTTGGATATTAGGAAGAAATTACTTGCTTTGAGGGTGGCGAGGCACTGGATCAGATTGCTTAGAGAGGTTGTGGATGACCCATCCCTGGAAATGTTCCAAGGCTGGGTTAGATGGGGCTTTGAGCAGCCTGATCTGGTGGAAGGTGTCCCTGCCCATGGCAGGAAGGTTACAACTGGATGATCTTTCAAGTCCCTTCCAACCCAAAGCATTCTCTGAGTCTGTGGTTCCATAAAAATGCTTTTTGGTTTTTTTGGTGGTTTTTTTTTTTTTTTTTTTTTTTTTTGCATTAGGCTGTAGTCCACTTTTTCAAGTGGAAAGAGTTGTAACAGCTAAACTGTAACTAGGGTTGCCTGTTGTCTTCTGGGATGTAGCCTTAAGTTGCTCTGCTGTTCTTGTCCCTTCTTTTTTCTGCACAATTTTGCAGCTCATCAAATGGAGGAAACTAGGCGGAACTATTTAATGCATAAACATAAAACAGTTGAAATGCTTAAATTGCAGAGATGCTGTTAAAGAGGAAAATGTGGTAGGAATATGCTGCCTTTCAGGACATTCTACAATGCAGATATCTCTTCTGAGGCCTCTGTTTTGGTGAGAAATAACTCAAAAAAACCCTCATTATTTCAAGATGATGGCTATTTGTGGTTGGTCTGTCTTAAAACCCTACTCTCTAGGCATGGGAGGTATTTATGTCTTGGAGTGCATTAGAAGTTAAATCTCTGGAGTTGGGAGTTGTTCGAAGTAGTTGTGCTGCTTCAGTCTACTCCTTTCCCAAAGACTCTTTCCTCTAGCTCTTAAAAAGAAGTGAATAAAGGTTTAACATTATGCCTGTCTCTTTCAAATAAGTTGTTTTGCTCAGCATGGGCAGTTGGAGAAGTTGGGGAAGTTGTAAATCCTAGTAGTGACACAGGCTGCAGGAAGATATTCTCAAGAAGAAAAGCAAAAATGGTGTTCTGAATGAGCATTGCTGCTAAAAAATTGCCAGATGCCAAGCAGCAGAGCCACATGCATTGCCGCTCTTTGGCACACATTTGTGGGAAGCAACAGGAGCCTCCATGTGCATGAGTCACACCATCAGCAGCTGTGAGTCAAATCTGTACATGTCAGTGCAACTCTTTGGCTGTGCTAGCACCTGGGAGGAGTGATTGGAGACATTGTAGCATGGGAGAACCAATACAGACATTGTCTAATGTTAGCTAGGGAAGAAATGAGACTTTCAGAACATATAATGTAATCTGAAACTTGCCTATATGGTGACTGTATTTCAGGTAAGCCTCTATGTAAGTGGCTTCTGACAATGGCCTGGATTGTAATACCTGAGATACTTGGCAGTCTAGGATCCTCTAAACATAAAAGCCCCATACCTGAAAACATCCTCTGTGATCACCTTGCAATGTATTGGTTTAACTAAACTTCTACTAGATTGTCAGCTACTGAGAGCAGTGCCACTGTAGAGGAGAATAAAAGACAATGAAGTGGAGGAACTTTCTGGAGGTGTGGTTGCTTCTGTTACAGATGGAAAAATAATGTAAGAACATGTTTTTGATTGTGTAACAACAACAACTGGCTTGAAACGCTTAAATCAAAATTTTCCTTCCAGGTGCTTTTATGGTGCAGTTGCACTGCAGAATTTGTGGGCTGGAAGAATACTAGTCCTTGCCCTGGACATGGGAACTGGTGATTACTACAGTTTCCAAGACTTATGTCATGTTACTCAGTAAATGTGCCAGAAGAAGAATCTCTGGGGGTACAGTGAATGGCACAGCAAGCTGAGCTACCTTCTCTGCAGTTATGGGCTTTTAGCACCTAATGTTTATAGTCACTGGTTTGGACAACTTGCTGTTGTTTCCAAACCTTTATTAATTGTCAGGGTTGATTATTCACTATGTTTAAGGTGTTGTTTTTGCTGTATATTTTTTCTGGAACTTAAGGCTGTCATAGCAGTCTTTCCAGGAAAGAAAAATAGAATATGTGGAAGGAATAGCCTGATGGTTTCAATGTTATTTCTATTTATCTCTTCCTCCTTCAGGATGACAACTGGGGTGAGACCACAACAGCAATCACGGGCACCTCTGAGCACAGTATTTCCCAGGAGGACATTGCCCGGATCAGTAAGGATCTGGAAGACAGTGTTGGGTTGGACTGCAAACGTTACCTGGGCTTAACAGTGGCAGCTGTTCTCGGACTCTTAGTCTTCCTTACCCCCATTGCCTTCATTCTGTTACCCCAGATCCTGTGGCGAGATGATCTGGAACCGTGTGGTACTGTCTGTGAGGGACTGTTCATCTCTGTGGCGTTTAAACTCCTCATTCTCCTGATTGGGACCTGGGCTCTTTTCTTCCGCCAACCGAAGGCAGACCTACCAAGGGTGTTTGTGTTTCGGGCCTTTCTGCTGGTCCTCATATTCCTCTTTGTGTTTTCCTACTGGCTCTTCTACGGTGTTCGCATCTTGGACTTGAAGGACACCAACTACCAAGGGATAGTGCAGTATGCCGTGTCTCTGGTGGATGCCCTGCTCTTCATCCACTACCTGGCCATTGTGCTGCTGGAGCTGCGGCAGCTGCAGCCCATGTTCACCATCAAGGTGGTTCGCTCCACGGACGGGGAGTCACGATACTACAGCTTGGGACACCTGAGGTAGGTGCAAGCCCTTGGAGTCTGGTGGTGTAGATAAGTGTGGATCTGCTGTGGCATGAAGCATCAGCTGCATTTGAGTATGTGCTATTTCTGGTTCCTGAATCTTCCCCCAAAAGAATTCCTAGAGTTCCTCTGAAGTTACCAAACTGAATTTCTCTGACCCCTCTCTGAGTGTGGGAGAGGCTGTGCATGCCTCAGAGGAGTCCTGTGCATTACAGTAAATCAAAAAAGCTGGTGTCATAACTCTGGGATGGTTTAAAGGGCAATGCCTGAAGAGATCTTTAAGATCCTTCTCTGGGCTTCTTTCCTTGTCTCCTTACTGGAGGAGAATGGAGATCTCTACTTGTGTAGTTGGGGCTACCTTGTGCATTTTGATTGTATGGGCCAGGTACTGCTCTGGGAGCAGCCCTTCAAGCCATGCAGAGCATAACTACTCAGAGACTCCTGACAGCAGACCAGGCCATGTGGCAGGGCTGAAGGTTTTATGGCATGATGCTTTTTTTTAATTAGATATGGATCAGTTTGCTGGGTTGGATATATCTGGGAGTATTTGGGAGCATGGCACACGCATGCTGCTTCCACCCTTCTGCTGGCATTAGTGCTTCCCTCAGCAACGGTACGAAAAAGGACTGGTGTCTGAATTATCTTAGTTCCTGTGTCCTGCAAAGCTCTCCAGAAATGCCTTAGTTCCTGTGTTCTGTGAAGCTAGCGACTGAACCCTGGAGATGATTCCCCAGGCTGAATGTGCTCTTAAACATCTGTTCATCTTATCCTGTCCAGACCACAATGGCATGTTTATCTGTGGCAGATGAAGAGATTAGCTTCTGCTGGTTTAAGTGGATGTAGAACAGTCTGTTAGCTTAGCAGTGGAATTGCTTTGAAGCAGATTTAGTGGTTGAAGCTGAAGTCCAGGAGTTTTCTCCTGGATAAAGACAAACTCAAGGCCTGTTGGGTGAAGTAGGTCTGGACTCTGCTTTTCCTCCTCTGAAAATGTGAAGGGGAGAGCCCCTCCTCTATAATGGAAGTACACCCATTGACTTAATTAAACATCTCTTTCAAGATTTCAAAAAATGTACTAATATCTGTTGGTTTTCTTGTGAAATCACTGTTTTGAGCTTAATTATTCTGTGGTCAGTGATTCATCATAACCATGAAAGAGATGGAAAGATGACTACCAGAGTTTCCCTGTTACAATATCGTGCCTTGAGGTGTGATGAGGCAGTTCAATCATAAGTCAATTCTGCAGGGAAAGTTTGGTATGTGTCTGTATTTACCCATATATGCAAACACAGCGGATTTGGTTTGAGAGGGTTTGCTTAGTGGTAGATTGTGGATTTGTGTTCAGAGGAATTGAGATACTACACCTGCCAAAGTCTGCATGTCTAACTTGCCATTGGAGGCAAAGAATCAAGGCCATAATATTTAACAGCACATGCGTTAAAAGCAGTGTTTTCTCCAATTCTTTTTTGCAGCAGGGTTTTGAAATGTCTTGGGTGATGCTAAGGCAGCAAAGAGTTGTGAAGTTTGAGATGTAGGAAAACTTGTAACTTCTCGTTTGTTGGCAAGCTGATTTCCGTTTTGTTTGGTACGTTGAATGCAAGCCATGCAGCACATGAATGCTCCAGTGTCTTGTGTTACAGAAGAGTCTCATCAAGTGTGTCTGATAATGCTAAACTAGTGTTGCTTTTTCCTTAGTTTGACAGATTAGCATAATGTCTGTTCACATGTGTTTTAAAACCTCAGTCTTTCCATATTTACTGCTGCAAAGGTAAAGCTGTCGGTTTGATCAGGAATTCTCCCAGATAAGGCAGAGTTTGTCCTCTGTGTGTTACTTGTGTGTAAGTACTAAGAGCTTCTGATCTTGATAAAAAGTGTGGCTTCAATGTGACAAACTGTGTAAAAAGTGAATGTAGTTAATACCTCCTTCAGCTTCTAAGGGCTTAGGATTGTGAGATGTTTGAAACATGGAAAAAAAAGATAACTTAATCATCTTCACAGTATAATTTTGTAGAGTTTTCATTAAAGTAATGCTTGTTGATGAAATGTAGGTCAGTGTCATAAGGTGCTGCCTTCTGCCCCTGATTGTCTGGCTGAGGCATGGGGCTGAAGTATGTCTGTTATGGGAGAATGTGAAAACAGGCATGGACAGTCTGGATTTCAGGAGGTCCGGAGAAGCAGCCTTATGGCTGTGCTGGAGAGGTGGTTTTAATTGATGGAGTAGGCATATACCACTTGCTTCTGCCTTTGGGATCTGTTTGCCACCACGCATGCTGTTGGGAGTTGAGTGTTTTTCTATTACTGTGTCAATTGAAAGAATTTTTCCCATTATCATGCCAATGGAGCTGGCCAGGTTACACGCAGGGTCTCTGATGAGTCCAGACAAAAGGGGTAGGTGGGAACGGCTCCCGGAGGGGCCTCTGAGGCTTCCGGGAGGGGACTCGGGTTTCCGGCGAGCTCGGAGGAGGACGCCCGGATCTTCAGCCCACGCGGCTGGAGAACAGGAGAGCCAGACCCTCTGCGATCACCTGCCCTGCATCTGCCCCGTTCCAGCCTCCTGCCTCTGCGGACACAGCTGATCACCTGGACACAAACGGTGAGCGAGGAGCAGCTGCTCCAGCCCGTTCCCACCCGAGACCGGCGTGGCCGCTGCCACCCCCCCCACCCCCCCCTCTCCTCCTGCCTTCGTTCCCGTCTACCCTCAGCAGCTCCGGGCTGTGGACTAAGGACAGAAACAGCGTGCTTGCATCTAAAGGGACTGACACCAAGTTATCTATTCTGTTCTGTTAGCAATTTGAACAACTGCTGTTGTTTTCTGCTTGTACAGTTAGATGTATTAGTAAAAGAGCTGTTATTCCCACCCCCTTATCTCTGCCTCAGAGTCCTTGATTCAAACAATTATAATACTGGGGGGAGGGGGGGGGGAGTGGAACCAAAGTCTCTGTTTCAAAGGGAAACTTCTGCCCTTACTGGCAGACACCTGTCCTTTCAAACCAGGACAGATTTTGGCACCCAACGTGGGGCTCGAGGGCACTGAGTTGAGAGTTAAGACGGGAATAACAGCTCTCTTAAGTGGCAATATGTTGTGTGGTTTAATCTGGTTTGTGTTCCATGTGATCACAGCCATCTCCCTCCCATTTGCAAGCCCTTATTTGAATTTGGGCCCCCTCACCAAAGTTACTGTAGCTATTATCCGATTCGTTTTGTGGATTGATTATGTCAGGAATTCATGGGTTTTTAATTTTTTCTGGGAAGCGGTTGCATGGATCCAGAGCTATTGTACTCTAACTGCATGTTTCTGGGGTTATTTCAGAAATGGTACTTGCTGTGAGGTAACGAGTGCAAGAGAAATTTTCTCCCAACCCATCACCCAGTTTTTTGAGGCTACCCCACCAGTTCTCAAGGATTTCAGATCTGCTTTAATTGCTAGTGTTATTAATCAGTGGCTGGTGTTGTTGATAGGCCTGTTCTACTTAGCATTCAGAAACAAGGGAATATTGGCTTGGACAACAACTCTGATACCTGCCCCAGGGACTAGGGATGTTGCCCCAGGAACTAGGGATGTTGCCCCAGAACCTAACCCTGCCCCACAGCCCACTGCAGAAATGACCCACCCAGAGTGGGTGGGGGCTCTAGTGAAGGACATAAGTCAGATGTTGAAGAAGCATAGCCAGATGATGAAGGAGTATTTTTCTCCAGCTGGTGAGAAACCCTCCCCCTGCCCTAAAGAGTCAGATGGTGCTGCAGTGGAACCCGTAGATGTTGTATCTGTCCAGGTTCCAGCTGGATCACAGGAGCAGCCACAGCCAGCAGCAGTTGCTCCTGTGGAAACTAGGAAATCTAAGTTTAAAACGAGGCACTTAGATAATGGGGATCAGCAAGGAGGGTCCTCACAACCAGCAAGAGAGCCAGAGGTTGAGATTGTCACCGAGTCCCTCTCATATGATAGTCTCCGTAACCTGCGTAAAGACATTGCTCGGCAGGGCCGTGAGCCCTTTACAACTTGGTTACTCCGGGTCTGGGACCTTACGGGAACAGGTGTACAACTGGATGGAACTGAGGCCAGGAATTTCGGATCCTTGGCCCAGGATTCAGGTGTGGACCAGATATTCGTAAGGGAGCAAGGCCTCCTTTCCCTCTGGGACCGGCTTTTAATGAGTGTGAGAGAGAAGTTTGTCCACAGAGAGAGAATGCAGGAGCACCACCGTAGGATGCGCTGGAAGACCCTTGAGGAAGGGATCCAGCAGCTGAGAGAGACAGAAGTATTAGAGGTACTCTTTGGGAGGGATGGACAGCATGACAGTGACCCTGACAAGGTCAGGTGCACAGGGCAGATGTTATGGAATTTGGCAACCTTGGGTCCATCTCAATATACCACCTACATAGCCATGATTAATGCTGATAACCACCCAGAGACAGTGTGTTCTGTTGCCAACAAACTCAGAAATTTTGAGAGCATGATGAATGGCCCAATGCAGGCCAATGTCTCTGCCGTGGCCAGGGACCTCCAACAGGTCAAAGATAGGATGAGGGATATGAGGGAGGAGATGATGGAGAGAATTGAGGAGGTGAGGAAGATCAGTGTAGCACCAGTACGAGTCACAGGCCCCCAAGTCAGAGCTTCACACCCCCAGCTAGGGAGAGAGGGTACACCTCACAAGCTGACCTGTGGTTTTTCCTGCGAGACCATGGGAAAGACATGGAAAAATGGGATGGGAAACCCACTTCTGTCCTGGCATCACGGGTGCGTCAGCTCAGGGAGGAAAATGCTAACCGAGAGAACCACACTAAAATGAAGGTAGCCTCAACCTCCCACAAGCAAGGTGCAGGGTATTACAGCAAGGAGGATGATCTGTCAGATCCCCAGGAAGGAACCTCCACTATGTATGCCCAGGAAAGAAATAACAACCAGGGCTAGAGGAGCCCTGCCTCTAGCCAGGGAGAGGCATGGGATGACAGGATTTATTGGATAGTGTGTGTGCGATGGCCTGGCACATCAAAGCCACAGAAACATAAAGTGCTAGTTGATACTGGTTCACAATGCACCCTGATACCATCAGAACATGTGGGGAAGGTACCTGTTTCCATTGTTGGGGTGACGGGGGGATCACAGGAATTTACTTTGCTGGAAGCTGAGATTAGCCTGACAGGGAAGGGGCGGCAGAAACATTCAATTGTAACTGGCCCAGGGGCACCGTGCATTCTAGGCATAGACTTCCTCAGGAACGGCTACTACAAAGACCCAAAGGGGTTCAGGTGGGCTTTTGGAATAGCTACTGTAGCGACAGAGAGCATTAAGCAGTTGAACACCTTGCCTGGACTGTCAGAAAACCCCTCTGCAGTAGGACTCCTGAAAGTGACAGAGCAACAGGTGCCAATTGCCACCATTACAGTGCACCGCCGGCAGTACCGGACAAATCGAGATGCTGTGATCCCCATCCACAAGATGATTCGTGAGCTAGAGAACCAAGGGGTGGTCAGCAAGAGCCACTCACCCTTCAACAGTCCTATCTGGCCTGTGCAGAAATCTGATGGAGAATGGAGACTGACTGTGGACTATCGGGCATTGAATGAAGTGACTCCACCGCTGAGCGCTGCCGTGCCGGACATGCTGGAACTCCAGTACGAGCTGGAGTCCAAGGCAGCAAGGTGGTATGCCACCATTGACATTGCAAATGCATTCTTCTCCATTCCTTTGGCAGCAGAGTGCAGGTCTCAGTCTGCTTTCACCTGGAGAGGCGTGCAGTACACCTGGAACCGACTCCCCCAGGGGTGGAAGCACAGCCCCACCATCTGCCACGGACTGATCCAGGCTGCACTGGAGAAGGGTGAGACTCCAGAACATTTGCAGTACATCAATGACATCATTGTGTGGGGGAACACAGCAATGGAGGTATTTGAGAAAGGAGAGAAGATCATCCAGCTTTTGCTGGGAGCCGGTTTCACCATTAAAAAGAGCAAAGTCAAAGGACCTGCCGGAGAGATCCAGTTCCTGGGAGTGAAGTGGCAGGATGGACAGCGCCAGATCCCCACTGAGGTCATCAATAAGATCACTGCAATGTCTCCACCAACAAGCAAGAAGGAGACACAAGCTTTACTAGGTGCTATCGGCTTTTGGAGAATGCACGTCCCTAAGTACAGCCAGATTGTGAGCCCTCTCTACCTGGTCACTCGCAAGAAGAATGATTTCCACTGGGGCCCCGAACAACAGCAAGCCTTCGCCCAGATCAAACAGGCAATCGCTCATGCAGTGGCCCTTGGCCCAGTCAGGACAGGACCAGAGGTAAAAAATGTGCTCTACTCTGCAGCTGGGAACCATGGTCTGTCCTGGAGCCTTTGGCAGAAGGTGCCTGGTGAGACCCGAGGCCGACCCCTGGGATTCTGGAGCAGAAGCTACAAAGGGTCTGAAGCCAATTAAACTCCCACAGAGAAGGAAATCTTGGCTGCCTATGAAGGAGTTCAAGCTGCCTCAGAGGTGATTGGCACAGAAGCACAGCTTCTCCTGGCACCCTGACTGCCAGTGCTGGGGTGGATGTTCAAAGGAAAGGTTCCCTCTACTCACCACACCACTGATGCCACATGGAGCAAGTTGATTGCCCTCATCACGCAGCGCGCCCGTACTGGCAACCCAAATCGCTCTGGGATTTTGGAGATAATTACAAACTGGCCCGAAGGTGAAGATTTTGGTCTCGCTGATGAAGAGGAGCAGAAGCAAGTGACCTGGGCTGAAGAAGCTCCACCGTACAACCAGCTGCCAGCAGATGAAACACGCTACGCCCTTTTCACTGACGGTTCCTGCCGCATTGTGGGGATGAAGAGGAAGTGGAAAGCTGCTGTATGGAGCCCCACACGACAGGTTGCACAAGCTACCGAAGGAGAAGGTGGATCGAGTCAACTTGCTGAACTCAAAGCTGTTCAGCTGGCCTTGGCCATTGCTGAGAGAGAGAAATGGCCAAAGCTCTACCTTTACACTGATTCGTGGATGGTAGCCAATGCTCTGTGGGGTTGGCTGGAAAGGTGGAAAAAGGCAGACTGGCAATATAGAGGAAAACCAATCTGGGCTGCTGATGAGTGGAAAGACATTGCCACTTGGGTAGAGAAGCTACCCATGAAAGTCCGTCATGTGGATGCCCATGTTCCCAAGAGTCGGGCTAATGGAGAACATAGGCACAACAAGCAAGTAGATCAGGCTGCACAGATAGAGGTGTCAAAGATAGACTTAGATTGGGAACACAAGGGAGAACTGTTCCTGCCTCGATGGGCCCACGATGCCTCAGGCCATCAGGGCAGAGACGCCACCTATAAGTGGGCACGAGACCGAGGGGTGGATCTAACCATGGACAGCATCTCTCAGGTTATTCATGACTGTAACACATGCGCTGCCATCAAACAGGCCAAGCGGGTGAAGCCCCTCTGGTATGGGGGGCAATGGTCCAAATATAAGTATGGAGAGGCCTGGCAGATTGACTATATCACACTGCCTCAGACCCGCCAAGGCAAGCGCTACGTGCTGACCATGGTAGAAGCCACCACTGGATGGTTGGAGACCTACCCTGTGCCTCACGCCACTGCTCGGAACACCATCCTGGGCCTGGAAAAACAAGTCCTCTGGAGGCGTGGTACCCCTGAAAGAATTGAGTCAGACAATGGGACTAATTTCAAAAATAGCCTTATAAACACCTGGGCTAAAGAACATGGCATCGAGTGGGTGTACCATATTCCCTACCATGCACCAGTGTCTGGGAAAGTCGAACGGTGCAATGGTCTGCTTAAAACCACCTTAAAGGCACTTGGTGGGGGGACTTTCAAGAACTGGGAGATCAATCTACCAAAGGCCACATGGTTAGTGAATACCCGAGGTTCCACTAACCGAGCAGGCCCTGCCCAGTCAGAGCCCTTGGGAGCAGCAGATGGAGATAAGGTTCCAGTGGTACACCTGAGAGGCATGTTAGGGAAAACTGTCTGGGTGAACTCTGCTTCCAGCAAAGACAATCCTGTTCGTGGGGTGGTTTTTGCTCAAGGACCAGGTTGCACTTGGTGGGTGATGCAAAAGGATGGAGAGACCCGATGCATACCCCAAGGGGACTTTGTTCTAGGGTGAACTATCTATGATACTGTGCCTGTAACTACATGTATGTATATAATTTAAAGGTTTCAATATGATGTAGCATGTTGGCATGGAAAAAAATTCGGGGTGGATAATGTTGGGGGTTGAGTGTTTTTCTATTACTGTGTCAATTGAAAGAATTTTTCCCATTATCATGCCAATGGAGCTGGCCGGGTTACACGCAGGGTCTCTGATGAGTCCAGACAAAAGGGGTAGGTGGGAACGGCTCCCGGAGGGGCCTCTGAGGTTTCCGGGAGGGGACTCGTGTTTCCGGCGAGCTGGGAGGAGGACGCCCGGATCTTCAGCCCACGTGGCCGGAGGCCAGACCTCTGCGATCACCTGCCCTGCATCTGCCCTGTTCCAGCCTCCTGCCTCTGCGGACACAGCTGATCACCCGGGCACACACGGTGAGCGAGGAGCAGCCACTCCAGCCCGTTCCCGCCCGGGACCAGCGTGGTTGCTGCCGCTCCCCCCCCCCCCCCCCCGTCTGCCCTTGGCAGCTCCGGGCTGTGGACTAAGGACAGAAACAGCGTGCTTGCATCTAAAGGGACTGACACCAAGTTATCTATTCTGTTCTGTTAGCAATTTGAAAAACTGCTGTTGTTTTCTGCTTGTACAGTTAGATGTATTAGTAAAAGAGCTGTTATTCCCACCCCCTTATGTCTGCCTCAGAGTCCTTGATTCAAACAATTATAATACTGGGGGGGGGGGGAGTGGAACCAAAGTCTCTGTTTCAAAAGGAAACTTCTGCCCTTACTGGCAGACACCTGTCCTTTCAAACCAAGACACATGCTTGCCTCGTTCTAACACTTTTAAAGGAGTCTTGGAGAGGTTTTGAGCTGCCACCTGGAAGGAAGCAGCTTGTTTTAACAGGTATAACAGTCTGGCTCCTGAAATCAAAACCTTTTCTCTCTTTATACTCTCAAATATCTTAAAAGCTTTAAATACCCACAATCCATGCAGTCTAGTGTGCTCTGGAGAAGCTGGTGGTGAGAAGAGACTTGAGACATCTTGTATTGTTCAGTGTTGCTTCTTGGAGTAGTTACGGGTTTTTTTCATCACAGCAGAATTGTTAATATCACCCCTTTTTAATCCAAGATGGAAGCTTTCCAATTATAGGACTTTTTTGAGGTAGAGAGAGCTGCTACATAAGTATGAGAGCAAAATGTTTTCTAGGGGGGAAGGGAAGAAAACAATAACTCAACCACTCTTCTGGCAAACCATGTTTTTGCTAGGCAGGGTACAGATAGGATTTTCTACCTTCTTTGGCTCCAGATGCAGTAAAGAACTTGAAAGTGCTGAGTAAGGCATTCTACTCCACCCCTGAGAGCCCTAGGTCGAGGACGGTAAGCATATTTGGGAGTAGTTCCCCAAATTCATATTATAATCAGCCTATTAATAGGCTTGCTTGGTCCCACCCCCAGCACTTTGGCTATAACTTTTCTTCTGGGAGACTTGACTGCCAAAACAAATGTTCCCTTTGGCCTTGATTCAGGAGCTTGTCAGGGGGAGGTAAAAGTTAAAATAGGAGTCTTGATGAGTGTGGTGCTAAATCTCAGCTCACTGACTCCTCTGCTGCTCCTGGGTTGCTTTCTGGTCATATGGGTGGGTAAAGAGCAGGAAGCAGCAGAGATGGCAGGAAAGGTCAAGCCTGGGAAAATGCAGGAGGTTGGGTGGGAATGGTGGTGAGACTGAAAGCAACAACAAAGGGAAACAAAGGTGGGGGAGCACAAGAGTCGATAACTTCTGAGTTGAAAGGCCAGTATTTTTGTGAGTGGAGGCTTGCATTTGCAGCTTTGGTTTTTCCCCTATGAATAGGGATGCTGGCACTTGGTATCCAGAGTTCAATATTGTCTTTATGGCTCAGAAACTGTGTAGGAAGGATTCTACTGGAGAAACTCCCTCCCTTTTCTGTAGTTAGGGTGCTAACCATGTTGCCTCCAGTGAATACTCTTTCCCACCCTAGAGCTTTGCTAGTCTAGACAGCTAAAGAAATTTAATGTCTTGTAATACATGTGGTAATTACTGATCTCTCACATAGGCTGAATGTCTGGCTGCAGTATAGTTATATAGTTAGTATGGTTTTCTGAGGTTAGAAATGTTTGGGAGTGGGTCCTCTTCTCCCTTTTGCTCATCCTTGCAGCATCCTTGTATGAGGAGCAGGGCTGTGATATTTCATCTTGTTTCGGGCTGTTTAAAGGAGTAGGAGTTTTAGTCTTCTATTCTGTCTGTTGTGGTTTACCCCAGCTGGTAAGTACCACACAGTCCCTCACTCACACCTTGCTCTGTAAGAGAGAGGTGAGAATCAGAAAAAAGGGTAAAATCTTTTTATGGGTTAAGATAAGAACAGTTTAATATTTTAATTAATGTGAAATGTAATACTAATTGTAATGACAGTAATAGTAGTAATGGTAATGAAGAGGGGAAAGAGAGGGAAATAAAACCCAAGGAAAGGAAATAGTGCTCTCCACCCACTGTCTGATGTCCAGCCCCTTCCCAGGCAGTGATTCATGGCTTCTGGCCAGCTGTCCTCAGTTGATACACTGAGCATGATGTTCTGTGATATGGAATATCCCTTTGGCCAGTTTGGGTCAGGTGTCCTGGCTGTGCTCCCTCCCAGCTTCTTGTGCAACTTGTCACTGAATGGTCCAACAGGGAAAACTGAAAAGTCCTTGACTTAGAGTAAGCAAGCACTTAGCAACAACCCAAACATCAGCTTACTAGGAAGAAAAGTAACATAATCCCTGAGAGAACCAGGACATTGTCCTTTCTAGTGTGGGCTTACCTTTATGAGCCAGGTGGTTAGGAAGGTGGTGGGGAAGCCTGTGTACACCTTTGGAGTCAGGGTTCAAGTTTTGCAGATGGCTGTGAGCTAGTCAGTGTTCTCTTGTCTATCTAATTAAGAGAGGCTTGGTACTCAGAAACAGCAGTTCTGTGTGGTAAAAGTTCTGTGCTTGAATATTCTCTATACCCCTGTTACCCATTTCATTTGCATGGGTGTTTGCTGAATTGTGGTTTAAAAATTTAAGAAGGGAACAGCTGCTTCTTCAAAACAAGTACCTGTCTCTGAAAACCCTGTACCTTCCCTGCAGGAATTACCAATACCTTACAGAGAGACCTGGTAGCTTGCACACACTCACAAAAGAAAGGAGATGCAGACATGTTCTGTGGAAGGGGAGCACATTCAGCCTGTCTCCCAGCCTGTTAGACCTGTTTCTTACAAAGTTGATCTCTAGGTTGTCAGTATTTACTGATTAATCTGTTGGGTGCTCTCTTGTCAGGCATCCCTTGGTGCCACTGGCACTTTGTTCAGTGCTTGAGGGAGTGTGTGGATTGCCAAGGAGTGGGAATATTTCAGCCTGAATTTTTAAGCCTTGACATCTGATCTTGCTGCTCAAATACACCTCCCCATAGAAAGGATGCTAATGAAGAGCACAAGGTCAGGGTTTGAACTGTACAGAGTGCTCTTGTCTGGAGTTGTGTCAACACTTATGCTGTCTTAAAATCTTTTTACTCCTCAAAAGGAAAGCTTCCATGGAATATAGACACCTTGATTTCTGTTTCTAGCATGGCTGTAACCGTGGGTTTAGGCAGTTGGAGCTATTTCTTCAGCAAGAGCTGCTGAAATCTTGCTGATTTCTGGTGAAGGACTGACCCCACACATACACTTGTAGGTTATTTCCATTAGGGCAGTCAGAAGAGACTTCAGGACAAGTATTGGTGCACCATAGTCCAGTGCTGCACCTGCCGAGATGTCATAAATCCTGCTGGAGACACTCCAGGCTTTTCCTTCTCCCCTGTGTGCAGCTTGTTTGCTGTATGTTCCTAAGGTCTTGAGGAATTACACTGACCCTCCTTTCTCCTTCGGGTTTCTTCAACCTCACCATCCTCTGTAGAGATGCACACTGATGAAACAGATTGAGCTGATGAGTTTTTACCTTGTTCTGTAGCAAAACATTATTAACTGTTCTGTCCTGCTGCTTTGATTGCAGGAACATGCTAGAACAGCATGTTACGCATAATTTGCAGACCAGCTCTGTTGCCAGAGCCTCCGGCCTGTGTGAAATTAGCCTTGTTCTTGAATACATTTTCCCTGTCATGAAATCTGTATAAGGTGTCCTAATGCCCATTTGTGTGAGTTTCTCCTGCCCATCATCAAAAGGGATGAGCACAAATATTGATCAGTCTTCCCTCCCAAGAAGTTCTATAGCCAGCGGAATGGGTGTTAATTGCATTTGCAAGTGTGAAGCTCCTGAGGGAATTGAGGGGTCTCCTCCAGATCAGCTTCTTTGGCGATGAGAGGTGTCAGACTTGTGGTCCCTATTCCACTGTCTCTTGTCTCTCCAGCAGGACTTCACAAAATTGCATTTACCACTACCTTTTTGCAACTCATCATCTCTGCAAATTCTTGAAACTCATTTGGGCTGCTTTTCCATCCTCCCAGTCCTAAACTTGAAGAAATTAATTCACTGTGGGCAGTTGAGCATTAGCACCTTTCAAACACCCCTGCATGAAGTAGTCATGGAATAGGGAAGAAAGCTCTTACTTGTGGATGAACTGATAATGACTTAGATAGGAGGAGATTTTCAGCCACATTCTTAACCATTTCTAGTCATTTTTAGGCCATACTTTTCCCCTGCCTGTGTCTGCTGCCTTACTTCTGGAGGATGGTGCTACAAAGATATGATTGCTTTTGCCGGGAGGGTACCCATGGAATTGCAGAAGGGAATTTTCCAGTAGCCTCTGAAAAGAAAAGTGCTGTTGCCTGCTGAGTAAGGAGCAGTCTCCTTTGATGGTCCAGATGAGTTATGGTGCCTTGTTTTGTTTTACAGGGGTTTGCTGGGTGGTGCAAGGGGTGTGTTCCCAGCAAACTTCAGGTAGGGTGTAAGACATGGCTCAGAGCAACACCTCTGCTTGTTGTGACAGAAGTGAACAGCAAGCTCAAGCAATGCCAGGTACTCCTCATTACAGGTGAGGGGAAAGTCTAGGATGCACCAGAAGTATTGACAACGTGTACAACTTGTCTGGGAGTTTCTGATGCGGTGAAGTCTGTCTCTGAAACCTTGGAGGGTGTGCTTTTCTGAAAAGAGCATGTTTTCTGAGCCTCTTACCTTTCTGCATACAGTTTTCAGATTTTACACATGGATTTTCATATGGAACTGCTCCTCCTTTTGATAAAGGGGAGAGAACCGGGGAACTGAAGTGCTCGTATCTTTGTTCCCTTCTCTCCTCTCTTCCTTGATCTTGATCCCTGATCACCCCCAGCACCCTCTGTGCATACACCATCTCTCCTCTCCTCCTCACCCTAAGCAGTGTGACCTGAGTGCATCAGACACCAGGCCAGGTACCAGTCTTATTTGTGCTCCTGCAGATGCATCAGGCAGCAAGGGCAAGTGGTTCAGGTTGACTGTTATATCCTGGAGCAGTCTTGGGTTTTTTGATTAATTAATACTTTAAAAGTTTACAAGCCTGCTTGCAAGTGAAGTGCCTGCTGTCAATTATTAACCCTCATGGCCAGTACAGTGTTACTTACTCCTTGGTGAGGAGCTGCTCGGCTTCATCTTTCTGAAAGAGATGGTGTGGAGGAAATGCCATTGGGTTGATCTGCAGGGATTTCGTTTCTTGTTGGCTTGTCTTTCAAAACCGACACTGCCCAGAACTCCAAGAACCGTATGCACTCCAGCCTACCCTGTACTTAGGGGGTTTGTCATGGAATTTCTGTTCCACTGCTCTCCCGCCCTATGAAGTGCCTGTGTGTACCACCCACAGAGACAGATGGCCTCCCTAGCTGCTGAACAAACTTTGTGGCCATGAAAGTACTTTTATCTTTGAATGCTGAAAAAAATATCCATCCCTTCAACTTTGATGTCTGTTACTTGTGTTGGATGATGAAATACAAATATCTGCAAAGACATGAGCTGTGTGTCCTTTGGGGGAAAAAGAAGAGGCTCACATTTTGCTAAGAGGACAAGGAATTGTGAATTTACAGTTCTCATGTAGCACAACAAGTAAAATCTAATAAATATGGAAGCTTATTCCAAACTCTACCCTGAAGAAGTAAGGAAAAGTTAATAAGGAACTGTGTGGTAGTAGTAGAAATGTATTTATTTTTATTTATTAATGGCAATAAAATTGAGGGCAATATTTTCACTTACAACTTGATTGCCCCTCCAGTACATGCGTAAATGAACTTTAGTGCTTAAATTTCTTTTGTTCAGTGTGGGTCAAGTGGGGACATCAGCTGACACTGTGGGGAGAGTTATTCCCTGGCTGACAGAAAAACAGCTTCCTGGCACAGCCATAATGACCCTTGGCTGTGGTTTGAAGCTTCGGGCTGCTGACTCTGGCTTGCATTCCTCTAGTCGTGGTGGAGAGTTATCTGCATCCTTGCTGGGGCTGAATTTTTTCTCAGCTTGGAACTGCGGGTCATGTCCCTTTGGCCCCAGTGTTGTTTGTAGGGTTGCTGAGTGCTGATTATGAAATCAGGTGGCTCTTGCTTGTGCAAAGCTAGCTGGGGTGGAACTTTGTAAGGGATGGTGTGTGGTGAAGGGATGCTGTGCTGGGAGGACTGGGCTGTAGTTTGAGAGTTGATACCCCTCTGTGTGCTAAGGTCTTCTAGTGGCTAGCATGGATGCAGCATCTTCAGGCCTGTCTGCCTAGGCTTTCAGGAGAATAACACTGCCAGGTGTTTTAAGAGGAATCTGAGAACAGGTAAAAGCTGCTGTATTGACTTGAAAGACAACCTCTTTCAAAGTCTTTAATCCCATCCCCACCTGGGAGTCAAAGAAGCGATGGTCCTCTTTCCAGAGAGAGCACCTGACCAGGCAGCTGTAGGATCAAGAGCTAAATGCTGATGTTTCATGGATGCAGCATCTAAATGGAAAATCTTATTACAGCACTGTAGTTTAGCTGCTGGTAGAAGCTTTAAACACTTTATTTCATTGGAATTCAAGCTGTATTCATAGCTTTGGCTTGAAAGAAGCACCTTATATCAGCAACTAACCTCTTCTCCCACCCTCAAAAAACTACTAACAAAAAGCCCCACCCTTAGTTACTTCATAACTATTAATGTAGATTGAAGAATTCCTTGGCTGAAGACTGTCCTTATTATAAGCACGAATAGACTTTAAATTATCTTGTGTAAATGCAGACGCTTTACAAACTTTTTACTATACCTGCCAGTTCCTACATATACTTTTTTTCATTTGACCTCAGACTACTGATCAGAGGCATAGCGTGCATGTGTGCTGGGAAGAGGAAATACATTGCTGTCATGGTTTATGCTGCTCCCAGGAACTGAAAATGGTAATCCAGGGTCCCATATGTTGCTGGCTTCTGCAGGGTTCATGGGTGCTTGAGCAGGACACAAACTTGAGCTGGAAGCTGACGGATGTCATGTAGCTCAGGGCTTGGGGGTGTCTGGTATTTAATCTCTTGTGTCTGTACTAAGTGCCTATCTCAGCTCACTCTTGCATGCAGGGTAAGCTCATGATCTTGCTCCTTACTCCTGTGTTCAGAGGGTAAAGCACACCTTGGTATTGTTCTGTCCTCCGACTTGTCTCTAAATCCTAAATACAACTTCAAATGTGTAGAAACCTTTTTTTTAGAGGTTACACCTCCCTCAGAAATTCTCGGTACACCCCTCAATTGCGTAAATGTTTGATCATAGTTCTGCATCACTTCTTAAGCTAATGCTGCTGCAGAAAAAAATCCTGTCAGCAGCCTGATCCTTTCTCACCTCTCCCAAATATCCATGTAGTTTTACAGTTTGTATGTATTTTTCTACCTGGATTATTTTGCTCAGTTTCATTTCTGCTATTAATTTCATATAGTCTTCTTAACTACCCTTGTGGTGTTTATTGTTTTACAAAGGCTTTTGGTGGCAGAGGAAAGGTTTGGTGGAGCTGACAGAAAGATGCAGGATAGAGTTCTCTCATGGCCATGGTCTGATATTCAATTTGCCATTGGCCAGGCCCCCCAGATGCCTTTCTGTGGCACTGCTTTCGAGCATCTCATTCCCCAGTCTGTCTGTACATCCAGAATTGCCCCATCCCAGGTGCAGAAACTGCCACTTTCCCTTGTTGAACTTCACATGGTTGGGAATTGCCCAGCCCTGCAGTTTGTGCAGGTCTCTCTGCAGGGCCTCTCTGCCTTCAAGGGTGTCAGCTATTCCTCCCAGTTTTGTATCATCTGCAGAATTGCTTAGTATCCCTTCCAGTCCTGTACCCAAGGCATTTATGAAAATGTTGAAGAGCACAGGGCTGAGGATAGAGCCCAGTGGAACCCCACTAGTAACAGGTCTCCAGTCTGACGTCATGCCATTCACTATAACCCTGTGTGCCTGACCCAGTTGCTCACCCATCATTATGATGTGTTTACCAGCTGAATGACGGACATCTTGTCTGGTAGGATCTTGTGTGAGACAGTACCAAAAGCTTTGCTGAAATCCAAAAAGATTACACCAACTGGCTTCCCTTGATCAGCTAGCTGGGTTACCTTGTCATGAAAGGAAAGGAGGTTTGACAAGCAGGACTTTACTCTCATGAAGCTGTGTTGGCTGTGAGTGATGAATGTCATCACACTTTCAGGTGTTTTTCAATACCTCCCAGAATAATCTTCTCCGTCACTTTACAAGGCACTGAAGGGGTACTGACAGGCCAGTAGTATCTGGCATCCTGCTTCTTGCCCTTCTTGAAAATTGGGACAGTGACTGCTCAAAAATCCTAAAGAGAGGCTTTGCGATGACATCTGCCAGCTCTTTGAGTATTGCATGGATGCCACTCAGGCCCCATAGATTCCCGCAGTCTGCAGGAGCCATCCTTGGTGGGAAAGGCTCTGTCTGCAAAAGTTTATTCCTCTGCTGAGCCTTGGGGAAAGGAGAGCCTCCAGTCCTTGCTTCTCCTGCCCAGTCCATCTGACCTACAGGGAACCAGCCTTGGCCCAAACATGACGGATTGGTCTTGAGCACCTCAGGTCATGTCCTTGAAGACTAAGAGGTGGACATGGTGCACAAACAGGTGGCAGCTTACTTATATGGGTTTGGTTTATAGTCATATCTTTAGCTGTGAGACTGGACTTTGTGAATTATTATCTTGAGTCATGCGAATCTCCTTCCACAGGGCTCATTCGCCTCAATAATCTGCTCAGCTGTGCAAATGTTAACAGTAAGATTGACTTCAGCAGTGTCCCTGACTCTCCAATTGGTCATGGATCTCTGTCAGTTTTGGTGTGGATAAGTGGATCCCTTTTGGCTGCTGGCAGCTGGATGCAGCACCCACAGTGCCTGGGGAAACCAACTTGTCCCTGCTTTGTCAACAACTGTGTATTTCTGGGGTGCTTGTGTCTACCATGCTGTGTAGGTTTGTGGGGAAAGCTCAGCAGTAGCTTCTTGACATCACCTTTTCACTTAAGTTGTCCCCTTTGTGTTCTTCTCTCACTGCTTTCCTTCCCAAACTTCTAGTTTGCTCGATAGATGAAAAAAAGCCTTTCACAGCTTTGGCTTTACTTCAGTGTGAGCAGATGATAGCTGGTGGTTTGCTTATGGTTTTTTTTCTCATGAATAAGGAAGATAATATTCTCATGAGCTCACATGAGGGTATCCCCACTTCTTGTCAAAACCATATAATGGAGACAAATGTTTGATATGCTAACAATGCCCTTGGAAAACTTTCTGAGCTCTAGCTCCTAGATCCAATAGCTGCTGCTCTCCAGGTCCAGATAAAGTAATAGTGGCTCCTGAGGGTGCTGGGTTGGGCTTGAGGTGTGGATGTCTGGCCAGGTGTTTTGGTTTACTGAGGTGTCTGGGACATGCCAGATACATGGCAGGACATGGGCAGCTCCTTTGCCTCTCATGTTTCCTGTCTGTGTTGCAGCAGACCCTGGAGCAATGAGATGCTGGTAGCAAGTGTTCTCTTTCTGTTTGGTGAGGAAGTAGGGCCTTCACCTGTTTTAGTGTGTTGTATGGTGTCAAAGGCAAGTGAGTAGATTGAGAGCTGTTGGGGCATCTGCATGGGGTTATTGGTGTCTGAGGAACTGGCTGAATTGAAGCCCATTCAGGCTGTGTGCTGGTACCCTAAAGACTAATTAACTTCATGAGGTATCAGGCTTAGTAGTTTCTCAGAAGGAGAACTGCAGTGGGAGCATGCCATTTGTTTTACTGGGGTTTCATAGCAGCTGGCTAAAATTTTGTGCTCTGTACTTCTGTAGCTGGCCTTCTTAATGCTGGCCTGGGAGTGCTCTTACAGGATTCCTCAGGAAGGCTTAAGTAAGTAGCTTGTTTGGTTTGTTTCAGGTAAAGGAGTTGATTTCCCCCCACCCCCCAAGTTTGGTCATACCCTCCTATAAAATCCTGTTTTTCAAAAATACTCACAGCTTCCCTTCAAAATTAAAACATTCAAATGTAACAGCAACATTAGTAGCAGACTTGCAGGAATCTTTTTAATCTGTACTGGAGGGTTTGGACTAGGCTTCTTTTGAGGTTTGAGGCAAACAAACTGAAAACCCAACCTGAAAATTAATTCTACTTCTCTCTCATTCAGAAAATTTCTATGTTGAATTCCTGCCTACATCAGCAGTGAACTATTGTATTTCTTAGCTGGTGTGTTCATTCTGATTTTTGTCTTGCAAAAGATGAGACTTAAAATGTCTGTTGGAGAGTGATGTGTCTTGGACTGCACAGGGCAGAAAAGGGGAGATCTGAGGTTAAAAGATCTGCGCTGGTGCTCTCCTTGAATATATAGCAGTCATATATTGTTCAGATGTTCAGTGTTGGATATAGATGGGGACACACTGAATTCCTGTCCTTTTTTTTTGCATGTTATTAAAAAGGCTTTGGGGGGGGAGAAAAGATGGAGAATGGGTCACCACAAAACTGGGGCAAACCTTCTGTGTGTTTGGGTTCCATATAAATTACACCATTAATGGATGGGTGTTCACTTCCTCAGGTACAGCAGCTGTGCTGCAGTCATGCTGACAAACTGCTACTATGACGAGGCTTTCTTCCCTTCTCTGATAAAGGTTTGATCTTGCAAATTCTTTTCCCTGCCTCACCGAATGCAAGAAGTTGGGTATCTGAAACAGTTGCTGTGTCCCAGTTGCCCAGTGCTTGTTCCAGGGAGGATGAGGACTTTGCTTGCCTGCCTTAGCCAAGTAGAGATCTCAGCTGTGATTGTCTGGCAAGAAAATGTGGTTTTCTTTTTCCTAGGAACTGCAGTCCTGTTCTGTTGACTGTACCAAACTGAAATGCTTTTGTAGTTATGACGATCAAAAAGGATTTTTCTGCTCTACTTGTTTGGCCACGGCTGCTGGAGAAGTTCCCTGTCTTGGTATATCTGCTGAGATCTGATTTGGCCTCTGTTTACTGGAGAGGACAGAACTGTAGCCAAGGCATTTGTGCTTTTGCCAGCACTGCAAATGGCTTCTGCATTACCTTGGTCCTGTCAGGAGCCTTGCTCCAAGGTATTGCTTAGGCAGGACAGAGAGTACCAAATCCTTTGCATCTTGCCAGCTCATGGCGCCTGGTGTGGCAGTGCTGCCTGTGCTGGGCTCACCTGTAGCTATGACAGGCAGAGCAGGGAGACAAGTCTGCATAGAAGATGGTGGCAGTCCCTTCTGTAATCATCTTCAGCTGAGATGTTGCTTTACTTTAATTTTACTTTAATTGTTTATTTCCAGTTTTATTTCTAGTTCTGGTGACTTTGCTCTGGGAAAACAGTCCAACAAGGTGAAGGACCAGAAACTTGAGCTCTAGCTCTGTGCCCTGGCAAGTGTATGAGAAAGGTAAAAAAGAGAGTTCTCTGGGACAGAGATGCGATTGTATGGCAAGGGAAGGCAGAGCATTACTCTGAACCTGTTAGGTGTGAGCTGACAACACTTCTAGAGAGTACAAAATGCTGTGGATGAGCAGCTCAGTGCCCCAGGAGATGTCAGCATCTCTTGCAGTAGGCAGACTTGATGCAATTCTATGCTGGAGACAGCTGGTGAGACAAAGCTGGCTGTCCTTGGAAGGCTGTGTTGCGGAATCTTTTCTTAGCTTTTCTTTGAGGTGCCAAACTTCCAAATTGACTGTGGCAAGAGTTTAATGTGCCCAGAGACCTTGGGTTGTTTTGGTGTTGTGTCTGTTTTGAAGAATGTTAAGAAAAATGTTTGGAGGAGAGGTGTCTGTGCTGGGAACCATCTCATTAAATAACTTCAGGCTTCCTCAGCCCTCAATTAGCACAGCAGTCATCAAACCTCTCACTATCTCTGTGTATTTTAGGTGTGTGTGGCTCACTCTAAACCCTGATGCTGCAAGTTCTGCATCTATAGCAAGAACGCTCTGGTAGCAAACAGCTCAGCTCTTTCTGGATGTGTACACAGACAAAAGTATGCAACAGTGTGTTGCAAAAGTATGATTCTCAGTGGCTGCTGGTGTCTGGTCTAGTACCACGACAAACTACATTTCTAGCTTAGCGGGAAAGCACAAAACTGCCAAAACCATGTGAAGGACAAGTGCACGGAGGTGTGGCCTCACTTTTTAATCTTTTTTTCTCTCCTTATTTTTTATTTTTATCACCAATTTCCCACCACTTCATAAAACTCAAACCCCTTTTCCTAGAAACCATCAGTGTCCAAAGCCAGTATTTTGATGATATAAACAGGCTTTTTTCCTTGTGCTTTGCTTCAGTATAGTACTAGCCTGTTTTCCTAGAAATCCACTAAGAAAAGACAATTTTGGTATTGGTGTAGTGTGTCACAGAAGCCAAATACAAAGTCAGAATGGCCTCTGAGGCACAGTGCAAATATTCAAAATTTTTGTAGCAGCAAGTACTCAGACAAAACTGCTGTTGACTTACTGTTTTGAGTGAAAAAAATAGTTGCTGATTTTGTGTCACATAGTCCCCTCTTCCACTTCCTTGGATGCCCTGTAAAAGTTAATTAGTTATTGTTAGTAAAGGGCTCTGATGCCAAATGCCGCTTGAGGTACCCTGTGCTTCTGCTAGGTCTGCTCATTTGCTTTCCCTCTTGGCAGCATGCTGTGAGATATGGCCTTCTTCAGGGGAGTAAAAGTAATAATTAGAGACAAGCAACCCTCCAACAGCACAGAACGCAAAGCAACAAAGCATAGAGCCTCACTGACACTGCCTGCAAGGAAAATCGTGTTTCTATTAGGCTGCTGGATTGTACAAGAAGTTTTCTTCTCATGCCGTAAGTTTTGAATCTGAACCTTTGCATGGAAATTCTGATTGTGTCCTGATTTTTGGGCTCTGCCCTTGGTGGGGGTGGGGTTATAACTAAATGAATTTTTAGTGTCCTTTCCAACCCAAGCCTTTCTGCGATGGTTTCTCTGTTTCTGTGATACAACTTTTCTGTGTTCTGGTGGTTTGCTACAATGCCTGGAATATGCTGGGCTGGCAGACCGCCTGGATGGGACGTGAGGATGATCCTCTGACCTCTTTCATACCGGTGATTAAGTATCAAAACTCTGTTCCTTCTCTTCCTGCCCCTCCCCATTCTTTCCAGGCACTGAACAAAAGGAAAGCCTCGGCCCAGCTTGCTGAAATCTGGGGTGAATGAATGCAGTGACCGACATGGTGCTGAACTGTTCCTGAGACAGTGCTGCAGGCAGCTGCCTGTCCAGGAAGGCTGCCAGTTTCCATTCCCACTGGAGCTGCTATTTGGGTGGATAGTCGGCTTCCTGCTGCCCCTTCACCTTGCTCGCAGGGCAGTAGAGGGCCTGCCCTGCAGTGGGAAGCCAAGAAAGCCTGGATTACTGTCAGGAGACATCAGACTTCCTTGGCGTTTGCTTCACTGCTGCTGGCTCCTCCGGGCTGCTCTGGGTGCTGCCATGCCTGTGGTGCCCCCCTCCTGGTGTGTGGTGTTGCACAAGGGTGTTGAGTGCCCTTCTGCTATGCTCAGGGTACTCTGCCTGCTTGGGGCACCTGGGTGGGGCAAGGCTGGCTGTCCTGCACAGGGCAGGATGAGCTTCCCCTTGATGTGGGTGAAGAGGTTGAGCAGCACAGCTCAGGAGGCTCTGATTCGGCCTTTTCCTTGCTCTTGTGAATGTTTGTGACCCTTTTAATTTACTTGTCTGCAGCTTCTAATTTTACTTTTTTTACTGCAACAGAGAATTTGAAGAGTTGTAGTTAGTATCTGTCTTCTTAACCTGCCATGCTTGGGATGGACTACATGGGAGACAGAAATGGGCTGGTAGAAATTCAGGAAACTGATGTTTATTACATTTTTCTTCCACAGAGAGGACCTCTCTGTGTGACTGGGGTATCTTGTGTGGGACTGAGCCTGTACTGGATTTGCATCAGCAACAAATGCCTGGGCTTTAATTTTCAGGGCAATAATCGTTGCTTGCTGTGGTGTAAAAGCTTTGTTGTTTGGACTTGGTCATGCCAACAAATTGGTGGGGAAGGTTATTTAATGAGGAAATGGAAGGGATGTTAGGTGGGGAAAGCTGGCATCCTGATGATAATGCTGTTAGTGGGGTCCAGGGAAAATGTGTATGTGTAAAAATAAATTATTCTCTGCTGTCATGCATTGTGTTTTGTCCTAATAGAGCTAGTTGGGTCAGTGGAGCTCCCAAACATTTCCCACTGCTGGGATGGAAGTTCCAGTATTGTTTGAAATGAGTACAGTGTGTTAACAGAGAATAATTGTTCATTTTAATCTTCATGTTTTGAGTTGGTTCTGATTTTCCAAACATTGTGTTTTGTGATGAAACTCTATGGAGTTTCAGCTTCCTGAGAAGCGCAGATGGAAAAACTTGATAATGTTTGAATGCAGGCAGAAGGGGGAATATATGCTGCTGCCACATGATTACTTTTATGGAATTTTGTTTATGGGCTGCAGCAAATTCACAGTAGAAATCAGAAGCTTGCCAGAGTCCACCTGTTCTGTGTCAGCCTCTGTGTGTCTGGCAGTGGGTCAGTCTGTACTATTTTATTGAAGGAAAATTGTTTCTTTGATTAACTAGTGGCTCTTTATCACAAATCAGTAGCTAATTACAGAAATGGAGTTGCTTTTTACTAAATGTAAGGTGAGGAAATATGAAGGAATGGCACCAGAAAGGTAAAACTTCTTTAAGATGCTCTAGCTGGATCCAAAAGAGTTTTCTTCAAAAGCTAAATTCATAATCTCAGAGGTACACAGCAAATGAATGGTGATGTACTGTAATACTGACTGATGAA
Source organism: Erithacus rubecula (assembly GCF_903797595.1). NCBI lineage: Eukaryota > Metazoa > Chordata > Aves > Passeriformes > Muscicapidae > Erithacus > Erithacus rubecula. The sequence goes on from NC_136658.1 coordinate 23,277,776, forward strand.
GCTACTCAGTGAACAATCTGGTTTTGTTCTTTCTCAGAATCACTTGAATGGGCTGGTGTAACCTGGACAGTGCTGGGTCCAAGACAGAGACACAGCGCTCTGTAATCCACGTGACACAGGCACAATGCAAAAAACCAGGTTAACAAGGCATATATTAACTTAGTAAAGTTTGCAAAATATACAGGATTTGGCAAAGTTAAGTTAGAGGTGGGTGAAGCAGCTGTTGAGCTCTGCTGAAGGTGAACATTGGTTACATCGCCTTGGTTGATGTTAACTGTCTTAAGACATGAGGCAAGTAGCATGTTGTTACATTTGTTGAGAAGATGGTTTGTTCTCTGTTTCTGTGTTCTAGCTTTTCTATGTATTTGGTGCTACCTTTTCAGGTTGGTTTGTTTGTTACTGTCTCTATGAAGCTTTACTTTGGTAATTCTTTTCTTGCTGTTTTTCACCTGGTGAGCATTCTGCAGGGTTTTTTCCTACACTCTAATGTCTGGTTATGATGCTACTATAGATGTTTGAGTCCCACCCCCTACCTGGGATAGTGGCTTTTCGTGTGATTTGGGCTGTTTGAAAATGCTACTTGGTTGCAGATATTCCCCTTTTACATCTATGTGTTTCTCCCCCCATGGCTTAGTGAAAGTTTAGTGTGTAGGTGTTCATTTGAGAAGAAATTTCCCTGTTCCCAGGAACGCTGTATGTTAATTAAACTAGGGACGTGAAAATCTCCCTCTACCCTTACAAACTTACAGTTTTCAGTTCGAGGTGTAGTCAAAGGCTTGGTTTCAGAGATCACAGCAGGATCGGAGCTGTTATTTAAAGCAGAAGTTGAGTTCGAAGCTTTGGTGTTTTTACTTCCTGGTTCTGGTGGCTTTCTCTAGGTGTCCAAAGGCACTCCTAGTATGATGTCATCGGGGATTCCCCTCTCTGGGCATTTTTTGGCAAGGGGTTTCTGTGGTAACTCCAGGTGGAGGCATGCTTGCTTGCTGGGATGAAGTCACGCCCTCCAAAGGGTGGACTGGGGTCCCAAGGTGGCTCCTCCGAGACTGGACCATGATCGGGGGTACCACCCACAAAAGCTGGATGAAGGAGAGGGTACCTCCCACTAGGGCGTAGTTGGAGTAGGAGGCACGCCCCCACCAGGGCTGGGCCAGTGGCAAAGCCGCGCCTCACTGGGGCTGGGCCGGTGGTGGACCTACGCCCCAGGAGGGAGGCTGTGTTTCTTTATTCTTGCTGGTGGCCACGAGATTGCTGCCGTCTCTGTGCATGGAGTAAGTACATTTTCTTCCATGCTGCTATTAGATAAATCGACTTTTATCTCTTTTAGCAACTTTAAGATAGTGCTCCAGTTTTAAAGCCTTAATTGCATTTTTATCATCGTTTAAAGCAGCATTTAATATTTGTTCTCCAATTTTAGTGCAGTTATTTATATTAAATGCAGCTTCATTAGTTAGTTCTACCCCTTCACCTTTTGTCCATGATAATAAATCAAAAATTAATTTTTCTGTCAGATCATATCAGCAGTCACCAATTGTAACGTGGACAGTCCCTGTCTGAGACAGAGACACAGCACTCTGTGATCCATGCTACAAAAGCACTTTATTGTTCTCAACAGTAGCTTAAATACCCTTCTTAATGTTCCCAGCAAGCACTTGTGATTGGTTCAAAGTTCAGGCTACCCAGCTCTCTGACCGATAGCCTCTAGAGCCAGGCAGGAACTCATTGGGTCAAATCCCTGTCTGGTTCCGAATCTTCTCCTATCACTGTTCCCTGGAAGCCTGTCTATCAAGCCAGACTGCTTCTCCCATGTATGGCGGAATCAATTGTCCAATACAAGCCTGCTTGTTCTGTGACAGGCTGGCATCTGTGCTTAATTCACTGATTAGTGGGAGTGTGGCAGCTGTAGAGTGAGGATGGTGGGCGGGTGGGTGTGCATGTCTGTGTGTTTAAATTACTTGGGTATGGTGCAGAAGTTTGATATTAGCTTTCCTGATTTGAAAGACAGGTGTCTGCTAAGAAAGGCAAGCTGAAATTTTTGAAGTTAAGGGGCTCTCAGCCAAAGTTATGGGAATAGGAATAGCAGTTCTTTACTAGGAACATTAAAATAGAAACACAGTATTACAAAGAACAAACTCAAAACACTGATGGAGTCAGAATATAACCTGACACCCCATCAAATCATAGTGTTGGTAGCAATCCCATTAAATGGTGGCTACAGTCCTCCTGCAGTGACAGATGTGGTCCTGCAGGGACAGATGTGGTTCAGCTGAAGCAGTGGTCCTGAAGAAGGGTGCAGTTTTCATCCAGAGGTGCAGTGATGATGTGGAAAGGTCTAGTTTTCTTCTGGAATCCAGTGGGGAAAAGGCTGCTTTGGTGTTCCAAATCTCAGTTTTTATCTAGGTAGGAAAGGCTTGGTTCCTCCCCCTGGCTGGAGGGGGATGATGTAATTTTTTTTACAATGGGATGATGTAATTTTTTCAGTCATGCAGTGGGACTCAATGGCCCATTAACAGACAATATCTTCCTGGGGGAATGATGGTTTGTGGAAAAGACAAAGATGACTGCCCCACCTGGTTTTAAAAGATGGCCTATTAGCAGAGAATATCTCCCATGGAGATAAGGATCACTGCCCCACCTGGTTTCAACAGATCGTGGTAGAATACATACTTTTGATCACATCCTGTATTGCAACCTCAGACATTAGCACAAAGCAGAGGAAAATTTAAATTGCTCTTCCAGGAATACAGGCAGAATCTTCAGTAGCACTGAATTTAGGGCTTAATTTGTAAATGCCTTCTTTTCCCACCTTACTGTCCTTGTAATGTTTTCTTCCTATGTTGTAACATGTGAGAACACTTTGGTGCTTTCCTCCGTAGAGGTCTTGTTGCTAAGTGACCTTGCCAATTCACTAGCAACAAATGTGTTGGCAGTTGTTAATTTTGAGTGCACAAAAACTATTTTTAGTGTGGGTCCTTAGCAAACTCCAATTGGCTGAATGGGTGATCTTGGTGATTTGCTGAGAGTGTAGCTGCCAGTTGAGTCGAGTGCTGCGCTGAGGCACAGAGCCAGAGTAGCATGGAGAGAGCTGTGTCCTTGTCCCTCATTTTTAAACACCAGACCTCGGGCTTGTTTTGAAATGCTGCCCTATTTGTCGGTAACAGTGCCTACAGTCATCTCTCTCTCTCTCCGTTGTCAAAATGATAGCATATGAAGATACCTCTGGGTTGAGCCTTTCCTGCTGCCTGGCATGTGTATTTTGCTCCCATGTGTCATCATTTTATGTAAAGGCATCACTTCAAAGGGATGGAGGTAGTGTCACTGCTCCTCTTTCTGTCCCTAGCCAGGGATTTAACAAGCAAAATTAGGCAATCCTGTCTCTGGCAGCCATACTCTTCAGGCAGCGATCTTATCTTGCTGTGAAAGTGGAAGAGATCACACTCTTGTCAGTGCTGGGATGGAGGAGGTCTGAGGAGCTGCAAGGTGGGGCTGGATATGACACAGAAGGAAAAGCATCCATTCTGAGCTGGTCCCTCCATCCAAGCTGGCCAGCTACAGCAAAACCCTTGTGGTGTTCTGGTCAGCCCTGAGTAAGGTCTCTGCAGCACAGTGTCAAGGTGGGCTGAGCTCTTGTTCTGTAATTTCCCGTGCTGCAGGCAGCCTAGTGCTTCACTTTATGTGCTGCCCTTGTTTAGAGATTTCCTGTCATCCTATTGAGCTGAGGGCAGAGATTGCATCTCAAATTAATGTTTAGGTCCTAGAGAGTAAGTAATATTCTGTGTATTGCACGGTCCTGTAGGCATGACTACTGTATTCCAAGAAATATCACTATTCTTTCTTCCTTTCTAAAATATATTTTACAGAAATAGAAGAGCTTGTTTCGATCTGAGGGGATTTGTCTTGTTTTGTTTTTTCTTCTTTCCCCAGCATCCAACGAGCTGCACTGATGGTTCTGGAAAATTACTACCGAGATTTCACAGTTTACAACCCAGCCTTGTTAACAGCCTCCAAATCCCGAGCAGCCAAGCACATGGCTGGCCTGAAAGTCTACAATGTTGATGGTAGGTGAGGTAAAACGTAGTCTCTGAGACTGGGTGCGATGGGAAGGGCTGTCTTTGCTTTATGCTTTGTTATGCAGACATTCTCATCTTTTTGCTTTGCCAAATCTTTATCTCTTGGTGGAAATCTTCGTAGCAGTGCTGAGTTTGCCAGTTCCAGATGACTTTACAGATGTGTTTAGCCCACAATAAGGCTTTTGTCTTTGCCGGGTGAAATGGCCATGTTTTGAGTCGGCCTTAATTGTCATGTGGCTTGACACTTTTCAGCCCCACTACTTGTTTCAAGCAGCCTCTGCTTTTTGTCATCCTTGGGTCATCTCTTTAGCTGTGATAGTACAATAAACACAACTTTTAACTTAAGTGAGTTCCCCAGTCGTTTATTGTGCTGCTTTCACATGCAGCCTTCAGGAAAGAAAAGGATCCATGGGTATAAGCCAGCAGTTGCTGATGAAAGTGATGCTCATCAGCCTGCAGCCTCAGCATTAAATGAGCTATGCCTGGCTCACTCATGGCCATGGAAATTCAAACACAGATAACATTGAGCTTTGTTGTTCTACAAACTGTTTTCAAGCTTTGGGTCTTTTGAAAATAGCATGTATGCACTGATGGATGAATATGTGGCTGTTCAAAGCAGGGAAAACTGCACTTAATTATTTGACACTCTTAAGGCCTATTAGTGAAAGCCACGATCGTTAAAGCAGGGTGTGCCCAGCAGCCTTTATAGAGATGCACATTGCTTCGAAAGAGTCAAAGTTGAGTAGCAAAGTTTTTATGGTGAAGTTTTTATGGTGAAAGATGGCTGAAGTTGAGTGACAAAATGTGATAAAGGTATATCCTGCCCATGAATTTGTTAGCATTGAAGGGCTTTTAGTACTGAGAGTTGGTAAGAGGAGACTGAAGGGACTTAGCTGGGCAAGGTGGCTCTGTGTGCATGGTGTGGAGACTGGAATATGAAAAATATTTGTTACATGGAAAAACATGAGATGTGATCATTTTGCATTCAATGAAGTTTCAGTGCCTTATGAGTGTGGAATATTTTGTTTTCATTTTCCCTTTTGGTTGGTTTCTTTGTTTGGATTTTTTCATTTTTTGTGAGTTTCAAAGACCTTATTCTAAAGGCTTCTCCAACCTCATGCACATTCCTGAGTCCATAACATTAATTGGAGGTTTAGATTCAGTGAGATATTCCCATCCTCACTGAGGAAGGGGGAAGTGAGGGAAGAGGGAGGACAGCTTGCCCATCATGTGTCCTTTGCTGCCTAGAGTGATGCTCTTGGTTGTGTTGGAGAGGGGAAGCAATCAGATATGCAAACAGAAATGGTCTGCAATTTCTGGAGGTAAAATCATTCATTCCAACTGCTTGGTCTCAGTGAGGCCTGGTGTAGGGAAGGTGAGGGCTTCCTGATCCCACAGGTGTCAGCACACTATTCAGACCCTACAGCCTGCCAGACTGCCGGGTATGCCATTCTGATTACTGGCTTGTCTTCTCCTCACTGCAGTATCTTTTCAGAAGATGGTGTGCTCTCTTTTTCTGCAACATCTATTGGAGCAGTGGGACTCCCAAGCTCAGAGAAAAGACTGTCAGTCTGGTAGTGTGTGTGGCTCAAAAGCTGCTAGCTCATGAGGCTTCATTAGAAGAGAAGGAACCAGAAGCAAGCTGCTGATGTGGCTGGCAGGGCTTTCCAAGTATCAAGCTTTTGAGCCTGCCAGGGCCTGGAAACTGCTGCCTTCCCTTCTGGGGTGGTACTAGTTGCCTGGTCTGTTCTGTGTACAAAGGCTGCTGCCTTTGTGGACATGGAAATCTCAGGCTTTGAGGCATGTCCTTAAGAAGATTCAATCCATCTTACAGAGCAGTGTAGTTCTGGTTGCAGCTTACCCTGGCAGCCTCACAGTCTCTTCTACTCTTCTTGTAAAGAGACAGTAATGCTATTAAGGCAGCCTAATTTGTTTACAGCTTTTGTATTTGATACAGCAGCAGCCAGGAAAGGAAAATATTGCTGTAATCTCTCTTATGAGAGTGGGGAGGTCCATCTTCAGTTTGGGTGCTAGTGTCTGCCCTGAGTCAAAACCTCCATTTCAGGGCTGTTAAACAAAGTCTGAAATGTTTAGACTCTTAAAAAGCTATTTGTGTGGGTGCTTGATCTTCCCACTCCTGAGTTTCAGGCTTCTGTCTTGGAATCTGGTTTGGGCTTTTTAAGAAAAAAATTAAAGAGTTGCTATTGCTTGAGCAGAACAATTTTGAGCATGTCTGTGCAATCGATTTGCTTTAAGCACTGCCAGCTGAGAGTGTGGGCTTTCAGAGCAATTTGGCACAAAAGCAGCTTTTGGTGGCTTAGAGGCAGTCCTAGACTACCACTTCTCTCTGAGTAAACCCACCTATGTCCTCTATCTGAATAGAAGGGTTTGTAAACTCTTCTGGGGCAACCTTTTTCCTCTTGCTACCTGAAAAACCAGAGCTGAGGGCTTCATGGGAGAGCTGCAGAACCTAGGACTGTATTTTAAGGTCAGTAGTTAATATCTTGTAGTAGACAGTTTTGTGGACTGACTGGGTGTTATAGAGCAGATGGCAGCTTCCCTTTCCTGTGGCTGTGTAGGATCCGTTAACTGCAGAAGCTCTAATGGCAGATGCTGCTCAGAGTGCCATGAGATGCTGCTACACATAGAGACCCCATCTTACCCTGTTGCGGGGCTGCTGCTGTGACAGCATCTGTCCTTCTGGGAAACTGTGCTTTGTCTAAAGGTGACCCTGCTGTCCCCTGCATCCTGTTTCTTCTTCCTGTGAAGAACTGTCTGGAGTTTGGCATTCATTTATTCATCTCCATATCTCATTATGTTCTTGTATTTGTCTCTCTCTTCTTTCCAACTTCTCACTTTTTGTGCTCTCACACTGTCTTGATGCTGAAATGTGATATGCTCCAGCTGCCCTTGCTTTCAAACTGATAACATATACAGTGGGGGGGTAAGTTGCATCCTTGGCATGTTCACCTCACTCTGCCTTTGTGTATATTGTGTGAGACCATTCATTCAAACTAACTTCCCTTGTCCACGTGTTAGAGCACTCTCTCTAAGCCTGTGCTGCCTTGCAGGGTTTCTACTGGAGCTCCTGAGGATTGGGGCAGAGTTTATAGTGCTGGCTGGGAAGGCTGGAGCTCCAGAGCACGTGTGACAGCTGCCATGGAGTGCTGCTCTGTCCCAGTGGCAGCCCTGTGGCACTAACACCACCTTGTCTCCTTTATGCCCATCCTTGCCCTGCAGGCCCAGGTAACAATGCGTCGGGGCAGTCCCGGGCCATGATCGCAGCTGCTGCCCGGCGCAGGGACTCCAGCCACAATGAGCTCTACTATGAGGAGGCTGACCATGAGCGCCGTGTGAAGAAACGCCGGGCAAGGTAAAGCTGCCCTGTCACGGGTGCTGCTGTGAAGCTTGACCACGTGGGGCTTGCCTATCCTGGAGGGTTGCCCCCAACCCACCATGAACCCACCATGTCTGTAAATCTGTCACAGGGAAGGAAAAAAAGCTTATGAAACCCAGGTACATAAAGGATGGTGACAGCTTGCAACTGGAATTATCCAAAGAACGTGCATGCAGCTGAGCTCACGTTTATGAGGCCAGTAAGCTAATGGAGTGTCATGGGTTAGGGAACAGTCCAGTGCTTGACAAGTCAGTAGTTACTTGCTGTAGGAAATCCTATTATTTTTGCCTGTACCCAGGCTTGTCAGCTGAAGTTATCCAGGGACAGGATCAGTGGAGGGCTTGGTGTTTCACATTCATGGATGAGGAGAATATTTGTGTTTGCAGGCTACTCATAGAGATAGTTTGACTGGCTTTTAGTGAGTTGAGGAGGAAAGACTTGACCACAAGCAGTTACATCTTATTTTTGAATATAGATATGTCTTCTGCCAGTCATACTTAGGCTGCACAGTTGATGCTTTGTTGAGGTGACCCAAGACAATGCCTCTGTTTGCTCAGGAGCCCCATTGCAGTCTGTAGTTAGCATACCTAACAGTCTGAGGCAAGTTGCTTATGGGCAGGCTCCCCTGAGCTGAGTTGTATTTGGAAGGAATGTGTCATAACTGGAAAGAGCTGGCTTGTTTTGAGTTTTCTTTTGACTGTTTCACTGAGAAAGTGCTAGCACTACATCCCCTCCTTGCCTGCTTCAGTCTGACCTGTGCTCTATAGCCTCTATCTTTTAGGCCCTCTCCCAGCCTTGGAGCAATAGGAACTTAAACTTGCCATTCTCTGAAGTGTTGCATCCGAACTTGGGCACATCTCTCATGCTTGCTGAGTTTGGTTAAAACAAATGCTTAGTCAGAGGGAAGCCATCAGTCACTAGATATGGCCAGATGTTTTAGGCCAGGAGTTCAAAACCACCTCCCCATGTCAAATTAAACAAAATGGGCAAGGGTCAGGGCTTCTTGTGCTGTTCCTCATGTGCAGTCTGAATGCAGTATGCTATACCTCTGCTTGTGGTGAGGTAGCTGCCCCTGACTTTTAGATGCATTGGATGTTGAGATCGTGTGGACAGTCATTGGTGACTTGAGAGGAAATTAATTATAAAACAAGTCTTGTCTGAAGAGTTCTCTTGGGTGGCTCTTCCATTACTGTTTTTTCATCACTAGCTGCAGTGCAGCCCCTCACTTGCAAGTTAGCCCAGTACTAAATAATGAGTGTCATAAGACATCTGTTCCCCTTTTATGGTGTGGTCTTGGTGTTTGCTCACTTGTGCCAACACAGGAATTCTTTGCAGAAGATGCCTTTAGCTACAGTGTTAGGAGTGAAGATGGAGAAGTGTTTTCACCCTTGCTGTTCAGTGGAGGGATGCAGGGCAGTCATTGGGCAGCATGAGCTCTGCACCAAGCTGGTGGAAATGGGAGCAGACACCAGCTTGTGAGCACTGGGTGTCTGGGAGCAGGCTGTGTCCTGGGTGACACTGGGGTGTGGTCAGCCTCCCCATGAGTGTTTGCCTGGCCTGTGCATCATGCTGCAGTCCTGTGTGCTAGGATCACTGTACTCAGACGTGCATTAAGCACAAGGACAGCTGTGTCTTGTTTGAGTCATGTAGCTGATTTTTATGCCGTGTTGGCAGAACCAGGTACAGTGCTCAGGGTTTTACAATCTTAATCCTGGTTTATGGCGATCAATTGCTGGATGGCTCGGGCAAGGAACGAAAAGCTGCTGTGTACCCTTCAGACTGTCAGTAGAGAAGATTCTGTGTAAATTGGTGTCAGGCAGTGACTTGATAGCAGATGGGAATAGGAGGCTTGTAAATCCTGACTCCCAGGCTCTGCCTTAACCACAGATGCATTCTACTTTTTGTTATGACTCTTGCTATCCTGATTTTTTTGCTGCAGGCTCGTGGTTGCGGTAGAAGAGGCTTTCACTCACATCAAACGCCTCCAGGCAGAGGAACAGCAGAAAGCTCCAGGAGAGATGATGGACCCCCGAGAAGCAGCCCAGGCCATTTTCCCCTCCATGGCAAGAGCTCTGCAGAAGTACCTTCGTACCACCCGTCAGCAGCAGTACCACAGCATGGAGAGCATCTTGCAACACTTGGCCTTCTGCATCACCAACAACATGACACCAAAGGTAATGAATGCTTTCGCTAACGCTGCTTCAGGAGGTGGGGAGAAGGGGATGGCACATCTGTGTGTGTGAGCAGAACAGAAAGTTATCAGGGGAGGTGAGTGAAGGCTTTCATAGCTGCACCCTCTGAATTGACCAGTGTGGTGTAGGTTGCATCATGTTTTGAAGGGAAGTAATATTTTCTCTGCATCTTTTTCTGTCTCTTTTTATCTGAAAGTGCCTCTGAGGTATTTGTTCTTGAATCCAATTCAGCGAAAGGAATGCTTAATAAATGTTTGAAAGGGTGGCTTTGAGTCACAAAGAGTTTTCCCAGCTGGCTTGTGGTAGCAGAATGATGCAGATAGCAGCCTGCAAAGGTCTTTTTTTGTTTTCTGCTCCCTCCACCTTGCTGCATTTTGGACTGCTAGTTATTGCCTAAATCTCTGTCTCTCTGGCAGTGTTTCTAATTAATGAGCTGCTTGATCAAACATAGTTTGCTGCTTCATGCCTAGACTGTGACTGTTGACTTGCAGACACAGGGAAGGACTGAATAATAAGGGAAGCAGGTCACACAGTTCCCCTCTCATCTCTACTTTCCCTTCTAAGAACACCCCACAATCCTAGGGAGGGGTCATTCTTGGATATTCACTCAGGACTTACTGCAACGAGCAGAAATGCCATCAAGAGATGGGGCTTAGCACCCTCTCACTGTGAGCCACCTGGGACCTTGCCCAGGTGTGGAAGGGGATTTCTGCTGCCATTAATATTGCAGAGAGACTTCAAAATACAAGTAAGGTCAAATGGCATTTTGTGTTCTGTTTTCAGTTTTGCACCCTCAGGCTGAAAATGTGGAGACAACTGTTTACTACCTTAGTTTGGCCTGAAGGAGAGAGCCAGCTATCCTGTCGATGACTATCTGGAACTGTAGTTTGGGGATGGGTTATGAGGCTAATAGTGGAGAAATTACCTCTGCTCTACTGAGCTGCTGCCAGATGGCAGAAGTCAGGGCTATAGCTTTGCAAACTTGCTGGGGTGGACTGAAAGAGGATCTCCTAATGTTTGTGTCCTGGGTCTGAAAAGCTGAGAGGGACTGGGGAGAAGATGCCTTCTGAAGTATGAAAACTGAAACAATTTGCAGCATGGCAAGCTCGCGGAGCTGTATTTGGGGATGGAAAGAGAGCAGGGTGAGTTGTGGGACAGGTGCTAATGTGTGTCCGGCTCTTGGCAGGCATTCCTGGAGCGTTACCTCAACCCAGGCCCAACCCTCCAGTATGACAGGGATCGCTGGTTCTCCAAGCAGTGGACGCTGGTCAGCGAGGAAGCGGTCACAAGCAGGTTACAAGACGGCATTGTGTTTGTCCTCAAGTGCTTGGACTTCAGCCTTGTTGTTAATGTGAAAAAAATTCCCTTCATCAAACTCTCAGAAGAGTTCATAGACCCTAAATCTCATAAATTTGTCCTCCGCTTACAGTCTGAGACTTCAGTCTAAGGGATTTTGAGGGTGGGTTGTTGGGAGATTGTTTTTGGTGATTTTTTTTCAATACTGTGTTTTTGGGTTTAATTTCCCCAATGCTGACTGAAACTGGCAGATGATGGACCAGTAATATTTGACCATCTGCACTTTATTTGGAAATGGGAGGGGGGAGTAGGGATATCTTATCTAGAAAGAAGTATGTTAAGAGGCAACAGGGTGACTTAGCTCAGTTAGCTCAGCCTTGGAGACAGAACAGGTTTTTTTCTTTGCCCCTCTTTCCAGGCATCCTGTAAATCTCATGCTTTCTCTGCACAGTTATGGTGTCAGAGATGTTGTTGGAGTGCTGCCTTACACCATTCACCCCTGTGCCCTTGTGTCTCTGCTTTTGCCACCTGTGGCTGCTCTTGAGGACTCATTGCTCACCTGTCCCTCACGGAAACCTCCTGGCACAGGGTGCCACAGTCCCTGCTCACTTGGGGAGGTGGGGATATCAAATGGTGGGGGTGTGAGGGGACTTTTTATTCTGTCTTCTTCTCCCCTCCATGTGCCTCTTGTGTCAGTGCCAGATCCATGGGCATAATGGGATGGTTCACCCTTTGTGAAATTGCTTGTCTTGAACTGGATCAGCCCATTTGCAGCTCTTCAATTTTTTTTTTCCTTTATCAGTGCTTGTTAGTGATGTTGTTCTTCATGTCATAGCTCCCTGTTATCTCTTCCCTGCTTCCCTCTGTGTCCTGCTTGTTAGCATCTTTCTCAGGCATGCCCAAGGCTTCCTGTTTCTGTCTCCTCTGTTTGGCTTTCTGAATGTGTTTCTCCAGGCACTGCTGCTTCATTTTGCACCTGCAAAGGCTGTATATTTGCACTGGGACAGGGTTAGTAAGTAGCTGGCTCCTCCTCAGATAAATCACAGACCCTCCCTACGTCTGACAGCCTCTTTGAGGGGAAGGGGGTGCAGGCAGGAATGTGCCCCTCCCTCTCTGGCCAGCTTCAAATGCTTCTGGAGAAAAGATGGGCAAAAACATTTCCCTCCTTCAGGAGAGGAGTTTGGGAAAAGCTGACCTCTGCCCCATTCACTTGCTTTGGAGAACTGTTGTGCTCTGGAAACACTGCAGTGAGTCCTTCCCCACCATACGCCTTCAGCTGTAGCTAAGAAATATCAAACAGTGCCTGAATGTTGAAAATCTGCCTGCCTTTCTTGGCCTTGCTGTACTGTGGGAGTTAATGCTCAGTGATGGGATCTGCTTCTGAGAGATGCAGTTTTGTTTGTGTGGCGGCCTTTGCCCACCAGTGCAGCTTTCATGTGTGAATTTAGTAACCTGAGTTTGGAAGGTTTGTTTTTAACGGTGAGCCTAAATAGGTGTCTGAAGTCTAATTGCCAGTACAGAGCACAGAGTGAGTGACTGGAGTCAGCTGCAAGGCTGGCATTGACCTGAAGGTCTCTTGAGACCCATGTGAATGTAAATGATCAATTCATTGTTCTCAGTCTTTTGCCATGCAAGTATCCTTTATTGAGCAGGACCTGGCCTGGCCTCCATGTCTTAACAAAGAAGGCCCTAGTTCCAGCAGTGTGTAAGTCAGTGCCTTTCATTGCCAGCCTTCACAATCTTCTGAGGAGGGCTGTGACAGCCCCTCCTGTCCATTATGGCCTTTCCCAGCCCTTCCCACAGCAGGCATGGGCTGGCTGGTGCCTACCACAAGCTGGTGGGAGGGAGCAGCAACCTTAAACAGGGATGCTGGGGATAGGGTAGGAGGGTCCATCCTCTTCCAGCTTCAGCAGCAGTGGAGTTGCATGTTCGACAGCACCTGTGGATAGTCCTCTTGGGATCAAGGGAGCACCCTGGGAAGTGAGGGTCCAGAGTGATGATTCCCCATCGAAGTCACACCTGCAGTTTCCTGTGCCTTTCTTACAAGCATGTGGTAGTCTCCTGGTTCCTTTTTAGTCCATGTAATGTGCCAGACATGGTTGTAAAGAAACTGGATGTCATGGTACAGGATGGGATTATGCCCTTTGCTCTTAAAGGATGGGAAGTAGGTGCTGTTTTCCCTTCTCTAAGCTCAGTGTTTGGGTTTTTTGGCAGATCAGGTTTTCTGGTAGTCTGTGTGGGGACTCCTTTATTGACTGGCCCTTGCAGTGTCTTACTTTGAAAAAACAGATTGGTTTATTCCTTTAAAAGAAAAAAAAATGGAGAACATATAGTATCTTAGCTCTCCTGAAGATACCTGCACCTGGCTTTTATCACTGGAAAAACCAGCATGGTGGGAGAGACTGGGAGTAGCTTGGGAGACTGTGGAGCACTTAATACCTGTGTGGAGGCTACTGCCTGTGGCTGAGTTGGCTCATTTCTGTGAAGCCAGAACAAGAACCACCTTGCCAGGGGCTTGGGTGTGCCATGTATATGAGAGCATCTTGTCACAGGCACATCTACAAAACTTTTTTACTTTCCCAGGATTTCCTTCCCCTTTCCTCTTCCCTGCCCATGAGGAAGGATTTTGTGACGGTATCTGCTCAGGAAATTAATGTCTTCATTTTGTTAAATCCTTTAACACATGGAGGAACAGACAGAAGCAGCATGTGCTCAGTCTGGGTCTGCTTCTTCATCTTTGTGCTGTGGTTCAACACTGCCTTTTCTGCTTGCTGCCAAAAAGGACACTGTCAACAGGGGCCAACTCCTACATTAAATGCTCTTCCCTATATCAGCAGCATGAATGCTTTGCTTGATGAAATCTGAAGGAGAGGACTCTCTTAAATGGTCTCTTTAGAGATGCAGCCTGCTTAGAGGTGAGGACAGACTGAAAGAGGAGTCATGATATCTGAATGTTCCCTATTATGGTATTTTTAGTGACATTTTTCAGGGTCTTTCTTGCTTCCCTTCTCCATGAAAAATCAGGGGACTACTGTCATACCTACCTCACTGGAGTGTTGTGAGGCTAAACTCAACTTGTTTTCAAGTGCTTTGAGATCCACAGTTGGATCTGTGGCATGTGTAGGAATTCAAACTGTATAAAAAGTACTGAGTGGTGAGTGCGGATTGGTTTAATTCTGTTTATAGCCAGCAAATGAGTAAGAATGGAGTCATAGGGAATAAAGCTCTGATCCAGTTCCTGCAGCCCTTACTTCTGCCAAGCTTGCCAAGAGCAGAGCATAAATACAACTTGTAGGATTTGCCAGCCAAGTGCAGGCTGTTCCTCTGAATGCCTCACCTACCCTGCACTGTCTCCTTGCACATATTTTCCTTCCTCTCTCCCAGTCTGGATGTTTGTACCTGGTTGGGAATTGTGAGGGGATTTATTAGAATTCAAGGATTTTTTTAAAATAACCCTGTTGGTGATGGAGTGGTCAGTGCCCGCTTTGGAGATGATCCTTGTCCTGGACATCCTTCACTTGAAGCTGAATCATTTGATAGAGTGCTGTGCTGCCCAGCCAGGAGTGGTGGTGCCCCACTCCTCCTCTCTTCCGTATTAGCATGTTTCCTGTAACTCAAGTATGCTGCTCAGATACTTTAAAGGCTTTGGGGTTTTTGCTTCAGATTTGTTACAGCCTAAATCCAAAGCCATGCTGAGATCTTGCAAAACCAGATGCAGCTGAGACTTTCAGGTGCTCCAGAGCAGATGGAAATGGCTGTGGGTTTCCATGAAGGCTGGCTTTTCTCTTTCCTGCCTGTAAATTGAAAGATTTTAATTTCTTGCAGCTTTCAGGAGTGTAGGGGCAGATATTACTCTTAACACTTTGCCAGTCCTGTAACGGGGCATGGCAGGTGTTATTATCACATCTGTTGACCTCTCACTGTCGTGCGGCATCATCCATAGGTGCAGATTCTGTGAGGCTATCCTGGGTCTCAGTGTCCTTTCCCACACCTGGAAGTGAGTGAGTAGCACTCTTGGAAGTGTAAGCATTGCAGCACCCCTCCATAGCATATCTTCAGGGTTGGGAGGTGCTGAGACTGCACTTGGAAGCTTGGAGGCAGTGCACAGTAAGGCTCAAATTTGAAGATCTGAACAAATCCCAACCCTTATGAAGCCTCCGGACCTTTTCCTTTGGGATGGGGCTCTCTGTGCAACACCTTTGGAATATGCTGAGCACAGCCAAAAGCTGTAGGGAAGAAATATCTGGAGCTGGTCCTGCTCCACAGACGTAGCTTTGAAAGGTCTCATTTGATATGTGCTCACTTCCAACACTTGCTATTGAAGAAACTGAAAAGATCTATAACTTGCTAAACATGGAAACCTATTCAAGCCAATTTCATCTTGCTCACCAAAACTTGTAATTCTGCCCTTTTGAAAGGATAGACAAAAGTCTTGGAATCTGTTGCAACAGTGCTGTTAGTCTGGTCCCAAGCTGGTTCCTCACTTGGGCTCTGCTGCCCAGCCATGTGAGAGCTGCTCATGAGGTGTGTATGCAGGTGTTTTTCTCATCCAGCTTGACTGTTTCTTTGTGCTTTTCCCCCTCTAGTGTGCACATTATACGTGTTTAAAGCCTCGAGCCAGACTTGGTGGCTCAGCGTTTCAGCTGTCCTTAAGAAGGAAGTGCTCTTGGAATTGAGCTGGTTTTAGAAAACAAAGAAAAAAGGACCACCCCCCCAAATTTCTGTTCTGAACAAGATGGCTTTGGGCCGTGATGTCTCCTACAGGAGCGTGCATCCTTCTGTGTTCAGGCTGCTGCCTCCCATCAACGATGACCAAAAGCTGCCATTTCTGACAGCTGTGAGTGGTGCAGGTTGCTTTGGGTCGGTCCCGAGCGGGGTCCCCACCGTGCCAGCAGTACAGCTATTGTCACCCACCCATCTGCATCCCTCCAACAGACTGCATTTTTTATCCCTGGTGCACATGGACCCTGTGGGCAGCAGGCAGCCATCCCTGATCTGGGTGTGCTCTGCCCAGGGAGGAAGGGGATCCTTCCTTCCCTCTGGCTGCTTCCCAGGCACCTCTCACCAGTGATAATGAATGCTTGGGAGTATCTCCTGTGTGCGTAGTGGGGAGATGATGTGGCTACTACCTGAACAGGCAAAACTGTGAAGGAATCTTACACTCTTCTGTGCCTGTTTCTTTGATTCAGCATTATTGTGTCTTGGGGAAGGGAGTGGGTGCAAAATGCCCTTTCCCCACCCTCCTTTATCACTGTGTAATACTTTTTCTACACACACTGTGTATAGTAAGAAGGGTTTTGCCAAGGTTTTCTAATTAATGGACACTAACCAGCATTTCTTTATTTTTTCTCTTCTTTGCACATGTGACTTTAACTGCAATGAGTGGTACATGGTCTTTCTGTTCTTTTCTAATTGTGAACTTAAGTAAGCAAATTCTTGGTGTCTGTGACATTAATGCACTGTGGGTTTAGCCTTGTAAATTGTTCTGTTGCAAGCTGGGTTCTCTTAAGTTATAGCTGGATGGGGTTTTGTTGTTTTTTAAACTGAAACCTTAAACTGTTTTACACTTTGCATATTTTGTACAGTAAAATTCTGGAAATAAACTGAAACCAGATTTGATTGTCTCACTCCTTTCTCTTACCCTTTCCGATGAAAAAGCTGTTCTGGTCTTCAAGCATTCCTTAGCTGTGGTCAGGAGCGGCCCTGCAAACGTGGTTTAGCTTTTTTGATGTTGTCTTTTTGTTGCCCTTATTCTAGGCCTTTCTGGTCTGTCCTGTCACAGTAAAATGCAAACTCATTTATCACTTCTGAAGAAAGGCTGGTAAGTGACTGCTTTGAACATCTGAAGTCTCAAACAATGGGGAATAAATGCAGCTGGGGAGTAGGGGTGGGGGAGGGGCATGACTGGAGTGGGAACAGGTTTTTCTGCCTCCTGTGTTCTCATACTTTGGACACAAATTATGAAGTGCAAGATTCACTGTCAAGTTCCTTATTTGGCTCTGTTGGGGAGGAGGAGTGGTGAGGGGCAGAAAAGCCAGTGCTCCTTGTTTGTGTGGATGCAGAGCCTGTGCTCTGCTAAAAAGAAGGTGTAGGGATCTTACCTCAGTAACATCTCTGGGTGTGGCTTTCCCACCATGAGATTCCATCTCCAGCACACCAAGAGCTCAGAAAGATCAAGCAGCTCTGCCCAAGAAAATGTGGGAGCAACTTTTTTATCTAGATGTTCTTTGGTGCCCACTCTTCAGGCAAACCCAGCAAATCTCCTTGGTGGCTTCAACTGCTGGAAAAATCCACTGGATATTGCTCTTCAGTGAAAAAGAGTGCAGCAGTTGAAGATAAGCAGCAAAGATATAAATCCCTGTGGAGAGAAGCAGCCACATGGGTAAATCTCTGCTTGTGGGGAGACATGTATTTGCGCTAGAGAGAGCTGAACTAAGGCCTGGAGGAAGCAGGAAGGGTGGGGGGGGGAGTGTTCTATTCTGCCTCCTGCCCTCCCTTGATCTCTGTTTTTGATGTTGTCCTCATCCTGCTTGTGCTTGGCAGTGCCCAGCCCTGCACTGTTTGCAGGTCACTCCCAGAGATGGCCAGGGAAAGGGAAGAGCACTGCTGCAGCCTTGTGGAGCTCGAAATGGAGGTGTAGCTGTTGCTGGTCCCCTCCTGCCCATCAGAGGAAGACCTGACTTGTTGGACCGGAGATGTGGAGGGAGCAGTTCTGTTGGAGTTGGCCACAGATGTGTCATGGGAAGATGTGAGCAGCAGGAATTTGTCACAAACAAGATGCTGGGCTTGTCAGCCTCATTCCATGCTTTTAGTCTTAAAAGCTGTATCTTTACACGTGAGTTCAGCACACTCTGCTTCATTTCTGGGATAGTGCTGGTACCAAATCAACACCTGACTGCTGCCAATTGTGGTGCTTTCTGTTCTGCTGTGGAAGCTAATGGAAGGAACAAGCTTTGCTAGAGGGACTAGTTCCCTTGGCCTTCACCCAGAGCTTACATATCTGAATCATAAAGGGCTCTGGTATGTAGCTCAACAGAAATTAGAGCTGAGGGAGCTGATCCAGTTTGGTCAAGTCTTTTCACTGAAGTTGCACAGACCTTTGAGGTGTGATGGAGCCTCAGGTGCGATGTTGGGTTACTTATTACAGACCCAAACCTGTGACAGAAAGGGGATGGAGGTTTTTACTGGAAAAAAACAACCACTTGGAGGGACTTGTCATCTTGAACCAGAGGTAAACAAGCACCTTTTGCCTGAGGGATATACTGAGCTTGAGGAGGAGATGCTTCTCCTGCAGTGCCCTTCTTGATCATAAAGACCTAAGACACTGGCTGCCTTGAAACAGCACAGCACCAACCACTGCTGTGAGCATGGTAGCTGAGCTGTGGCTTGATTCATATGAAGATTGATTAGCTTTGGTAGGTGATGGGACCAGGCCTCACAGCTGTGGACACTGAGAAAACATCAGCTGTGAGGAATGAAATAAGAACATGTGGGGCAAAGGGGCCATGTGCAGTCAGGGTATAACAAATATGGTAAGAAAGGGATTTTGTCATCTTCAGCAACTGGCTCCAGAGCCTTATTTGAAGCACTAGCACCTCACCATGTGATATTGTTAGCTAAATTAATAGTTCAGTGAAACATCAGTGGAGGGTGATGGGGCTTCAAACCCAAACATCTGGTGCAATGAACTGGTTCTGCTGTCTCAGCCTCAGGTCTCAACTGCTGGGAAGTACAGGAGGGGTTGAACTCAAGGGCTTCCAAGGGGTCTTGGAGATCGGGAAAGGTGGGGTTGGTGTAAGGGAAGGGGATCTCTCAGCAGGACATGGTGTCTCACAACACCGTCCAGGAAAGTGAATAGGGAGTTGGCCAAGCAGAGTGCTTTGATTTGTCTTTCAACAGCACTCCTGACTTTATGTTGGATTGGGAAGGGGATGGGTTTAGGTTACAGTCCTTTCCTGTACTGACAGATAATCCACTGGGGCAAGGGCATCCATTCCCTTTTCATGTGTGCATCCATGGACTGCTAGGTCAGGAGGTGCTGAGAGAAAAAAGAGCACTGTGCACATCGAGTCTGCAGAAGTAGGGATGGTGTAGTGGGGTGATGGCATATGTGTAAATCATTAGCTGTGGACAAGGTTACCTGAGTTGCTTTGAAAAGCTGTAACAAGTTTTACAGCCCTGCTGTGAGCTTGTGTGCTTTATGTTGACCTGGTACTAGGGGAGTACCTCAAATGGGAAGAAAGATGTCCCCATCTCCCTGTCCCTCTCCATAATGAACTTGTAAAAGGCTGGGAGTTGTTTGGGTTTCCCCTTCTACCTACTGCTCATATTGGGGCTGCGAAACTGCCAACCTACTCCAAAGCCCTGAGCTGATCTTCCTTTCCTCCAAAATCTGGGGACCTGAATGAAGCTATCTGTACAGGACTTGGGGCTTGCTCTGGTTCCAGCTCAGTTAATGTGAACAATCTGGGGACCCCAGGAGTCCCCTCCCACTTTGACCTTGCTGCTTGTTGGCCTCCTGAGTGAGTGCTGCCAGTGGGAGAAGGAGAGCAGGTGTTTGCTGCAGAGACCACAGCCAGGACGGAGGGGACAATCAGTCTTTGGTCTCTGTGTGGACAGCACTAAATACAACTCAAAGAGGATGGCGGAAGAAAATTTTTACTTTGTGGATGTGCATTTTGAGGTAGCTCAATGCATCCACCTTGCTTATGTATCAAAATAATGGAGCGAACAGCAATGCCTCAAGAGAGACAGTAACACAAGGCAACATGAAGTCAGTGGAAGAGATCTTAGAGATTAGGGTGTAAGTTTCCCCTCCAGGATCCTTAGGAGCATGAAGACACCAATTTAAAAAAACTGAGGCACCACAAAATCCTCTAGGCATGAAGCTACTCAATTGAAACATTTTAAGTCGCTTCCAAAGGCAAGAATCAGGCGTACAAATGCTTAAACATCTAGTCTTGGTTGTAGTTTTTTTCCTTTTTATTTTTTTCTTATTATTTAAAAAGGTAGGACAAATGAAAAGTGGACGCATGGGGAGAAGGGAGATGTGTTTGACAAAACACATTTGATTCAGCGTCTTTGAAAGTTTTAAGAGATATCCAGAATATTATGGCTCTTTGGACTTCTCTTCAGCACAAGTCAGATGCTGTAGGAGAGGGAACAAGAAGGAGCTGATTATATTTGGGCCACAGATGTGAAACAGATCTCTTACCTTCTTTTTTGTTAAAGCTCATTCTTGAGTTCTCATAATACTGTATTCTACAGTTGATTATAATTTTGCTTTGTAAGTGGTTGTGAGAAACTGGTTTAGTAATTCAGTAACTAGAGTGTGGGAAGCTGTGCAAATTCTTTCAGCAACTTCATTTTGCGGGGACTAAAATGTTCCTCAAACATTTAGCTACTTTTGTTGTTCAATAATCTCTGTCTTTCTTGCTAGCAAGAGCAGGACTTTGAATGTCAAATTGAATTTTAAAGCAAAAATCAGAATGTGACACCAGGCAAATTCCAGGGCTGCACTCTGGTCAAACATCACTTTATTTTTCAACTGTGTTACTGAGGGATGGGCCTCATTCAAGCTGGGCTTTCTCCAAATCCAAAAGAACATGAGGTTGCCCATGGCTATTTAAGTGATTTACCACCCACGACCAAGGGAGGGCTCAGTCAGGACAGTCTCTGGCAGGGAGGTGGCTCTGTGGCTGCTGTTGAATATGGGATACCCCCTCCAGCAAATTCAGCTCCTTCAATTCTGAAGGCTTATTTCTTCTGTGTGAAGCCATGACACTTGTCTTCTGCTCAGATGGTGTGGTGGTAATGTGATTGCTGGTAGCACTGTGTGTTACTAGTCTCTTCCCACAGTGACAGCAATCAGGTCTTGGTGGTTCCTCATCTAGATTTTTGGGACAGTGAGAAAAGAGGTCCACTAAAAAATTCTGCTGCTTCTGCTCAGACTGATATGAAATGGCTTTTCCTTGATTATGTCCCACTTGTTGCCCTCAAAATAAAAGCCAGTGGCAGCCTTGTCTGGACATCTTTCTCTTCAGAAAAGAAATGTCCCTCCTCGTGTTCACATCTGTGGGGATCCAGCTCAGGCAGTTTGTGGCAGTGATGTGAGGGAGGTTGCTGTCTCCCTGGGCTGGGGAAGGGGCAGTAGGGCTAGGGAAGGGCTCTGTCCTTCAGTGACCCTCAGTACTGTATGCTGAGGGGGTGGGTTGAGGAAGAGGAAGATGGACTACATAGAAATGGAGAGAGAAAATTCAGTAAGGGTCAGAAGAGTAGTTAGTCAAGGGGCATGAAAAGAAGGTGGAAAAGCTGTTTTCTTGTTTTCCATAGCATTAGGGACAATGCCCTTTGAGTACTTTACTGATCCCCTTTTTCACAGGGGCTTGGCAAGAGAAAGCACAGGGAGGGAGTGAGGCACCAGAAAGATCTTTGCTTCTGTCCAAAAGGCAGTTTGTAATCTGATTCCTGAAATGGGTCTTTCTTTAAGCTGAAATGGGTCTTTAAGCTGCAAGGAAGTTCTCTAGCTTTTTTTTTTTTTCTTTCTTTTTTTTTCTTTTTTTTTTCCTCCTATAAATAGCTTAGCATCTTTTAAACCCAGCAGAGTGTTCTGGGAGCTGGGCCAAGACTTTGCCCCGGACCTTCCCCCATGGTCCCCATTGTCATTAGATGTCATCTTCTGCCAAAGAGGTGTGAGAGTCATCTCACAGCTGTACCCCAGGGGTGCGGACCAGCAAGGGCTGCTTTGCTAGAGGTCAGTGGTACAAGGGGCAGCAAGAAGGCAGGGGATGATGCAGTGCAGTGGATTGACCTGGAGTCTTTAGTCTCAGGTAGGACACAGTCCTGCTGACACAGCCTCATTACCAGCGTCACTGCTGTGCTCTGCTGTTTCCAATTGCTAGTAGCTGGTCTGCACTGCATGGTGTGGATGTACCTGGGGTGTGAAAGCAGCCAGGAGGCAGCCTCAGAGGGCTGCTTCTTGTGCTCAGAAGTGTGCTTCTTGCCTATTTGCCCATCCTCCTCTTTGGCCCTGCAAGTCCAGGCATTGGTGTGCAACTGGCTGTGTGTGAGACTTCCTCAAAGCCAAAGCTTTGCTGCAGTGGAGAGGAATCCAGATAAAATCTTGGCCTCTTTTCACTGTAAGACTGTAAGTCAGTGGCAGCTGGGAAGTAATATGTTCCTGTCTAATTAATTATTTTCCTGGGAATAAAAGGTGATGTTTTCTATTTGGTCTCTGTAATGAATCCATCATTTATTTAGGTATGATGTGCAGACAGACATGGACAAGCAGCTGGTGTCCTCAGCTCTGTGTTCATGTTGGTGTCTGGCTGAGCAGCTTCATTCTGGGATGGGAAGCAGCTGAGATCTCTGGGGCTGTTCCTTTCCCAAGGGAGACAGGAGACTCATCACTCCTCAGAAACATCACAAAAAATACTGACCCTGAAAACATGGAGTAATCTGTGATTTCCAGAGTGCCTCCCTTGTCCTTTCCTCCTGCAGCTGTTTCCCAAATCATTGACATAACCTCTGAGCAATTTTGGGTCCACAGAACCTCTATATTAGTGACTGCTGCAAAGCCAGAAACTTTCTCCTCCATGCTGCATTATGGGAGCTGAAGTATGTTGCTCTTGATGGGTTTTCCTTCTCCCTTAATAGCTGGCCATGCGCACCCCAGGGTGTGCTGTGGTACAGCACCCCAGACAAACCCCTCAGCTGTGCTCTCCATCCAGGACAGGGAGAAGGTGCTCTATAACTTCGTGTTCTTGCCAGATATCTCATGTTAGGAGGGTCCTCACTGTCACTGGGGACAGGTTAAGACCAGGTTTTGGAGTACTTTGGATATTAACTTGACAATGGTGGGTTAATGGTCAGACTCGATGATCTTAGAGGTATTTTCCAACCAAATTAATTGGATGATTCTGTGAAGAAACTGATCAGCTTGAAGCACTTCGTGAGCTTGAAGCACTCATAATACAATTGTATTATGAGGGCATAATACAATTCCCAACTTTATCTGTATAAATACCTTTCCAATATTTCTAGTTAATATGCTATTATATGTTTTTAATAAAGGGTTTTTTTGAAGATTCCTCATCCAAATGTGCTGATGTTTTTCTTCTCAGTGTGGACAGGGTTAGGCTGGCTTTGTTCCTCAGGGCCAGCAGTGTCTTTCAAATGCCTGTTGTTTCTACTTGTGCCAGAGGAGCCCAGGAGCACCTGGGTCTGGGGTCCTGTGCATCATCTCCATACCACTATGTTACCCATCCCTGCAAGGAAAACACTCAAATTCAAGCTGCCATCTTCTTCACAAGGGGCATTGCATCATTCAGCAGTTTGGTTATTAGCATTTTGGGGCAGGTGAGGTGCTATGGGTAAATGGGAAAGGCTTTGCTGCCTACCCATCCTCATTGCTGCAATTCTTCCTCTGTGTCTATGCTTTCCTGACTTTTTAGTTGATTGTCCCAAAATGCTAAACAGTTCCTGTTTGTGGGCAAAGACAACAATGAGAACTGTAATGACAGACTGAGGGAAGAGAGGAAGGGCAACCCCTTACCTGGCACCATGAAGGAGTAGCAGCTGTAGGATTAGCTCTTTCTTGCATAACTCAAGGGAAATTTTCCATAAATGACTGGCACCACTCCCCAGTATGAGTTCAGCCTTTACACTTCTACATTATTTATTTCTTTTTCCCCTAGAGGTCTGTTGCTTTGAAGTGTTTAAATACCTGTGAAACACCTGTGCACTTGAACATGTCCCTGGTGCTGTTTGTAGGGTCTGCCTGCTCTGCTGGGGTAATCTGTGCCTCTCAGAGTATCTAGAATAGGCCACTTCAGAACAGAAGGGCATCCACAGTGGGCAAGGAGCACACAGAAAGCACTCCGGCAATCAGCATGTCTGGAGATTATGCCAGTTAGGAAAGGCAGTAGAGGAACTTCTCATCATTCTTCATGTTTGGAGTGACTGATGAGGAGGCACGTGGCCAGTGCAGGCTGTTATCTTGTGCAGGGTGAAACTGTGTGTATTTTGCTCCTGAGAATACCCAAAGCTAGTTCTTTTCTCAGGTCAGTAGTTTTCCCTTAATCACAGGCCAGGAGACTACCAGAGGGCTACTTCCTGCGTCCTTACCAGTGCAGGTAAATGAGACCTTGAGTCCTACTCCCTCCCTCTCTGAGTTGGGTCCTCCAGCAAACCTCTTGAGTATAAAGCAGAAGGAGAGTGCTGGGCACCCTGTCAGCCAGCAGAGAGTAGGGTGTGAGTGGAAGAGAGGAGGAGACCTCCATGCTGAGAGCACTCTGAATTTCAAAACTTTTGAAAGTTGTTCGTCATTGCAGAGGAATAATTTGGTTATTCTCCCTGAACAAACTTGGTTCATCTTCTAGGTAATCATAAGGAAGCATGGAAGAGCAAATGGTTGATGTGGGGGCTTTGCTGCCTTGTCTATTCTTCTAACAGACTGTATCTGAAAAGCACATGTTGAGAATTTGATGCTCAACAAGAAGCTTACTTGGTCTACAGTCATCTACCGTGTATTCATCTACAGTATTCATTCAAGTGCAGAGAGACAGAGAAAAATCCAGCTATGTGTTGTTCGTACTGGCATGTTCCACCAAGGGGATATGGCACACATGGGAAAATATCAATACTTCAACCTTTTTATACCAGTACTTTCAAATTTCTATTTCAGCTAACATAGAGAGAGTCAAAGAAGCTGATCAGCAGGCAGGAGGAAAAAAAAATCTATAAAATCTTGCTTTGCAGTTTGTGTGATAAAGGAAATATATATATAGTGTGAGAAATATATATAGTGTGTAAACCTTGTTTCTCATCAGGCTGATTCACATTTGTATAGCTCTGATTTTTCTGTCCCTTGCACTGTTATTTCCCCTCACATCATGTACTTCTGTCCTAAGCCAGTATGGTCAGATGGTCAGAACAATGTTTTTGTTAGTAGCAAGAGAGGAAATGTGTACGCTACCTTTTCTAGCAACTCTGAACAACTGAAGAACATTTTTATAAATGTATTCATAAAGATAAAACCATCTCTGAACTCTCCATTCATTGCACTATTGCCAAACATAAGAAGCTAAGACAATTGAAATTTGTCAGCATGGGAAAGCAGGGAGACCTAGTGCTGCCACAGTGACCTGCACATGGATGGTGCTGCACTCGACAGGACTGTGGTACGGACTCTTGGTTTTGTGAGTCACCCCCTTGACTGCAAACTGGTACACTGAGCTCCTTCTCTGCCTGCAGTCAAAAGAGGCTTACATGGGATATCTAAGTCTCTAAGCAGCAAGCAACTGTGCAACTAAATACTCAAAAGCCAAACAGAATCCTTCCACTGGTCACACCCCAAAGGACCTCAGCCCCTATCTAATATGTTTGTATGGATGTGTTCCCTCCCAACACCTTGATCATAGGAAAAGATGCTACATGGGCTTTGGGTGAAGGGTCAGCAAAAGCTGGAAGGTCATGGAAAATAGGAGTGCTTCAGGGACAGCCCCTATGAATGTTTCCATTGATTGATTCAGCTTAGTGCCCAAGCTCAGTCGTCTGGACTCCCATTGGGCTCAGAGCTCTACCGGCCTGTCCAGCAGTTCACGAACTCATGAGTTTTTTTGTCTCATGTCAGGCCCCCTGCACTGACTCCAGCTGTGACCTGAGCTTTTAAGAAGAGAGAGGTTCAGACAGGGGACCCTGTGTTTGGTTTTGTATTGCACTGCCAGACAAGAATATCCTGTCATTATGTGGAATCACTGAAAACTTTAATAGCATCCCTAGAACCTCCCTCCCCTCCCAAAGCATTTTTCTGGCTCTCAGCATGTTAGGGAGTAGCTACAGACTCCCACAGCAGAACTTGCAGGATTGAGTGGTCTTGGCAGAGTAGCTGCAAAGGGTATTGTGTTTAATAAAAGGGCTAAACTTTACAGTTACGGTTTTCCCTATGTCTTGAAGTGAGATTTGGTCTTTGGATGTTAAGTGCTGGGCTGATGAACACAGAAAATACAAACTGGCTCCCTGCATCCCTCTGGCAGCAAGCAGGCAGGCACTTTTCTCCTGCCCTGGGACACTCGGGGCAGATTCCCTGAAGATTCCTACTGTCCTTACTAAGGAGGCATGATTTGCAGTGGTGCTGGGTGCCTGCAGGTGCTACCCTCTGCAAGGGCAGTCCTGGTGGCTCAGCACCGCTGGGAATCAGGCGAGGGGGTCCCAGCAAGGGTGAGGGCAGGGGTAGCGGGGCAGGGCGGGGGAAAAAGAGGAGCAGCGGTGCTTGCTGATGCTCAAACATAGGTCTTCCAGTGGAGGGACCTGCCACAGGGCGAGGGCTCTTGGGCCCCACAAGTCAAACTGCACAGAGTCACAGTTAGTCATCATCATCTTCATCATCATCATCGTCGTCATCATCATCATCGTCATCATCGTCGTCATCGTCATCATCGTCATCTTCATCATCATCATCATCTTCTGTATTTATCTTCCCAGAAAGCACGTCCTCTATCCAGTCCTCCAGCTCCTCGGCTGTGGGCAGGTCATCATCATCTCTGATGTCCATCCAGATGCTGTCAGCCTGTGGGGAGAGGTGATGAGGGATTAGCTGTCCTCAGGGACACAGGGAAGAGACAGGGGTACATGGCTATTGGGGGGTGAGGGTTGCAGCTCAGGTGGGATGCAGGGCATTGTCTCCCTCTTTCTATAGCCTGTGGGAAGGCTCAGCCAGAGCATCTCTCTTCCCATGCATCGGGATTCCCACTTCCCCTTGGACTGCTGCTGTATCTGACCAGGGGCAGTGGAACTGCTCAGCAGGTTTGCAGGAGTGTGTGGTGCTGAGTGCCCTGATGAGATGTGTGCCCACTGTCTATACCTGTGAGCAGGAGCATTGCCCATTTGATATATTCCTCACTCTATCTGGACAGTTCTGTAGACTCCAAGTCTATATAAAGAGATATCAAAGAGACCTCTGCCAGCACCCACTGCATCACCCCAGTTTGAATGACATCACAGTGTTTCCCTCCATCCATCCAGAGCCCTTCTGGAGCCTCTTCCTTGAAGCCTTCACAACTCCCTGTCAGCACCCCTCTCCCCAACCTCTTTTACAATCACCTTTACCTCAGGACCTTGCCCTGGACTCTCCATATGTGATAATGGTTCCTGTTCTTGGAAGACCTTTCCCTTAGGTCATCTCAACCATGCTCCCATGCATGGCCAAGATAGCACACCATGCATCTCAGCTGAAGAGTGAGAAACACAAATTCCCTGGACTGCAGGTGACCCTGCTCTTTCCTTCCAGCTACCATTACTTCCATAAACTAAAGGGGATGGGAGAGTTCAGTAAGAACATGACAAATTTGTGACTATTACCCAGGAACAACAAGCTTATGTGATCTCTGAAGTCTAGAAATGAAAGTTTTTCTCTCTGCTTTGCTATATGTTCCTTGGGTAAATGCCTCTCCATTCACTGTTTCCTCTCCATAAAACAGGATCAGCCTCCTATTTTGCAGAGGCACTGTGAGGTTATCTCATTGAGCACTTGATGCTGCAGAAGCATCTTCACATACCAGAAGATAACTACTAGGTTTTGCAAATGCGTCCAACTTCTTTCCCTGTCAGTGGTACCTAATTCTCTTTGATTTATGGCTTGCTAAAAAGCCAGACCAATTTCTGCTCAAGGAAAGCTGTGTCTCCCATACAATATTTTCCTCCTAAATCACCAAAACTGTAATAAAAAAGAACCCTGGAGAGGTGTGCAGCTCTTGATTCACTGAAATGTTCATATCCCTAACCCCAGGGCTGTGTGTGTGGAAAAAAAGTGACACTTAAATAATGGGAAGAGGAATGGCTCCATTTCACCTTGAGACGGTGCTGTGCAAATAAAGCAGTGATATTTTGCAGGGGATCATGGCCCTAGTCCTGAACCACAGTCACCACAACGTGATGAGCCAGCTGGGGCTGCTGGGAGCTCTAGTGTTTGCATTGGCAAGTTTTTACAGAAGCGATGGGGTCATGAGGATTATGTCCACTGAAGCCAACAGCAGTGTTTCTTTTCACTCTGTTGTGTAAGTCCCACTTTGTACCTGTGTAACTTGGCTGAATGCAGTGATGTAACACTGAAATAACAAAATGAGCTCAATGTTTGTTTTAGATATCACCCACCAACCTAGAACTTTCCTAAATCTCTCTTGAGAAATAAAAAAAGAACTTAAGAGTAATGAAATAAAACCTGCAAATACTGTAATCAACAACCTGAAACATTTACTACATCAAAGCCAGATAATGCATGAATTTTACAGGTCTCTGAGTGATTGCTGAATAACAAGGCATATGTTCTTACCTAATTTTGCTTTCCATACGATTCTCATGCCGCTGACACTCCTTGACTTCCATGAACTTCCATCAATTGCTGTTTAATGTAGCTTTGATATGTCTTAAACATGAACAGTCACACTAAGTATAATGAAGGGAGATACTGCACTAAGGGCTAGTATTAAGGGCAAAAGACTGGAAGATTTGGGCTCTCTTTCTGGCTTGTCCATTCATTTCTCTCATGATCTTATGTGACAGGTGCTATTTTGGCCCTTTTTCCTTTTGTCTCTCCCTTAACAATTCTGCTACGAAGCATTAATTCACTGGGTCTTCACTCTCTAGGTCATGGTCTGGTGAAGTACTGCTCTATTACAGGCAAAAAGCTCACATGCAGCCAGGGCTGCAAACTACTCTGTGACTCCCAAGTCAGCCTCTCAACCCCCTCAGTGGGATGAGCAAGATCCAGGGGCTCTGCTTTCTTCACGACACCCCTGCTTTGCCTTCCTCACCAGGTCTCCCATGTTATAGCCTTGCAGCATCTGTTAGAACCAGAGGCACAACCAGCCAGTACACCCTCGCTGTCCCTCTTTTTCTCAAGCGAGACAGGAGAGAGAATGTGGAGGCTGGAAGCAAGGTCAGTGTTGAGCCAAACCAGCACCCAGCCCCACACACTTGTCCCAATTTTAAATCCCTCTCTGCTCTTTTCTGATGAAACATCAAGTTCACTTATGACTCAAATTTCAAACATTAAGTCAAGCACCAATTTACAAACACTTCTTTGGTGAAGAGATTTCTACTTCCAGAGACACTTACATAGCCACACAGGTTTATTTTAGAGAGATTAAAACAAACACCCAGCACTTAAACATTAAAGATAAACTAAGGTAATAGGTGAGCCAGGCATGCTGCATTACGGGGTCTCTGATCATCTGGACTGTTATTGTCAGAAAGAGAAAAGAATGGTTTCTCTCTGTGTCAGGGCAGTGAAACAAGTTACATAGCACTCAGCAGCTCTCCTGAGAGCTCTACTGGTGATGCTCAAATGGGTTCCTCTCCCATCTGCCTTAAAAGCTCACAGTGTGTGGGTAACACTGGATCAGTCCCATGGCTTTCTGGCTTGAAGGCAACCACAGTGAAAACAGTAGCTGCTAGAAAGTTGTCCCAATAGCACAGCTGTGGGTACTGTGGGTACTGTTGCTCCCTAAGCTGTGCCAAAGTAGCACCTGCCTCTGAAGGTCTCCCTCTGCAGCTGCTGCCTGTGGGATGGCACAGAAACCTTCACTATTACCACCTGTGGGCCAGGCAAGTCTCCTCTTCCCACCCAAATCCCTCCAGCACTACCTGCACAGCAGCGGCTGAAGGGAAGGATGCCAGTTCACCCTCCTTACTGCAGCAAGATCCCTTGATTACCAGTTTATGCTGTACTTCTGTTAAAGCTGTGTGTTTATTTAGCTTTTTTCAAGCTGTGCAGTTTCTCCTGTCATCTGTTGGGGACAATCTTTCCCTCCTATACTCAAGCTGTGCCCTATTGCTTCTGTAGAAAAAAATAACCTCATTTTTCTCCTCTTGTCCTCCCCTAAGCATGGCTTTCTTTTCCAGCTACACGTACTTTTCCTCCACAAAGCCACCCAAGCTGTTGGAACAGGGAATGGACAGACATGCGTGTTGTGAGTCGGGGTGGAAAGGCAAGACCTTAAAACCAAAACTGAGCTAAGCCCTGAATCCCATGCCACAGAGGCTGGTGCTGTCCTCAGCAGATGTGGTTTGTGTGTGATTTGGCAGCAGAACCACACTCAGACTAAAGCCCTCAAGCCCAACCTTAGAGGTGTTAGAAACCCTGCAGCAGGTGTTACAAACCCCTGGTGAGTTCATCATACTTTTCCCCAGGGTAAAAAGCCTGTTCTACCTGCACTTAACTGTGGAAATCCCACTGATTCCAGTGTACCTCAGGGTCCAGCCTTTCCAGCACCCTAATTTTGGGATCACTGAATTTTCTGGGCACATGCTACTCACATCCGTGACATTCACCACCCCGATCTGTGGTCTGAACAGGTCGATCTTGAAGGTCTTCTCCCAGTAAGTGATGAGCTGCAGGAGTGAGACAGAAGGCTCAGACAGAGGTGCTTGCAAGGCCCCCTTGCATTAGTTCAGTCAGCTGGGCTGTGGAGTGAGGAATGTGCATCCATGTGTGCACAGGAGAGAGGAGAGGGTGAACGCAAGCTAGGGCTGCCATACATGGCAAACTAAAATGCAGACTCCAGGGCTGTTCCCAAGACAACGCCTTCTTGGGAGAGAGACCCAAACCAGCAGCTTTCAAGGGGATGGCCTGTGGTCCAGTTTCCCATCTTTCCC
Source organism: Erithacus rubecula (assembly GCF_903797595.1). Lineage (NCBI taxonomy): Eukaryota > Metazoa > Chordata > Aves > Passeriformes > Muscicapidae > Erithacus > Erithacus rubecula. The sequence goes on from NC_136658.1 coordinate 23,308,381, forward strand.
TGTCCCAGATTTCCTGGGGCAATTTCTGCACTTGTATGTGCACATGCACACCCCACACACCCCCTCATGCCCACCCCATCCACAAATTAAACCAAGAAAGGCAAGAAGCCTCTGATGCTCACCAAAGGAAAGTCATCAGGGTCAATCCAGACAATGCTCAGGTCGGGATTATCGGTGTTGTCCCTGGCAACCTGCTTCAGGATTTCCAGGAACTCAAAACCATCTGAAATGATATATGAACCACTGCAACTCTCCTGCAAATACACAGGCACTTTTCGCTTGTGAGGTTTCCAGCTTCCCTGGCTCCCCTATGGACACAGGAGTTGTTTATAGTTCTCATTAAAATGCTGTTTCCCAGAGCTTTCTTTTGATAATAAGGCTTTTAATTTCAAGCATCCTCCTCGGGTATTGAAATTAGTTACACATGAATTAAGCTCTATAATCCTCCAGTGGAATGGAACAATGTCACTATTTTCTCATGGTGAGGGAAAAACTGAGCCCCCAAGAGGTCAAAGCTTTCCAATTTGCTGATGGCTCTGAGAAGCACTCATACCACGGCTTTTCAGGAGTTGGTGGCTTTGGGTTTCCCACATGCCTATCCCACACTCAGCCCTCAGCACTCTTCCAGAGCCAAACAGCAAGATGGATGCAGAAGTAGGGAGCAGATCCTGGTACTGGGATGGAGGGAATTACCTTTTTTTCCCAGGCAATCATCCATTTCTATCCAAAATTTGAGTTCTGACTAGCACACTTGCTAGCATAAACATCCAATGGGTGTTTACAATCCAAACAAAGCAGATGAAAATACACTTTCTTGAAGAATGGAGAGTCACACAAGGAAGAAAATGGCCTCCTACCTGGGTCATCTTCTTCAGCAAAGGCTACGATGTGGATACCCTCCATGTCATCTTCCTGGAAACAACACAACTATTACTGAAGGTCTAGGGAGGGAGGACAGAGTCTGGGTGGTTGCTGGAGATGAGGAGCAGTGGGATGCCTTCAAAAAGGACAGTTACAAAGGGAGGGTTGACTAGAGCCCCAGTGAGAAACCAGAAATGGGAGCCGAGGTGAGGTTGACTCATGAAGGTATTTAGTGCTGAAGGGGGTAGTTTGGGTAGTGTTGCTGGAGCTCTTCAGATAAAAAGGAGGTGAGCACCATGATGGCAATGGCAAGGATGTGAGGCAAAAGCTTCTCTACAGAAAAGGTCAAGGGCTCTCTAGCACAAAAACAGAGGCTCCACCTTCATGCCTGTGGCCACCTACCTTCATAAATTTTCAGCTCCCAGAAGATGATTTGCAAGGAAACAAATGAGCCACCATGCTCAACCCCAAAACATGCTCCTTTAGGGCTCACAATTGCTTCACAATATAAGAGGCAAGATGGCTCATTTGGGCTCCTTTTTGGAGGTGAAATGTTTCTGATTTAGGTGAGGGTCTCCATGAGCAGTGAGGGAAATTGAGTGGGGGGCTCATTTCAGGGCTCCAATGAGTGGAGGATAGTAATTACAGTCTGGTGGATTACTTTTCTCCATGAAACACGAGTAATGGTATTGGCAAAGACCAATGGATCTGCTTGCTGGTTCATCATCTGTCTGCTATGAATGTCGTCTCTGAATTATCTCATGGATCGGTTTCACCTTCCTCACCCGCTGTTGGTCCCAGCTTCCACTTCAATTGGCTTTAATGAAAGAAAAAAATCCCATCTAAATGCTAATTTCCTTTCCCTTCTGAGCCCAGAGGTGATAAAGCCACCATCAAATACTGAAAGGGAAAAAAGCCCTGAAAGATTAAGTGGAAAATATCATCTTTAAAAATAATAGTGGATGCTCATCCTTTGTGGACGTCTTCAAGGAATACATTTTTACCAGGACATTCCAGGCAGATTTACTTGGGATTCAGACCACTTACAGCTGGCAAAATTTACACTGTTGCTTTTTCTCCATATTTACCAGCAGCATTGTCAGACAGCAAAATAAAAAGTATGTATCTATATGCCATATATAATTACGTGTATATACCAATATAATGCAGCTCTATTCTGGCCTACAAGGTAGTGAACAAAACTGGACTAACTCCAGTGAAGGCAGGGAGGATGTTGTAAACTTGCAGTGAGATCAAAATCCAGCCCCCTGTCTTCTGTAGTTATGAGTCTACTGCTCATAGCAGAGGCAAGCTCTGTATTCCCAGGCTGCTGGTTGAGCAAGCATCCCACCACTGGTAATTCACACTTTTTGTGAGGCTACTTTAGAATATAGTCAAAATGAAAGTGAAATCACTGTATGTGTAATTTGGGACTCACTAAAATTCCATTAAAAACTTTGGATGGGCTTTGGTGGATCTTAGAAGCTATGCTCTATACGTAATCTGTATTTCAAAACAAAATGAAAAGCTATCTTGCCTAAGTGACTCATAACTCCTGGTTCAGTTTTATTACTTCTTGTTTTGCTGTATTAAAGACTCCCAAGGTTTTTGCCACTTTGGAGTCCCATGCTGTTTCATGTTACACAGCCAAGAAGGGGACATCTGAATATTGTTATACATGTGTTGAGCTTTTTGGAAAAATGACTGCATCTTCCTTATGTCTGTAAAGTACCTGTTCAGCTTTGTTTTTCAGCATTCATCTGTCAGTTGAGACCCTCTGACTAGCTTTTAACACCATATTCACTCACAGTGAAGGGATAATTTGTTATACACAATTTTTCTTTCATTTTCACCCTTCTCTTCTCCCCGACCCCTTCAGACCACATGAGTGCTGTGTGTGTGATAAGGGCCAAAATGGGGGTTAGTTCTTCACAGTTGCTGATTTGCATCTTGCTTGCACTGTGAGAAGTACAGTCAATGTACGATCTACTTTGAAATCTGTATAATTAACTGTACTGCCTGCCTTCACTTCCATTTTGAATTGTACAACTGTTCTGGTACGTTTACAAAGACATGAAGTGACAGGATAGGGGAGAATGACTTTAAACTGAAAGATGGTAGTTTAGACTCTATATTAGGAAGCAATTCTTTACTGTGAGGGTGGTGAAGCACTAGAACAGGTTGTCCAGAGATGTTGTGGATGCCTGGAAGCGTGCAGGGTCAGGTTGGATGGGCCTTTGAGCAACCTAGTCTGGTGGAAGGTGTTCCTTCCACATCAGGGGGTTGGAATCAGATGATATTTAAAGTCCCTTTGAACTCAAACCAGTCTATGATTCTGTGAGTTTCCATGAGACATCTGCGCAATCTCCATAGCTCACCCAGCGAGTAGGCCACAGAAATCACCCTACTAGCACCATTGATGTCGCTTAGCTGAGATGGAGCATCCTTGGGTAGGATCACTACAAAGGCCCCACACCTGCCTGGCACATTGCTTAGCCTTCCCTCTTCCTCCTGTGAAGCAAACAGGAGCAGATCTTCGTCACTGCTGCACAAAGCATTTAAACACCCTGTTTGAACTGAGGCACTAGGCATCACAGCCAAGGCTTTCCCTTTTTCCCAGAAGAGGGAGAGTAATTTTGCAGGGAAGGAAAGATAATGTTTTGCCCAGCCAGAGGCTAGAGCTCTTGAGCAGCAGTTTCTTGTTGGAAGCTGGCAGAGGACACAATGGTTCCCACCATGTGCTTACCCATGTCTCAAACATGTCCTCTGGGCGCAGCTTCCTCAAGGTGGCCCTGAAAGGAAAAGCGAAATGCTCTTTGAGGAAATATCCAGCACTGCCACACATGACACTGTCAGCATCACAGGAAAGATCACCATGGCACATTTAGCTGGTGGCTGAAGTCAGCCACTACATTTTGAATGCAAGAATGGGGGCACTGCAGGTCAATTTATTCCTCTATTTATGGCAATAAAACCCTGCCCATGTCTCATTGGAGTCACTGCAGCCACTGTTTTTGCTTGGGAAGATGAGACACTTCTCTGTGCTGGGATATGTTGATGCATCAGTCCCACACATGGCAGATTGTTCTGTCTGCTGACAGCATGAGACAACATTCACTTTTGTTTCAGAGTCCCTGGGACATTCCTAATTGGCTCTGTCTCCACATTCTCCTGGTTTCACCCCACATAATTTCCAAGCAGAAATCCTTTCTACCTCCTGAAGCAAAGAAGACAGAATAAACTCTGAGGAGAAAATTTGGATGCTAACAACCACTAAACCCTAAGACTGGTCAAAGCAAATTTTTTTAAGTAGCTCATAAAGGAAGAAAGATTCATAGCAAATATTTTCAGACATGTCTGCACCAGGAAGCCTATCAGAGAGCCTGGCAGGCAGAGAGTTGACTGGTGTGTTAGAGGCACCCAAGGAACACAAAGCCATAGAAGACATGCACAAATATTTTGCACATCTGCTTGCTGTGACATCAGCTGTTTGGGGAGGATACCCCAGCAGAGCAGGTCTCCCTGGCTCATCTGCCCCAAGACCTGGTGCAAAGAGAAGTGTCAGTTTATGAGGTTTTAAAACAGATTGGTAGGAGTGGCAGCATGTTGCCAGAACAGGTGGAGTAAGTGAGATATGTAACCTGTCGCTTCAGTTTGCCTTACAAACAAAGCAATGAAAACAATGGAACATTTTTTAGAGGTTCCTAAAGGACTTGAGGAGCCACAGAACTGAGTTCCAGTTAGATCAGAGGAGGGGAATCTCCTGTAGATTAATGACATTGGAAGGGTGGAAATGAATGGCCAGTTTTCATGATAGAGGGAATTAACCAATTAAGATTCATTGCATATTCTTTGGCATGATCATATGCATAACATATCCTCATATAATCTGAAAAAAGATGGGAAATAGGAATATGGCAGCATTTGCTTATGATAGCAAATTCTCTGGCAACCAACAGAGGCCTGACTATGAGTTGATACAGAAGATCTCCTGAAACTTGACTGTGTGATAGGCATATAGCAAGTAAAACACTTGCAGAAAACCAACCCTGATTGCACAGGTGCAGCAATTGGTTCTAAATTAGCTGTAATTAATTATTGCCTCTCAGGAAAGGAGCCCAGGTGTCACAAACTGAGAAAGAATCAGCTCCAAAGGAAAAGCACCAAAAGAAGGTCACAAACAGTTGGGAAATGACCAAGTAGTAAAACATACCACTATGGCAATGGACACTGTGAGCTTTGACAGTAAAGTTATGTGTTCTCTGGTCATCCCTTTCCAGAAATTATATAGAGAACTGACAAAGACACTTGCAAATGTGGGAATGGTGAGTGAAAATATGGAATTACCTCTATATAGGTAAGAATTCTTTATCTTGTGAAAGAGGTGACTGAAGAGGGTTTTGGCAGGTATTCTAAAAAAATGGGAGTGGTAAAGAAAACATTAATAGCTTAGAACATGGCTAAGGTTCTAATAACATCAAGGTTGCAGATTTGATTCCTGCACAGGCCATTTATTTAGGAGTTGGACTTGATGATCCTTGTGGGTCCCTTCTCAGAATGAGTTATGATTCTCTGATTCTTTCCCTGTAGATAACTTTAAGTATAAATCATTGTTCCTCTTAAGAGTCAGTTGGTGTCCAGAGAAATATTTAGGTAACAAGTATAAACAAAAAAATAAGAATATTTTGTTGATACAATGTATATTTTAGCTGCTGAACTCATTACTATTTGGTACATTCAGCATCAAAACAGAAATAAAGTAAAAACAGCTACAGAAATTGAAGACATAGCCACTGAACACAAGATCAGGGGTACAATTTTTGAACCAGCAAGTCCTTTCATTGTTGATGGTCCAATACTAGAGATTAAATCAGGTGAGTGCATATTATGTATTTAGACATACTTGTACTTGACCTTTAAGACAGCTTCCCTATCTGTTCTCTGGAGGAAGCTCTTGGAGAAAGGAAACTCAGTGGGAAGGATGTGGTCACACCACCGGAACCGATTGCTGTGTTGACTCAGGATACATCCCTGTGTTGGACGAGTGAGGCAAGTGGGATTTGGGTAAGCAAGGGGAGCAGAATTCAGCCCCTGTGTTGCTGCACCACAACTGCAGAGAAGTGGGGGTCCAACCCCAGCATTTTTGTATGTGAAAGAGGCATCAGCTCGGAGGACTGCACAATGTAATTTGTGTTTGTGCAGCTGAGAATGAAATGTAGGCTGAGACCTTGGTGTGGTGGTGACCACTGTGCCCAGCTGGACACCCATCTGCACAGCTATGGACGCACCATCCCACGGTGCTGCACACCAGCTTTCTGAGCTGCTGTGGAGACTATGAACTTTCCCACCACAGCCTGCAGCTGCACAGGGAGGCCTGAGCTGGGAGCCTGTGCATGAGCTCCTCCTGGGCATCTGCTTCAGCTCCAGTTCGAGGTTGCAATGAAAACTCAGCAAATCCCAGTTTCTGTGCAGGGTTGGAGGAAGTGGCAGTGAATCCTGCCTGGGCACAGTAGTGAGAAAGCTGTTTCTGGAAGGGCTATTTAAGGTATGCCGAGGAGCCTGGGTACAGCTGCCAAGTTCTAGCTTTTCTCAGTGATGTGATGGGGCTCCTTCAGTGGGATGGAGAAATGGCAGTGGGGCTTTGCATGTCCAAGGAGGGATAGTCGATCTCTAGGAAGAGAGAAAGTCTGCTGTGTGATGGGGAGAGAGCCCCTGGTCCCCTATACCTCCCTGCGGGAAATATCCTGCTGAGCTGTCTATAAAGAACTAGCACATGGCATCTGTTGAAGTTGCTTCATTTTAATCTACAGATCATCTCCATGTCTGACTAATTCCAGCCTGTGGCTTTAGGTCTTTTACTGGTGGCATACTGAGAAGCTCAGCATGAACTACTGGTAACACATCACCGTCACCCCAGGCTTCTTCCCCTGCCATGGCAGCACCCTGGCATGTTTGGGATTTCAGGCATACGATTTTATGGGCTCTTTTTAATTATTTTCTGAGCTTTGGCACTTGCAAAATATATGGCCCATCCCCTTGCTTCTACCAAGCAACACAAAACCTTTTGATATATCTAAGACTTGGGGGAATTCCACTGCAATTTTGTGCTGGTGAAGAATTTTCTTTACTAGGATAGCATTTAAATGGCTGTGTTTAATCAGCCTTCTGGTACTGCTGCTTAACAGAAAGAGCTTGGGGGAAAAGAGAATGGGAAGGACTAAGGCTGAGAAGCCTAGAAGGTCAGCAAAATGAATTGTGGGTAGATGGAACATAAAGGAGCCCTTCACATTTCAGGAAAAGCAGAGAACTGTTTCTGCTGAGTCTCAGATTCTGGAGATGATCTCCTGTCTGTGTGAACACAGTCCTCCACCTGAGCCTGGTTTGAGATCCCCCCTCTAGATGAGACGGCCCTGCTGTCCTCAGACTTGTCTGGTCCCTTGAATGTCTCCTGAGAAATGCAGTTGTAGGAGCAGCAGGAAGCCTGTGTCACTGTCCTGAGTGGTATTAATATTTTTCAGTGAGGACTAACCAGGGAGGAGGAAGAGCAGGAGAAAGGAAACTGTGTTATCACAACTCCATTGTGGTGAACTATGACTGCTGTGCAGATACATGCACCTCTGGGAGTAGGAAAAAATCAGCAATTTCACAATTTCAAACCTGGGTCAGAAAATAATCAAAAGTGGTCATCATCCTAATTTTTTTTGAGAATGATGTCCTAGAGAGGCAAGGTCACAATGACAGATACCTTAATCCACTTGCCTTGTCCAGGAGCATCCTGTATACTACATACCTTCTGTGCTCTCTCACAAAATCAACCAGCTCCTCTTCTGAGTAAGGCTTATCAGGGATGTGAACAGGCTCATCCATAAACGGTTCATAGAAGTCCACCTCGTTCATTTTTAGGCCTAGCTTCTTGGCAACCTGTTGCAGTACAGAAGTCACAGGTGAAAGAACCTCATGTGCTCCTTTGGCTACCCAGAGTCTGCTGGTGGCAGAGCTGGTGGCAAGGTACCTGTTCTCTCTCTCAGAGCATGAACTCTTAGGAGTGGTCCATAAAATAGACTGGATCTTTCCTTTTTAAAAAACCCACTGATGTACCCTACACTATTGGTGTCAAGCAGTGAGGCAGAGCAAAGCCACAGCCCAGGACTTGCAGACCTAGAGGGGCTGAGTTCCAAACCCACATCAGGACCTGTCTTCATGCTGCAGAAATGGCCTTTTATCTTGCAACAGGGCCAAAATATCAATGCAGGCACTGACATCACAAAATCCAGGAATGCCGAAAATGAGAAGCTGAAACCAGACAACAAATCTGGGAACATCCTGAGCTCTCAGCAAACAGATGATGGTATATGTGAGCTACAATGAAGATGTATGGATGCTTACCCCTTTGTCAAAGGTGGCAAAGAACTTGATGTAGGGCTGGAATTGTTCAGCAGCTTCTTCAAATGCCTTGAAATCTGGAAGGAGAAAAGGGGAATGAAAAAGATTTTTCACAAACAGCTGGCCACACTGCTCAGCCCAGAAGGCATTGAGGAAGAACAAATACAAATTACTGCGAACTCCATCAGGTGATTGCCCAAATGTTTCTTCCACTTTTACAAAGAAGGATGATTTCATGTGCAGCAACATTCTGTGCAGTCCCACAGTGTTTAGGAAATCTGCAGAGCCCAGCATGGCACACTTAACTGGGGCTGAAATCAGCAGTTATGTGAAGCAAGTCCAGGGTGGTTCAGCCTGGGAAATACATGGACTTGCTCCAGCATTAAGGATTGCTGGCATTCTCTAAAGAGGTAGTTAGAGAGGAGGAGGATGCAGGAGGATGGGGCAGAAACCAGGCAGATCATCCTGCTACCAGGTCATCCTGAACCTCAGGGTTCAGGAAAGATCATCTCAGCCTACAGGGGATTTTACAACAGGCATTTCCCACCTTTCTTCCAAGTAGTTATTACTGAACAATGTTGGGGTCACAGCCCTGCTCAAACTGCCCTGCAGCCCAGTTTAAGAAAGATGAAGGGAGAAGTGGGTGGGCCATTGCATTGCAGACCTGGTGATATGTGGCTTGTTTACATAGAAATATGTGTCTTTCTGCTAAAGACAGAACATGCCAGGATGGAGTGCATACTGCCAGCACTACTCAGAGAGCAGGGAGAGTACTTGGGGCTGGCAGAGGAGACTGCAGGGTTTAACAGGGAATTACTCACATGAGGATTTTTCTAGGCTTGTGAAAGTTGGGTTTGCCCAGAATGGTCCCTGGTTGCACGTCCCTCAGGTGGGAGACCAGCCTCTTCCCAGTCTTGGGGGTCAGCAAGCAGGAACAGGTCAGTACCTCTGCCAGGCTGCCCCAAAGGGACCTGCTTACTGCTGCTGTATGTTTGCCACAGTAGTGGTAGTATTTAATATTTTTTATTTTAATAGTATTTAATATTTCCCTTCCCCACCCTATTCTCTCCTTCCTTCTTTGAATCTTTGGGCTCACTGCTTACAAGGGAGATGTCTTTTCGTTGCTCTCTCAGTGTAACTGTAACCTCAGCTGTTTTTTGGGTGAAATAAATTCACTTTACTGCAGGAGTCCCTGGTTTATGGCCCTCTTCTCTTGCCAGCAGACACCTTGCAGAAGGGTCATTGATGTTGGTGTAGGACTGGGCTCATGCATTGTACCAGCAGAAACCTGCCTTCCAGTGCACATCCTCCAGCAATTTTTTCTCTGTCACAGGTTGCCATATACCACAACACCCTTCATGTTCATGCAGAACAACCAGTGCCCAGCCCCTAGAGCTCCCAGACAGACTCCAAAGCCCATGAGGAACATGTTTATCTTACGTTCTGAGTCTTCTCCCTTGAAGTAGCCAATGAGTTTGATTTCGTCATCAATCTGGTCAAAGGCCTGAAGCTCCAGCTTGCTGTTTATGACCTCCACGGGGTCCTCTAGCAACTGCCATGACAAATGCATGTGGTAACGAAGTGATTTGCAGCACCAACCTATGCCTGGCAGGGTGTATCACAAGCAGCCTAAGCAGGGAGAAAGAGGTCACCCAATTTCTCTGCTGTTGGAAGCCCTACTTAGTGCTCTCTGCCTTCATGTGAAGAGCTAAGAGAAGCAGGTCACCTTCCAAGGCAGATGGTAATAGGTTAACTGCAGAGGTAGAAGCATAGAGAGGGAGGCTCATAGAGGACTGAGTAACCCAAATGAATGCTCAGGAACCTACTGTAATGAGGGTTGGTAGTAGCAATTGCAGCTGGCTTTAAGGAGATCAAGAAGAAAGAAGAACAGTTTAAAGGAGCTGGTATGATCATTATGAACATCTGTGAATGATATCTGTGTATCTAAATCTATATATACTTTTTTTCAAGTGTCATTTGCTGGAAAAGATCATTGCAAAGACCTTGCTTTTGAAAAACATTAAAACCAGCATGCTAGAGGGTGGCCAAACAGTGGTTTGGAGCAGTAGCAAGTCTAGATGTGAATTTTTCTGGCTGATTCTCCTCTTACACAAAACAGTTTGGTCCTACACATATCACAATGTTAATGAGAAAGTTGGAAGACCTGTCTGGCACTTTAGAGTGTCACTGATCCAAACCTTGTTTCTCTTTTCTTAACTAGTCACTGCTGATGAAAAGGTTCAATCTCATTATTTTGCGCAGCATAAATCAAGTGTGTTTTCACCAGAAGAAAAAAAAAAAGCAGGCAAGCTACTGCCTACAGAGGAGTAGAGAACCTCTGGGTTTCTTTTACTTTTCAGATCAGGCTGCCAAGGTATCACAGATGTGTCTGGTTGTATTTCCTTGCCTTGACAGGCATTTTCCTTCCTGAGAGGAAAATGAAAAACCAGAAATCTTCTCTTTCTTTTCACAGGACATGATTTTTCAGTGACCCACCTCATGGCATAGCAAGCAAAACCTCATGAAGTGCCTTACAGTGTTCTTCAGAGTGATGCTCTGGTGTGAGGCTATGCCTCTGCTGTGCCTGCAGCAGCATGTACAGTTTCCTGCTGCCAAGCCACTGCCAAATGTTTTCATTTATCAAGCAAAGACCATGGTTTTGGTCTGTTGCCTCTTCTGGAATAAAAGAGAAGAGAATTGCCTCTTCTGGAATAAAACATAAATGAAGAGAAGTGCAACATGTAGATGTGGGATTCAGCATTGCTTTTACATTTAGGCACAATGATGAGTACATCATTGTGCCCATGCAAAAAATGACCCAAGACCGTTTTAGTTCTAGGACCCTGATCTCCTCTCACTTGTGGCAGTGCAATTTGGCAAGTTTATTGAAGGGATGCTATGTTGCTTGTGTCTAGAAATGGGCAAATAGTTTGCAACATAAGCCTTTTTCAATGCACTGAGGTCTTTTCAGTTTCTCTATGAAAATCCCACTTCTTGAATATTCTTTTTTTGAAAATAGCTCTTTCTTAAAAAAGAAAGAAAAAACATGAAAAATTTTGCAAATGGCAAAGTGTTTGTGCACAAGCTTGCTAACTGAGGTGGGTGAATAGCAGTCAGTTATATGGATCATAGCTGATTTCCATTCAAATACTCTGTAAATAGGAAAGAGAGGAGGTTATCTCTAAGATATAATAAAGTGTTTAGTGGCATGTAAGGGTACCACCTTTCCTGGGAACTCATGGTCAGACGGGTATTAGGGAAGATGTCAAATGCCGTCTCTACCTGTGAATAGCGAACAGGCATGAAATTTCAAACAAAGGTATAATTGGTTTTTTTGCAAACTAAGTGCTTGCAATGTCTTCTCTGAGAGGTTTTATCTAAGCTTATCTAAGGTTTTATCTGAGCTTATATGTGCTTACATCCAAGAGGAATTCCACCAAGACATCTGCAGATAGTTCCCCATCAAATTCAACCAACCGCTCGTCCTTAAAGACATAAAGACTTCCCTCTTCAACCAAGCCTAAGAGAAGAAGAGGGGAAACAATAAGGTGGTTAATATGTTGTTAAAAGCGTGCTTAGTGTAGAGTGTCTTGTTTGTTATCCAAGAAATTCTTCCTGGAAAAATATGCAATTTCCAGTTTGCTGTGGTGGTCTAGTTAGAAACAACCTGAGTAATGCCCTGACTGATGTTTCATGACACAGGGGACAGACTTCAGCCAAAACTGGTGTAAACTTCTCAAATGTTGAATTTTTCATTCGGGTTACAGTTTGGTCTCAGCTGGAAAAATTCTGCACCAAGAACTTGTTTTAGCTTGGCTGTCTGTCTTGCAGTAAACACTGGGTTCTCACTGGCACCTCAGATTTTAACAACCAGTTGCTATATGGAAACTGGATTTTGATTTGGGTTGTGCTAACAGTCCGGAGAAGGCTGAATTATGTGAGCGTCACCAATGACCTGAAAGTGATCTTCAAACTGTCTGAGACTTAGCTGGCCTTGGCAAAAGGGTTAGAAACCAATGATGGAGATACCACAAACTGCAGGGTGATAGATGTTAATGCTATATCACTAAGCTGAGGACTGAGTGCCACAGAACCTTGCTGGAGGTTCCAAAATCAACAGCACTGGCCTCCTGCAATGCAAGATATTAGGGTACCACTGGCCAAGGAGGTTGGTAGTTCATTCCTTCTTGGAGAGGCAGAAGCTCTTGTCTTTAGTTTACTCCCATTAGTACTCACAGCCACTAATTTAGGAAAGAAAATTACGGTCCAGTATGCTTAAACCTTAGGTTTTGTGGTATCTGTGTGAGCTGTTGTATTAATGTGACACAGTATTTCATTATTGCTTTGTGAGCTAAAATATGAAGGGACGGCCAGACCCTGGAAGGCAGCTGTGTCCAGGGGTGTGCAATGCATCAGCCTTCCACCTTTATAGCAGATTTCCTCTTTCACTCTGGTGAACAAGGCAGAATGATTAGCGCCTGACTGACATGCCATTGCAAGGCTGTGACTGTCCCAGTTGTTGACAAGGGGTCACTGTGTCATGGGCCTGATGGTATTTGGGGGACTTAGTGTTTTGCCCGTTCTGGTTCTGCACTGCTGTGTCGGTCTTGTCTCTGTGTAGGAAGAGCTGGAAGTTACTCCATGGCACATACTTACTATTTCTGCACAGAAAGCTGTAAACTTACACCTTGTCTTCATTACAGCATGAATTGCCTTTCTTTTTCAGTTTGTGTGGTTTGTTTTGGCAGATAGACAGACCTTTTTTCTAAAAGCCCTTTCTTTGGCTTATTTCTCTCATTCTCACTCCCGACCCCTGATCCTGCCCCTCTTGGGGTGGGCAGGTGGTCAGTGTGCAAGTGCCACCATCATCCTCCCCATCCCGGTAACAAGGATTTGGTTGTCCTGTACAGGGCTGCCTGTTGGACATCACTCCCACAGTCTCTCCAAGCTATTCCAGAGATGTCAGACCTGGAACTCACCTAACTTTCTGGCAAGTTTGGCATCCTTCTTGGAGTCCACCATCCCAAAGCCAATGCTCCTGGGCTCCAAGACCTGAGCTGCCAGCTGTGAGAGGAAGCAGAGAGACCAACATTAGTAGTGTTAACACCACAGTGTAGCTAAAGAGCATCATGCCCTGCTAGCATGACATGACAGACACAAGTGACCCATATTCTGCTGTTGAACCAATGAGTTGGATGTGTCACATGTTGCCTCTTTGCTGAGATAACCCAGAGGTCACAAGGGTTGGGTTTCTTCCCATTGTGTTGCATCAGGGAGTTTGCTGGCACTGCCATGTACTGTTTACTGCTGTTTGACACTGGCCTCAGAAGAGGGCTCCTGAGTGAACTGGGGACATGGCTGGAAGCAAGTCCACTAATACAAAGCAAAACCTGTTTCTCTGTGGTGCCTTGGCGGCCTCCTGCAGGGGAGCGCAATGTGGGCACCATGGATATTTTAGCTCTGGAAGGGCGTGGTGCCAGGCAGCATGGACTCTGCAGCACCATGTTTTCTTCATGCATGCGATGGGGTGGCCAAAGCAGGCTCCTTTTCCTATGAAGTGCTTGAAGTCATGCCTCCTGTTCAGGATTCAGTAAGCCCCCAGATCCTGGTCCCCTGTTTTTACTAAAGAAATCTAAGTCCCGCCATGCTCATGTTCACCTCACAGTTTTGCAAAACCACTGCACCCTGTTCCTACCATCTTTGATGAAGGGGTCTCTTGAAGATATTGAGTTCCTGCCCGTTTTGTGCAAATAGATATATGAGGAAAGGAGAGATGCTCTGGAAGGGCCCCATGGTGAGAGCAATCTCGGGTGAGACCCTGTGAATTCCAAATTGGCTCCTAGAGATGCAGTGTCCCTGTAAAATGGATCCACTTATGGACTGGATGACTGACAGCTCCACCACAAGCATACTAGGGACCCTACAAGGTAGTAATGATGCTCTGAGAACCACCAAGCAGCTAAGAGCCTCCTCCTTCCTTTCTGCTGAACAAATGCCTCTGATGCTGATGTCTTTTTGCTGTTCCTCCTCCTAGCCCTGCTGGATGGCAGGGGATGATGGAGATGAGGGGTCAGGAGCCTCTGGGGCAGAAATGTCCCTATTAGGGCACAGCTGTCAGTGCTTGGCAGCAGGAGGCTGGAGGGGGGCAGGAGACAGCCATGGCCAGAGAGACGGTGGATTGATTTATGAGGAAGCTCTCCCCTGCCCAGCCTCATTTTGGCTCCCTCCCCCAGACTCAAAGCCAGTTTGAATGTCACCCAGCACTGCCGCCACTGTGGCCATGTAGCCTCTTGGCTCCCCTGCTATAAATAGCTTCTGCCTATGCCAGGCCTCTGTGGGAGTGAGTGGTGATTAGAGGCATCGGGGTACAAAAGTGGCAGGGCAGCCACCTTGCCTGTGCAGCGAGGTGTCATGGGCCCAGCCAGCTCCCTGTGCTGTCATCACACAGCCTGTCCCTGACATTCTGGGGGATGGTAGCAGGCACCTTGGTGATTGGGGCTCAGGGACCTTGCTTGAGCAAAAGAGAGAAATGGAGAAAGTAGTTGTTTTTCCCTTTCCACCAGTTTCACTTCCTCAGGCCTGTCCCAAAGCCCTCTAGGAGGACACAGACTCCACCAACCACCACAGCATTGCTGCAACTTTGATCGTCCTGCAGCCACCTTCCCTATTGTCTTTAGGCAAAATCCACCATGTGAGGCAAAAGGGATGCCTGTGTTACACAGGAAATGGGCGTCCACGCTCTTTCCTTGCTCTTTGCTAGTGCTTTGAAATGAAGGTAAGGCTGCACATTCAGAGCTTGTGCTTACAATGGACACTACCTGAAAGGGGCAGAGCACTGGTTTGTGTTTGCACATCCATTTATTAGGCTGATAAGGCACTAGTCTGATTTGACATCCTATCTGGTGGTTCAGGCCACCTTGGAGCACCTGTGAGCAGCTGGAGCCCCGTATTTGCAAGGAGAGATGGACACCTGTCATGAGTTCTCCAGACATCTGCAAGTGAGTGGTGGTAAGAGAAGAGTTTTTCTGTTTCCCATGATGGAGATCTGCCCTGACTGGACAAAAGGATGGAGCCTGTAGGATAATCAGCTTTCTGAGACATTGTCAGCATGTTCCTGCTTTTTGGTGGTTGTATATACCAGCAGAGGTTCTTGAGAATCACCACTTGAGACTCGGGCTGCTCTGTGACTGGAGGAAAACACAGAATGGCCACAGGAAGAAGACTTGTTCAGTCATTTCCAGTCCAGTCCATACTTGATTTAATTACAGTTACATCAGCCATGTGCCAGACAAAGTCAGGGCAGTTTAAGCCCAGTAGTTCTTGACTCCAGCACACTGGAGATATGTTTAGGGTTTCTTGTGGGTGTTAGAAGGTCAGAAATATGTAGAAAAGCTGCAACACCTGCTACAAACAAGTGGTTGGATGTGAGCTGGGATGTGTGCAAGAGAGGAGACATTGATCAGGAGTCATGTATATCAGCATGGAGCATGCACAAAGTAACTCTTCAGAATGGTGTGGCAGAGTGGCAGCTCTGTAGCTATGAACATAGAAGCTTGTTGAAAAAGAGTAAAAGTGTCAAGAAAAGGTGGGTGATGTGCTGACAGCCTCTCTGTGTGAGACTGTGGGAGTGCTCAGTAGTCAGAAATGGTCTTAGTAATGCTGGAGGTGTGTTTGTATGGCACGCCTTGTGGGACTGTGTCTAGCAAGACTGTCTCTTGGAGGTGTATGTGTGCTGGGTGAGTGTTTGGAGGTGCTCCTCTGAAGAGGCTTATCCCCAGAAATTTGCAATAGTTTGGGCATATAGGAGAGTGCTTGTGTGTGGTGTGTGAGTGTGCCTGCAGGGATAGAGCTGGGTGCTCAGTAGGTAGCCTGCCTCCTCTGCAGGGACCTTCATGCCTATGAGATAAGGAGGAGAACAGCACAGCCTGAGCTCCTCTCCAGAGCAGGGTCTCACAACAGGGAGGTCTTTGTGCAACATGAGAATTGTGGCAGACCCTGGAGGCAGGAGATTTTGCAGGGTGTTTATGGTGGATTTTGCAAGTGCAAGCTATGCAGGGACTGGGCATTCCTTTTGGCCTTGCTTTCCCTGCTTTCCACTGCAGCAGGTGAGTCTAACTCATGCATAGGTGGCGATATATTCCCACACCTATATCTGAACCCCCAAAGGCAGCAAAATATGGAGTATGCCAGAGGCACAGCAGTTTGGCAAATTGCCCCCTACTCATTACAGTATCAAGCCTTTATATATCCCCTTACAGTATTTTCTGATTCCATAAAGCTAGTGGATTTTGAATGCAGATAATGTTTCTAATCTTGACAATCCTCTTGGCTCAGGACCTTGGGACAGAGGCATCTGTAATCTAAGAGCACAGCCCCTCCTCCTCCTCCTACCTTTAAATTCATATTGCTCAAAGTCTTGGCTAGCCAAAGCCCTTGTCTTTGTGTCAGCCTCTATCTCTATACCATGTAATTTAGCTTCAACAGCTGCACGGAGACATGGAGGGTAGAAACTGCTCGGGAAGAACTGAACATAACAGATCATGCAGTCCCTGAGGTAGAGCAGGAGCCTTAGGCTATCAGAGTTGGCTGAGCATGAGCAAAGAGCCTAGTAGGCTGTAAGTTCATGTCCCATGAACATTTTGCAGGCTTATTCTCATGTACATTAAGTCTTTGCAATGCATACTTTCTACCCATAGGATCTCAAGCTGTGACCTGTGCAGCACTAGGAAAAGGAGGTGCAAGCTCAGCAGCATTCTTCCTTTCTCCCATATCTCTCAGGTAATAACCACACTTGAATTTGGGTGAGTTTGAGAGGGTGAATGGCCCTCTGGGATGTGTGAAAGGTCCAGCCCAAAGTGAAGTTTGAGTACTACCAAGTATGCAAGAACCCTGCCATCTTAGATGGTGTCAGCAGTTGCAGGCACTCAGAATAATAGATATGTAAAGGCACAACACCCTGCCCAACATCTCAGCTTCACACTCCTATACCTATCTGAGCCTAGGTGTGATGCTGGGAAGTTTTGGGAGATTTAAGAAGTCCCAAATGCTCATTCTGAAATCCTAGGTTATACAGCAGCAGAAATGTCACTGTGTGCCTAACTGTGTTCCTATTCCCGCTGCAGACAGCACTGATTGTACCAAAGCTTGCATTTGGTGTCAGTTTTGCTGCTAAATGGCAGACAAAAGCCCTCAGAGAGGGTTAAAAATGAGGGTGGGAGGAGTGGCTGTCTCAGCATGGTCAATTTTCATTGTAAAGGGACATTATGGCATTCTGGCCTGGATTTTTTTCCCACTTCTCATGCCCAGAGCTTCCACAGACAGTAAGACTCATCCCTCCCAGCTGCTCAAGCTGGGAGGAGGGAGGCTGGGGGAATTTGGGTGTCTCTGAAAGCCATCATAAGTACACTTCTGACCATGGGCAGCTTTCTGTTTTGCTGTTAACAGTGGAGGAAGAACAAAACTCCAGCAATACAGGGAGAAGAGCAACACATGATGATGAGGAAACATCCCTTAAGCAATCTACACTCCTCTGCTGCTTCCCTTCTACTCTCTTTAATGCTGCAGTTGATGCTGATGGTCAAGAACCTGGTTGATGAAATGATCATTATTTTATATCCCAGAATGTTAGGTTTTTGTTTTCAGAAACAGCAGGAGGATTTTGCAAGCTTTTAGTGTATTCCCCCAGAAGTTTTGAATCCTTGAGCAGGATTCCCACCTACACTATGTTGGCTACTTGTTTGAGACATTGGGCAGTTTCTTGGAGAACAGAGGCTGTTATTTCTCTTCCCTAATGCTGTGCTGTCCCCATTAGCATCCCCTTGCATATCACACTAGTAATGTCTTAGGCTCTTCCATAATTCAGGCTGTTCTGAAGCTCTGTGGTGATCAAAGACCAGGGCCAGAAGCCCGCTGAGCAGCTGCCACTAGAAAAGGTACTTTGCTGGCAGTGGGGACTGAAGGAGAGTACACTTTTCCACCACCTGAGCTGCTTGGAGAGGCTGAGCCTCCCCTCCTAGGGATCACTGCTCCTTGGACTAAAAGACAAGTCCCCAGATATGGAACATGTAAAGGTCACTCCCTCAGAGCTGGCTTTCACAGGTAATGCTTTAAAAATGCTGCCCTGGAGCTTTAATTGTTGCACAGCCACTCAGCGGGGTCAGACATATGGCAACGTGCTCTTTGGCTGCCTCTCTAAAGGTTTCACATAGCTAGGGCTGTATTTTTATCTGCTCCTGGCATCCCTAATTTTAGCCAGCTACAAGCCAAAGCACAGCCTCCCCAGCCGTGAGTTAGCTGAGGCTGGTGCCCATGCCACTGAGCACCCATGGCTGCGGGGGCCACCTGCCACTGCTCCCAGTCAGTCACTGCTGGCACTACATCGCAGATGTTTTGACAACTCAGCTGTGCAACTTGCATGTCAAGGGCAGACAGGGAAGATTGTGTGTGTGTCTGTGCATGTATGCTGCCCCTGGGGTCTGGGACTGGGCGGGGGCCACACTGCTAAGCTACCTTTTCCAAAACAGAGACTGGCAGTGTAGTTTGGGAGCTGTTCTTGACAAGAGTGAGGCCATCACTTCCTGGTTCTCTTTCTGCCCTCAGAAAAACTGCCTTGAAACTGACGGCTGGATGTTGCTGTGAGGCCCATGCAGGGCAGAAAGCTAGGGCTTTTAGTGGGTGCTGGAGGAAGGAGGCTTAATGGGTATTAAGCCCATTCACCTACACAAGCCTATGTAATTCCTATGCCTCTGGCTCTCAGTAACAAGCCAGATTTCTCCAGTTTCTGACCCAAGTGAGCATAAGCCAGCACCTCTGAAATCCTGGAGAGTCCAGGATGCTGCAGGCAAGAGCTGGGAGCTCCTATCCTGCATCCACAGGAAGGATCAGTGAGGAAGGGCCCTGGGGGGAGCACAGTGGACCTTGAGACAAGAAAGCTTTCCCCCAAGAAGTAAGCAGAGAGAAATAAGAACTGAGGAAAGCTTTAAATATACACAGCCCTCCTTGCACTGGGTTTGAGATGTCAGAGGTCTGCTAGCTGATAGTAGTCTCTCCTGCCAGGGCCAAACGGGTTTCCAGAAAAAGAACATATCATGTACAGCACCTGGCCTTCACTGGAGCTGTGTCAGAAAGCACGCAGGAATGAGCACCATCAGCACTGCTCAGGAGGGAGTGCTGACCCTCTGGGGTGCCAGGCAGAGGAGGAGCAACTGTTTGGGAATTGAGTTCTTGGTCACTGCTTGCTCTATTTCCTCGGGCAAGCTTTTTTTTTATCATGTATATAGGTAAATCCCAATGTGCAAAGAAAAAAAAAAAAAAAAGAGAAAGGAGAATTTGGACCTCGCTAAGTCACTTCTTTCCTAGGTCATGGATTTCGTGCCTGGTTGCCTATTATTTAGATACAGAGGCTGCAAAAGGACATCTTTGGTCATCAGACTCAGAATCGTGTCATTCAATCTCTCTCACACAGCAGTAAATGTCCACTTAAAACTCATTGGACTGTTCTCCCCTTCCTCCTCTGGTGATTAGGGACTTTGTAGTTCCAGGCTTGTTTTATTCATAGCCCATTTGTTCTTAGGCTTTGCACTTAAATAGCTCTTCTCCCTCGCGGGTGTTTAGAAAGAACTATCATATCCCCTTTCCTTCTTCCCACAAATGACACCCAGGCACAAAGGAAGGGCAGTCATGGGCTTTGATTAGTTTGGCTTTAGATGAAGGGCATAGGTAGACCAGGCTCTGGTGTAAGGTCAGGGTGGGTGAGCATGGCATGGCCACCCCCACCCAGTCTGCCTAACAGCTGCCCCAGCCTGTGGTCAGCAACTGCGAAATGTCAGGGTCCAGGGCAAAGAACTTGAAATGGTAACTACAAACACCACACATGTCCACTGAGTAGGGTGAGTGTGAGCTCAAGCTAACCCTTCTTGGGCCCCTCCCTTGGATAAGGCCAAGAGAAAGAAATTCTCTATTGTGAGCCTGGTGAGACTCTGGAACCGGTTGCAGAGAAAATGTGGGTGCCCCATCTGTGGAAGTGTTCAAGCCAGGCTGGAGGGGCCGTTGAGAATACCTGGTGTGATGACCCACCCCAATGAGGAAGTCACATCTCATCTAGTGGAAGGTGTTCCTGCACATGGCAGAAGAGCTGAAACTAGGTAATCTCTAAAGTCCCTTCAAATCCAAACCATTCTCATTTGTATGAAAGACATCTTATTATACAAAAAGAGACCCTGCCTACTGAGTACCAGCCCAGCACAAAGACACTGGGAACCCTAGCTGGCACTTTTAGGAGAACCTGACTAGTGTGGCAGGATGGCAAGACCAAAGAGGACGGGCTTTTATACATTTTTCCTCAATTGCATTTCTGAAGGGAGGAGTGACTCAGAAACTTCTGAGTCTCCATTCATCTTAAGGTCTTGCATAGAAATGGCCTCAAATTCCACCAGGGGAAGTAGAGTCACCATTCCTGAAAGTATTTAAAAGAACATGTAGATGTGGCACTCAGAGATATGGTTTAGTGGTAGGCTGTGCTGGGTTAATGGTTGGACTTGATGATCTTAGAGGTGTTTTCCAATCTAAATTATTCAATCACACCTACAGAGGTTGTCTGCAGCTACTGGACTGTGATAAGGGCTCCACACTTCAGGGCCAAGAAAGGCTACAAAACCTGAGCAGACCTGGCCTTGCACTCTGCCAACAAAGCAAGTCCAAGCTCTCAGGGGTCTGCCAGGTCTTCAGGAGACATTTGCATTCTTTAGATCCTGAGATTACAGCTGGTTTCTGCTCATGTCAGAAGAATTTATGTCAGTACAATCCTCTCCCCAATCATAATTTAGCAGATGAGAAAGGATGTGCATTTCAAAGCACAGTAATGGCTGTGAAAGTGGGGTCTTAGGAGAGATACTGCTCATGCAGCCAGTCCGAAGTCACTACTGGGAACTGACAGAAGGACTTCAAAGAAAGAAACATGGCAATAACAGGTAACTCAGCCTTGAAAATTATTTTTGCCATGCTTTAACAGAAAGATCAAGGCACATTGTTGTCCCTAGATGTCAATGTGCCCATCTGTGAAAGGGAGCTTTTTGTAACCTGTTTTTGTGACTGCCATATCAGCGAGTGAAATCCTCCTGGGTGCTACTGCTAAAAATCAGTACTCTGCTGGCTGTTGATGAGTTAAGACCTACTTACATGGTCTCAAAGGGGAAGTAATCAATGCACACTTTTCCCTTTTCTTCTCCAGAGAACTGAGAATTTCTGTGACACTCATTGAACATGTCTTGTATATCCATATTTATACCTCAACACTAAATTATGTTGAGGCACTGTCCCATAAACATGGCCCTTTTCAAAGACAATGTCTAAAATCTGAGTTTGTGAAACAAACAGCAAAGGGTGCTTAAAGAAAGAGCTTGGGTTTATATTTCTATTTTTTATTATATTTTGTATTTATACATCTGGGGATGGGGATAAAGTAGAATCTCATCTCCTGATTCTTATTGATTTTTGGGATAAAGTATACAGACCTAAACTGGTAAAACTTTATTCTGTGTTGCCTTTGAAGCAGAGAGATACCTTTTACTATGTATTATGTGGCTCTGAACTCTTATGGGAATATCTGCTCTCAAGAGAGTTCAAGATCATATGAGTGAAACTACCCCCAAACTAGCTCATCTCGTACTACTTTTTCCATCCTGAGCTGTAAGCTGCAGTAGTTTCAGCACTTGGAAATAAGTGAATTAGAAGGTAGAGCTTACACATAGTTTAATCCTTGCCTTTTACTGGACTCAAAATCCTCCTTTCCCTTTCATACCACAGGGAGATACTGGCTATGTTTCTATGTGTTACAGAATTGGCCAAATATGTTCAGGAGTTTCACTTTGTTTTGCCATTTATTGCTAGAGGCTCAACTGATCCTAGGCCTCATCTGGAGAGGAGAGTATTACATCCTTCTTCTCTTTCCTCTTATCAGACTGGTTTGTGCTAGAGCAGTTCTCCACAACTTTCAGTCCAGGGGCACTGTTGTATTGAAGGGGCTGAAATATCTGGGCTTGATGAGCGTCTCTTTCTTAAGGATATTACACGTGCACATATGACAAGGGAAGAATGGCAGGGGAGCCAGGACTGAGGGAGTTTGAGCAGAAAGAGTGCATCACAGGCAGTCTGCTTTGATAGTGAGACCACCTCAGCTGCTGCAGAGAGGTTCTGAAGTGTAAAAGGAAAGCTCCTAAGACCAATGGTCATTCATTCTTGCTACATGATTCCTGGAGACAGAGGCTGGCCCACTGGAAAGCCAAACTCCCTATTTAGGACATTCAGAGATGAGAAGGGAGATCTGAGAAGTGATGGTGTGAGACAGGCAGAACAGGTATTTCTCAGCTTCACTGCTCCAATCTTTTCCCCTCTCAACTCTTCTTCATTAAAGTTGAGACCATTTAGGACAAGTAGATTTATTTTTGACTTGTCTGATAATGATTGTGATTGCTTGGCTGTTTCATCTTTTCACTGTGTTCATCTCATGGAGAGTGCAGAGTTCTTGTAAACATAATCACAGGGTAGGAATGGCCACTATTATCTCTGGGACTGCCTGGATCAAACTCTGAATTGCACTGTATGGAGGGCATACTCAAGGTACAGGTGCTTTCTAGTAGTCAGTGGTACAGAGTGGAGTAATAAGAGAAATGTACACAAAGGAAAGGAACCCTTTAACCTGAGCTGTGAAACAGCCTGTGCACATGATATCTTTGTCCAGGGTTGTCTTAGAACAATCTTTCCCCAACTCTTTTCCATCCCAGCCAGAGAGCAGTAGGCATCTCAAATCAATCCTTTGACTATTTTTCCTCACAGACCAACCCAACAGCCCCTATCTTTCCAATCTGGACCTGAGGGGCTGGCAGCTGTTTTCATGAACAAACGATGGTCCAAAGAAGCTGCTTTTGCTCCCAGAGGGGTTCAGTTGTCCCTGGACCCTGTTGTCACCAGGTGGCACCAAGCAGTGTAGATGGTAAGAGCTGTTAGGACCACTTCATAGTGATCATCACCTTCATTCCCCTTCTAAACTGGAAAGTGACCCTGGTCTGTGTGGGAATTTGTTGATCCAGTACACCTGGATACAGGGAGCTGAACACCCTATGTGCAATATCATCTTGATTACATCATTCCTTTTTTGGTAATAGTGGGTGTGTGTGTACCCTCAGCTTTTGACAGTGTCAGTCACTTTTACATGCTACTCTTCTTTCTTGGGAAGGAAATTTTTCCTATCATATCACTTCTTGGTCTGTTGTTCATAGTTATGTTTTAGTAAAGTCCTTAAATAAGTGTTTAACTTAACATATGTGCTGTCTGGTTGTCAGTTTGATTTCCTAAGTGTATGAGAGCCTTATGATTATCTTCTCTCTCTCTTATTTAGCAGCTGCCTTTCCTAAAAAATTTTCTAGCTATTGGCTGTTTTCAATCAAGTTTTCCAGAGTCAGTGATCTCAAACATGATAAAGCTATTGCAAGTTTTGTGAAGAGCAAAGACTTGGAAGGGAAAAGGCTGAAGTGCCCTAAAAGAAAGAAATATTGACATATGAGCTCAACCTCCATGGAATTTCAAAAGACCCAGTTAAGAGAAAGCCTCACGTGCCCTTCACTCCTGGGAGAGGCCTCAGTCAGAGCTTGTTACTGATGAGCTACATATTTCAAGGAGCCTTGGCAGATGTCTCTTGCTCTTTACTTTGGTGTCTAGGGCAATTCTTCATTTCATTGATCTTTGGAATTGTGTATTTCTTATAAGGTACATGTCAGAGAAGCAGAAAGGGTGGACTATTTGGGGGTTTTCTGGAACCTCCCAAGCCAGCTGGCAGGGAATAGTGAAGGCTGGAGTATTTACCTCTTTGATACCTCATTTCAGGTGTAAAGGACCTTCAGCACTTAAAAATCCTGATACCTCTACTGACATTAGATATGTAAAACCATTCTGAGTGAACTTTTCTTGGGTTTGGCTGGAATGAGAGCCCCGTCACTGCTTCTGGTGCCTACAGAGCAGCTCTGTAAGACTTGCTCAAATTACAAAAGAGCTGGGTTCAGCTGCAGACTGCTTCCAGGAATACTGATCCCAGGCAGTTCATCTCACAGGCGAACAGTTCCACATCTCACTCAAGGAGTCAGTGCAGACATTTCTTTCCTCCTCCCTGTGCTGGTGAACATGCAGTGAAGTTGGCAGCTGAATGAGCTTGCACAGGGAAAATTAAGAGTGACCCCCTATGGCACAGCACATTATGGCTTGAACTGAGGGAGTTGATTACTTTCACAAGAAGGAGCAGATTACAGCCTTGCCCACTCCTTTCATGAGTGCTCCCATGGTTGAGTTAGTACAGAAATTGGGAACAGTAGCACCATGCTGGCTTGTGTCTTAGGCAGAATAGAACATATTTTCTCTGTTGTGTTCTGAGACCCTCTCCTCTTCAGATTCCTTCTGGGTGGCAGAAGTGAAGAGTGCTCAGTCTGCAGATTTCTCTTATGCCTGGGCTGTCAGATTGCTGCTGCTGCAGTTCCAGTCCAGGGGAGGGACTGTTCCAAAACTGTGATACATACTTTGGAAATTTTGAGGTCAAAGCCACAAGCGCCAGTTGATGTGTGGCACCATTAGTTGGAAGCTGAGCACTAGGGGACTGGAGCAATTATGTATACAATTATGTAAAGTCTGCTGCAGGTCTAACCCTCAGTCTCTTGCCCAAGGTCACATAAGAAGTCCATAGCAGAGAGCAATTGGAAACTAAATTAATTACTCGAATCCTAAGCTAACGTACTCACAGCTGAAATCCAATCCTGAAAAATAAAAGCTTAAACCCAGATTGTATTGCAGCTGTTGCACCCTGGATATGGGTCATTGTTAGCATGGATAATGGTGTCATGAGAACTTAGACTAATGGTAGATGTCAGACCATAGAGTCATGGAACATAGAATGGCCTGGTTGGAAGGGATCTTAAAGATAATCTAGTTCCAAGCCACTGCCATGGACAGGGACACCTTCCACTACACCAGGTTACCCAGTACTCCATTCAGCTTTGCTTTGAATATTTCCAGGGATCGGACATACTTCTGTCAGGTTTCTATAAATATGCATCTAGTAACTCTTAGACACCGATCAAGCACAAAATAGCTATCCTATTAAGCAACATTATTACACTACTGACAATACTAATTTCAGGTGAGGTTCAAACATTACTTTTTTTCTTTTCTTTGCCAAATATTATTTGATCACTCACCTGCAGAAAGTAACCATTGCCTGACATGTAAGTAAAACCTGTTTGGTTTTGGATTCTTTCTTTCTTTCTTTCTTTCTTTCTTTCTTTCTTTCTTTCTTTCTTTCTTTCTTTCTTTCTTTCTTTCTTTCTTTCTTTCTTTCTTTCTTTCTTTCTTTCTTTCTTTCTTCTTTCTTTCTTTCTTTCTTTCTTTCTTTCTTCTTTTCTTTCTTTCTTCTTTCTTTCTTTCTTTCTTTCTTTCTTTCTTTCGTTCTTTCTTTCTTTCTTTCTTCTTTCTTCTTTCTTTCCTTTCTTTCTTTCCTTTCTTTCTTCTTTCTTTCTTTTCTTTCTTTCTTTTCTTTCTTTCTTTCTTTCTTTCTTTCTTTCTTTCTTTCTTTCTTTCTTTCTCTCTTTCTCTCTTTCTCTCTTTCTTTCTCTCTTTCTGTCAGCAGGCCTTGAACTTGACACTGGACTTTTTTGGGTCCTAGCCCTCAGCAAGCATATTTTCTCATTCACATTTCCGGCACTCTCAGGGGTGCAATACATTTTCTCTCTGGATCTGATAAATAAAGCTGAGGTGTTTCTTCTGCAATTCTGAATTCACTTTCTTTTCAAATATGTCTTTTAGTTAAGAGGGAATATTTGCAAGCCTCTGATAAGAAACATGCACCTAACAATCGAGACTTGCAGCTGTATGATTCCCTAGATTACAGCTACACTACAAGAAAAAATGCTATGAATCTACATTGTCACATTTACCAGGATTTATTTTACTGAGAATTAATAAATCATTCTTTCATGAAAGAATTAACAACACTTTTTTCCAGCACAGAAGTGAATGGTTGCATTAACAAGCAGCTATATATTCCAAGCAGGCAAGCAAGCGTCAGAAAAACAAAAAGGGATTTAATGCTGCACCAACAGGGAGGTTTTGAGATGGGGAGCTAGGACACCCCTTTGCTGCACTGATAAGGTTTCTTGGCTGACTGCTCCTAGTGGGATAAAAAATGGGACTCAATCCAGAATATGAATGGGATACTGGCTTGCACAGAATGAGAAACGATCAAAAAATTTCAAGCTATGGCCTCAGGTTCCGAGATGTGGGAAAGCTCAGCTGAGCTGCGTTCATGTTTCTGAGGTTCCCAAAGTTACTTTCTACTGCCTGAGTTTCTGACAGACAATCCAGAAAAACTATTTCCTAGCAAACTGAGAAGAGGACAAAAGAGTCTTTTTCCTGAGCTTTGCAGAATTCAGGCAGGGTCTAACTGAAATCCAACTAAACAAACTTTTGTATGCCCAACCTCTCCTGCATGAGACCATTTGACTCTCCTGTCTTGTGACTCTTCTCCACGACTGAGCAGTGCTGTGGTACTGACCCCGACTGGGACATGCAGTGGCACTTACCTCCAGGACCATCTCTGTCATCTGGAACTGCTTCTGGGATACCTTGTCAGAGCTCACAGGCTCATGGAAGAGCAGGCAGAGCATGTCATACTTCTTCAGTGCCTGCTTGTAATTCTTCTCGTTCAGGTCAATCACTCGATCTTTCCCATCGTAAGTAGGGAAGTTCAGTCCCTCTTCTGCCTTGCAGCAGAAAAGCAGGTAAAAACCTGCCAGGATCCAGCAAATTGCCTTCATAGGGGCACCCTTGGAGTGCAGCAAAGGGTGGATAAATATCCCACCCTTTCTTAATTTGAGAAGAGAGGGAGACCAAAGACTCCAGGTGAAGTTCAAGCTAAGTTTCTCTTAGTTTCTCTAAGTTTCTCTCTGCTGCTTTCCTAGTGTTGAGCCCAAACACTGCAAGGCTGGTGGAGAGCAACAATCTTTGCTGTCTTGTACTCACAACAAAGAGGGAGACAGACGGGAGAAGCTGTCAGGCCAAGCCCTGGATACCTTACATAGCTGTGTCCAGCTCCCGTGTCATTATGAACTCCATTTTTAGGAAGCAGTTGTTTCAGGCTAAAAATAAACCCTGCAATGAATAAAAAGGACAGATATGACACCATTGAGGGACTTGCTGGCACTCTATCATCTGAGAGAGAGGGAGTGGACAAGAGGGGAGGGAGGGCGTGGAAGATGTCAGTCCTGGGAATATGCAGGCAAGTTTTGAGAAGGGACAGACTTTACTTGTTCAGGGGAACCAAGGCACAGGCTGTCCTACTAGGATTTGACAAAAATAGAAGTTATTTACTGCAATTTATAATAAGAGTATCTCTCTTTATATCCCTTTGGGCATCACAGTGATTAGGCTTTTGATAACACATCTCAGGTTAAACAGTTTCAGAGCCTCATTTGCACCACTAGAGGAAAAGTCCTGTTTCCTCAACAGCAAAAGATCTGAACAGTCCTGGGACTTCTTTCTCTTGCCCAGAGCACCATTTAGAGCTGCTAGCTGGCATTCAAGGTGCTTTCTGAGGCACATTCTCTACTTGTGAGGCAACAGGAGAATTGCTGTCCCTTGGGCCTATAAGCCAAAAGCAGAGGGAAGCTTATGTTGCAGCCTCCCATTTTTCACAGCAGTTCCCAAGCTGTATACATTGCTGGCGAGTGGTTAAACCTTATCATGCTGAGGGGGCTGACGGGTGGGAGGCATGTGCCCAAGCCAATGTCTTGGGGCAGGAGGCAGGGCTTTCCTCAAGAGGGTGGACAGATGGCACCATCGCTGCCAGCTGCCCTTTCTGGGACCCGCCTGTTGGACTGTAGCAGGTTTTTCACACAACCTTCTTTCATTTCCCAACAAGCTATCCTGCATATTCTTCCTTCTTCATGTCCCAGGGATGGTGGCCAGTTCCTCCTTCTGTGTGATCTCAGCACAGCTGCTGCTTTGCTGTATCACCTGCACAGTGCTGCTGGGGGAGAGCAGTTCAGAGGCACAGTCCCTCAGTTCTTCCCTTCCTCTGACCATGGTGCCACCTCTGACCCATGACTAGCAGCAACAGGCGGGTGGAGGCAGGCCAGCTGGCCACAAGCCAGCCCTGGGGCTAGCATGGATCCACTGGAAAAGGCCTGCTGAGGGGCTGGCAGAGAAGAGTTTGATAGGAGGCACAGCACCTTCCCCCTGCCAAAGTGATATGCAGACAAGTGGTCTTATCAGGTCTTTTCCTTGCAGGCTGCTCCATCACAGCTTTGCTCCATCCACCCCAGAGAAGAGACATATCCCTTCTTAATGCAATTGTTTCCATTAAATTGTATGTCTGGGATAGTTTCAACATTTGGGGCAAAAGGTGAGCATTACTTAGGAATTACAGAATCATAAAATCCATTAGGTTGTAAAAGACTCTTAAGGCCATTGAGTCCAGACATTAATCAAACACCGCTAAGACCACCACTAAACCATGTCCCTAATCATCACATCTACATGTCTTTTAAATATCCCCAAGGATGGTGACTAGAACACTTTCCTGGGCAGGTTTAACACATCACCTGTGTGACTTAGGAGCACACATCCTTTTACTCCTATGTCAGCTTTCACTTCCCACCTGAACAGCCTACAGCATACTGACTGAAACCCTCTGGGTAATAGTTTCCAAATCTGTCTTATTTCCAAAGCCTTTGAAAAGTTCAATATTTGCTGTCAAATTAAAGTCCTAATGACAAAGCCTGAGAAATATGGATAAAAGCCAAATGGGCAAGACAGCCTCCAAAATATACTTCTTAGAGACAGCCTTCAGGGGTAGTCATTTTTAGAAGGAGAGATAAGTCCGAAGAAGTCTGATTGCTTTTAGTGGGAGACACGAGACTTCTGTCACAGTGGGTGGCAGTGACTGGTTAGGTTTATGCTGAGGGTTTAGGATGTAAAACACAAAACCAAGTTTGTGGGATGATTAGACATACATTAGGCTAGTTGCTTGCCTTTGAAGGACCCCCATGGATCTGGGGTACAGGGGCAGGCTTCACTGATGTCACAAAGTGTTTTAAAGCGGGAGCATATTAGACAGGGTGTGAAAATTAAATGTTTGCAGCTACTTCAGAAACTGGCTTATGAGACTCCTGACCTCCTTTATTCTGGTAGATCTTCAGCAATTGGTCCACTTTGATATTGCTCAAGCTATTTTTATGCACTTTTTGTCTAGTCTGATTAAGTTTTTAATCTACCTAAAAATAGATATAATCCAATTTTCATTTTCTCCTTTTTTTTTTTTTTATCAAAAAAGGAACAAAATTGCTTCTTATTCACAAAAATTGTTGCTTTGTTAGCCCCACATGAATCTTGTTTATCTGCTTGTGGCATGAGCAGCAAATATTTGTGATTGTTAGGCTTCACCTCTGCATCAAAGGGAATTCTTCCAGCAGACCAACCCTGGGTGTCATGGTCACCAGAGTCCATCTCTTTGTGTCTCCACTCAGAACCTCAGTGGGGCTGCTAGGGCAAAATCTAGTGGACATTTCTGTGGTCTTCTTGCTCTACTTGCATCTATATGAAATTCAAGACACCTTGTTCACTAAGAAGTAACAGTGAATTCCTCAAAGTTAGAACAATTGCCTCAATCACCTGAAGTTCTTAATTCCAATAAGCTTTAGTCAAAGCAGATGGTCTTGTTGCAGTCCTGCCAATACAGATCTGAAATCCTGGATTCATGTGTTTTGAGATGTTCAGAACAGTAGTCAAATATTTGAATCTGAGCAGAGCTGCTTTGTTTTTTCCCTGAGGAGTAGCAGAACTGGGGCTGAAGCAGATGCTCCCACAACTGGACAAAGGCCATAAGTATTGTGGGTTTCTCTTCATCATGTGTCTTAGCTAACAGGACCACACTGAAATGTGCTCATTTCAACCCCAGCAGTAAAATTCCTTGGAACTTCAAAGCATGTCCATTCATGCTCAGATAATGTTTTAAATTTGGAATTTTGGGTCAGGCTCACTATCAATAAAAGTACAGTGTTCAGACCTCATGCATTCGAGGAACTTGAGTTTTGTTGAAGGTCCATTTCAACAGGGCACTGGCATAAGTTTTCTCTGCATGTTAGATCCTCTTTCATAGGGTAGTAGCAATAGCAGTTCCCCCTGAGAAGGAAGGACCAGAGGAGCAAAGAAATTTCACAGGCTTCTCCGTGAAACTTCACATTATGCACTCCGCTGTTCACTGCAAATACTTTGTGCTATCTTCCTGCATAGTCTAGTAATCTAGTGTCTTCCTGATCCATTTAACTGCCCATGGTTTCAACACATGTGTTTCTGTGGGCAACGTCACACAAGGGAATGATATGGGCTGAACTAAATCCTGAGACACTTTGCCTTTCAGCTCAGATATCTTATTTCCTGGCAAAGCTGGTATCTGTTAGTTTCTGATATAAGCTGACTACAAGGTTCAACCTCCCAGCTCTGATTACTTAGTCATTGACTCCCTCTTCCATTCTGTTGCTGCATCTCTCAGCACTGCCTCAAGAAACCAGCACAATGCTTTCACCCAGCTAACTATCCCAGAGATATTTCTCTGAAAGCTTTCTGAGGAATGAGCTGGTAGGGCTCACTGCCTGTCCACCATGACAGGTGCCCATGTTATTCAAACAACCTTCAGAACTGGCCCACAACTTGAGGCAAAGAAAGAGAGAATTAAAAGGAAACACTTTTGATTTATTCACTACTGTCAACTTGATGGCTCATCCATCAAGCAAAATCCTAGTTCCACAGTTAGGTTGCAAAACCACCCCTGAAATTCATTGAAGTAGGATTTTACTTTATTTCTTCCAATTTTGTGAGGATAGGTAGTCAGTAACGGAGCTCAGAACAATACAACCTCATCCCTTCAATTCATGTTTGCAGAAATGCAGAGTAGGGAAACAGAAAAATAAAAATATCCTTCTTCTTGATTTTTTTTCCTACTTGTATTATAAATTAGGAATATACACTTGCTGTTCCTCCCTCCTGGCCACTGCAGCCGTACTCCATGCTGTTATTCTCACCTTCACTGTCCTTTCTGTCTCACATAGTAAAAGATGTCCCTAGCCACTGCTGATCCAAATGCTTCAGTAAGCCTTTTTTCTACGACTTCAGGATTTAGGTTCTGCTTTAGCTAATCTCTTTTCAAGCTTCTAAGACCTTGTGTGTTTTGCAAAATAGGAGCATTCATAAAATATGTCTTTCACCACCAGCTAGCCAAGCAAGGTTATAGCAGGTAATAGCTTGCAGTGTACTGCTATGACCAGGGTGGGAACCTCTGAGACACACTGAACCTTCCTAAAGAGACCAAAGGGAACACTATAATCCTGAGAAAAGTTCTGCAATGTTAAAAAATCTAGTTTTCTCTCCCTTCCCTTCAGCCCTGAAGGGTGATAAGTCCTTCATGGTGCTTTACATTGCCTGTACTCCAATGCAGTCATGCCAGTGATGGCAGGCAAGTACAAGACAGAGGAACTATATCATTGGCATTCCCTTTTCTACCTGTTACAAACTGCCAGAGATCTTTGTAGTACCTACCAGTACTTTGACTGGAGTGTCTTGAGACCTGCTGTGTGATAAGATGCTATAAACCCATTCTGACGCAAGGACACTGGTATTCATAAGGAAACACAAATACAGGACAGACAAAAGCACTTCTATGAAATTATGTAGAAGTTGTAAAGGGCAAGTCAAGAAGATAATCCAGGTGTCCTAACTCATTCTCAGACACATAGTAGTTTCAAAAAAATCTTATGTTTTTTAGGCATTGTGTCCCCCAGAGCAAAGTTGGTCTGGCCACCTTAGGGGGAACATTGCACGTCTCTGCCTTTGGGACTTTATCTGGCACCTGTGACTTGTACATTTCAAAAAGGTTAATTTAGAAGGTCAAAACTGGGACTGTCCCAGAAGGACTGGGATAGTTACATCTTAATGAGCTAATAATCCCTACACAGCAAGAAAGGATTTAACTAAGACATCACTGTGGCCAAATGGGAATGTCCCCATTGGCATGTGTGGAAATGGGAGGGAAAGAGAAAGAAATTAATTGAAAATGCATAAAGTTAACTGCTTCATGCAGAGATCTGACAAGGGACATCTGAGGGCAATCTGTTGTGGTGGCTAGGGAACCCATGAGGTGGACTGAAAAAGGTAGCAACAGGACACAGAGGCAGTGGCCTGTCTACCCCTCTCAGCTGGGCTGGGAGCTCTGCCAGCCTGTGGGAGCAGGGTTGTATTTGTCCACATGCAACTTGCCCTGGAAAGGGTGGAAGGGCTCCCTGGAGGGCTTCCTGCATGTAGCATTGGGATGGGAGAATTTTGTGCCTGTGACAGCCATAGGCTGGTTAGTAAAATCTTTGCTTTGCTGGTAATCACATGAGTTGGGGCGCTCCAGCTGTGACTTAGAACTATTCCAGTCATGCTGCATCAAATAGCACACACAGAGCCTGGGCCACAGTGCTGCCTGCAGAAGGCTCCTGCCCATCTTCTCTTCTGCAGGACGTGGGAGCAAGAAGGGGTCTGGCACACATCTAGTGCTGGGACCTTCAAGTTTTGTTTGATGTATAAACTCCTAAAATATGCTGGTGTCAGTGCATATCCCTGCACAACAATTTTAAGCTGATTGATGAGAGATATTATTTTTTTTTTCCACAGATACTTCTACTGCACCCTACTTCAAAAGAACCACCACATCATTTCACTGCCATCCTGCCCTGTATAATGCCACTTTCTTCTGCTGAGATATCACAACTGATGAGTTAAAGCAACTGCCCCTGAGATAGTAGTATAATCTCCCCTCTAGGGAAAAAGTGTAGGTAGGTGCTTTATGAGGGACAGGAAGTGGCTGTGGGTAGGAGATGGATGTTCAGATTTTCCACAGTCACTGGCTTCCCACAGGGATTTAGAAAAATCTTTCCAGGCCTCAGTTCTCCATGTGAACTGTGCCAACAGAGCCTAGGAATGATACGGTGCTGCAAGGTGCTTAGACAACAAACTCAGGGATTAGTGCTTTAGGCAGGCAGGGAGCTTGGGCTGGTCTGGGCTCCTGAAGGTTTTGGCATCATGGAGAGCTGCAGAAGGAGACACAACTGCTGCTGACCATATTTTCAGGACAGCTGGATCAGAAGTCACTCAGACATGTTCCTGTGAGAGGGGCTGAGATCTCTGTGAAAGCCCAGGGATCCACAGCCAAGCCGTGAGCCAGTGTGAAACTTTGGCCCAAAGATGGTGTCCCAAGAACTGGGGTGTGAATGGTGCAGACTCAGCCCTGACCCAGGGACCTTAGCAATTACAAATAATATCATAATAATTTAATCATTTTTAATAAAGCAAAAGAAATAAAACATATGAGCTGATGCAATATATTCCCTTCTAAAAAAGGGGAAAAAACTGGCCATTTCCATCAGTCCCCTGCCTTTTTCTTGGAGGTGATGGGATCAATGGACTCTTGCCCCGTCTCGCCCATGATCGGTATGTCCGAGCATGTGTCCATGTGTCTGTCTGCACGCAGCCATGCACACATGCATTAACCACTGGCACTGCTTCCACCCAGCTCTGTGGGGCCAGAGTTTAAAAGAAGGATCCCACATGAAGCACACCCATTTGGAGTGGACGGGTCTGGAGTAACACCTGCACCTCAGGTTTCTCCTAGCCATGACAGCATCAGCATATTTAATAACAGCTTGATGACTGAAAGGGTGTTTAATTTAGTGGTGTGGTGCCTGCTGCTGCTGACAGAGCTGTTCCCAGCAGATTTACACCTGTTTCAGTGGAGTGGCTGCTCAGCTCTCCTCTGCTTCCAGCCTCTTGTGCTCCCCCTCAGAATCTACCCCCTCCCCTGCCTGGACAGTGACGCCTGTTGGGGCACAGCTGACAGGCTGTGAAGTGCTGGGGCGAGCTCACTGTGCCACAAGGAACCTCATTCCTTTTGAATGATGAGCCAGACAAACTTAGCGTGCTCCTTAAGGAGACAGAGAGGATTTGCTGCTCTTGAATTTCTTCTCCATTTTTACCTTCTTCTCCTCTAACTGGGTTTTATACTGTCTGGAATGGCCCTGCATTTTTCCAGTTAATTAAAAGTTAGTTCATCAGGAACTTGCATTTCTGGGGTGAATAAGTTTCCAGGCTGTACCAGATATCTTCCAGGCTGTCCATTATGCATGCTCTGGGTATGCTTTTTTTCTTTGGTGCTGTCCTCGTTTGAAGAACAGGTATCTGCCAATAAAGGCAGAAGTTTCTCTTTGAAATGGAGAATGTAAACCCCCTCCCTCGAGATTCTTGTAATTTTGAAATTAAGGGACTCTCAGGCAAAGATATGGGAATTAGGAATAACAGAACAGTTTTTTACTAGAAAAAATAAAATAATAAAATTATTTGCCCAATCTGAACCCTTGCACACAGTGCAAAAGGACCTGGTTACACTTGGTGAGTAATGGAGAAAGATGGGAAACCCATTGTGTATTGCAGGGAAAGCTAATCTTAAGTGAAAACTGTGTGTAAGGTTTTCATTATGAAAATGGTAATAGAATAAGGGGTGGATAATGTCTTGGGTTGCAATATAGGATATGGCCAGAAATGTGTATTCTATCACCATCTGTTGAAGCTAGGTGGGGTAGTGACCCTTATCTCTGTGGCACATACTATCTGCTAACGGGCCTTCTTTAAGAATAGATGGGGCAATCATCATTATCTTTTCCACAACCCATCCTCCCTCCAGGAAGGTATCATCTGCTGCAGGGCCATTAAGTCCCACTGTATGACTGTGTGCAAGGGTCCAGATTGGGCAGGACCAGCTTGATTGATGGACCCTTGCTTGTTGACCATCCAGGTGGCCTTCGCTCAGTTCATTTCTCAATGCTTGAAGGTTCCCCCACCAAGTGCCTTAAGGGTAATCTTGAGTAGGCCCTTGCACCATTCAACTTTCCCAGAAGCTGGTGCATGGTAAGGGATATGATATATTCATTCAATGCCATGTTCTCTGGCCCAGGCTGTTCTTGAAATGGGTCCCATTGTCCTACTCGATTCTCTCAGGGGTGCCATGCCTCCAGAGGACTTGCTTTATCAGGCCCAGGATGGTGTTCCGAGCAGTGGCGTGAGGCACAGGGTAGGTCTCCAACCATCCAGTAGTGGCTTCCACCATGGTTAATACGTAGCGCTTGCATTGGCTAGTTTGAGGCAGTGTGATATAGTCAATCTGCCAGGCCTCTCTGTACTTATATTTGGACCATCACCCACCATACTAGAGAGGCTTCACCCGCTTGGCTTGCTTGATAGCAGCACACATATCACAGTCATGGATAACCTGAGAGATACTGTCCATGTTTAGGTCCACCCCTCGGTCTCGTGCCCACTTATAGGTAGCATCTCTGCCCTGGTGACCTGAGGCATCGTGGGCCCAACAAGCCAGGAACAATTCTCCCTTGTGTTCCCAATCTAAGTCTATCTTTGAGACCTCTATCTGTGCAGCCTGATCTACGTGCTTATTGTTCCTGTGTTCTTCATTAGCCCAACTCTTGGGAACATGGGCATCCACATGACGGACTTTCACGGGTAGCTTCTCTACCCGAGTGGCAATGTCTTTCCACTCATCAGCAGCCCAGATTGGTTTTCCTCTATGTTGCCAGTCTGCCTTTTTCCACCTTTCCAGCCAACCCCACAGAGCATTGGCGACCATCCATGAATCAGTGTAAAGGTAGAGCTTTGGCTACTTCTCTCTTTCAGCAATGTCAAAGGCCAGCTGAACAGCTCTGAGTTAAGCAAGTTGACTTTACCTTCTCCTTCGGTAGTTTGTGCAACTTGTCATGTGGAGCTCTATACAGCTGCTTTCTAATTCCGGTTCATCCCCACAATGTGGCAGAGTGTGGCATGTTTCATCTGCTGGCAGCTGGTTGTATGGCGGAGCTTCTTCAGCCCAAGTCACTTGTTCCTGCTCCTCTTCATCTTCACCTTCGGACCAGTTTGTAATTATCTCCAAAATCCAAGGGCAATTCGGGTTGCCAATACGGACGAGCTGCGTTGTTGGGGGTTGAGTGTTTTTCTGTTACTGTGTCAATTGAAAGAATTTTTCCCATTATCATGCCAATGGAGCTGGCCAGGTTACACCCAGGATCTCTGATGAGTCCAGACAAAAGGGGTGGGTGGGAACGGCTCCCGGAGGGGCCTCTGAGGCTTCCGGGAGGGGACTCGGGTTTCCGGCGAGCTCGGAGGAGGACGCCCGGAATCGTCAGCCCACGCGGCCGAGCACAGCAGAGCCAGACCCTCTGCGATCACCTGCCCTGCATCTGCCCCATTCCAGCCTCCTGCCTCTGCGGACACAGCTGACCACCCGGACACACACGGTGAGCGAGGAGTCGCTGCTCCAGCCCGTTCCCACCGAGACCGGCGTGGTCGCTGCCGCCCCACCCCCCTCCCTCCTGCCTTTGTTCCCATCTGCCCTCGGCAGATCCGGGCTGTGGACTAAGCACAGAGACAGCGTGCTTGCATCTAAAGGGACTGACACCGAGTTATCTATTTTGTTCTGTTAGCAATTTTAACTGTTATTGTTTTCTGCTTGTACAGTTAGATATATTAGTAAAAGAGCTGTTATTCCCACCCCTTTATCTCTGCCTCAGAGTCCTTGATTCAAACAATTATAATACTTGGGTGGGGGGGGGGGGGGGGGGGGAGGGAGTGGAACCAAAGTCTCTATTCCAAAAGGAAACTTCTGCCCTTACTGGCAGACACCTGTCCTTTCAAACCAGGACAGATTTTGGCGCCCAGACGTGGGACAGAGGGCACTGAGTTGAGAGTTAAGACAGGAATAACAGCTCTCTTAAGTGGCAATATGTTGTCTGGTTTAATCTGGTTTGTGTTCCATGTGGTCACAGCCATCTCCCTCCCATTTGCAAGCCCTTATCTGAATTTGGGCCCCCTCACCAAAGTTACTGTAGCTATTATCCGATTAGTTTGGTGGATTGATTATGTCAGGAATTCATGGGTTTTTAATTTTTTCTGGGAAGTGGTTGCATGGATCCGGAGCTATCGTACTCTAACTGCGTGTTTCTGGGGCTATTTCAGTAATGGTACTTACTGTGAGGTAACGAGTGCAAGGGAAATTTTCTCCCAACCCATTACCCAGTTTTTTGAGGCTACCCCACTAGTTCTCAAGGATTTCAGATCTGTTTTAATTACCAGTGTTATTATACAGTGGCTGGTGTAGCTGATAAGCTTGTTCTACTTAGCATTCAGAAACAAGGGAATATTGGCTTGGACAACAACTCTGATACCTGCCCCAGGGACTAGGGATGTTGCCCCAGAACCTGCCTCTGCCCCAGGGACTAGGGATGCTGCCCCAGAGCCTGCCCCAGGGACTAGGGATGCTGCCCCAGAGCCTGCCCCAGGGACTAGGGATGCTGCCCCAGAAGCTGCCTCTGCCCCAGGGACTAGGGATGCTGCCCCAGAACCTAACCCTGCCCCACAGCCCACCACAGAAATGAGCCACCCAGAGTGGGTGGGGGCTCTAGTGAAGGATATAGGTCAAATGTTGAAGGAGCAAAGCCAGATGTTGAAGGAACATAGCCAGATGTTTAAGGAGCACAGCCAGATGATGAAGGAGCATTTTTCTCCAGCTGGTGAGAAACCCTCCCCCTGCCCTAAAGAGGGAGAGTCAGATGGTGCTGCAGTGGAACCCATAGATGTTGTATCTGTCCAGGTTCCAGCTGGATCACAGGAGCAGCCACAGCCAGCAGCAGTTGCTCCTGTGGGAACTAGGAAATCTAAGATTAAAACGAGGCACTTAGATAATGGGGATCAGCAAGGAGGGTCCTCACAACCAGCAAGGGAGCCAGAGGTTGAGATTGTCACCGAGTCCCTCTCATACGATAGTCTCCGTAACCTGCGTAAAGACATTGCTCGGCGGGGCCGTGAGCCTTTTACAACTTGGTTACTCCGGGTCTGGGACCTTACGGGAACAGGTGTACAACTGGATGGAACTGAGGCCAGGAATTTCGGATCCTTGGCCCAGGATTCAGGTGTGGACCAGATATTCGTAAGGGAGCAAGGCCTCCTTTCTCTCTGGGACTGGCTTTTAATGAGTGTGAGAAAGAAGTTTGTCCACAGAGAGAGAATGCAGAAGCACCACCGTAGGATGCGCTGGAAGACCCTTGAGGAAGGGATCCAGCAGCTGAGAGAGACAGAAGTATTAGAGGTACACTTTGGGGGGGATGGACAGCATGACAATGACCCTGACAAGGTCAAGTGCACAGGGCAGATGTTATGGAATCTGGCAACCTTGGGTCCATCTCAATATACCACCTACATAGCAATGATTTATGCTGATAACCATCCAGAGACAGTGTGTTCTGTTGCCAACGAACTCAGAAATTTCGAGAGCATGATGAATGGCCCAATGCAGACCAATGTCTCTGCCGTGGCCGGGGACCTCCAACAGGTCGAAGATAAGATGAGGGATATGAGGGAGGAGATGAGGGAGAGAATTGAGGAGGTGAGGAAGATCAGTGTAGCACCAGTACGAGTCACAGGCCCCCGAGTCAGAGCTTCACACACCCAGCTAGGGAGAGAGGGTACACCTCACAAGCTGACCTGTGGTTTTTCCTGCGAGACCATGGGGAAGACATGGAAAAATGGGATGGGAAACCCACTTCTGTCCTGGCAGCACGGGTGCATCAGCTCAGGGAGGGAAATGCTAACCGAGGGAATCGCACTAAAATGAAGGTAGCCTCAACCTCCCACAAGCAAGGTGCAGGGTATTACAGCAAGGAGGATGTTCTGTCAGATCCCCTGGAAGGAACCTCCACTATGTATGCCCAGGAAAGAAATAATAACCAGGGCTAGAGAGGCCCTGCCTCTAGCCAGGGAGAGGCATGGGATGACAGGATTTATTGGATGGTGTGGGTGCAATGGCCTGGCACATCAAAGCCACAGAAACATAAAGTGTTAGTTGATACTGGTTCACAATGCACCCTGATACCATCAGAACATGTGGGGAAGATACCTGTTTCCATTGCTGGGGTGACGGGGGGATCACAGGAATTCACTTTGCTGGAAGCTGAGATTAGCCTGACAGGGAAGGGCTGGCAGAAACATCCAATTGTAACTGGCCCAGGAGCACCGTGCATTCTAGGCATAGACTTCCTCAGGAATGGCTACTACAAAGACCCAAAGGGGTTCAGGTGGGTTTTTGGAATAGCTACTGTAGCGACAGAGAGCATTAAGCAGTTGAACACCTTGCCTGGACTGTCAGAAAACCCCTCTGCAGTAGGACTCCTGAAAGTGACAGAGCAACAGGTGCCAATTGCCACCATGACAGTGCACCGCTGGCAGTACCGGACAAATCGAGGTGCTGTGATCCCCATCCACAAAATGATCCGTGATCTGGAGAGCCAAGGGGTGGGCAGCAAGAGCCACACACCCTTCAACAGTCCTATCTGGCCTGTGCAGAAATCTGATGGAGAATGGAGACTGACTGTGGACTATCGTGCCTTGAATGAAGTGACTCCACCGCTGAGCGCTGCCGTGCCGGACATGCTGGAACTCCAGTATGAGCTGGAGTCCAAGGCAGCAAGGTGGTATGCCACCATTGACATTGCAAATGCATTCTTCTCCATTCCTTTGGCAGCAGAGTGCAGGTCTCAGTTTGCTTTCACCTGGAGGGGCGTGCAGTATATTGGGAACCAACTGCCCCAGGGGTAGAAACACAGCCCCACTATCTGCCACGGACTGATCCAAGCTGCACTGGAGAAGGGTGAGACTCCAGAACATTTGCAGTACATCGATGACATCATTGTGTCGGGGAACACAGCAATGGAGGTATTTGAGAAAGGAGAGAAGATCATCCAGATTTTGCTGGAAGCCGGTTTCACCATTAAAAAGAGCAAAGTCAAAGAACCTGCCGGAGAGATCCAGTTCCTGGGATTGAAGTGACAAGACAGACGGCGCCAGATCCCCACTGAGGTCATCAATAAGATCACTGCAATGTCTCCACCAACAAGCAAGAAGGAGACACAAGCTTTTCTAGGTGCTATCAGCATTTGGAGAATGCACGTCCCTGAGTACAGCCAGATTGTGAGCCCTCTCTACCTGGTCACTCGCAAGAAGAACGATTTCCATTGGGGCCCTGAACAACAGCAAGCCTTCGCCCAGATCAAACAGGCAATCGCTCATGCAGTGGCCCTTTGCCCAGTCAAGACAGGACCAGAGGTAAAAAATGTGCTCTACTCTGCAGCTGGGAACCATGGTCTGTCCTGGAGCCTTTGGCAGAAGGTGCCTGGTGAGACCCGAGGCCGACCCCTGGGATTCTGGAGCAGAAGCTACAAAGGATCTGAAGCCAACTACACTCCCACAGAGAAGGAAATCTTGGCTGCCTATGAAGGAGTTCAAGCTGCCTCAGAGGTGATTGGCACAGAAGCACAGCTTCTCCTGGCACCCTGACTGCCAGTGCTGGGGTGGATGTTAAAAGGAAAGGTTCCCTCTACCCACCACGCCACCAACGCCACATGGAGCAAGTGGATTGCCCTCATCACGCAGCGCGCCCGTATTGGCAACCCGAATCACCCTGGGATTTTGGAGATTATTACAAACTGGCCAGAAGGTGAAGATTTTGGTCTCGCTGATGAAGAGGAGCAGAAGCAAGTGACCCGGGCTGAAGAAGCTCCACCGTACAACCAGCTGCCAGCAGATGAAACACGCTACGCCCTTTTCACCGACGGTTCCTGCTGCATTGTGGGGATGAACCGGAAGTGGAAAGCTGCTGTATGGAGCCCCACACGACAGGTTGCACAAGCTACCGAAGGAGAAGTTGGGTCGAGTCAACTTGCTGGATTCAAAGCTGTTCAGCTGGCCTTGGACATTGCTGAGAGAGAGAAATGGCCAAAGCCCTACCTTTACACTGATTCATGGATGGTAGCCAATGCTCTGTGGGGTTGGCTGGAAAGGTGGAAAAAGGCTGACTGGCAACGTAGAGGAAAACCAATCTGGGCTGCTGATGAGTGGAAAGACATTGCCACTCGGGTAGAGAAGCTACCCGTGAAAGTCCGTCATGTGGATGCCCATGTTCCCAAGAGTCGGGCTAATGAAGAACATAGGCACAACAAGCAGGTAGATCAGGCTGCACAGATAGAGGTCTCAAAGATAGACTTAGATTGGGAACACAAGGGAGAACTGTTCCTGCCTCGATGGGCCCACGATGCCTCAGGCCATCAGGGCAGAGACGCCACCTATAAGTGGGCACGAGACCGAGGGGTGGATCTAACCATGGACAGCATCTCTCAGGTTATTCATGACTGTAACACGTGTGCTGCCATCAAACAGGCCAAGTGAGTGAAGCCCCTCTGGTATGGGGGGCGATGGTCCAAATATAAGTATGGAGAGGCCTGGCAGATTGACTATATCACACTGCCTCAGACCCGCCAAGGCAAGCGCTACTTGCTGACCATGGTGGAAGCCACCACTGGATGGTTGGAGACCTACCCTGTGCCCCACGCCACTGCCCG
This sequence comes from Erithacus rubecula, assembly GCF_903797595.1. Taxonomy (NCBI): domain Eukaryota; kingdom Metazoa; phylum Chordata; class Aves; order Passeriformes; family Muscicapidae; genus Erithacus; species Erithacus rubecula. The sequence goes on from NC_136658.1 coordinate 23,350,203, forward strand.
GAACACCATCCTGGGCCTGGAAAAACAAGTCCTCTGGAGGCATGGTACCCCTGAAAGAATTGAGTCAGACAATGGGACTAATTTCAAAAATAGCCTTATAAACACCTGGGCTAAAGAACATGGCATCGAGTGGGTGTACCATATTCCCTACCATGCACTAGCGGCTGGGAAAGTCAAATGGTGCAATGGTCTGCTTAAGACCACCTTAAAGGCACTTGGTGGGGGGACTTTCAAGAACTGGGAGATCAATCTACCAAAGGCCACATGGTTAGTGAATACCCGAGGTTCCACTAACCAAGCAGGCCCTGCCCAGTCAGAGCCCTTGGGAGCAGCAGATGGAGATAAGGTTCCAGTGGTACACCTGAGAGGCATGTTAGGGAAAACTGTCTGGGTGAACTCTGCTTCCAGCAAAGACAATCCTGTTCGTGGGGTGGTTTTTGCTCAAGGACCAGGTTGCACTTGGTGGGTGATGCAAAAGGATGGAGAGACTCGATGCATACCCCAAGGGGACTTTGTTCTAGGGTGAACTATCTATGATACACTGCCTGTAACTACATGTATGTATATAATTTAAAGGTTTCAATATGATGTAGCATGTTGGCATGGAAAAAATTCGGGGTGGATAATGACGGGGGTTGAGTGTTTTTCTGATACTGTGTCAATTGAAAGAATTTTTCCCATTATCATGCCAATGGAGCTGGCCAGGTTACACCCAGGATCTCTGATGAGTCCAGACAAAAGGGGTAGGTGGGAATGGCTCCCGGAGGGGCCTCTGAGGCTTCCGGGAGGGGACTCGTGTTTCCGGCGAGCTCGGAGGAGGACGCCCGGGATCGTCAGCCCACGTGGCCGGAGCACAGCAGAGCCAGACCCTCTGCGATCACCTGCCCTGCATCTGCCCCGTTCCAGCCTCCTGCCTCTGCGGACACAGCTGATCACCCGGACACACACGGTGAGCGAGGAGTCGCCGCTCCAGCCCGTTCCCACCGAGACCGGCGTGGTCGCTGCCGCCCCACCCCCCCTCCCTCCTGCCTCTGTTCCCATCTGCCCTCGGCAGATCCGGGCTGTGGACTAAGCACAGAGACAGCGTGCTTGCATCTAAAGGGACTGACACCGAGTTATCTATTTTGTTCTGTTAGCAATTTTAACTGTTATTGTTTTCTGCTTGTACAGTTAGATATATTAGTAAAAGAGCTGTTATTCCTACCCCCTTATCTCTGCCTCAGAGTCCTTGATTCAAACAATTATAATACTTGGGTGGCAGGGGGGGGGAACCAATTCCAAAAGAAAACTTCTGCCCTTACCGGCAGACACCTGTCCTTTCAAACCAGCACATGCGTGATAAGGGCAATCCACTTGCTTCATGTGGCATCGGTGGTGTGGTGGGTAGAGGGAATCTTTCCTTTGAACATCCACTCCAGCACTGGCAGTCAGGGTGCCAGGAGTTGTGCTTCTGTGCCAATCACCTCTGAGGCAGCTTGAACTCCTTCATAGGCAGCCAAGATTTCATTCTCTGTGGGAGTGTAATTGGCTTCGGACCCTCTGTAACTTCTGCTCCAGAATCCCAGAGGTTGGCTTCAGGTCTCACCAGGCACCTTCTGCCAAAGGCTCCAGGACAGACCATGGTTCCCAGCTGCAGAGTAGAGCACATTTTTTACTCTGGTCCTGTCTTGACTGGGCCAAAGGCTACCTGTTTATCTGAGTGAAGGCTTGCTGTTGTTCTGGGCCCCAGTGGATCTTGCAGGTGACCAGGTAGAGAGGGCTCACAATCTGAAGTGATGCAGGAACGTGCATTCTCCAAAAGCTTATGGCACTAGGAAAGCTTGTGTTTCCTTCTTGCTTGTTGGTGGAGACATTGCAGTGATCTTATTGATGACCTCAGTGGGGATCTGGTGCCCTCTGTCTTGTCACTTCACTCCCAGGAATTGGATCGCTCCGGCAGGTCCTTTGACTTTGCTCTTTTTAATGGTGAAACCAGCTTCCAGCAAAATCTGGATGATCTTTCCTTTCTCAAATACCTCCACTGTCGTGATCCCCCACACAATGATGTCATCGATGTACAGTTCTGGAGCCTCACCCTTTTCCAGTGCAGCTTGGATCAGTCCGTGGCAGATAGTGGGGCTGTGTTTCTACCCCTGGGGCAGTTGGTTCCCAATATACTGCACGCCCCTCCAGGTGAAAGCAAACTGAGACCTGCACTCTGCTGCCAAAGGAATGGAGAAGAATGCATTTGCAATGTCAATGGTGGCATACCACCTTGCTGCCTTGGACTCCAGCTCATACTGGAGTTCCAGCATGTCTGGCACGGCAGCGCTCAGCGGTGGAGTCACTTCATTCAAGGCACGATAGTCCACAGTCAGTCTCCATTCTCCATTAGACTTGTGCACAGGCCAGATGGAACTGTTGAAGGGTGAATGGGTTTTGCTGCCCACCCCTTGGCTCTCCAGATCATGGATCATTTTGTGGATGGGGATCACAGCACCTCGATTTGTCCGGTACTGCCAGCGGTGCACTGTCATGGTGGCAATTGGCACCTGTTGCTCTGTCACTTTCAGGAGTCCTACTGCAGAGGGGTTTTCTGACAGTCCAGGCAAGGTGTTCAACTGCTTAATGCTCTCTGTCGCTACAGTAGCTATTCCAAAAACCCACCTGAACCCCTTTGGGTCTTTGTAGTAGCCGTTCCTGAGGAAGTCTATGCCTAGAATGCACGGTGCTCCTGGGTCAGTTACAATTGGATGTTTCTGCCAGCCCTTCCCTGTCAGGCTAATCTCAGCTTCCAGCAAAGTGAATTCCTGTGATCCCCCCGTCACCCCAACAATGGAAACAGGTACCTTCCCCACGTTCTGATGGTATCAGGGTGCATTGTGAACCAGTATCAACTAACACTTTATGTTTCTGTGGCTTTGATGTGCCAGGCCATCGCACCCACACCATCCAATAAATCCTGTCATCCCATGCCTCTCCCTGCTAGAGGCAGGGCCCCTCTAGCCCTGGTTATTATTTCTTTCCTGGGCATACATAGTGGAGGTTCCTTCCAGGGGATCTGACAGAACATCCTCCTTGCTGTAATACCCTGCACCTTGCTTGTGGGAGGTTGAGGCTACCTTCATTTTAGTGCGGTTCCCTCGGTTAGCATTTCCCTCCCTGAGCTGATGCACCCGTGCTGCCAGGACAGAAGTGGGTTTCCCATCCCATTTTTCCATGTCTACCCCATGGTCTCACAGGAAAAACCACAGGTCAGCTTGTGAGGTGTACCCTCTCTCCCTAGCTGGGTGTGTGAAGCTCTGACTCGGGGGCCTGTGACTCGTACTGGTGCTACACTGATCTTCCTCACCTCCTCAATTCTCTCCCTCATCTCCTCCCTCATATCCCTCATCCTATCTTCGACCTGTTGGAGGTCTCTGGCCACAGCAGAGACATTGGCCTGCATTGGGCCATTCATCATGCTCTCAAAATTTCTGAGTTTGTTGGCAACAGAACACACTGTCTCTGGGTGGTTATCAGTATTAATCATTGCTATGAAGGTCGTAGATTTGCCAGATTCCACGATATCTGCTCTGTGCATCTGACCTTGTCAGGGTCATTGTCATGCTGTCCATCCCTCCCAAGAGTACCTCTAATACTTCTGTCTCTCTCAGCTGCTGGATCCCTTCCTCAAGGGTCTTCTAGCGCATCTTATGGTGGTGCTCCTGCATTCTTCAAAAATCTGCCAAGATCTGTCCTGGTTTGATGGTGTCTGCCAATAAAGGCAGAAGTTTCTCTTTGAAACGGAGAATGTAAACCCCTTCCCTCCAGATTCTTTTAATTTGAAATTAAGGGACTCTCAGGCAAAGATATGGGAATTAGGAATAACAGTTCTTACTAGGAAAATAAAATAGAAATACAATATTACAAAAATCAATCCCAAAAACATTGACAGAGTCAGAATACAACCTGACACCCTGTCAGTCACGGTGTTGGTAGCAGTCCCATTAAATGGTGGACTACAGTCCTCCTGCAGTGGCAGATGTGGCCTCAGTTGAAGCAAATGGTCCTGTAGAAGGGTGCAGCCTTCCTCCAAAAGTCTAGGGATGATGTGGAAAAGTTCAGCTTTCCTCTGGATTCCAGTGGAAAGAAGGTATCTTTCTGTCCAAAATCTCAGTTTTTTATCTAGTTAGGAAAGGCTTGGCTCATCCCCCTGGCTGGAGCATCTCCCAATGGGATGATGTAATTTTATCAGACACAGTAGGACTTAATGGATCCACAGCAGATGATACCTTCCTGAAAGGAGGATGGGTTGTGGAAAAGATAAAGATGATTGCTCCACCTAATCTTAAAGATGGACCATTAGCAGAAAATATGTGCCACAGAAATGAGGGTCACTACCCCACCCCAGCTTCAACAGATGGTGATAGAATACACATTTCTGGCCACATCCTATATTGCAACACAATACAGGCATGTAGAGCTTCTCTGAGCAATCTGTTCTACTACCTCACTATCCTCAGAGTAAAGAATTTCTTTCTAGTATGTAATTTAAACCTATTCTTCTTCAGTTTAAAGCCACTATACCTTATTCTATCACTACATGTCCTTGTAAAAAAATCTCTGCCTTATTGAAAAAATGTCTCTGCCGTACTGAAAATCAGTCACTACTACCACAATTCATGTGGTTAGCAGAAACACTTGGGCAGCAGAAACATTTTGCAGCTTCTTCTGAATCTTTTTGCCCCCTCTTTAGATATGGCCACTCACTCTTGAAGAAAAATTGGCTTGCCTTGATGAAGAGTCTCATCCTGGGACAGAGCACTGGCCCATTGGCTGTGTCCTGCTGGTGGGAGGCTGGGAAGCAGAGGCTCCACCTGGATAGGCTGAATGCTCAGAGGAGCCCTGGTTGAAGGAAGATACCTCAGAAACAGCCTCATGCACCAACTTTGTCCTGAGAAAGAAAGAAAAAAAGCCCAATAACCCCAAAAAACATGCAGCCAATGCTTTCCTGGAAGAAAAGCAGTGCCTGTGACTTTCCAAGCCTAGGGCTAGCAGGGGTTATACCAGAGCATGGTTTCGTTTTTTCTTTCTAACCTGAAGTTTCTATTTAAGTACCACCTACCAGCACCCTTAAGCTGCAGCCGCCTGGGTCATGGTTCCATAAAGGCTGCTGGGTTCACTCTACTGCCCTGGCATGGTGTGTCAGCTCACATAGGTCAACGGCCTCCTGGGAGTGGAGGATCATTCCACAGGCTGTGCTCCTGTTCCATCCTCGCCTGCTGGGGGCCTCCCACCCCCTGGCAGTTTGGGTCTAGGGTGGCTTGCTGAGGAGCATGGCAGAACAGTCGGAGACACAAGGAAAGAGGGTGCACAGGAGCTCACGTGTCTGGTTTTTAGTGTAATTCTAGGAGGCAGGTGTGTGACTTTCTCTAGTGCTCCAGGGAAAGTGGGAACCAATAACCCTGTGGGAGACAGGCTATCGGCAGGCAGGTGACTTTTCTTCTTCAGGTGCATTTTATAGGTACTGTTGCAAAAAGGATCACAAAAACAAGGTATGGTCCAGCTTGGTCCCTTCCTCTCAGAATTCATCAAGGATGGCTTCAGACTGGCCTCTTAGAGCTGTCAGCTATACCATACGGTACATACTAAATGAAGTTGTACCAAAGGGAAGATCAGACCACAAGAATGCCAGCCTGTGGCCAACATTCAGATATTCCTCATGGCTTGGCAGCAACCATGACATTGCTCTCAACAGTCCCTTCCTGGGTGCTGTGGTCCTAGTAATGCTGAAGATCGTAGAGCAGTTTTAATTGTTCCATGGGTTGGGCTGCTAGATGGGTGTGCTGGGTTGGAGCAAAAGACAGGCACTGGTTGTTCCTGTAACAAGACTTAAGCAACTTTATTGTCTCTGACCATCCTTAAATAGGGTCTTTGAGCTTCCCAGTCCTCACACAGGTGGTTGGTTACTATTTCAGGTTACTCATTCTATACCAGTGATACATCAGCACTTGGGGTCCAATAGAGGAACTGGGATTTTTCACCCCATGTACCTGCCTGCTTAACAGGCTATTAGGTTCAAATTGTGTCTGTTAGGAAAGCTGCAATATACACTGCCACAATTCACCCTTTTTCAGTTAAAATTAATTTTGTAATTGAATTTTATAAGCTTTAGTATTCCAAGTTATTGATGTGCTTCATCTATCATTGGGAGTTGTGGTGGTTTTATATAGAGAACTGTAAATGATATAATTTTCAGCTTGACATGTTACAGGCTCAATGCTTAGAAACTATAACGTTACAATCAATGTTAAAACAAGAACCATTCAGTTCAAAACCATAACATTTAAAAAAAAACAAGAAACATTTCACTTAAATCATTTAATTAAGAACATACATATTTCCTTTATTCCTTACTCCTCTTTCTTTGTTTTATTTATAAAACAAGAAACTATTAACTTAAAACTGTTCAAATAAGAACACATATATTTCTATCTCTCCTTTAGATATTATAACAGGAAGAAAACATGTACTTTTGAATGATGTGGTGAGAATTATAATTGTTGATATGTTACCAGCCAAATTTATTGTTTAATACCGTAGAGGGCTTTTTTTTTCCTTTAAATGGTAGCTTAGGAGAATCTTCTTCTGGTAAGTGCTTCTTACAGTTTTAAGCTTTTGCAAGGCTAAATCAGGTAATCAAAATTACTTGTTTTCATCTTTAGTTTGGAAATATCTTGGTTAATAATTTTCCTCCTTGTCAATCAAATTTCAATATGGCCACAATTGAAACAGACTGAGAAGGCTTTGATGGTAAACATTTCCTTTTGCTTAGTAATCCCAGCATGGGCCAGAGCTGAGACTTTAGCCTAGGCAAATTTTTCTATTATATTTTAAAAACAAACCTTTATTAAATTTTAAACATTGTAAACTGAAGTGGTAAGAAGTAGCTATTTTAAAGAACTGTGCAACTGTAATTTGTTAATGAAATATATTTTACTAAATTAATCCACATAGATTTGTTTTGTTGAACTTATAGTATTAGAATATTCAAGATTTTCAAAATTTTCAGCATGGCTGATTGAGTATGATGCTAGTGCATGTATAATGAATAAGTTCACAAGCATTCTACTGTGAACTTCACATACACTTAAAAAATTGTAGACTATATTTGCAACATTGATGAAACACTTTTTCAGCAGCTGTAAAATAATTGGTTTGTGAAATTTTAGTTTCAGTACCTGTGAACAACAGTAAACATGGTACTTCTTTAGGACATATTTAGCAAACTGCAACCCATATTTGCAGCATTGGTATGGTATCTTCACTGTAACTGTATAAAAAACAGATTAACAAAGCAAATATTAACTTAGTAAAGTTTGCAAAATATACAGGATTTGGCAAAGTTAAATAAGATGTGGTGAAGGCAGCTGTTGAGCTCTACTGAAGGTGAACATTGCTGTTTGCATTGCCTCGGCTGGAGTTGTGAAGTTCTTTTAATTTTCACTGTCTTAAGACATGAGTCAAGTAGTATGTTGTCACATTTGTTGAGAAGATGGTTTGTTCTCTATTGCTGTGTTCTAGCTTTTTTATGTGTCTGGTGATATCTTTTCAGGTTGGCTTGTTTGTTACTGTCTCTATGAAGCCTTATTTTGGTAATTTTTTTTTTACTATCTTTTGCTTGGTGGGCATTTTGCAGGGGTTTTTCCCACACTCTGATTTTTGGTTCTGATGCTAGTGTGGGTGTTTGAGTCCCTCCCCCTACCCAGGATGCTGGGAGTTTTTTGTGATGGAGGCTGTTTTAGAATGCTACGTGGTTTCAGACATTCCCCTTTATATTTATGTGTTTCTCTCCCACCCATAGCTTTGTGGAAGGCTAGTGTGTAGGTGTTCATTTCTTGGGAAGAGATTTCTCTGTTCCCACAGACACTTTGTGTTATGGGGCTGTATTGTAATTAAACTTGGGACTTGAAAATCTCCTCCTCTACCCTGATAAATTTAGTTTTCCATTGGACGTGTAGTTGCAGGCTTGGTTTCAGGGATTGCAGCAGCACTTAGGGTTCAGTAGATGAGCTGGGATTTTCACCCAGGTACCTGCCTTCTTAACAGGTTGACAAGGTTTCAAATTGCATCTTTTAGTAAAGCTGCTATATACACTGCCACACAAGATCCCTGACTGAGGCATATTTTGATGGGCAGGAGACAAAAGCCACCTTGGAGGATGTGACAGGTTTTAGAAGTCAGGCTGTATGCTGATGGTGTTCTTCATCTTCTTGTCTCAGAGCATGTGTGTGGGGTGAGGAACCAGCACTGCCAATTTGGCTCTTCTGCCTCTCAGGAACTGCATATCACAGCTGTGTGTAGCACCTGCACACTGACAGCTGCAACTAAGATCCTACAAAGCTCCCTGGATTAGCAGGTGTGGATATACAGTGCAGGGATACAGTAATTTGACCTGGAGTAGTTAGTGCCATCAGGCAAATGTCATAAGTAAAAAGAGGATCTAAAATGATCTAGCACAGCAGTTTGTACTCAGTTCTTACTGGCCAGTAGCAGGAAACCAAGATAAATTTAATTTAATAGGTTAACTGATACTTATTCATGCTGGTCAATGTGTTTTCTTGTTGAGTTTTTAATCCTTCCGTCCTTCCTTCCTTCCTCCTTCCTTCCTTCCTTCCTTCCTTCCTTCCTGCCTTCCTTCCTTCTTTCCTTCTTCCTTCCTTCCTTCCTTCCTTCCTTCCTTCCGCCCTTCCTTCCTTCCTTCCTTCCTTCCTTCCTTCCGCCCTTCCTTCCTTCCTTCCTTCCTTTCCTTCCTTCCGTCCTTCCTTCCTTCCGCCCTTCTTCCGCCCTTCCTTCCTTTCCTTCCTTCCTCCTTCCCTTCCTTCCTTCCTTCCTCCTTCCTTCCTTCCTTCCGTCCCTTCCTTCCTTCCTTCCGTCTGCCTTCTGCCTTCCGTCCTTCCTTCCGTCCTTCCTTCCAGTCCTTCCTTCCTTCCTTCCCTTCCTTCCTGTCCTTCCTCTTCCTTCCTTCCTTCCTTCTCGTCCTTCCTTCCTTCCTCCTTCCTTCCACTTCCTTCCTTCCTTCCTTCCTGCCTTTCCTTCCTTCCTTCCTTCCTCCTTCCTTCCTTCCTTCCTTCCTCCTTCCTTCCTCCTTCCTTCCTTCCTTTCCTTCCTTCCTTCCTTCCTTCCTTCCTTCCTTCCTTCCTTCCTTCCTTCCCCTTCCTTCCTCTTTCCTTCCTTCTCCGTTCCTTCCTTCCTTCCTTCCTTCCTTCCTCCGTCCTTCCTTCCTTCCTTCCTTCCTTCCTTCCTTCCTTCCCTTCCTTCCTTCCTTCCTTCCTTCCTTCCTTCCTTCCTTCCTTCCTCCTTCTTCCCCTTCCTCCTCCTTCCTCTTCCTCCTTCCTTCCTTCCTTCTTCCTTCCTTCCTTCCTTCCTTCCTTCCTCCTCCTTCCTTCCTTCCTTCCTTCCTTCCTTCCTTCCTTCCTTCCTCCTTCCTTCCTTCCTTCCTTCCTTCCTTCCTCCTTCCTTCCTTCCCCGTCCTCCTTCCTTCCTTTCCTTCCTCCTTCCTTCCTTCCTTCCTTCCTTCCTTCCTTCCTTCCTCCCTTCCTCCCTTCCTCCCTCCCTCCCTCCCTCCCTCCCTCCCTCCCTCCCTCCCTCCCTATTATATGACTTTTTATATGTTTTTAATATATTTTTTATATGTTTTGCAAGAGTTAAAGCCCGCAGATTTATGAACACAATGCCCTTTTACAGACCAATTTTAAGCTGCAGTCATTTCAGAATCATTATTTAATTTGCAAGTAGCATATTTTGGGGTTTAAATAGCCAATTCGTTACTTAAGGCTAGTCTTGTGAAGATGTGAAACTCAAATGTTTTTTCTGCTCCTAAAGCTTGTTCTGATTGCTATTTGTCTAGATCAGACTTACAGAGAAGAGATTTAGGCACCTAGATGAATCAGAACAGGGTCTGAGTCATTGACGTGTTTAAAATTTTTTAAATCTGATGAAGACCCTGAGTGTTTAAGACTTAAGTCTTTTTGACTTCCACGTGTTGTGATCATATACAGAACTATGTGGCTGAACAGCATCACTTATCCTGACGGTGTCAACCCAAATGACTGCACATGCTGCAAAGGGGAAGACTACCCAGCAGTCATCTCAGGAAGGCTTTCTATGACATTAATTGAAGTGCTAATTGAAAAAATCCAGCTAAAACTCTCCAGTGTCAGAAAGAACAGATCCTGCAACATAAAGGACTTTTAAAGTGTATTTTAGTTAGACAGAATGGTTTGGAGTGAAAGTATGTCTTTCAACATTTTGAACTGCAATATTTTCATTTTTATCTGGAATTCTCTTCCTGTATCTAAACCATGTCTCACATGAGAGATGAGAGACTGCTTGAGGATCCGGGCTGTCCTGGTTTGAAGGACAGGTGTCTGCCGATAAAGGCAGAAGTTTTCCTTTGAAATAGAGACTTTAATTCCACTCCCCCCAAGTATTATAATTGTTTGAATCAAGGACTCTGAGGCAGAGATAAGGGGGCAGGAATAACAGCTCTTTTACTAATATATCTAATGTACAAGCAGAAAACAACAGCAGTTGTTAAAATTACCAGCAAAACAGAATAGATAGCTCAATTCCAGTCCTTTCTTTAGCTTCATGCACACTCTCTCTGTGCTTGGTCCCGGTGCTCCAGACAGACAAAGCCCGGCTACCGCAGAGAGCAGGCGGGAGCGGAGGCGGGAGGAGGCAGCAGCAGCCACGCCGGTCTCAGGTGGGAGCGGGCTGGAGCAGGCAGCTCCTCGCTCACCGTTTTGGTTCTGGTGGTCAGCTGTGTCCGCAGAGGCAGGAGGCCGGAACGGGGGAGATGCAGGGCCGGTGATTGCAGAGGGTCTGGCTCTCCTGCGTTTGGCCGCATGGCTGGAGATGGGGGATCCTCCTCCAAGCTCCCCGGAAAAGACGAGTAGCCCCGCCGGAAGCCGCTCCGGAAGCCGCTCTCACCGACCCCTTTTGTGTAGAGTCGTCAAAGATCCTGTGTGTAACCCGGCCAGCTCCATTGGCATGATAATGGGAAAAAAATTCTTTAAATTGACAGAGTAATAGAAAAACACTCAGCCCCCAACATGGCCCTAACATGCGCGTGCGCACACGCGCACACGCGCACACGCGCACACGCGCACACGCGCACACGCGCACACGCGCACACGCGCACACGCGCACACACACACACACACACACACACACACACACACAGACACAGACACACACACACACAGACACACACACACAGACACACACACACATATTTCACATTTACTGGAAACATTTTGAATGTGTCCTGGTTTGAAAGTCAGGTGTCTGCTAGGGAAAGCAGGGCCTTCCCTTGAAATGGAGAAAGTAAATCCCTCCCTCTGAATTAGTATAATTTTGAAATTAAGGAAATCTCAGGCAAAGATATGAGGATAGGAGTAACAGTTCTTTACTAGTACATGTAATAAGGCAAACAAAAACAAAACAACAACAACTATGGAATTAACAACAAACAGAACTGGAACACAGTTCAGTCCTCTCGGCCACTGGCAATTTTCCCTTTGGTGCAGTTCCCATCACAGCTGCAGTGAGCACTGGCAGGCTCCTGGTGGACAGGATCTAATACTAATTCAGAGGGAGGGATTTACTTTCTGCATTTCAAGGGATCAAAGAGGAAAGGAAAAATCAACCCCCACAGAAGGAAGCCTGGGGAGCTTGATACTCAGGAATAGGTTACAGGAGCAGCCAAACTTGCCCAGTTATCCAGCCCTGAGAGATTTCACTTATTAAACTCTAGTAAACCAAACACCATGACCAGCTTCAGTCTTGTAGCTATCCAGTGACAATATCTTGCCTTTTCTTTTGGCCTGTAAATTGCAGTATACAGGTGGGGAATTTATTAGCATAAGTGAAATTAGGAAGCAGCACTTCCATCTATCTCCCCACTGACACTGGTAGGCTGTGAGATGTTGACCTTCTCTGAAGTGTTAGTCTGTATGGCCCTGAACCCAGGGAAAACACAGGGAAAACCTCTGCTTAATTTTGCATCCTATTAGGTCCGCCCTTGCGCTAGAAGTTAAGTATGTGGGTCGCTGCTTTCCTGGATCAGAGCCCAACTCCTGAAGGTCCTTCAAGATTTAGTTAGATAGACCTTATTAAATGATATGATTCAATTAATGTAATGGGATTCTGCTCTCTTTTCTATTAGTGGCTGATTTGTGATGGGGAGGCTGGGCTGCACAGAAGGATATAGCAAGCCATCAACAGTTTATCACAGACTATCAACTATAAACACATAATTTTTAATTATCAGTCTCTGGGAAATCAGCCTTTTTGTAGCTGATAAAGGTTGTGCCTCCTTGCAGACCCAGCATCTATATGCTGAACTCTAAATTAAGAGCCAAACTCTGAAGCTTGAAAGTGACTTCACTTTAGATAGGAGCTGTCAGAAGACTGAGAGCAGCTACTGTAGTATGATCAGGTCTTCAGACTGAGCTGGTGGCTCTTAAGTCTCCATGGTGGTGGGATATAGCCCCCTGTATCACATGTGGTGTGCCTGGCATAGCAGGATTCAGAGACTGATCTTTCCATCTCTTCTGACAAAGGCAAAAGAGGACACTGCAATCTAGAACCATAGAATCACAGAATGTTTTGGGTCCAAAGGACCTTAAAGATCATCTTGTTCTAGGAATTTGAGAAGTTTCTTGCTCATAGTATTTCTCCAGCATGGCAGCTTCAGGGTGCCTCTGCTCAAGCTTTTACCTGCAGTCACAGAAGAGAGAAAAGCTGCTCTATTAGAGCATCTCTGTTCAAAAATGAAAGTGGAAACGTTTGGGTAATAGCATGAAACCTATCATGAAGAGCTACAGAAAGATCTGAAAATCATAAACTGTATGATGATACAGTGGAAGTTTAGCAAAAATTTGGAGACCTTGCCACCCTCCTTGGGATGGCTGAAAACTGCTGCTGAAGCTGATGGTTGGGAAGAGGCATGCCATAGAATCAGAGTCAAATAGTAGTTTGGGTTGGAAAGGGCCTTAAAGGCCATCTCTTCCAATCCCCCTGCCATGGGTAGGAATACCTTCCACTAGACCAGGTTGCTCAGAGCCCCATCCAACCTGGCTTTGAGCACTTCCAGAGATGGAGCATCTGGAGCTTCTCTGGGCAACCTGTTACACTGTCGCATTTTTGAGACCCTCAAAAGCTTTTCTTCAGCTTTAGATACTTGTATCCAGCCAGTCCCAGTTTTCCTCCCCCTCCACTGTGGCCGCCGTCCGACCCCTGTCCGCGGCCGCAGCCTCTCGGGGAACCGCCAGGTGGCGCTGCCGCCCCGCGTGTGGCGCTGCGCGCCCCGCCCGCCTTGTCTCGGCAGCCGCGCGGGGCGTGAAGGGGGGGACACGGGAACAGCCCGGAAGGGACAGCCCAAGTGACCAAGGACAGCCCGCCGTGGCACAGCAAGGCAGTCCACACTGATGCCGCTTGTGCCGTGCCCCACGCATGCTTCCTGACCCGTACGCAGCCCCGTTCAGAGAGCGGGTCCGGTTCTAGAAGCACCTTCGCCTTGTTTGGCACTTACTGGCGCCAGTAGTGTGCGCCGATGGCCAAGAAGTCCAGGAGTATGCTGGGGTGCTTTAGGAAGAGCAATGCCAGCAGACCAAGGGGAATGATTCTATCCCTCTGCTCAGTCCTGGCGAGGCTGCATCTGCAGTGCTGTGTCCAGTTCTGAGCTCCTCAGGACGAGAGACATGGACCTCCTAGAGGAGGTCCGGTGAAAAGTTGATTAAATGGTAAGGGACTGTGAGCATGTGCCTTGTAAAGAATGGCTGAGGAAACTGCACCTGTTTAGTCTCGAGAAGAGAAGACAGAGAGAACCTTATCAATGTATTCAAATATCAGAAGGGAGGATGCCAGGAAGATGGGGCCAAACTCCTGTCGGTAGTGCAACAGGACTAAATGGCAACAGGCAGAAACTAGGACACAGGAAGCTCCACCTGAAAGTGAGAAAGAATTTCTTGACTGTACAGCTTACTGAGCACTGGAATACATTGCCCAGAGAGGATGTAGAATCTCCTTCCATGGACATATTAAAGAGCTATCTGAACAGGATCCTGTCCAATGTGCTCCCCATTCTGCTTGAGTGGGAGGTTGCACCAGATGATCTACAGAGATCCCTTCCAGCCTTACATATTATGAAATTCGGTGTTTTAACCAGGACCTATACAGAGGTCTGGGCTCCAGAGCGATCCCCATGGACCATGGCAGCTGACAGAGTGTCTGCAACATGAGAAGAACCAGCAGGGAGCCACAGGACTTCAGAGGTAACTGCTAGAGTGAGATTCAGGTCTTGACGCACCACTTTTAAATTCTGAGGCTTCCCCTGGCCCCCAAAGTTGCAAAGGGCAGCTTAAAGCCATGACCCATGGCAGAGTTTTAAAGGGTCAGAAACCAAAATGTAAAAATGCTCATCCCTTCCCAACCAAATACACACATAAAAGTCTATTTATGTAAATTAAATAACATAATTTAATAATGGTCATGTAACTTCAACAGCTGTGATTTTTGAACAGGTAAAGATGGATCTGCTGTGTTTTAGGGGTGTGATAAACCCTTCTCCCAAGGCTGAATCCAGCACCAAGGCATATCCCCACCTTCCCCACGGTGGGATGATTTTTTTATGTTCTTCCAGCACTGATGGAAACAAAGCTACATGCCCAGTTGGGCTCAGGTTTAGCCTTGTCTGGTGAGGCCCCTTTTAACACCAATTCAGACAGCCTGGCATCAGTCCCCCTCTTTGTGCACCGGAGAGAGGGGTAGGTCATGGCACACAGCACAGCGAGGAGCAGTGGGGTCTCCAGGCAGCACTCGGTGAGCGCTGGCGGGCACAGATGGTGTTATTTCCCCACGGGAGCTGCGGGGTGCCCACAGCGATGCTCGTGTGTGGCTGAGCAGGGCGCTGGGATTTGCATGTGCCCTTTGCACGCCAGGCGCCAGCTATTTAAATGACAATGGGGCGAGGGGCGAGTTAGGTATATATGTAGACAGAGAGATATTTCTCTGTCTGCATGGGCTGCTGCTGGCAGCTGCAGTCCAGCAGCCATACTCCCCTCCCCTATCAATATCCTTTCCCCTGAGCTGGATAGACTAAGGGATAATTTAGTTTTTATGCTAGTTTGGACTTTGTCTGATTACCAGCTGAGCCTGATTACACAGGCCTTGCTGTCCCTTCTGGGAAATAGTCCAGACAGCACAGAGGGGCCACTGCTCCTCCTGCCAATTTTCCCACTGCCAATCCCTCTGATATTATTTTGGGTTGCAGGAGGGGTGGCTTGTTCTCTCTGTTGTCCTCACTGTGTACCCACTGTCAGGTACCAAAGGACCTAGTTTTTCTTTAGGACCATAAATCACATTCACACACAGGGCTTGAATACGAACATGTAGAACCAGCTGGTGGGGAGCTGAGCTCTTGTAACTACTGATGACATGGAGCTGGGTCCTGCAACAAGCAGCAAAGTGGGGCCCGTCTTCAAGTGGGCCTCGTTACCCACCCCGGTTTCCCAGTTTCCCTTTTCTTTTACAATTTGGCATCTCAGTATGTGTCAGTGGGTGCCTTGGATATGCATGTAACTGGGAGAAAGAGGGAGCTGTCAGGTAGAAACCAGTCCAAGCAGCAAAGCTAAAGATCTGTTCCAGCTGAGCATCCCAGCTCCAGCTATTTCACTGAGAGTAGAGTGAGTGTCAGGCCAGGCAGCCTTGAAGTACTGAGAACTGACGGCAGCCAGCAGTTGCAGTCCAGCAGCCAGCTCATCCTCCCCCACTACTTGCCACTTAGAAGCACTTGGATCAGCCAGACACAAGATTCAGATCCATATCCACAGTTCATATATCATATCTAGAGTTCAGGGAAGTGAAGTTTTGGCTTTGGACTTAGGCAATTTTCAAAGCTAATGAACAGACGGTGTTTTACTTGCTGTCTCCAGCCCTTTTGTATTAGCTGTGATCCAAGTCTAAACACCATAGATAAATTAGGATGGTCATGTTCCCACATTCACTTGGGAGATGTGGGACATAATGTGTGGGGAGATGGAGGGACATAATGCAAAAAATTCCTAGGGCCAGGACCAGTTTAAAAACAGCTCTGTACAGCTGGAGCAGTCTGTGTTGCACAGAGAAGTTACCACAACTTCTGAAGCTTAATGAAAAAACTTGACCCCTGACTTGAACTGAGACCTGTCATTATTGATCCCAGCAAAACTTCAGAGAGGGACATTGAATTCTGCCTGCAGCAGCTCTGGCTCCTGAATCGATCCTCCTGTTTTAGGAGCTGTCACACTGAGCTGTCCCTTCAGCCTCTCTGCACTGTCTCCACACCTTGTGGGTGACTAGGACTGTACGAGAGTTTGGCTCCATCATCTCTGAGGCTCCGTTTGAAATAAGTGTCGGCTGCTTTTATACTGCGTGGTAGCTTCTCTTCACCAGTGTACAATTCCAGCTCCTAAATCCGTTTCTCATAGGTTATGTGCTCCAGGCCCCTCGCTATCTCAATTGATACTTCTGAGTTTTTCAACATCTCTCTGGAACCAGAGATGTCCAAACAGAACAGACTATTTAAGCACAGTCTCACCAACACTTAGGAGCAGATTAAGATAATTTCTCTCAATCTGCTAGCCACCTTCCTCCTGATGTAGTCTAGAATGTGGATGGCATTATTTAAACACTCTCCTTGGCCTTCCCTGGTACTTTTCAGCTGAGTATAAACAGGTATATCTTCACTGACAGATCATACAGGCCCAAGGAGGGCTCCTGGTAGCATTAGTTATGGGTGGCGTTTGAGATTTGATCCTCTGAGTTGCATTGGTGGTGGCACCCTGATTATTTTTCTGTTTCCTGTTCCATGAATCTGAGACAATATGAGAGCTTGGGGAACAGCAGGGTGTATCCAGCTGCTGAGAACTGATGCCAGCAAGTGTCAGAAGATGAAACTCAAGCAGTAATTTGTCAGGTGGCATCAGGGGTGCTGGCCTCTCCCATGGCACTGCAGGCTCAGGTAGCACAGTGCTGTCCTGTGCTCTGAGGCACAGATGGTCTGAAAGAGACTCTCTTGTACATGGTGGAGCAAAACATCACACGCAATGTTGTGATAACCCTATTGGACCAAAGAGCTGTCTGTCAATGACCTATTTCCAAGCATGACTAGCAACATCTGTGTAGGGAAAAGGTATAGCTACCAGGAGGAGAATCACTGTCAGGCCTACCTTTGTAGCTTTGGGGCATTTTGGAAATATCCACAGAGAGGAGTTTGATCAATCTTTCCATGGCACAGCCCAAATGAAGCTGGATAACTCACAGCCCAATTTGCTGATTTTGCAGTGGCATTCAGAGTCCCTTTTCATTGTACACAGGCACTTGTGCCCTTGTAGGTAATTTAAAGGTGGAACATCTTCAAGTTATTTAAATGTTCTGTATTAATATTTCACTTTCAAGCAGCTTCTTGCTTAGGCTTTGTTTAAGGTGAATCAAAATGTTTTAATTGATATGAAACTCACTTCTTTGCAAAGAGTTCTTTCTTGACGTATAATTTCAAATTCCAGGCTGCTTTTCTGGTATGGGTTGAATGTAAGAGCTGAATTTTTAGAATTTCCTCTGCTGAAAAAAACATAGGAAAACTATGGAACCTTGATACTCTTAGACTCTGGTTGACCCTTCTGTTAAGTTTAGGGGGGTGGGTTTGTTGTTGTAATGGTCTGGCTGAAAGCATTGCCATTTCTAGCTAAGAAGAGTGCAAGCTGCTGAACTGTGCCATGTTTGCCAAGCTCAAACTTCCGGGCGTTTTGCTTTGAAGAGCTTGGGGGCCTGTGTTGCTTGGTTGACTAACTGGGATTTTAGGAATAGAATCTATTTTCGATAAATTATGCCGTGTAGACATGCTAATGGGTGAAGTGTCAGCCTCCAGATAACAATATTGTTCTTACAGCATGCTGAAAATGGTGGTTGGTGGTTTGGTCTCTCGTGCTAACCATTGCTTGCCTAAAGTGCAATTGAAGCTGGTCTGAAGTCCAGTCCTGGGCTAGAGCACTGGGGAGGTGTGGTACAGAGATCTAAGGGCTTCTCTTGAACATTACTTTGTTTCAAGTGATGTGTGCTAGCGCTGGCTCCTTTTGCCATGCTATTTGTGCAGCCATCACTGAGGAGAGCTGTGCTACACCTGCTTGCTGCAGATGTGGGCCCCTGCAGGTTTATTATCTGTGCTCTGCACTGTGCTGAAATGGTGCTGCTGCAGGACATGCTCTGTGCTTCAGCTGCTGAGAGCAGTTGTGCCTGACCTGCTGTGCCATGGGGCTCGGTGCAGAGCCTTCACCTTCATGGTGCAGCTCATGTACAACCTGGACCCACTGCCTGCAGGCCTCTAGCTAGCTCTGTGCCAGTCCATTGTTGGGTACCATGGGGCTGCATTTGGGCTCTGCCCCAGGATGCTGTTATTTATGGAAACTAGGAAACTGGTTATGGAAAAAAGCTGGCAGAGGGTGCCTTGCCAATCGCTCTTGTGCTGGCAGTAACCTGCAGGGCACGTGTATGTGCAGTGGTGTTCAAGGGAGGTGTGCAGCTATGGAAACCTGTCTCTGCATGCGTAGAGAGCATGTGAAAGCCTGTGAACAGAGGTACTAATGCTCCTCACTTTGGCTCCCTTGTGATCTTCTGCAAACAGCCCTGCGGGGAGAACAGCTTCATTTTCTGCTTTGCATTCCTTATGCTCACAATACCTGGGGAAAAAATGACAGTTCTTTTTTCTTGAGACTACATGTCAAATGCCTGGGGCTGTAATGAAATATAGATCTACCTGATGCTGGACATAATACACGGGTGTTTCATTCTGCACTTGAGGAAAGAGCCTGCCATGTCTCCAGCTCACTGCAGCCTACTGCAGCTGGAGGAGAGCCATTCTCTAGCTTCACTCACTTTGCTAACAGACACCTAAAGTAATAATATGGTGCTCTTTAGGGTACAGTGAGGCTCCTTGGAATTATGATCAACTACAAAGATCAGTTGGCGGCTTTAACCAAAGACCCTTATTGGGGAATTGGCTCCTGACTATTCATTTCACCAATGCTTATTTCAGAGCCACCTCGGTGTCTGTCATGATCCTGATCTGGGAGGTCCTTGTTAAGCACCCGCAGACATCTGGCACATTTTCCTTTCAGGCTTGACCCATTTAATGCTGGGGAGGACAGGTGAACACAAGCTGAGCCAGAGCTGACCTGGAGAGGAAAGAAGAGGCAGGGGGACCTGAGTTACCCAGAAATGCTTTTTGCACTGCAGTGATGGTCACCACTCAGAAGGGGAAACAGAGCAAACTCTGTATCTGGAGGAGCCTGCCATGCTCAGACTCATTCTACTGCAGCTCCAAGCATGGCTTGAGCCCAGTGTGTGGCTGCAGTACAGCAGCTTGATGAGTTGCCACATGTCAGCCACACTGCAGTAGCCATCTGTATGTGATGATGTGTGGCATGCAGTGGGGTGCTGAGGAAGCTGCCTCACCTCTTCATCTTTGCTATTTCAAGTGGCTTTGAATTTGTCACAGGCTGTGGGTATTGATCTCTGCTCAGCTGCTATGGTGAGCCACCAAGCTGCAGAGCTTAGAGTTGCTTGCCCTTTTCCAAAGCGAGGAGTCAAGCTTTGTTGGAAGGCAATGTTCCTCACATGTTGCCCATGAAGACGTTCACTGTGACAGGAGATCACTGAGGCCAATAACTATGCCCAGTTCAAAAAAAGCATCAAATATTTATTTAAGTGGGCCTTCCATGTGATTTATCAGTAAATATGCAAGAATATGCAAGAGCCATGAGGGAAATGGAAGAACCCGGCTTTGAAGTGTTACAGCCTATTCTGGCCACAATGTTCATGAGATATTTTCAATGGACCAGTAGTCCATCATGGAGGTCAGCAGGTTTTTGAGCACTTTTTCCAGATGAGGCAGCCTTGGCCCATGCCAGGAGACTATGAACCTTGTCCTTAGTCTGGCAGGTTCAGCCTGAAACCTCTTTACATAGCTCACATCTGACCAAGACAAAACAAATGCTCCCAGCTCAGGCATTAAGCTGATTTAATGACAATCTTCTTTGAAAACAACCTCAACACCACATTGATGAAGGTTATTTTTTAAATTGGGTGGCTGGAAAAAAAAAGGAATTACCTATTAGGACTTCTATTAAAAAAATAATTTTTAAATAGTTGGTGAGGAGTCATCTTTGGCAAATGCCTAGTAGCTGGCTCAACATGGGTCTTCTGTCTGCCTTTGTGTGTGGGTACATATGGTCTCAGTGGATATGTGTGGAGTGGAAGCAGTCCTGTTCTGTAGGTCCCCTGTGCTCAGGTTTGTGTTTGTGTACTGGGAGCGTTAATGAGAACAGACTGCCTTTCTTTCCCTTCGTTCCCCAATCCCATCTGTTCAAACAAAAGGCTGAAAGGAAGAGAGAGCTGAGACCCTGCTGGTCAAGAGGGGATGGATAATAACACATATCCTTGGGCTACATTTCAGCACATGCAACCTTTTCAAGCTGTGCTAAAGCTTTTATTCAGGCAAGAGAAAGAACAACCAATAAAAATAAGGATTTTTTTTCTTCTTTTTAGAAAAGCTGCATCAGACCTGAAGGATGCTACATTCCATTCTTTCCCTCTAACGTTTTATAATGCTGAATTATTTTAAAAAAGGGTCTAAACCCATACCGATTATGTATTTGTGTGTGTACAGACAGAGCACGATATTGGGCTAGAGTGAGTGACATATGCAGAGGGGCCAGGGATGGCTTAGAAAGTCAATTTTCACTCTGTTTGCACATGGTAACAGTTCCAGATTCATGTAATTAACTATACATCAAAAGGGTGTGAAGGAAGATATATTCCTCTCCACCTTGGGGATTTGATAGGTACTTTGCAATTCACAGTTAACCCCCCATTCACATCTTTGTCATTATGGTCGTGCCAAACAACTCATTTGAAGATCAAAACAGCTTTCTTGGGGGTTGTAACAGCAAGAGAAGCACAAAAGATGGCACCTTGAATCCCAGAGCAGATACGGAGTGGCAGAGAGGGATGCAGCCCTTGATGGCGGTGCTGGTGTTCAGACCTCTGCCAGCCGTTCCAGGGATGTCAAAATGGTTTACGGGAGAAAAATGGTCTCAAGTGCCATTAGTTTAATGCTTCATAATGTCGTTGTGTCTATTTTAAATGCAATCACCAAGCTCAGGAGACACCCAGTACTAAAATGAAAGAAGAGGAAAAGCGCTTCCAGAAATGTAACGATAGAAAAGGAGGCAGAGAAATCTTTGGTGAGTGAAGAAATGAGATTCAGTTGTTCTTTTCCACTGAGTAGGTAGTTATTGGTATAGGACAGCTAAAGGGATATTCATCATGAGAACTGATTGCACCCAGGTTGTAATAAATACACCAAAGTAGCATTATCAGTCTGGAAGCAGAGGAGAGTTTTGCAAAACTCTCTGATCCTGGCCAAGATTTTCAGAAAGAGTAATTTCAAGTGAGATTTCTAGTGCTGTGTTAACTGTCTTTGCCTCATTTTCAGAAGTGGAGCACAACAGATCCCACCAAATTTATCCATCATCCCCATCCAGCAAGTTTATTAATGTGTATGTGGGTGCCTAACTCCAGGGTACAATCAAAGAAAGGGAGTCAGAAAAAATTAAACATATCAAAACCAGCGAACAAGTTGAATCTGATCTGTTCAGACTAGTAGAAATGCAAATAAATAAATTGGAAAAACAATGAGTGCAAGCAGTGGTTGTGTTCATGCTAGCTTTAGGAATCTTTCTAAATGTCTCCTATCTTATTTCAGTCACACAGGTGGAGCTGTTTCCTTAGGGATGAAATCCTACCTTGGTTGATATCTCTCACTCCAAGTGAGAGAGGTACATGTTCCTTTCAGACAGGAGCTGTTCAATTTCAGCAGTCATCAGTTATTCTTCTCCAGGAGGTATTAAACAAGGTGAAAGGATCATAGGATGGTCTAACACTGCACCTTTGTGTCTCATTTCTTTGGAATCCTAGCAATTGGGGGCAACCTGCTTCTATGCATTGATGCTGGCAGCTGATCTAATGTATAAAATTTACATGAGCAGCACATCCCCTCTCATCTCTACACCTCTTCTCACAGGGCGTCCATCTCACACATAGGTTGCACCCTGTGGCAGTCCTCATGTCTATCATTAGAAAGCAAACCCTTGAGTCTGGCCTAACTGTGCACCATTGATGTATTGCAGTACAGGCCTCTGATGAATTCATCCATCAAGCAGCCACAGGAAGTGATTTCTGCGGATTAATGTGCTGGTAGGTGCATGCAGAGGTTGAAAGAGGAAAGGTTTGTGATAGTAGCTCGCTTACTCAAAAGACAGAGAAATTAATGTGGCAGAAATAGGATCCTTAGCATTGCAGATAGGTACAGATCAATAGGTTGTTGCTTTCTGCTCTTGTATTTGCTTTCTGCTACAGCTATTGATAGAAAGCAAGAAAAAGGAGTTTTCGATAATGCTTTCTACAAGGCTGGTTTTAAGAGTCTGTTCCCAGTGTTTCACAAACCAGCCAAATGTAACTCTGCAGGCTGAGATTCGACATGGTGGATGTCTTTGGTAGTTTGGGTTGAGGGAGCTGAGTTTAATCATGGAAGGAGGTTACAGAACAAGAAACAGATGTATCTGTAGTTTAAAATTGACAAGCAGTGCCTTTCTTTGAGAAGATCTAAAGTTCCTGTGGAGCAGAGATTAGAATTTGGCTTGAAAGGAGCTCCACTGCAGGGGATATGACTTCTGTCATACCCTGAAAAACTGTCCCAGTTTGGCCTGATTGTGAGTCTCCAGAGAAAACCAGATTAAGTCTCTTTGGCACTTGGCAATAGAATTTTGTCAGTGTTTAACAGCTGAACTGTCTGTCCATCCTTGTTATGTATGACCACAGTGCCTGACCCATCCCTGCAGAGCACAGTCCTGAGCTGCATTTTCCTTGGAATGAGCTTTACCATGCAGGAGTTCCTTGGTGATGGGTACCACAAGTGCAGCCTGCGGGAATACAGCTGAGAGGCACACACAGAAAAGTTTCTTTTGCATTTCATCGATGGCTAAATGTGTAGCCAGATGGACTCAGAGCATCAGGAATTGCTGAATAAGGGGAAAAGTCAATGAAGTAGGTATTTGCTGTCACACATGAAATAGATAAAATTCTTCCATTAGTTCCTGATCTGAAACAAACAAACGAAGCGGAATGTTTTTAACTGCAGGCCATCACAGACATTTTTTATTATCCTCAAATATATTCCCTGGATGTGATGTATCAGCAGGCTTCCAGCACAAGGCTTTAGAAAAACAGAGTGTTTGTTTGCAATATGTTCAACACCCTTTCCAGGAAGCATCCTTTCCTTCTTCTGACATTCAGGTCATGTTTCATATCTTACCCTTCTTCCTAGGAAAATAATAGCAAGATTGATGATATTAAAATACTTAGGTCTGCAGCAGTGGTATTTGGATGTGGAAAGGATCATACAAATATCATGACTGGTGACTTGGAGCAACTTTGGAAAAAGCTAGACGTTCCAGATGAGCTAGCAAAACTGTCTGTTTTTTATGGTGGAACTGGTGTGCCTGAAAGAGAAGTTAACACATCCAGGTAGGCAAGAAATATATGTTCAAAGAATTTCATCAAAGGTATTCAGGAACTGAAAAAAAATCAAAGAGAGGAGCCAAAGAAGTTTCATGCTGGCATCAGGAGGTCAGTGGCATCAATGAATGAAGCTTGTCAAATATCCAGGGATAAGTAATAGAAATAGAAGGATTACAATGAGTGAAATAGGAAGATTGATGCAAATGAAACATGAACAAAAATATTAGTTTGTGTGAAACCACAAGAAGCAAAAACCAGAGCAAGGGTGGTTGGACTGGTCTATATTGAGCATCAAGGGTATAGCTTCCGCGATCAAATGGTAGACACTGAGGAAGATGCTATTTATGTCAGGCCTGGACAGGTCCCCAGTGCAGACATTTCCTCAGCAGGTACTAGCTCTGATAAACAGGAATATTGCAGAAAGGTTGCAGCAGATTGAACATGCCATTGTTCTTCCCATTGTCCCAAAAGGAAGGCAGACAAGTAACCATGAGATGCTCAAAATTAGAATTCAGAGGTGGTGTGTGCTAGCTGTGCCTAGGGTTTATGGAGGCTGAAGTGAACAAGACTGTGAAGCAAAATCTGCTCCCATAGATTATGCCAACTCTGAAAAAGTATACAGGACCCATTCCAAAACCAGGTAATTGCCAACTAGCATGAGGGTTCCAAATGCATGGAAGCAATTTTTCCTGGATACAATATACCTGATATCAAAATATTTGTACTCCACAATCTATCAGACTGGGTACTAAAGTACTTACTGAGGATGGACACAGACCCAAATTCAGACAGAATGATTAACACTGCTACTGTTCTGAGTAGTACCTCAACAGTGTAGGCTGTCACATGGTCAGTAGGAAACTGAAGAACAAGAAAAATCCTGACAAGAACACTGGGAATCAGAGTCCCTGGTGACTCTAACCTAGGAAAATCCAGCATTAAAAAAAAAAAAAAAAAGAAAAAAAAGTGATATGTGATTCATGGACCTGGGAGTTGCTATAATGCATCCTTATAATCAGAGGTAAAGTTGCAAATGGTGAGTTTAGCCCTGCTACTATGGAAGAAAGGTAGATACATCCAGTGATGAAATAAGGAGCAGCTTCTCACAACGTGAGTGAAAATAAAGCTGGAATGATTCACTGTCTATTCTAGAAGGGCTTCAGACAAAGGATCTCAGTGCAGGATCGTGAGGAGGCAGTTGATGTTGTGACCACAACAAGCAGTCTTACTGCTGCTTGCTAGCCATGTCATTGCTCTCTCAAAGGAGGCATTAAAACACAATAGATTCAGCATTGTTGACTCAGCTAATCCAGGGTGTCACTGGACATTTCTGCTTTTTGTAGGTATTTTTTCAAAGATCTGTGCTGCAGTGATGTCAAGCAGGGATACCATTACATGGTAAAGCACATGAGTAACTGGATTTTGTGACAATCAAAGCTGTGGTGCAACCCATATGGAGTCTAAGGTCATCCAGTACCAGTCCCTCCAGGAGTGAATGATGGTAACCTCCTTGCTTCTGGGTACTTGCTGAAGGGTGCAACCTTTTACTCACACTCCATAATTAGAGACAGTTTCTGCTCTCATAAAGCAGTGGCCAGCAATAAAGCAAGGCTAACCCACAGCTCTGGATCAAAACAGCCTGGGATGTTGATCTGTTTGAAAGCAGACTCATAGTTTGGTGGATGAATCTAATGCCTTAACAAACTGGCTGACTGCAGATGGGCATACACTGGCTGCTCAGCTCCCTTTTTTATCTCTTTCAGATGTCACTGCTAGGAACAGTGATTAGATCCCCATGTGACTACTCTCAGTCAGTAAGAGCAGGTCTTGTTGCTCCTGAGGCATGTACCAGAGTGTCTCAGTCACCACATGGCATTGAGAGACCACCTGTGCTAGCCAAGGATTTAGATACTTCTCATGGCGGTTTGAAATTAGATGGGACTGGTCAGCTTTACAGACAGAGTGGGACTGGGCAGGTTGCAAATTCTCCTGCTGTGTGGATCAGGTCCTTATACTGCTGACAGAGCATTTGCAGTCTAAACACGTAAAGGGTGGAAAAGGGAAGCATATGTTGTCTCCCAGGAGGATGTGAGACACAGAGAAAAACCAGACTGGCTGTGTGATTCAGGGATTTAGAGAAATGGCTTTGCTGGTGTCAGTCAAGCTAGAAGTTGCATCTCTTAGAGAAACTCAAGGAACCACCATACAAAGGAAGAAGACAAGGTGTGGATACTTCTCTGAATGTGACAGTATAACTTCCACATGACAGAAATTGTCCCGCTGAAAATGCTATTGTTTTGAACTCAATTATCTTTTACAAGGTTCTTACAATCCACCTAATCATCTTTATCTTAATGTGCTTTTCCTTTCTACATTGTAACATAAAATAAATTTCCTTTCAATTTACTTCAAATCTATCTGCATCCAGATTACTGGAACTTGGACACATGGTAATTAAATGCAGTTGGTCTGACTAGACAGGCAGTGAATGCTATTATAGTTTGTTTATGATAGCAAGTAATGCGGTTTCTCTGTGCCATCCCACCTGCATGGTTGAGCCCTACCCTAGAGAGCGTGTGTTAGGCCATGTGCAATCTTCACCATGCATTTGGTCCTTGGTTCATGGAGTGACATTGGTGATTAATGCTCCTTCAGTATCAGATTCTGAGATTTCAAAAAATTTGTCGCACTAGGATCTGTCTCAATAGTTCATCCTTTGTCAGTTCTCACCTGAGCCTCTCTTTCTGGTGGGGGCATTTAAGAGGCTGCTGAAAATATCTGCATGCTTTAAAAAAGATACAGGGGTTCTACCCTTTGGCTCTACAATGCAGCTTTGTGCTAGAATCCCTGTGTGACTGATAGGTTTTGACCCTGGGCCTTGGCCCCATACAACACTGTATTCTGGGAACTTGTGAAATATGTACTCTGAATCCCATTTTATGTTGTACTTTCACCTTTTGGATGCTACTGAGAAGCAAATTGTATGGATGTCTTGAAATGATACAGAGGAGGTATTATGAGTGTCTGTAGTTCAAGCACGCACTGTAAATGCACCACTGAGATGTGCTTTAAGAATGATTCAAGAAAAGGTCAAGTGAGGTAAATTCACCTTTACAGAGTACGGTTCAAATCAGTTAAAATCTAGAATACTGTTACAAGGCAAATGGAGTAGGAAAGTTTTGTGCTAATTTACTTTGCACATTGTCGGAAGAGACTTCATGGATCAAGAAAGCTGGGAGGTCTCCCTTAGAAATCCTTTGGCACTGATGATTCTTGTATGGAGAATATTGAGCTGGAAGAGACAAGGGGGCTGCTCTACAGTTTTTAAAGACACTTTATTTGAAAGCAATGCTTTCTCTGATAGAGCCAGAACTAGTGATTGTAGCCTTTGAGACATATGTCATATGATTATGTACAGCAAAGTGACTTTAGTGTTTAAAGATAATTTCTGAATCTCTGGATCCTTTTTGTGTTCTGTGTCCCCATAAAAAAAACTCAAAAAAACCAAAACCAGATTGAGTGCACCTGAACCACTTTTGAAGACTCTGTTCCTAGCTGGTCAGCAGGACCTGGCTCATATTGGAGGTGGCCTCTGGTCACAAGATTTAAGCTGGTCTATACTGGGATTTTCTGAATGACTGCATATGGGGTCTGGGATGCTTTGTTTTTCTGAGACACCTTTGATCACCCAAAAAAACTCCAGTGGGATGAGCTTAGAAGATGATTGTCCATCCCCCCCATAGTTAATGTAAACCACTATTTTCACTACTCCTCTCTCTGTTACCATTTTAACTTTTCCTTCATTTTCCTTGTTTCTTCCTCATTTTTGAGGCTTGAATCTAAAGTATGTCAAAATTTACTAGGTTTTGATGACCACAATGGCTGAATGTAAACTCTTCAAGTCTTTCAACAGTCCTTTCTTTTTTGAAACACTTTGCTAGATCAATATTATTTAAACTCTCCAGAGCTTAGATCTTCTTGGGGCAATTCAAGCAATATAAGAGGTTGTGACCCCAACTAATCGGACCTACCGGTTCAGAAGGAAGTCCTGCCAAAATAAAGTCTTAAAAATATGTTAGTTCAAGGAGACTGGGTCTAATTCAAGGCAGGCCCCATCCTACATTTGACCACCCTACCATACCATGATTATCTTCAGGATCCTTCTTAGGATTGTTATTGTGGTAACAATCATAAATAACTCCTTTGAGATCATGGAACCTGCTGTAAGCTTACCTTTATGTGTTTGACAGGAAACTCCAACCCTCTGACTTTCAGGAAAACAACATTTGTTATGCTTATTGCCCCAGAGAACAAGTCTTCCTCCCTCCCTCCCTCCCTCCCTATCTAAGAGATCATATTTATCTTATCACATTGGCCTACTGAAGACTCACCTTACAGACAGCTTTTGTGGACAGCTTTTGTGTTCAGGTCCAAAGAGACCAAGGCTTGAAAGATGCTGGCATCTGCCAAAGATCTATTTCCTTCAGATCACGAAGATGTAGACTAAGACTGAAAATCCATATATCCCAGCATCCCAGTGCAAATGGGAGCTAAAGCAGATGCCTAAGTAACATCACAATAGCAGAGGTATATGTGATACTTCCTGCTAAAGGTCTGCTGCCCATCAGCCATTTGTGGTTTGAGGAGAGCCTGAGTTGGGAGGAACTTCTACACATTTAGAACTCCTGAGCAGATTTCTATTTTGTGAGCTTCTATCCTTGAACTTGTGTAATATTTTTTCTTTCACAACATCCCGAGGAAGGAGTTCCACAGTTTTACTGCACATGGTGTGTGACAAGACACCTCCTTTTGTTTGTTTTCAGCCTGGCATCCAACAGTTTCATTTGGCGCCTCCTGGTATCAAATTACATTGGATGAGACAGGGAACAACTGATCCCTCTCCACCATTCCCAGAAAGCCATATGATGACTTTCTATAAAATTACTGCTGGCTCAGTCCTTTTCACTTAGTCATTTGCTGTATGGAAGCTATTCCATACTTTGTATTACCCTTGCTGCATTCTCAATGCTTTTGGACTTTTACGTTGTTCTTATTGAGACTGAACCACTGAGCTGCACGTGGAATTGAGGATACAGACTTACTTTGGTTTTATGCAATGGCATAATGATGCTCTCTGCCTTGCTCTCTACCTGTTCTGTTCTCTCAGTGGTGATAATAATACCTTATACTTAGTTTTCTTTTTCCATGACACAAAGACCCAAGCTGATATTATCATAGCTACAAGATCTTGCTTCTGTGCTTGGCTCAGGACTGATCAGTTATATGTCAAGTTAGAAATGTTCTCTGCATGCATCACCTTATCACTTTATTTAAATTGAATTTCTTGTACTATTTTATCAGTTTCACACATTCCTTCTGCAATTTTCATAGTCAGTCCTTGTCTTTATTATCCTGAATAAGAAAAGTCCAATACAGCTTTGTGGCTCTATTCTATATGGATAATTTCTGGGATATTCTTGAAGCCTGTTGTCATGGTGTGACTGGGTTTGCCAATTTTAATGTATTTAATTTCTTTTAGAGATAGGATTTAGGAGTAAAGACAATGCAGGCTTAAAACTTAAAAAGGTACAAGAAGAAATTTATTAATAACACACAAAAAAAGAATTCAGAATAAGATTCCTAGATTATTACCTCCTTCTTTCATTCCACATTTCTTAACATTAACATACAGAGAACACTTCAGTCAGTTATCTACCTAAATAATAATTTCAGTTCACTTAAGAGGCTTAGGCGGTGTCTTCCCCTTCACAGTCTGCATCCACCCGGAACCTACAGAACCATGAATTTTCCTGCCATTTACACAGTCCTTCCAGAGCCGTGTTATGGGTTATGATGCACACATGGGTACCACTTTTAAAGGCAGGCTGCTGAAAAACAAAATTCTCTTCATCTCCTTCTCTATCAAGTGTCTCTGTTCATATTCCAGTCCCAAAACAGAGAGCTCCAATTTCCCCAAGGCAAAATAAAAGTTGCCTTCTCAAGCACCCATCCTCCCGAAGTATATTTCACAATTTAAAGGAATTTTAGTGAAGTCACAATTCCCTTAAAGCCTCACAAAAAAAAAAAAAAAAAAAAAAAAAAAAAAAAAAAAAAAAAAAAAAAAAAAAGTTTTCAGCTACTTATCAGTTGCATCTTTTCAATCTCTTCCCATCAGGAACTTTATCTTCATTCAGGGGAACTCAGGAGATCAAGAATCTTATCCAGGTATTAAGATGTTAAAATTGTATCCAGATTGTGAAGAAGCCATGCGGTCAGCTGGAGGCCTCTTCTGGCATGGGGAGGGGAGAGCCGAGCCGAGCCAGGGGCCACCAGGGCCGGGCCCTTGCTGGAGCTACGTGGCCGGTGCCCAGGACCGGGGTGCCAGGCTGGGCTCCCTCGCCGAGCCCGGAGCCGGACCAGCAGGCCAGTGCCCTTACCAGAGCCACCTCACCTCCCGGAAGCCGAAAAAGAGAGTAGTTCCCTTGGTCCTCTGTGATTTGTGAAAGCAAAGTAACTTTTCATTAGTTTACTGAGCTGTCCATCACCAAATCAGCTCTCTGATTGGTGCCAGCTGCTCACAGGGAAGCTCCCAGAGACGGGTGAGTCCCTCCCACTCCCCAGCCTCGTGGAGCCTTCCCTGAGGGGAATTCCCCCCCCCCCCCCGAGCTCATGAAACCAACACACTTCTCTTAAATCTTGAAATTGCTTAAATGGTCAGAAGACCCTTGGTATTGGGAATATTGGGTATGATATGTGGGAAAGAACTGTCTTTGCATGCTGTGACCGCACACATTGGAATTCTGCTTTCTCCTGCTCTGCTCTGCTCTGTTCTGTTCTGCATTTCTTTTCTTTATTTATTTATTTTTACCTTGTCTGTGAGCTCTAGAGTTTGCAAATCTTTCTGACACTTCTATGGACAGAATAATTTTGAGCAAGGGGACAGAGAATTTCTCTGGAGGATAGATGTTATATGACAAACCCCTTGTCTTTTAGTCCTTGAAAAAAGCATCCGTTGCCAATCCATCCCTCTCACCATGACTAAACTTGTGCTGATCTCTCCTGAGTAGTTTTGAATGTTTAGTTAACAACTCCTTCCATTTCCCTTCCTGCCTGGTTCTTGTCTGTTACTGGACTGAACTCACTTTTAACCCCTGAGTGAACTGCTCCTTCTGACTTTGCCAGAGCATTTTCTCCCCATCCACTCATACCAGCTCTTCCCAGCCGCTCACATCCTTCTCCTTCCTCACACTTCCTGCTGTCATCTTTTCCTATATTTGCTGCCTGCCTTTTCAGATGTCTTTTGTTCCTCATTATGCCCTGGTGCAGACAACCACCCACATGGAAAATCCTTCATGTTATGCCCAGTCTGATCGATGAGGCTCCTCCACCTATATGACCTGTCTTCTTCTGCCCTTCATTCACTACATGCTACATTTGCTTTGATTTAAGCACTCCTAATAGCAACATTTTTCATGCCTTCTCCCTCCTCTGAATTCTCCACAGATTTCTTCTCTGATCATCTTCTTGTTTTAGTGAGAAATACCAGAACAACTGTCACCTCTTGCTTTCCAAGTGATTCTGTGCCCAGCCACTCCAAGAGCAATCATTGCATCCATCAATGTGTGTGTGCACTCATATCTAGGAAAGTTTGGGAGGAACAAGCAGCAAAAACAAGGTAGAGGGTGGGGTGGGGTAGATGGGGGTCTTTTATTAATTTGCTAAGAATGCTGTAAGCAAATAAGTGGATTTGAGAAGTGTAAGTTCTGTAACATCACATCTCTTAGATCAGTTGAGTAGAAGTCTGCATGAATGAGAAGTGAGACACCAGCCCTGAGCTGGAGCACCAATGGTTCCCTGTGAGAGCAAGGACTAGCTGCACTGCAGGGCATGGGCTGGTGAGACGGCAGAGGAGCAGAACCACCTCTGCACAGTTGTGTCACTCTCCAGAAGCTGGAAGGGCAGGGTGGCTGTGGGAAGGCCAGAAAGAGCAGATGGAGGGAGGGCACAGGAGCTGTTGTGAGCTCTAGGCTGTGAGGACTTGGTGGAGAGCAGTGGTGGGCAGAGGAGCCTACTCCGAAAGGACAGAGGAGGTGACATGAAAGAACACAGCTGCTGGTTGAGAAAAAACAGTAACTTTGTTTCTGCATTTGTGTCTGAAAGGGGACAGGGTCTGAGCTCTCTTTCATTTTAAGCCTGAGTTATTCCAGCCCAGTGACTCGATTTATTTCTGTCTCTGCTCCTGACATTTCTCTTTCAGGTGGCTGCTGCATGGTTTTGGGTGGGGCTGTGAGCTGGGGCAACTCGTGTTTTCAAGCTCTTATCGGCGTCAGTATGATGTTCTGCTTTGCTTTTCTGTCATAAGGCATCCTGCTCCCCTCCCCTTCCTCCCCTCCCTCTGCTGGCTCCCAGAGGAGGCGACAGACGGTCCTGTAATTTGGTTCCATTCGCTCGACTGGAGCAACACCTGCCCCCCTCTCTGGGGACAGGAGGGTCTCATCCCTAACTGAGCAAGGATCCAAAGATGAATCTGAAACTCACATGCAAAGAGAGCTCAGGATAAAACAACACGGCCATTCTGGGCAGGAAAGGCAAAATCCGTCACCAGGGGAAGAGGCAGGAAAAACTAAATCTGCTCTGAAGAAATAAATAAGAAGCACCAGGAGATTGCCTTTTCGTTTTGGGTTTGTTGCTATTGTGGTTATTGATCTGTCCCACCCTGGAGAATAAACTGAGAGTACTGAAAAATAATGGCTGATATTAGAACACATTTATTCACCCTAAAAGAACTGGGTTAATTGGGCTACAGGATGGCTAGATGGATAGATATGTGAAGAGATAGAATGTCTCTGCTATTTCTTCACAGCTGTATAATGGAAAAGATACATTTCTTTGTTGAGTTTCATATACAACATCCTCTTCAGCTCCCCACCCCCCCCCATCTCTCTCTTAAACACACACACTCCCTTTGCTAGAAATATAGCAAAGATATCAAATAGCATCCAAGACCCTCAGAATTTATCTGCTGTAATATCAGTGGTCATATCCTACCTGGCTCACATGTTTTTTAACACAAACAAAAAGACACGACTTTGTGGCTGAGGAGTAATGTGATTCTGAATGCACAGTACCATGCACTTTGCTGGACAGTGATGTTCTATGCCTACAAAATCTTCCTTATGTATGGGCATATGTAATAGCAGCATAAATTTTAGAAAATAAATTTTATATTTTGGATTATTTTGTGCTTGAGATCTCTTAATCTTTTAGGAAACTGTGTGATATTCAGATACAGTTCCTCCTTAGCAGTACAGTCCTGTCAAAACCATTATGTTTATTTGGAGGAGTTACTTTTGGCTTGCTGTCTGTCCTCGTTTGCTGTATTGGGGTCAGGATCTATTTCCAGGGTTCAGATGAATGCATTAGCTGCCCTGCTTCCTAATGATACCTAGTGAGTATATATTGCACTGTGTCCCTGTGAGTCCATATAGGCCTGAAAATGTGTCTTAATAGGTGTTGTAACCTGATGTTAGCATGCATTGGATATCCCTGGTACTGGATGTTCTAGGTTTATCCATTAGAACTGGTTGCTCTCTGGATGCTGGAGATTTCCATTCAATATTTTATGTATTTTATATAATGTTTTATATATTGTATTGAAGCCCCTGTTTTAGAATCAGATAGAGGTCCAGACGTAGTGCTCTAGCTTCTCTGTCTCTGAGTGCACTTTCTTTCATGGTTTGTAAGATGAGCTCCTCTTCAGTTGTGAAAGAAAGGTATCTGAATGTAGCTAAAATACCAGGAAATATTAACTGGGTCTCTTCCCTGCCAATTGTTGTAATAGCTGAGTGTGATATAAACTTCCATTCAACAGTTCCAACCCCAGTCCTCCTATAGTATTGTCATTCAAGGTCATTCATTCCTGCATTTCTGAGGGAACATAGACATGGCAAACTTTTATTATATAATTAGACTTTATTGCTATCTAAGCCAGACTTGCAATGAGATGGAGTAATATTTGTTTACCCATTCTTCATAAATCCAGACTTCTGAGCCCTTAGCCATGCAGCCTTTTTTTTTCTTTTTGCATCGGCCTTGTAACATGTGCATACTACTCAGCTCCTTAAGAATACAAAAAGGTAGGGAATGTGGGAGAAAAACCTACATTTCTGTTTTCAACACTCATCAACTGCTAGATGAGAATGAGTTTCCTTCTTGGTGCCAGCAGGAGAAATAGAAGTTGAGGTGATATTGTCGTGGGGACAAGATTTAAACCAGGTGGTGAGCATATGGAAGTGAGACAGGACTTGTAGGAAGAAGCAATTTCTTCCATCAGATAAAACTTGGGAAGAAAGGGACATCTCTTCAGGTCAAGTGCTCTGACCCTTTTGCAGGTTGAACTTGAGTTGTGACCTTTTGGATACTAGCAAAAGCAAAGCCCTTGCTACTCTGTGTCTGAGTGCAGACAGGTTCTTTGTTGTCTCAGGGATGGTAAGAATGGAATAGCTCACAAATTTTCTGCCTTCCTGAGCCTGTTCCCACACATCTCCAAGCTGTGCTCTTCTTTGCTCACAACATAGGAGCCTTTCTGGCTTATCACTTGGGCACAAGATCACATAGCTGGGAACCTGAGACTTGAGCATTATCTCAACCTGTGCCTGACATTTGTGTGAGACCCCCAGAAGGGGAAGTGTACCGGGGGAATGTAGGGTTCACACCTACAACTGCCAGTGACTGCAGCCATCATACTTCACAGGCAGGTGTTGCAGAGCACTCTCTTCCCCTAAAACAGGCCTTCCCAATGGTCAAGAAGGAAATAATATGCTTATCTTTTCATTAACTAAGTCCACCCAAATTCTGGTCACATTAATGCTTTTTGGATGGCAGGATTTATAATATCACTCATGCAATTACATCAAACTCAACACAGCGCCCTGATACTGAACCTAAAAAACAAACCTGCCCCAAAGGAAGCCAGCTACAAGGTTGTTGGAGCCCTGAAATGCAGGATTTGAAACCTGTGCATTGAACTACCAAACCAGTATATTCTCCCCTGGAACACAGCAAGTGTATATTTGTAGGAAATGGAATTAAGTCTCTCTGACAGGTTTTCTTCATAAAGCTTTTCAGCTGGTCAATACTACACTTAATTAAATCACTGTCAAAATGTCAGCCATAAGAATGGGGTGGAGGGGAGGGTTTTATCTCTCCAGCAAGTAAGAATGGACAACGAAGCCACCAGAGTCAATGGCAGTATTCAAATTATAGGTAAAATTAACCCTTTGTGGCAAATGAGAAAAGGGTTTAATAATTTAAATAGTCTCAGGTAATAACCTGTCTGCCATTGAGTCTGTTCCATGTTTCAAATTACAAGATTTGGCAATGAATCTTTATGTAAAAGATTATGGTTGAGGTTTTCTAAAGTAGGGAAAGGACACAAGATTGTTCCTTTGTTTCAGTAGAATAAGACTTGCCTAGAGAGGGATCAAAGCCAAATTTAAATAAAAGAAAGAAAACCCAGCGCACTCAGGCAGGACACAACATGTACATTTGGGTGGCAAAGCCAGACATTTCAAAGAGTGAGGCAGCAAAACAGATGCTTGCAAGAATCAGATTTGATTATACAGCTTGAACTTTGGAACATGTGACCAGATATCAGTCATGGTGAGACTGGGAGAAAGTGACAGCAAGGGTCCTGTGTCTGCATTTGGGCAGGGCAACCAGCTGAAAGCAGCTGGAACAGGGGAGCTGTGGTGGAGGGACTGCAGTCTAAGTCTCCCTAGGAAGAGGCAGGCAA
Source organism: Erithacus rubecula (assembly GCF_903797595.1). Taxonomy (NCBI): domain Eukaryota; kingdom Metazoa; phylum Chordata; class Aves; order Passeriformes; family Muscicapidae; genus Erithacus; species Erithacus rubecula. The sequence continues at coordinate 23,385,640 of NC_136658.1, forward strand.
CCTGTTGAAGTGGCCCACATATAACTTGAAAAGTCTTTGCAATCCTTATCCATAAGGTCATCTCTTGTCTGTCTGACAGAAGGACCAACAGGGAAAAATAATTAGGAAAAAACAACTTTTATTTGATACTTTTATTTGTATGCAAAACAGCTCACCATTCATGAGAGATATGAAAAACGCATCAGATAGAAACCAGATTTATCTATTTTCACTACAAAATATTGCATTATATAAAGCAACATAGACACACAAAAAAACCCTGAAAAAGACTAAAATCTTTGGATAGCAGATGTGGTTTTTTTTCTTTTTCTCTTTTGTCCCTAAAATGCGCTTCTTGTTTTAAGAGATTCACAGCAAAGAACATGAAACATTTTCAGGTTATAGAATTTTTTTGGTTGTCACAAAGGAAAGAAGTCCTGGATTTACTTTTCTTTCTTCTTTTTTTTTTTTTCCTTTTTTCTTTTTTAGGAAAAAATGTCCTTTCCTAAAAATATACCACACACATACACACCCACGCTCACTCCCACACACATGCATATATAGCACACTCACATATACACCCACAAATAAACTACTTCCCTTATAAACGATTTGCAAAGTACTTTCAAGACGCAACTATATATCAGAATAACAACAAGATTTTTTAAAAAAACCTCTCCTAGTTAAGTGCTAGTGGTTGTTGATGCCATACAAGGAAAGAAAAAAAAAAAGGGTCAAGAACAAATGCATTGATACATATAAAATATAAACAGGGAGGGAGGGGAGGTTTGTGTTACACAAGTGCAATATAATTGGAGAGAAAAATAAATTAAAAAGAAAAGAAAATGAACACTGTATTGATCCCAACAAACACTCATAAAGTCAAACGTAATATTCCACAGGAGAAAGTGTAAACACCCGACTATAGAAACCAATTGGCACGAAGTATCCAAAGTAAAATTGCCACCACTCTGAAAAATAAATAAATCTTGAAAAAAATAGTCAACTCCTTCTACCATAAATAAAAAATAGTTATTTTTAACTGCACCCATGGGTCACATGTTTAAGGTCACAAGTAGATGTTTTTGGATATATATAAAGGGGCACTTGACAGCCTGAAGAGACAATCCAGTTTTACACTTCTCTTCGAAAAGGGGGCTTCGACCGGGTGGGAGCCTTCCGGGGGGCAGCACAAGCAGCAGGAACCCCCCACCCCGCCGCCCGCCCAGAGAAGGCGCTGCCCGCACAGCCGGACCCGGAGCGGCGGAACTCGGAGTCCTGCGGCTCCGGGCGTCCATCGGGCGCTACACGTCCAGCACGTGGTTGAGATAGGAGATGTAGCAGATGGCGAGGCGCAGGATCTCTATCTTGGAGAGCTTCTTGTCGGGGGGCAGGGTGGGCAGCAGCTTGCGCAGCTCGGCGAAGGCCAGGTTAAAGGCCTCCACGCGGATCCGCTCACGCGTGGCGTGGGCCGAGCGGTACTTGGCCGTGGCGCGGCGCCGCCGACGCTTCTCCTCCCGGCTCAGCGGCGGCGGGTGCAACCCAGGCCGGCCCCCTCCGCGGCCCTCCCCGCCGCCGTCACCTCGGCCCTCCCCGCCGCCGCCCTCGGCGGGCTCCGGGTCGGAGACGCAGCAGCTGAGCGCCTGGGCGTCGGCGCCTCCCAGGGACTCCGGGTCGGAGGGCGCCGAGGAGGGGTGGTCGGAGTCGGCGGCTTGGTCCGGGCTAAGCATCATCTTGGAGGGGGCGGAGGAGCCTTCCCGAAACAGAGAAAGAGAGAGAGCGGGTCAGGTCCCCGGCACCGGAATGCAGGGGCAAGGCGGGGAGCGCGGACACGGGCAGAGACACGATGGACATGCCGGTCCCCGCGCCCTGCCCTCGGCGCCAGTACCGCCCGACCGAAGCGAGGGGAGAGCCGGGTGGACGAGTCGCGGCTCCTTCAGAGAGTATTAATGAGAGCAATATCGGGGATAAATGATACCCCGTCATTTAACCATCCCTTTTCTAGCGTTTGACGGCAGCTTCAGTGGAATATACTTCCTGCCGTTATTCCCCGCGCTTTCTTGGGTGTTGAAACAGGCCCAGAGAGCAATAGAAGTTTTTTTTGTTTTTGTTGTTTTTTTGGGTTTTTTTTTTCTCCAAGCAACCTAATATCCAGTGTTTCAATATTATGGTGATTCCTCCTCCCCAGGCTCCCAATTTTATTACTGTCCTTTCTGGCCTGCCAGCTTCTGCATAACCGTCTCTCTTCCTGCAACGCTCTATGGGATCCAGGCTGCAGACATGATACTTTTAAATACACAGCTCAAGGCTCCACAAATATAACAAGGCCAGTGGGGAGATATATTTCCCCAATCCCTACGGGATCTGATGTATCTGCTAGGCTCTCCACTCCTCTCTTTTCTCTGTGCTTTTTCTTTTTCTTTTTCTTTTTCTTTTTCTTTTTCTTTTTCTTTTTCTTTTTCTTTTTCTTTTTCTTTTTCTTTTTCTTTTTCTTTTTCTTTTTCTTTTTCTTTTTCTTTCTTTCTTTTCCTGCTGCTAATCCTGCGGATAGCCATTTGCTAGCGATCAAATGGGAATGTTTGGAGAGTTTCTTTTTCCTAAGCGTGGGATTCAAAAAGAAACAAAACCCCAAAGCAGAGGCCAAACTTCTCCATCTCTTTAAATATTCCCTCCTCTCCCCTCCTTGTGAGAAAAGAGGGGGAGGCTAAATAAATAAATAAATAAATGCGGACGTGCCTTTCAAAAGAAAATTGAATCGTATCTTCTTGCGGCCTCACAGAGCACCATCTGTCATGTAGACAGCAATACAAATCCGAGCTCGTCCGTGGACACGCCGGCATGTAATAAAACAATACATCAGGCGACTAGTGAATAACCTTGGACACAAATGCGTGTGTGTGTGTGTGTGTGTGTGTGCAGCTGGGGTGTTGACCAAGGTGGGGAAGGAACCCGATGGAGGAGGGAACATAGGGAACATCACATCCTACCTTCCCCCTAATTAAGATTGCAAAGTATTTCCCCATAAAGTTTCCAGGGTAAGTCCCAGTCAGGCCTCAGACCCAGCTGGGAAAAACAAACTATTGTTATTATTCTTGTTAACAATAATAATAATACCAATAATAACAACCACATGGGCAGGAGGAATTATTCCCATGCATGGCTAGAGCCAAGTCTCCCACAACGGGGCGAGACGTAGGGCATACATGGTGGAGCAGAGGGGCTCTGCTGGGGTCCGAGGCTCATCGCTCCCCAGGGTGTGCAGGGAACCAGAAGAGCGCTTCCCTCCTTGGGAAACGGCTGTCTCTTGCCAGGGCCTTTGGAAACACTTCATCTTCGATTTTTGATAAGGAGCGTTAATCAGGCCCACAAGGCAGGGTAGGGGAAAAAAACCCATTAGTGTGCAAATCAGGTATCAGTGATCTCGAGGTGCAAAAAGGTAAAGAGGAAATGTTTAAAATCACCTTTCAACTGGCATCCAAGCAAGGGGGCTTATGCAAAAAGCACACTGGAAGAGGCAGGATTTGCAGGGTGGTTATATGAAAATGGGCAATTAAAGTGGTGGCTCCTGAAGAAAGTTATTTAGAGGTTTCTCTATGGTGTGTGTTGAATTTTTTGCTTTGATTTGGATTTATCTGTATGGTGGGGTTTGTCAAGCTGATCCAGAAAGAGACTTCCCCTGCTATTATTATTATTATTATTACTATTATTATCATCATCATCATCATTATCATAATCATCATTATTACTACTATTATTACTATTACTATTACTATTACTATTACTATTACTATTACTATTACTATTACTATTACTATTACTATTACTATTCTTACAGTAAACCCATGCCCCTGCTACCTGCAAAATGGAAAGATACTGTTAAGACTGCTTACCTTGGTGGAGTCGTTTCGATAGCCTCTCTTTCCAGGTCCCCTCGCCCCCTCGGCAATTCCTTTACAGTTCAAATGACTCTCCGGGAGTGGAGCATGGAAAAATTAAAAAATCAAAATAAAATAAAATTAATTACGAACAAGAAAGTGTCCTGCTCGAATGAGGAAAGGCAGATCTCATCCCTCGCCGCGGCCTCCAGTGCTCCAGAGATGTTAGTCGTGTTTGTTTGCGGAGTATAAATAACAAGTTACTTACGATGCATCGGGGAGAAAAAGCGTTTCCCCATCAAAGTCCTCCTCCGCCCGTTTGTCCGGGGCAGCGGCTGCAGCGCACCGGCGGTTTCGGCCGGTCGGTTTTAGAGAAGGCAAGTGCCACTTTCCCTGCTTTTCTTCCTCCTTTTCCCCGACCGCGATAAATAACAAAAGGGATGCGGCGACAGCACCGGCACCGTCTGGGATTATTCCCTATCTCCCTCCCCCACAGCCTCTCCTTCCCTGTGGCAGTCCCGCTGCTCCCGGGCCGGGCCGGTCGCGGGGCCCGGGGCGCGGAGACCGGGACGCGGAGTCCGGCGCGGTGCTGCCGGCTTTGTTTCGCCGCGGCCCGGCGCACAGGCACGCCGTGGGTCGGGGTAACAATGCGTCGCTCCCTCCTTTCTTCTCTTTTTTTTTTTCCTTTTTTTTGTTGTTTTGTTTTGTTTTTTTGGGAGGGTGGTGGGGGGTTGTAACGTGAGGTTTTGTTAATTCACCGGTCCCGCGGAGAGAGGCAGGAGCGGGAGAGACGCCGTCGGAAAATGAATGTTTGGTTTAGTTCTCCTTCTGCTCCTTCAAGAACTGGCGAGGGGAGAAAAAAAATGATAAACGAAACCCCCATCCGTCCCTGAGTTTCCTAACTCCTCCTGCATCTTTCCAGTTAAAAATAAAGGAAAATATGCAAACGCTGAAAAAGAAAAACAAAACGAAATAAACGAAAATCTCGGCGCGGGTTCGGAGCGGCTGCGAGAGGTAACGACGGTGCAGGACAAGGTACGCTCACATGCACAAAAGGAAAGTGCAGTTTCTCCTCCTACCCCTCCCAGAGTGGCAAAGAAGCCAAGGAGGGGTGCGGAAAGTGGCAGGGGCAAGACAGATAGACGGAGTGGAGATGCGTGTGGATCCCCTTCTGGTTCCAAAGGGTTTTGCCTAGAGATGGTCGGAAGAGATAAAGGCTCAGAGAAAAGGGGGCGGCATTTTTTCCCTCTTAAATTGGTATTTAATGGGAAAGCCTATTGGACAGAAACCTGGACATGAGTAACTTAATTGGACTTGACATCTGTCACAGTGTGGGAGTTTTCACAGCCCAAATATTTTCAGCAGATCAGATTCTCACTGAATCTGTGCCACAAATTATAACAGTCGAGAGCAGCCCATGATATAAACCCTAGCCTCTGGATATATAGTCTCTAGCCATGCTCGCTCCCACTGCTGTCGTCTCCCCCGCCCAAATATTGGATACCCACTGATCTAGAAAAACACCGCTGGCATTTCGCACGTAAGCTAATAAATAAGCTTTAAACATCAATTTGCATCATGTATACCAAGCTTGTGGAGAATCATGAGACTGGATTCTTAGTTCATTTATTTTGGCTGTCCCCCTGCCCTGTCTCCCACCCATCCCCAATCCCAATGTGTGGCAGGCAAGGACCTGTCAGAGCCAGGGGGACAGAAAGGCTTCCCCACTCCCTCTGCCTCCTGTTCTCCCTGCTCCGATGCACAAACAATGAGACAAGGGAGTCAGCCACGAGTCTGTGCCTTTTCTGCTCTCAAGAGACTGGATGGAGCCAGGCCCCTTCGTGTGTGAGTCAGGGGATGCCTGTGACCAGTGACTCCTCTTGCTGTCACCCTGCTCCAGCCCCTGCCAGATGGCAGTGCCTTCTCTGCTCAAAACCCCATTACTGTCCCTGCAGATGGGTGCCATAGCCATTTTTCTGGGTATAATCAACTTTTCCATGGGGACTTTTCTGTGCCAGGAGCCTGTACTGGTAAGGTCTCTTTGGAGGCCCCAAAAAGGGACAGTGGGAGGGGTGGGAAAGACAGACCAGAACTGATTCTGCTGCTTACCAGCAGCTCAGTGGGTGGTTCTGGGTCTCATCAGCAGGAAGTGTGAGGGAGAGGTGGTAGGAAGACACTTGCAGGGATCCCTGAGAGTCATCCATATGTAACAGGAAGATCTCTGAAAGGCAAGAGATTCTGCACTTGTTATGATTTACAGGACCTTAACAAGAATGAGTAGCATGCCTGAGTAATTTTAGGTTTTGTCTGTTTTTTTTTTTTTTTAATGGTGGATACTCCATAACACCTGCCAGACTAGAGAAAGAAATGCCTGAAAGTGGATTCTAATGAGCACTTCTCCCAGGGCAATATGGGGATTTACTTCTCTTCTACTCATAACAAGTCTCCCAAGCAGCAGGAGGCTATCACTTGCTGTGACCCCACATACTTGTTCCATGGATATCCAACATGATCCCAGCAGGGTTTCTGGAGATGCTTGGCTAAGCTATCCTTGTCTGCAGCGGGACATGCCAGGAAGATTCAAATGGAAGTCACCAAGACTGCAGCACATACCCATTCAGCTCACCTTACTGGTAACCTTCACAGGTGCTCTTTGGAGATCAGGATGTGAGCAGCTCGAGGTCACTGTGCTCCACATTCCAAGACCCAAGATCCCATTCCATCAAATGACCACCATCCCAAACTTCAATGAGAAAACTGTGGAAGAGACCTTCTCCAGCTCTTTTTTGACTGTGGCTCAGTGCTGAGGACTTTGGCTTGCAATGCTCCCCAAGGTGTAAGTCTGAAGCCTCAGCCCACAGAAGCTGCAGGTGATGGAATAAGTAGCTGGCTAAAGCTGCCACAGATAACAGCCAGGAAGCTGCTAATTCATGCAAGCCACCCTGCTCTCTGCTACAGATGCTGTCATCATATGGCTCGTTTTTTAGTTTTAATTTTCAGTAAAAGACCAAACAGTTTCTTCACAATGCCGTTTAGTTATGATTAACATTTTTGACACCTCATAAAGCACTGCTTATTACCCCTGGGATTCAATTACCCCACTGCTCCACTACCACATGTTAAATCTAGCAGATCTCAGTTTGCCCTGGGAATGCCAGGTCTGGGGTGTCTACTCAGATTTCTCTGCTGGGATACTGGAAATCTTCTCACATCAACTGCAAGACACAGGTGTAGTTCCTGTATCTTTAGCCTTAAAAAGCCAGTCAGAAATGCTGGATCTGACAGCCTGCCTCTTCTCTGACCAAATAATGCCCCAAAGCCCAGAAGCAGGGCCAAATTCTCCCAGCAGAGAGCTCTCTTATCTCTCACCACTTACACCTGGAGTAAGAGGCTGGTCTTGAGAGCTCAGTATGCATGGGGCCAACTGGCCCAGGTGTGAAAGTCACCAGAAACAATCAGAAATTGAGGAACAGAAGGGATTTTGATGGAAACTAGAAGTCCCACTTTGACAAAGGAAGGATAACTATAGCTCTCCCTCAATCTCTTTTTGTCTTTTCCTTAGGAAATAGCTCACAGCAAGTTGACACCTGCCTGTTGGCAATCAGTATGGTCCCAAAGGAAGCTGCATAGATGCAAAGCCACCTTATGATTTATATCCCCAAATACACACAGAGCCAGCCAGAAGTATGTGCTATGAAGCACCTCACTGGCATCAAAGCAAGCTAAGATTTCCACATGGTTTCAAAGATGCCCTCAATGGCATAAACAGCATTGATTTGGCTTCTCCATAAAAGTTGAAATTGCAACCTACAAGCTGCATCTGCTGAAGAGAAAGTGAAAAGGAAAAACAGTGGCACAACTCCGGTCTGTACAATGGGTATCTAGGGTTATTGCATGACTGCGATGTTACTGCAGACTAAATCCAGGATAGTGAGCCTTGCAGCATGGGTGGACATGAATCTCCTGAAGAGAATTTGGGATTTCATTTTGCCATGCTGGAGGGCTGTAAGTGAGTCACGAACATCTCTTCTTCTTTACCTGGCTTGAGATGTTGCCTGGCTGGAGGTACAGGAGAAAGGGGAGTGGTTTCCTGTGGACAACATTGCAGCTCACACCGCTCCTTCCTGGCAGCCTCCTAAACTTAATGAGAATGAAAGGTGTCCAGAGAAAGACTCAGGATAAACAAAGCCACACCCCACCTTTGTTAGGGCCATCTCACTGAAAAGCAAGATGAAAATAATTCTATTTTGACTTCCAGGGTTTGCTGACAAGCCGATAAAATCTTATGAACCAGACTTCCCAGGTAAGTCTTGAAACAGAACTTAGATTAGTTAATTCATTAATGATAGCTAATAAAAGTTGCCCACTCTTGTGAGACTTACAGTAAAATGTCACAGACCATCAAACAATATCAAATCATAGGTGGTACTGAATTTGGGACAGAGAGTCACAGCTCAGGGTTTTTCAGGCTTCAATGGGATCAGACTTTGGAAAGGCAAGATTCAGAAGAGAATTGTCTTCAGAACGTAGTACAAAGAGACAAGACTGAAAACAGTGCTGCCATGTGATGGTATTTTATAGAAAGAGGGCACTTTCTTGTGTGAACATCTCATATTGACATCACACAATGATTTGAAGGTGATGTCATTTGTGAGAATAGTCTGGGTTGGTGCATAGCCCCTAAAAGTCTAAAAAGGTGAAGCGCTAGCACCCTGAAGTGGCCATATGTTCCAAGGAAATGTCCTTCTGGCCTGGAAAAGTAGAATAATGAAAGAATCCAACTATGCTCTCCAGCACTGGGCCAGGTATTAGGTAATAATTTTTTACTTTCAGGTTGAGCAAATCTCTCAGGTCTGCCATGAGGAGACATCAAACATGAGCACCCACAATGCTTCTTTTATAGTGTTACTTGTCAGAGCAGGGCTGCACTTCCATTATCTACATGTCCTCTGTCTGCTGGAAGGACAGCTTTCTAGGATGCTTGAGGACATCCATTCTCTTTTATAGCATACACCATTCATGTTGCTGGCGTATGCTGCCCATTGAAATAAATGGAGCTTGTCACTCTTGGATGTGTTCCTTGGAAATAAATGGTCAAACAAATTAGAACACTGAGCCATGAAAATCCTTGTCCCTTTGAAAAATCTGTGCTGGATGTAGCTCATGGTTTCCTTAGACATTTGGGTGATATTTTTTGTTTTTCTACTGGTGATGTTTACTTTCTCCGAGGCTGTTTTAGTAACAGGTCAGGAGCTTTGAGGCTGCTGGCTGGAACAACTTGCAACTGGGTAAGGGGGAAAAAAATAGTGTCCTATGAACAGAGGTACTTGAGCCACCAGGTCTGGATGTGAGTTCACCCTGGCTGAGGTTTGTCACTGTTTGTGAGACTGCTGCTCCATTGCAAACATGAGTGTGACTTCCCTGGGAATGGCTGCTAAACCAGTAGTCTCCAGTTGAAATATATAGCTTTTGTACAAAATCCTGATTAATTTTTGTCTGACTGCAGCCTTTGGTTTATGTCCCTTGGTCTCCACTTCTAGACTTTTCCTTTCCTTTTTGGACTGGTGGAGACATGGCATTAAGATCCAGCTGCCACTGTAAAGAGCCAGGTGTGCTCATGAGGGTGGTCCCTTCACTGCACATTGCCTCAACCTCTCCAAAGATCATCCTTGTGATATCAGTGGGTATTCACAGCTCTCCTGAGAGAAATGTGTTTTGAGGAATGGAGGATAATGAAGAGTTTTTAAAGGCAGAGGGTCCACTGTGAGCATCTCCCTGCAGGTTGAAGGCCACAGGACTTCCCTCTTCACTTCCTGTATGAGCATTTTTCAGAAATAATACCCATTCACGGTTTAAACACTGATCGTGATGGAGTATTCCCAATGATGCCTGGCAAGTTATTTCACCAGCTGTTTCTCCACACTGTTGAAAATACTGATATGAAAAATGAGTATGCACACTTTCAGCATACAGCTGTGGGATTTTCTTATATCTTGACCCCTGGATTAAGAGTTCTCCTTTATTATGTTATCAAGTTTAGGCAGGATTTTCTAAACAGGTATATGCATATGTTCTGTACTGCTGATATGCCTGCATGCACCAGTTATTAGCTTTGATTTTCTGGTCATGCAGAGCATAGCTACAGCTATTGCTGCTGCTCAAGTCAAATGTCTGGAAATTTTGGAGAAATGGGAAAATTCTACTTGGGCAAGCATTTCAGTAAGAAAGAGAAGACACGCCTGAGTAAACGCAGACATCTGTTGGTCCTTCCTTGGTCAGTGTTCATAAGTAGTGGCCATATCAATTCTGCATCCTTCTTTTTGTTAAACCGAATAGGATTCAATGCCTTGTCATTATGCAAGACACCAAGTCTGTTTTACTTCTAAGGTTGTTCTGATCAGGAGATATTTTCCATTCTTCCGATCCATCTTCCTAGACCAGAAATGTGATGCTTAGCATGCCAAGCTCTAAATGTAGAAGAAGAAATACTTACTGTGCTCTACAATGTATCTGTAAGACCCTAATGCATCTTGGATGCTCCTGAAACAAGTTTATTAAGAAAGCATATCACACTAAAATTATGGAAAGCACACATAAAAACCTAAGAATGTCCACAATTGGTTAGACCAAAGATATATTGTTTTCATCATTGCCAAAAGAGGGAAATCTGTAAGAATAACATAAATCTGCAGTGATACTACCCTCAAATTCTCCCCTGACATCCAGTTAATTAAAGTTTAATGCACTGGACAAATTCTCCTTTTCTAAATTTGTCAAGTTGTGGTTTGAATGCATGTGACTTTTCAGCATCCAAAATTTCCCATGGAAAGTGCTTCTCTGTGTGCCACATAATTTAGGTAAATGCATATAGAGATGCTTATAAACATCTTTGCAAATAAAATAGCCAAGTTTGCTGAATTACTGTGGCTTCTACTGCTGATGAGCACATGAAGAGTAGCACTGAGTACGTAGGTAGTAGTGCCTTATGTTTTCAATGAATGCATTTGGTTGGAAGCATAAACAGTGGGTGGATTAAAGCCAGTTAAAAAAAAGAGGAGGAATCTCCTGCAGTCTGGGAAAGAGGAAGGAAGTAAAACCAAGACCTGCTCCTTGAAACTGTTCACCTTTATTTACTAGGTTGTGAAAATGAGACCACTCATACACAAGCACCCACAATCATTATAGAGGTTGGCGCCATGGAAAGTGTCCATGTGGATCAGGCACTAAAGGAGTCAACAAAACAAGCCAGAAACAGAGATGTGTTAACCTTTGCAATGAACTCAACATCAATCCCCACACATAAATGACTAGTGAAAAATTTGCAAATTAAGCAGGACAAATAGGAGGAACTTGGGGATTTTTATATATGCCTGATGCACTAAATGGGGAGTGTGGGTTTATGTGGCTCCTGGACACACAAAGCTGTAGCAGCCAGTGAATTTGTGAGGGAGGCAGACACCATGTGCTTTGCCACCAAGGACTTCACCTGTGCCCATGTGTGCAACTTCTGGCTCCCAGGGTGAGGAAAGAAAAAGTAGATGTCAAGTCTAGCTGGCAGCCAATGCATCTGTCTTCTGTCTTTCACTCACCCACAACTGAGGTGGAACTCGGCTATTTTTAAATCTGATGTCTGTGCGTGTAGCCATGGGGAATGCTCTTTCCTATGGAAAAGAAGAAAAAAAAGATAAAAAGAAAAAAAAAAAAAGATTTTGCAACCACCTGCATTCCATAAGTAGGTGTTTCTCCCTCTATTGATGCCAAGCACCCTAGCCCACAGACTTCCTTTCTTCACTTGAAAGCAGAACTTGTAAAACAAAACCCAATGATCATTACCAGACTGCTTAGGCCAGTTGACCAAGGAAGAAGAGCTGCCATGCTTTTCTTTCTTTACATGCAGGGTGAGAATGGCCTCATAGGAGGTACCAGGTACTCTTCCCAGTTCAGTGTCTTTTCCCCAGCCATGGTCAGTATCAGCATCTCCTGGAATGAGCAGGAAGGTTTTCACCAGCATGTGCAGTGCTCAAAACCATTTTATTTCTACTTGTATAGCTTAGGCCAGCTGTAACTGGCTTTATGCTGGCTTCTGTGAGTTATATGGTTATTCCAGGTTGAGGAGTCAAATTGGTTTATTCCAAGAAGCCATTCAGGCCTACAAATTGTTTTTCCTATCAAAATGTTTCCAGGGAATACAATCAGGTATCTGGAAGGCATCCCACAAAGGCATACACCATATCCTAGACTCCACCCCTGTGCAGGCTTAACGCCCTCCAACAGCTGCTTCTCCCTCATCTTCCAGACCTCTAATTGCCTGGTCTTGAGCATGTGGAAGGTGGTGTTGGTCTTCTGTGTGTTCAGTCATTTCTATTGACCTCCATTTCACTGAGGCTATGTAACACTAATACCCTGATTTTTGAGATTCTCTATGAACTTAAATGAGTCAAGCCACTAACTGCTGGATGTTCCTCTCCTTCTATTCCTGTAGTTTTGAACTCTGTCTTCTGGTGTGGGGTCTAGAGTTGGTTTTGCATCCTCTCCTTGGACATGTTTCCTCATATCTTTCTCAATATGAAATTTGTACATTGGACACTATTATCCATCCTGCCTAGACCCGTATTTCCCCTTTTGTTTCCCCATGCTGTTATTTGTTATTGTTCATCATAAACTATTCTCAAACTACCTAGTTTTGTGGTTCCTTGTTTGAAGGGAGAAGTCTTAATAAGAAGACTTCTGGTGTGGCCAGGACTCAGTCCAAGCAAAGAACACAGGCTCCCTGAAGGATAAAATAATCTCTTATCTGTTCAGGATTTCCTCATGAACTCAGACTATTTCTATTTGTATCTATGACAAATCTATGCTTGATGTTTACAGGAGCTCTACTGAAACATCCTAGGGTAGTAACTCCTTATATATATATATACATATGAATTCAGATAGGCACATTTGTAAGACAACTTCTTTAGATTCTTCTCATGTTCCAGATTTTCTGCTTGTCCTCTCAATAAAAGTCCACTTTAGGGCTTCAATGAAAGATGAAACAAAAAATCAAAGCAATTGCATGTCTAGGAAATGTCATGTTATAATTCACATTCAAATTTACTCCTTCTTCTGTGGCCTCTGTGTTCATGTCTGCAGGGTTAGTATGAGACATATCTGGTTAGGGAGTCTGGATTTTTTCTGGAGTCAAAATTGCAGCATCCCCTTAGAAAGGTGCTTGTAGCCCTCATGGTGTTGAGATAAATTTGAAACTGTGCCTGGAGAGTGTTAGATACAGAGAAGTATGAATGTGTATGGAGAGTACTGAGGTAAATATTCTATGAGATATGAACTATCTTGCATCATTTTGATGGGGCACAATTTCATTGTTCACAGTTACTGACAAGATTTTTAATAGAACTAGAGTTGTAGTAGGATGCTGTGAAGCACTTAAAAATCCATATGGCTTAGCAAGTGTATGAATTTCTAGGAGGTAAAGAGTGCCTGATGTTGAAGGCTGTGGGATGTTTGATGTTTCCATTTTTGCATATTGTAGTTAAGTGTTCAGCTCTGTATAGCTCCACTTCAGCAATCTTTCTTATCTCTCTCTGGGCTGTGCCCATTGCCCCAAGAAACTCTCACTGAATGACTGAAAATGGACTTTTTACAAGGGTATGTAAAGACAGGACAAGGAGGAATGGGAAAAATGGAAAATGGAAGAGGGTAGATTAGATATTAGGAAACGATTCTTTACTCGGAGGGTGGTAAGTCACTGGCACAGTTTGCCCAGAGAAGTTGTAGATGCCACATCCCTGGAAATGTTCAGGGTCAGGTCAGATGGGGCTTTGAGCAGCCTGGTCTAGTGGAAGACGTTCCTGTTCTTGGTGGGGGCAATGGAACTAGGAGATCTTTAAGGTTCATTTGAACCCAAACCATTCTATGATTCTGTGAACCAACTCATATCTTCCTTCACCAAGACTCACAAGTCAGAAATTTTTATGCAGAACAGTCCCCTGCCTACCTCCATGAAGTGGCTTAGGATAGAGCAGCAACCAATGGTGCTCTGCTAAACCAAATAAGCTCACACAGTCAGGTCTGCTGATGCTGTCATCTCTGATCCCAATATTTGGAGAATATTCACAAGGGAATTATTCCACAGCCTGGTGGTAGCTATAGTCTCCATAGGGTAATTACAAAGCATGGCATCTCTGAGTCCTTAGTTCCAGAAAAAAATGAAACCTCTGAGCTGGTTTTACACTGCAAACACTCTTGCTTGCTATTGACCACAGTTTATTTGTATTCAGGGTCCAGTTTTAAAAAAATAAAGTCAAACATTAGGCTGTCTTGAAGTCCTTTTCTGGTTTTCTCAGGTAAGGTGTCTCCACTGCTCACTTTCTCCACAGTCTCTCAGAATGAGGACTTAGCTGTGAGTTGTCCCCCTCTGTGCAGTGAGTTTGAACTTCCTGACAACTTCTGCTCTCCAGTATTGAGCAGAAGCTAATGCAGTTTGATTCACCACTCACTTAGGGTTGACAGATTAATTGGCCAGTCTTTTTATGGCAGTTTAGGCTACTTTCATATCCAGCTGTCTGCCTCCTCCACCAATCACAAGTTATTGCCCCTATGACAGAAAGTCTCAGCAGTGTCTTAGTGTCTGGTATCTTTTAAGCTAATGCACCAAACTTCACTATGACAGAGCCACAGGAGGATGTAAATTCCCATCTCCCAGTTCTGCAAATGGAGTAATGAGAGAAGGGTCATCAGGAAGTTTTTAAACGGCTACTGTGGGCTCATCAAAGCTCATCTGTCGGAGCACTAGAGTGAATCAAGTTACTGGTAATTGAGATCAATATCACTGCTCTGTGCCTGAGCTTGCAGGGTATGGAGGCTCCAGCCCAGCCCTTGGTCCTTAGAGCCTTAGATCCTAAAAGGAAAAGTCTCTGCTTTTTTGATGGATTCAAGGTTTCATGACCATATCCATATTTTATATGCTAGAGCTGGAAAATGAATGCACTTTTCATTCAAAGCTTGTCATCTCAAGGCGAATTACAGGATGGGTCACAGAAGGAAGCAAATTATGGACTTCAGCTAATAAATGGCCATTTACTAGGGCTGCAAAGACTGAGGAGATGGAGGGTCTTCTGAGGCTGCAGTTTCACAAGCGAAATTAACATTGCTTCTTGGAGCTTGACAAGTATATTCACGGTCTTTATGGAAATCGGTAAAGAGAAAAGAGATCTCCCTTTTTGTGAAATGGGGGAGCATGGGCAGGTAGCTGGGGACAAGAGAAAGATTAAAGGCTATAGGTTGAATCAGGCAAGGCTTGGTTTTGTCCCTGTTCAGAAAGTTTGGAGAGACACTATTTCAAGGAATGTAGCCTGGCTCTGGAACTATGCCTTCCCAAAAAGCTCAGCTCATGGTCCATCTGCAGGAAAGCAGGAGGTGGGCCTGCACCCACTGCAAGCATCAAGGAGGGGCACCAATGTGGCAGCTGGCTTCTGTCCCTCTTATGGCTGCTAGGGCATTTCCCTGTGGCATATCCCTGTAAAACCTAGAGGCATCCCAGAGCCTTAGCAGAGGCTGAGACCTTGCCATGATGCAGACATTAGTGCTGGGCTCCCCATCACCAGTTGAACTGCTCCTCCAGCAGCCAGGAAAAGCAATCATTGGCAAAGGTAATGAGATGGAGTCAGGCACACTATGTAAATACTGTTTGGGTTACATTTATAATCCCACACCATGAGTCACATTTCCATGAGAGAGGTAGTCTGGCCCCCTTGGATAATTTTAATAATTTCTGACATGGAGACTTCTTCTCCTATTTCATGACTAATTTCCCCAGTATGATTTAAATGTATTAAAACACTGTTAGCGTAGAAAGTAGGCATTACGTTAGCATAATATCTAATCAGAACTAGTCTGCCTGTATCCACAGGGTTTATTTATTTATTTATTTAGTGTCTGTGATGTTTTCTTGTTAGATTGGAAAGCCTTTCCTTGACATACTCATTTGTTCTGCTGTGTAATAAAATAGGATCCTTCAGAGCTGCTGACATCTGCTTTATTTTTGAGATCTGCAACTCTCAGCCCACAAAGAAACAATGATAATAATAATAGCAATAATAATAATAATCATAGTGCTAGGAAGCCTGAAAAGTGAAGTTAAGCATGAAGAGGGGGACAAAAAATGGATGAGGAAACAAATGGGCTAGCTAAGACTGTTTCAGTCACTGGGAGTGCATTTTTATTGGCCCAGATTCTCCACTCATTTACTCATGCTTTATGATTGCACTGCCCTGTGGACTGCAATTAATTTCTTTGTGACTTGCAATATTGCAATGGAGAGGGGATCAGGCACTGTGGTGTGTGTGATCAGAACATTTGTTCATGGGTATATTCAGCTCTGCACTCACTCAAGTATGTTGCTTTGATTTTTCAATGGCATTGCAGCATTGATTTTGAAGGGAATTAGTTTCTTCAGAGATCCTGAAGATTTAGCCACTGTGATTTCTCAAGAACTTATTCAGCATCCTCCCCCACAACTTTATCCTCATATCACAGCTGAAATAATTGGCATTGCACTTTATCAGACTGGCAGGATGCAGTCCTGAAGACTGGGGAGAATCAAGTCCAGAGCAAGCCTTGACAAAAAGCTGCATGAGGAAGAAAGCTGATGGGCTAAGCACTGTCTGAAATAGACTGGGTAGCTATAACTGCCCATTCCAGGTCATCTTGTCTGAATCTTGCTCTGCACAGGGCTTTGTACTAAGGAGAGGAGACTACTGGAAGGAGGTAAATGGTAAGAAAACATACAAAAAAGGAAGGAAATAAGAAAGGAGTAGAAAAAGAGGAAGGAGAATTTTTTTTTTTTTTTTTACAGGAGAAAATAAAAGAGGAAAAATGGTTCCTAGCAGTAAGATCAGGTCATGTTGAGCTTTGAGTGTCCTTGAGGATGGCGAACTTATTTGAATGCATTAATCTAAGTGGTTGTCACAACCATCGCCTAATGTAAGTTATTCACACTTAGGAATTCTTCATGATTTTTGACTTGAGATGGAAACAAAATTTGTGGTATTGAAAATCTATATGTATTTAGATTCTAAAGACAGGTTTCATGGCTGATCTCAATAGTTGTGGCCAGTCAATAGGAAAACAAACCTAGAAGGGCTTGAAATTCGTGAATTCACTTCATCCTGAGAAGCTGAGAGTGAGTTCTTTAGCCTAAGACCTTCTGTAATAAAAACAGGGTGGCTGAGCAAGTACAGAGACCCAAAGAAGTCTAAACAGCTTCATTAGCAAAGGAACAAAACCACCCAGGCCCAGCAAAAAGCAATTCCAGCAAAATACCTCAGGCTCCAGCATTTGTTGCCCTCCCCCTTTCAGAAGGACAGTCTGGGTTGAAGACTGTCATTCATTGTTGTTTTACCAAGTCCCACTTTTTCTGGCCCAGAGCTTGGGTGTCCTCACAGCCCCCAGTGCACATTCTTACTAGCACTGGTGTCATTATTTTTTACACCAGACCTAGGTGTGACATCTTACACCTATCTTAAATATTGGTAGGGTGACCCTTCTGTCAAGTTCCTTATGTATATGACTTGCAGGCATAGGATAATACAAAATAAGAAATGGACTTATGGAACTAGAGATGGAAAAGATTTATGAGGTCTCATCTGCTCCTTTTTTCTCCCATCATATGCTTATAAGGGATCGTACCTCTATTACTGTTTTGTCTGGTTTTAAATACCCTTGCCACAGAATTTCTGTGTCGCATGAAAGGCTTTTCCATCTACCAGCAGCTCTCATATGCTCAAAAGGTTTTTCAGGAGGCTTTCTCCAGCACCTCACCCTGTGTCAGACCCACAGAGGATATGCATGTTCTACAGCTTGTCTGATCGGCCACTATTTGAGCTACATCAACCTATGGCATTCCTCAGACACTTAGAAGCATTTTAGTACCATTCCATTCCATTCCATTCCATTCCATTCCATTCCATTCCATTCCATTCCATTCCATTCCAGTGACCATTTTCGTTCAGGAAGCTCTAGCAGGAGTGGTTTTCTCAGGAAGCTAAGGGATCCTTACACTTCTCATGAGTGACACTGTGCCACCAAGATGTATGGGCCAGCAGAGTCCTTCACTGGTATCGGACTGTGCTCATCACTCTTCCACATATTGTGATACAGGTCTGTGGGAGTGGCCACAGGCTCACTGGCAACTTCTGTATTTACAGGTCCAGATCACATTTTCCTTCTGCTACATCCTGTATGCCTTCTTGTTTTGTTCCTTAATCCAGTCCCACTTTCCTTGCTCTAGTGAATAATCACCATCTCTGTTCTCCGCTGGTTGCTGCCAAGAGCTGCATTCCCCATGCTTTTTCCTGAAAATAAAACTGTTCTGCCCAAATTTAGGGTTATTTCTATTGTTCTTCAGTTTTTCATTGTAGTTTGCTCTTGTGTCAGTGGAAATCAGGCATTTACAATTAGTTGACTAGGCAAAAAGGCCGTTTTGGAGATATTTAAATTGTATCTGTGCTTGTATTCCTTAGTGAGCCAATTCTTCTGAGTTTGAGAGTCAGAGGATGAAGTAATAACACTTTTCTTGCCTTGTTGATTAAATAAGACTTGGAAAAGCTCTAAAAAATTTGAATATGCCGGTAGTTCTTGGCATAGGAGAGGCTGAAGTGGGCCACAGTCTCTTGAGGTAGGTGCAGACAGAAAATAAGCTGCAAGATCAGGATGCAAATTTATGGAAAAACATCGAGTTCAGCTGAAATTTACAAAACAAAAAAAAAAAAGAAAGAAAATAAAAATAATAAATAGAAGTGGAAGATATATATCCTCCACTGAAGGGAGGAGAAGCCTTACAGCTTACAGACTGGCTGATAGGACTCTTGGAAATGAGGGCAGGTGATAACAGGCTGTAGGGAAGTACTTCCTTGTGAGAGAAATCTGCTACCTTTCCCAGTTTAGCCAATGGGAAAATATTATCTAAAGAGCAAGAACAGTGAGCTCTGTTTGATGTGTCATTTCAAGAAAAATCATCACAAGCACTATTAATTACCTACCCAAGTACAATAGCTCATATTTTTATACACAAGTGAATAAAAATTAATCTCAGATCTTAACATCTAAATAAAAGTGTAATTTATCTCCCACTGCAGCTAAAGCTAGAGAATTTATAGACATATAAGAGCTCTGAAGATAAGGCCCTGTTTGTTTCATTGTGTCTTCATTTTTGGGAACTTAACCATGGTCAGCCAAACCAAGATATTCTGTGCTCTGTTCCTATGGATATGACATGTAATCCACAGCAATTTAGCAAAAAACAGAAGACAGCACAGAATTTCTCTCTGACACCAAACATGCCAGTTTTCTTGTACTCCTGTGTCACCTCATTATGGGATATTGATTTCCATTACCATGTATTTCAGGAAATTCCCTGGGTAATGCTCTGGTGATTTGCTCCAAACAGGGGACCTCAGTAATCTTTTGACAGGCAGGAGAAACTGTCAAGCAAAACCCTGTTAACCCAACTGACCAAATTCAGCCCACTGCCCAGTTACTGCTCTTCTTGCAGTATCTCTGAGGTAGAATTGGGCCAGTTTTTATATATGTTCACGAATCAAGTGACGTTCAGGATTATTTACTTTAAAATGCCAATATTACATGTTGCCATTTCTTAGTGTGACAACCCAGTGAAATAACACTGCAGTAAGAATGTTGCCCTCCAGCCCTGAGGATAAAAAATACCTAGTTCTGCTGGGAGTTAGATGCATTGGTAATTAGCAAATGTTTGAACATGCTGCACCCTGCCAACTTATACCCAACCTGATGCTATGCTTCCCATTCATGTTTTACATCTGTCCTTGCTGCTGGTGAGGAGCTCTTAAGCATCTCTTAGTGAATTATCAATGTAAGTTAAGCCGTGGTACTTCTCTTAATCTACATCAATTGACACAATATAGGAAAGGTAGTGGAGAGGTAGGAAGTTTGATGTGAGCTCCTGGTGGACTCTTAACAGAACCAGAACCATCAATTCTGTAATAGGTTTTGACTTTTTATCCCAGAAAAAAATGTCATGAGAACTGGCCATGAGTACCAAACTTGTTTAAATACCAAACACTATTCAAACTCTTGAAGGAGGATAGGAAGACTGAAAAGTACACAGTGACATTGATGTTTGGGGGAGTTGTCGTTCTGGTCATATAAGGTCACAGAATATTCTGCTCTTAATAAAGTAAGTAGAACAAATTTTATCTGTACCAATACTTGCCTTTAGACATGACACTGCGCTAACAGTCCCAGAACTTAGCTCTTTCTTCATGCATAATCCATTTCCAATTCATTTCGACAATCCCACACATGATAGCTAGACTCTTAGCCTTCTTCGGGCAATTTTGTCCCTCAGTGACACTAATCCAGTGTCACTGCCTTACACTCAGAGAGATGCAGGACACTTCTGGTGAATGACTAAGGTTCAGAGGAATAACCAGTGTGGTCAGGAGGATTACCTTAGACCTGATCAGACTGCCATGAGATGACTTGTTATGTTGCCTTTTCAGTTTCTTCATTGCAAATCAGAGCAACTTTATCCTTGCAGAAATATTCCATATGACTTTTTACATGGGTGGCTAAAAATAGAAGATGACTTTGTGCCTTCATCTTCCTTGAAGGCATCTAGAAAAAAATACTTTTCAGAACTGTAGTTCACCATCTCCAGCATCTTATTGGCTTTCTGATTAACTTTCTTTCTATGCTTCCTTGAGGATAGGTAAATAAACATTTCTTTTAAAAGAACTTATTTCTTCAGACAAGAAACTAGGAAATCTGGCATTTCTGGCATTTCATTTTCTTAAAATAAGGATTTGGGCCGTTGGCCATCTTCAAGATTTGTATAACTATTCTCTGAATTTGATAATGCTCATGGTTATTTTTCCTTGCTGAATTTTGGATTGCTGTGTCAACCAGAGTTAGGGTCAATCTATGAAGTAATGTTAGATATCAGTGGGGTCAATATCCTGTTTCAAATGTTTCACAAAATTCCAGGAAAGAGAGATCATGCACATCACTAATCTTTATGGAGCATGAATACAGATCTGGGCCTCTCCACCCACTCTTTAAAGTAGAGGCAGATTAACATCTTCTTGAGAGCTGGTCTCAAAGAAGCTCCACTTCAGACAACCATCAGTCTCTTGCCCCCTCCTGCCTCCCTCAACATCAAACAGGTACCATATTTAGGAAAGGATGATTGCCATTTTACTATTTAAGATAGATATAGCTGGCTTCAGGTGCTGGAAGTTATCAAAGTTTCAAGTTGTCCACTGTTCCTGAAAGCAATTTTCAAGGTCACCTGAGTGCCCATGTTTTGAACATAAGCCCATTTCCCTTACCTGACAACGTCCTCACAATGAAGGTATCATCCTCACCATCCTTGACAAGCATCCTGGGAAGGGATCCCTAGGGACCAATTCTCATTTGCCGAGATATGATTTTATGTATGTCTGTAAAAGAGGGATGGAAGGGATAAAGATGAGCTATTTAGTCGGCGTCTTGGTGTCATTAAAAAGCCTGGAGTGGGATTTATCTCTGTTAACTTCTTATGTCCCCACTTCATCTGAGATAGTCCCTCCTGGCTCCCTTTACATTCACTGGAGAAAAGAAGACACGATGATAATGTGACACATCTTGCCTGTTTTAGATGTTTATGGTAGAGGGAGGTGAAATACTCACCAGAAGGACCTGTTTCTCCCCAGTAAGAGTAGTTCTGACTGATGACTGAAGATGGAGATGCTCAGCACTGATCACATAAAACCCACCCCCAACTCCCAGAAGAGACCCATGCAAGTCACATGCCTAAGTCTGGCCTTCTCCTGAGCTGGGATTCCATACCTTGCACCTTGCTTCTCCATGCTGAGCCTATTAATTTTCAAATCTTCATATTGAAAGCGAATTTCCATTTCTCCTACAAGAGATAACAGCAGAATAAATGGACACTCTTACTGTAAGATTTCAGAGAAGCTCTAACCCACCTCATTTTGGTATCTCCCTACCAAAGTGATGGTCCAAACACCAATTTTTTTTTTCTAAGATGCTGTTGGGTTCTTAATCCAATCATTTGTCCTACAATTCCAAGACGCCTTTGTGATTTCTTTGGTTATTTAGCATTTCCACAAGGGCCTTCAGAAATGGAGAGATACAGTTTTTTTAAAAGTTGTAGAGACATAGGAGTTCCTGCTGTGAAGGATTTCAGCAGTTTTGCTTCTGCTAGTCACCTCCAGGCTAGTGAGAATGTCCAGACAATGCACAGGTCCTCAGAGGTAAACTGTATGTGAGGCACTCCTCTGGCTCCAACTCTGACATCACTATAGGATATTCAGAGGGTAGCTGCAATCTTGGTGGCATGGAGCTGGGGCTAGAGCTCTCAGATTGTACCCACTCTGGTCTGGGGTGGGGTGAGGAGCTCTGCCTTTTCTGCACTTCCATGGGCTTTCCCTTGCATTTGACCCGGTATTTTTATGCTTATCTCCCCTGATCTCTCAATCTCCACTCTCAGAACAAGGCAGACTTGCAGGCAGTGTAAATGACCACTGCTCCACCCAAGGCAGTTCCCCCAGAAATCACAGCAGCTGCGGACCCTCTTCTCATCTCTCTCTCTTTCCTTCCTTTCTCCTGATCTCTTCACTTCTTTGTCTCCCTCCTCCCCACTTTTTCTGTCTTTGTTTTTTTTCACCCTGATCCCTCATGATCTCCCTCTGCCTGTGTCTCTCAGTCCCTCTCCCCGGCTTGCTCTCTCTGGAGACAGTCTAGTGGCCTGGTTGCCATCTGCTGCCTGGGCTTTTTTTTTGTGTGACTGCATACGCGTATGCGCACGCGGGTGCACGTGGGGCTTTTTTTATGAGGTTGAGATCAGATGGCATCTAATCGATCGTCATGGTCTCCATGGTTACCTGGGTGACAGAGTAGTTGGGAGAGACACATACTCCAGCCTGGAGCTGTCAGACCATTCCTGAGAGAAATGATTTCAAAAAAAGGAAAGAAAAGGAATGAGAAAAGGAAAGAGAAAAGGAAAAGAAAAGAAAAGAAAAGAAAAGAAAAGAAAAGAAAAGAAAAGAAAAGAAAAGAAAAGAAAAGAAAGAAGAAGAAAAGAAAAGAAAAGAAAAGAAAGAAAAGAAAAGAAAAGAAAAGAAAAGAAAAGAAAAGAAAAGAAAAGAAAAGAAAAGAAAAGAAAAGAAAAAAGAAAAGAGCTTTCCCACCACATTTTATGTGTTTACATCTTCCTCAGATTCAGGAAAATGTAGCCTGTGCTTCTCTTTTGCATTGTCACCCTTTGACTTGGCATGAGGAGGAACAAAGCAGACTTGTTTTTATTTCTGCATGGCACGGGCACAAAAGTGAACTACATCTTTGGGAGAAGCTTCCCTTTCCCCTTCTGCTTCTCTGAAAGGTTTGATTTTTTAACCTTGTTTTTTTCTATCACACCCCCCCCCCCACACCCCTCTGTCACTGTTGCAACCATAATGATTATTTTTATTCTTCTAAATTGGTTAGTCTCTTGATTTTACTAAAGGCAATTTTCTAGGTATTCTCCAGGAAAAGAATGACAATTTTGAAGAATTACAATTGATTAACTGAAGAATTATAGCACAAAAAGTATCTTTTTCTCTCTTGCCTCAGCCCCTAACAATAGACCTTCTTCAGCTCTTGTTGTAAGAGATCAATCAATCTGTATATGATTCTATGTTTGGAAGCAAGTGGAGTGTGATCCTAAGGATCAATTATGGAATTAGGTGAGTTTCTTGTCTTTAAAAGCAGATAGAGTTGGACATGGCAACATCTCTGACCATGGCAATTAACATGTCAGAAGCATGGGAGCTAAAACCACACAGTGAAAAATATGAAACTGTATGAATCAAGGGAGGAGAAGGATATTGCTGCATTTCAAATAATGTTATTGTGGCAGACACCCCATGAACTTCAATCCAAGAACTTCACAAAGTTTGTGTACAGTGCACCGCCCAGATACACCCTGTCTGGTTCCCTGATAGCCATATTCTGCCTGGGCCAACACAAATTTGTGTTTGATTTGACCTCAGCATGGCCCCAAAAGGCAATCAGGTTACATCCTCTGTTGTCTGGCTGCAGCCAAGGCATTAGTGCTCATCAAAGCTCACCCATTGCAGTGCTGGGGCAGCTGCTGCCTGGCCATGTTCCTGCTCATGGCAGCACACGGAGCTTTGGAAATAGCAAATGTAAACACAGGCAAAGGGAGATAATAGCAGCAATGAGCACAGCTGTGGTGGGCTGAGAGGTTGGTCACCAATCAGAGTTCTCCAGAGATCCAGAAGTGCTGATTTAATGCTGCTAACTATAAATGCACCAGATCAGAGCATCCCTGGACAAGAAATGGTTTGAGAACTGGATATGCCTTTTCTCTTTCCCAGTTCTGAACTGGGACCTATGGTCTTGTTTTGCTTTTTTGCCTTTCTGGTAGAAGCACAAGGTGCCCAAGTTGGGTTGCTCAGTTCAGGCTGCAAATAGGCACTATCTGCAGAGGGTGGTATTGAGTTGTCTAAGGGGTGTCACTGAAGGTGACATCCTATCCAATGTGCACCGCCCCCAAAAGGCACAGGTCTTAAACTGTGCTTATGTGTGATCTACCAAACTCCTTTGTTTAAAGAAAATCCATGATCACACCTATTTGAATTCTGATTCTGCTCCCTCCCAGCAGCGTAACATCCCTGCTTATAACCAGCAGGGTGGGAAATCCTGTGCTCTTCAATATTCTCTAATGTTAAATAACATGGGCCTCCTAGATTTTCATACTGTACAAACACAAACTAATTAAAGTTGTACAAATACATCCTAGGCAGAGAATGACAATCTACTCACTTGAGGGGAGACCACTGGCTTCCATGGCCCAGGGAAAGCTCCTTCACAGTTTACATTGTTCTTTTTGCAAGGTATAATTTATGGTAAAGCTGGTTTCCACTGAAATAGGAGACATGCACAGAGAGGGGAAAAAATGTAAACACAACAGCATCTTTGTGAATGCAGCAATGAATGACTGCCTCTGCATGCTCCATAATATGTTAATACACACTGGCTGGCCAATCCCACTGGAGCATTCAATCATGCCACATCATAATGGAATTTAATGGAGTTGACAGCTAAGACCTACTTGCTGGAGACATGTGAAAGACCTTTGCAATGAGGATAACAATTAATAAAGGAAAGCACCATAGATTTTTGGAGAACCTCATAAAAAGGTAAAATATTGACATTGATCATGGCATGCAAGAATATTAGACATGTAAATGGAGCTATTGCCTTTATTTATTTATTTATTTGCACATCTTTACTATTATAGGCACAGGTTTCCCCAAGGCCAAAATGTAATTTCTCTCTCTATTTCTCAGCAGCAGCTTTTCCTCTCCCTATTCACCAGGTTTTGAATAACACATTTAATAAGTGATAAAGAATTCTTGTCTCTTTTCCTTGGGCTTTCAGCCCACAGTTTTTCCCTTCCTTCTGTCTTGTGATGGAAACAACAATCCACTTTACCTGGCAGTAGGTTGCTTGGGGATGTGGGGGCGGTGTAAAAGGGGACCTGCAGCCCCACACAGAGTGTCTGAACTTCAGTGTCTGCTGATGTTCTTTGTATACCAGCTTGCAATGGGTAAGACAAAAAGTGCATGGGATCAACATTAAAAGAGTGAGAAAGAGCCTATAACACTGTAAAGCAGCATTTCCCCCTCTGCCTTGCCAGAAATTTTTGGTATGAGGAACAGCTTATGTCATCACTGCCTTCATCCCTGTGTGGGGAGAGACACTCTTCACCCTTCATGGAATATTGTAGTCATCTTAAAGAATCAATCCCGTGCATAAACTGCACCTAACTCAATCCTCTCCCTGATGGAGGTGACAAAAATTTCATTAGACTACAGCTTGAGAGCATTGGTGGGCTCCCACAGGCTCAAATCTCTCTGGATTTCCCTGGCTGTGCTCAGTTAACACACTCCTGAATCAGGGCTGGCTCCTCACCTCAGAGAAATCCTGAACAGCATTTCCAAGAGTATTTAGGTGTGAACCGGTACCTGGTGGGATATTTAGAAACACGCAGACTCCTCGCTGCCCAGAGTGCAGCCCAAGCCCCCAATCCTCACAGTCTCTGCATCTGTAAATGCCTATGTAGCACTGGAGAGCTGTCCTCACAGAATGACAGGTTTCAGCTCCTTCTGGCTTCAACTTCACACCACTACAAGCCCACTCATCTCATTGGGCTTCCTCTTAACCTCCCCTGGTGAACATTGAGGACAGGACCAGCCCCAAATTAACCCAAGCTTCTGGTAATGTAAAAGTCCAGCTTCCTTAAGTTAGACTCAGTGATCCTTGTGGGGATTCTTCCAACTCACGATTGCTTCATATGATTCTATGGGCCTAGCTGTGCAACCTCAGCTGCCCTGCAGCATTGAGCTCACATCAAAGCCACTTGGAGCAGTCAGGAAAAAAACTGAGGGGTCAGAACCATCCTGGTTAAGGACTGTAGAGTCTGATGGTGTTATAAAAGGGATGACTTTAGCATCATGTTTAGAAATTAAAAACAACTAAATGGGTACTTGAATGGGCATGGTGCAATTGTAAGAAGGGGACTAAATAATTAGATACTTCCATTTTACAGCCAGCTGCAGTAGGTTAATTTCTGGTCAGGTAAATCAACCTTGTTTTTCTTTCACTTACCTATGCACAGACGCACTTCCTCAGGACAAGCGGTGTCTTGCTTGGAACAAAAGGGGCCATTTGTCCATATCCCAGCAGCAGTGACTGCACCATGTCATCTCACACCTTCCTCCAGCAAATTGAGTTTGTCAGTGCTCAGCCACGCAGATGAGTGGAGTGCTGTGTGATGCATCACCTCTCTTGGGAGAGAGAAGTTGGCATAAGCCATATTGTAATGGCATCCAGAAACAAAGAAGCATGAGAGAAGTGCTAATTGCATTCATAAAGACATTAACAAATGAATTAAAATGGCAGAAGCTTCCTTTCCCTCTTAAAGTTCATATAAACAACCAAAATATATTAACAATCACTACTTCGAAGGGATTATACAGACATAGGGCATTGGGGCTTGCAAAGACCATTTCAGTGGTCTTTGTTGTGGGATTCTGTATCAGTGATAAGACACTACACTGCTTCTGTTTATCCAAATTTGTTATTTTCTTTCTGTCTTTTCTCTTGTCCTTATGCTCTCTTCAGACAACAGGAAGACTGCTTATTTTGCCCTGAGACTTTTAATATGCTGTAGAAATAATGTCATCATATTAAAAACTGTAAATTTTCCTAAAAACTCTCAAAACCAAATGACCTCAGAAGTTTGACCAATGGCACAGTGGAATTTTCTTGTACAAAATGGCTTGAAACATCCTACCTCGGTTTTTCATCTCATTCAGTTCTACTTACCTTTCCATGGAAAAAAAGAAAAAAAGCCATGCTTTCTGCTTTTTACTGAGTCACTTTCTACATTATTTCACCCTTCTGTCACCAAACTCTAGAGCTCTGCTCTTATTTGCATTGCCACTACTGAGAAAAGACATTTCCTGTTAAAATTCTCTCCAATCAATGGAGTTTTTCCCCCCATGAGAATAGTACTATTAGCCTTAAACATGGAAAGAGCTTATTTCACAGATCTTAGATTCTGAGGCTACTTTAAATCACCTGTATCAGCAAAATGATAGCTCTTGCTTTTTCAACCACTCAGCTGTATTTATCATACCTCTCCAACTCCTGCACTCACCTCCTTTCCACCTGCTGATGTGGGTGTGGTGCTAGTGACAGCTGCAGCTATAGTCAGCTAAACAGTTTGTTCTGTTCACTATAACTTTCTAAAATGTTTTTTCTGGAGGCTGCAATCTGCCAGTTTCTCATGAATCCACTCAAGGTGGATTTCTCTAGGAAAGAGGAGCGCAAGCCATTCAGCAGTTCTGTAGGAGACACTGCTATCACCACAATGCTGAGGTGCCTGCAGAGGCACTGTACATGGAGAAGAGGACCCTGAACCGATACACAGAGGTTGCCAGCCCTGTGTCTCTATGTTTGCTCCATACCCAGCTAAGACTCAGGACTTGTGAGTTCCAGGATTGGTATTTGCACCTCTGGAGGGCAGAAGGCAGGGAGAAGTAGATAGCACATCCAGTGAGATGAGATGGGATATGCTACAAACACCTGAAGGAATGAAGTTCAGATCTTCGTGCATGTGGGAGGTGTATGGGAGCATGGGGCTGGGGTCCAGGATGGGGTTTCTAACCGGAGAAGAGGAAAGGCACTAACCAAGGGGGAGGAGTTGTATAAGATGGGACAGGGTGAGCTGAGAGCAGAGGGGCACAGTCCCTTCAGTATTCGCTGCCCTTGGGAAGAGGGGCTTCTCCAAGCAATGTTGGGACATGAGCAAACAAAAGAAGCCTTACCCAAAAACATTTTGAAAGAAGAAAGAGAAGAAAATAGACCTCTTTTTGCCGCATGGAGTATAGAGGGAGAGATGACGCACCTGACTAATAGCCCAGTCCCTTTAAAGGATCTGAACCATTCAGGGAAGTGTCCTTGTTTCAAGAGCATACCCCCTTTCCATGGTGTGCACAGTTCTTTCCATGAAAGTCAGATTTGGGATTGTTAGGACAAGGAGGACTATTGGAGCTCAAGCACAAACAATGTAGTTGGTATTAAATCCCAGTTCTGAGGTGGATTTAAAGTCTGTAGGCCCTCCTAACATGACATCTTCCACTTCTCACTTCCCCATCTTTGCTTCCCTCCTTTACTTCTGGACACAATAAAATCCCTCAGAAATACATTCTTAGCTCATCCTTTCTTTTTTGCCCCTGTTCCCCACAAGGTCCTGCTAACTCTCAGTGGAACCTCCATCTGTGGTGCTCTCCTGGCACTACTGTACTGCATCAAGAGCTCCTGAGGTCACGTGCTAAAAGTATCATGGAAGAAGTGATAAAAAAAGCTGGTGCTGGGATGAAGAATGAGCAATGCTCCCACATTAAATTCAAAAACTGAAATTTGAGCAATTTTCCTTGTCTACAGACAGGAGAACTGCTACAACAGGAAAAACTGTTACAACAGGAAAACTGGTTACCAGCTAGCAGCAACATGAATTTTCAGAAGGTGCTGGGAGTCAGGTTGGGGCTCAGCTGCTCTTCTCATCTCAGTATTCCCAGTTCAGGAAGGAAAGATACCCCAGGCTGTGACTTCAGTGCAGGTGAATGAAATGCAAGGGGAGCCTCAGACTAAGTCTTCTGTTTTTGAATAAATGAAATGGGTATCTTCCACATTTTCAGCTGGGAAGGAGAAGCCTATCTCAGGCCCAGTGGCAGGTGCTGCTGAGCTATGTCCATTTTCCAGCTCTGCAGCCTCAGGAACCTCTTTAATCCAAACCACCCACCAAGCTCTATTCACTGGCCCTGAAGATCAGCCAGTGGATTTGGCTTCATTTTTAAAGCTGTCTTCCTTTTTTTTTTAAATACTTTGCTGGTGAATTTCTGGTCTCACCTGTGACTCAAGAAGACATTTGCAAATCTCATTCTCACATTTTCAGCCATTTAAAGGGACACATCACACCAAGAATTTAGGTTCTGCTTTCAACAAAGGAAGCACGAGGGTAAAGAAAAGAAAACCAGGAGGTACAGAAATGCCTTGAAAGATTTGTTAGAGATGAAAATATTCTTTATTTGATTTCTGCATTCCCTTGGGGTGTGAGGGGAACTCATATGCAATTGCATTGAACTAAAGTATGAAAATCAGAGAGCAAATTTGACAAGAAACTCCACCAAACTCACTCAGAAGCTCAGTGAAGTGCAAAATATGAAGCTAACAGGAAAGAGTGGCGTAGCTCGTAGCTTGGGGACAGGACTTCAGTTACTGTTACTGTTCAGTTACTGTTCAGTTAGTTCTAAGGAATGGAGATAGAAAAATACACAGAAGGTACAACCCAGAATGATCTTACTTGGGGCTTATGCTTCACAGTGTTGACAGCTATTGAGAGATGTCAAAGGTAGAGAGTAATTTTTTAGCCAATCATGCAATTTTTTAGTCGGTTCTCAGAAGGAAATATGCACACATGGACATGCGTGTGCTGCTACTGTCAAAGCACCTTTTGGCATCTGACTTGCTGAATTGCTTCCATTTAGGGTTTGGAAACAATTGACTCAGTCAGCCTATGTGACACTTGCCAAAGACAAAATTAGTTTCAGTTATTGATGTTTTCCTTCCAAAAAAACAAAGCATCACTCTCCCTTTCTCTCTTTCGCTTTTATTGTGGAATACTATTTCACAGGTAGATGTTTAGCTGATTTTTAATGTCATGGAAACTTCATCTGCAAATTCGTTAGAAACTCTAGTAAAACAGATGATTAATATTGGTAAGCTCCTCATTTGCATATTAATTAGTCTCTGTACTCAACTAATTAAAACATGCCTGCCTGTTTGTAGATTTTCTGAATTCCAGACTGTTGCTATTGCTCCCATGGAAATGCATTAAGTGCAGGTAAGGCAGGCCATTGATACTACAAACTAGGCACGCCAAGCAGCAGTAGCAATATTTTAAGACGTTTAAGTCTATAGGAGAAGTACTTTCAGTGTTTTCCTCAAAAAAAAACCAAAAACAAGACTGATGCTTGAAATGGCAGGATGTAATGACTAAGCAGTGCTTCCCCATTAAGCTCTCTCAGAGCCGGACAATACCAGAAACTGGACAAATCCAAGGCCAGAGGGAGAACAGCACTGCAGGGCACAAAGAATCACAGGCTGAGCCGCCCTTAAGCTTTGCTATATTCACTTTTCTCAGAGATGCAGCCTAAAATGAAGCTCAGGCTGATGAGTCAAGATACAAAAATTCAAGGTTAATTCTGATCTGTGTTGCTCTGGCAGAATTCTGTTCAGTCTTCCAAGGCTGGAGATGGAACTGGGACTTGGAGCTCTTGCATGTCAGCTGGATTTGCTCTTGCAAGCCTAGTTCATGGCTCCATGTGTTCTGCAGACGTGCTGCGGTGGCCAGGTACTGCCTGAACTTTTATAGAAAAAGAACTGCATTTTCCCCATCCCACATTTCCCTGCTGGCTGTGTAGATGGAACAATGAAGAAATCCCCCTGTTGATTCCTTGCCTTCAAGATTTAGCGCATGAAATGCAGCCCTCTCATCAGCCACCATGTCTTCCTCCATCCCAGAGCCAGACAGTGCTGCCCTCTCCAACAGGGTCCTGCCTCCTCCTCACTTTGCCTGCCTTGAGTAAACACTATTTCCTCCTCTGCAATCATGGCCAACAGGCAGTTGCATTGTGTTTCTCAGCCTACACACCTGCTGGTGGCCATGACACTCTTCTGTCTTCCTACTACCCCTTCTAGCTCCTCCTGCTGTTCTTGCGTCGGAACCTTGGGTCTTTATCTTCTTCACCTTCTCATGCACCTGTTTTTTGTTCCTCCCAGCTGTTAGCATTCCCCATTTTGCTATCCGCATAGTTGTTTTGGACTCCTATAGAACTTCAGGGACTGAGGATGGAACACCCAGGGCTCAGAGGCCCCTGCCATAAAATATTTTGCAGATAATATGGCAGTGACAAGTAGATTTTCTCAAACTGTCTGTGCACTGAGACTTTTCCTCACCCTAGCTGCCAATAGCAGTTTGACAAGTCTTATTATACACCATTATTCACAACAAGCCAGGTCGCTGTGCCATATGCTGTCCAGTCCTGCTAAAGCTAACCATGTGCCCATGTTGGCTGCAAACCAAGGCTGGTTAAAACCTGCTCCTTTTTTGCATGCTATTTGTTTTGAAAGAATTGGAGACAGGTTTCATGTCAGATGTTTCAGTATGTCTCATCACACCATTTTGCTCACCCTTAGCAGCCTAAACACCAAAACAATTGGAAAATCAGGGATCCTGGTACGGTTTGGACCTGGGGTTCTTCTAGAAACACACACTGTTCTGGAGCTGATGGAGTATAAGGCAAGAGAAGAGCCTTAAATATCTCTGGGGGCACTGGCAGTGTGTTTAGCTTGGAATGTAGCTTTAGATATGGCTTCATGCACTGCTTTGTAGGACACACAGCAAAGAAAAGTGCAATGTTTCTAAGATTAAACCTGCGCTTCACCTACAACAGCTGTTTTAGATGCATTGCAGCTACAGCAGTTATTGTGTCTTCATGTGGCTAGACAGAGTTCCTAGTGCATTCTCCAAAGCCCAGCCTTCTCCAAGACTGCATTCACAGCTCCATGGCTCACACAACTTGCTATTTCTTGCATTTTAGCTGCTCTTGTTGATATGTTTTGTTTGAATGTTTGCTGACTTGCCAAACTCTGCAGTTACCAACACACAGTCCCATCCAGAAAGAACATTTATTGCTGCCTTTCCAGTCTGCCAGGCTTTGGATCCCTCTCCTACTCACTGTTTGCTCTGTTCCTGTTCTCAGATGGATGTTTTTCTTCCTCTTGCTGCATGCATTTAGCTGATCCTTCTTGCTGTTCCCACAGCTTTTTCTTCCCAACTCCCCATCAAGTAAGCTGATGGCAGAGGCTACTTACAAGTATACCCATTTCTGGACATGGCTCTTGTTTCTTCGGGTGTGCTGTCTGTTGGTTCTCTTGCATTGCCTTTGATGGTGTTTTCCATTTTGGGAAATGAGCAAAAATAGATAGCTTTTGCAAAGTGGTGCATTCCTTTCACCCTGCTCCAAGTCAATTACCAACCTGTGATTTCTCTGATCACAATTACCAGGGACCTTTGCGGTGTGTGGCGCAGTAAGGACCAAACAGAGGTCTTATCTGCTCAACACTCTTCTTGTAGTGTCACTGTGATGGTACATGTGAATCATGGTGGCAGCCTCAGGCTGGAAACTGTGTGTCTCCCATTTCCCACAGTGAAGGCATACTTAGGTCTGTACTGATGGCATAAAGTATGTTTGATGTTAATTAAATACCCAGATTTGCACTTGAAACACAGTGTGAGGCTTGATTCTTGCATCTTCTCAAAAGGTCCTTGATTTCCATCACATCCTTAATGTATCTCAGCTTCAAAGAGTCCAGCCATTCACAGAAATTATCATTTTAATGCTGTGTATGATCATGACTTGTAACAGACTGCATACTTCATTTTTCTTATACAGCCAGGGATCTCCTTGCCACTGTCTTTTTATCTTCATGTTGTCATAAAACATTTATAGATGTTCTTCATTGTTTTCTGGCTTTATAGTTGAGGCCAGCAAAACTCAGCTTCATTAGTCTCGCAGACAGCACAAGGGGGTTACTGTCTCACTTTATTTTAGTCTTGAAGAGCTTTCAGCTTCTTGAAGTATTTTGGTACCAAGCTGGATAAGATCATCATCCTCACATATAACAAGGCTGGCATTCCACGAGGTTCTGGCATTCCACTGTGATCCCATACAATAAACTGAGTACTAGCATCTTGCACAGCCTTTTTTTGGCTGTCTATCACAGGCTTAAGGTAAGATCAGGGCACAGATGCCCAGATCTAGAGTGAGATGTACCTCTGCCTTATCCTGCCTTACTGGCTGGATTTCCAGACCTGTGTTGTAATCAGCTTTGTCCTAGCTCTGACCCCATCTCCTACAGCTTCTCATTGAGCTCTCTGACCTCACTTCATCTTGTCTAGGACATTGCTCTGCCCTGCTCCAGAACTGTGAGACCATGTGGGTAAAGTTGCTGTTCTGTGTATGTTGAGGTCACCCCTAGCTTCCTGCCTGGCCTCCTTAGCAGAGCAGCCCTTATCATGCTGCTCCTGGACAGGTATTGTGTTGGTGCCAACAGGCATGTCAGGTTTGGTCAACCCCACAGCAATAAAAAGCAGCCAGCTTTCCAGTTGTTAACAGGAGAAATTGCCCAACATTGCTGTGGTAGAGCTAGAGAGTCAATTTAGTCATCACGCCTATAACCTTCAGGGAGATATTGGCACCCAGGTAATCTTGCTTTAGTACACTGCACACATCAATACTGAAATTCTGCCTGCTTTTGTTGGTCTGCTCTTGACTCTCGTAAAGCATGTTTGTTGCTTTCTTTGAATCTTTCCTGAGATCAGGATTTGTTTAGCTTTTTCAGGCATGCAATAGGTTGCTGCTTCTTGTACAGAATAATGCATTTTCTACTATGAATTGCATTCACCTTCCACTGGCCAATGCATAATCAGCACATGGATGCATTTCTCCCAGCTCATTTTCCTCTTTATAATTTTTGTTAGTATTGCATGGCAGCTGGGTCAGCAATCCAGCAGAAATCAAATTGGTCATTGATCTTAGAGCAGTTACTACAGTGGTAGCTCAATGGCAGCCTTCAGAGATGTGCCTTACATATATTAATCTCTGGCTCTGTTGTCACACTACAGAAATCCTTTGCACTGAAAGTGTGTGTCATGTACCTTATCATCCATTACACAATTGTGCTTTCCTTCTGCAGAAGAGATCTCACTGAGAAGTGAAATGATGCTGTTTCTCCAGCATCTTCCACACCTGCTCATAACCTGTATGTTATCCACCTTGTCTCTTGAATTGTTTCTGTGGGATGTGTCCTGGATTGTGATTTATTATTTGTTTTTCCTGCTTCATGAAAACAGTGAGGTCTGGCAAATACATGTTCTTCTACATCAGCCTTTGATGCAGCTTTTTGTTCAGTTCAGTAGCCCATGCTACTTTTTCCTTGAGTTTTCCCTGTGTTTGTGTCTTTGGGCAAGCTGGAGTTCTCTCAGTTCACAGGTAGGATAACTTGTGGGGATCTTTAGTGAGGCTCACTGAGAGTTTTGTTGCTGATGTTTCTTCCTCTGCCTATGTTTATTCTGCATGGCATGTTTGTATAAGCACCAATACATTGTAATTTCCCTAAAAGCAGGTCTCTCAGTTCTTATTTCACTGGGGTTACTGTACTTACCAAATATATTGCAGACTTCCCTGCATCATGGGGGTATGGGTGTATTTACTCACAAGTGTATCTCACTCGCTACTTAATCTTTTACTCCAGTGAGATGTGAAAGGGATAGCTTATAGCTTTGACTTCTTTGTTCATATGCCCCATAAAAAAAACAAAGCAGGAATACTTCCTTGCAGGCTAGGGCACATAATTTTGAGACTTGAAGCCAACTACCCCTGTACCATTTCTGTAAATTGCTTTCTTTCCACATAGTCTCATTCTTGATGTAGATCTCACAAAATTGCAGGCAGTCATCCTGTTCTATATTGTCACATGCTCACTGGGTAAGAACCAGCAAGGTTCCATCTATAAAAGAGAAGTCTCTTTAGGGATGAAGACATCTTTTTACAAATAGCATTAAAATACATGTGCAAACCAACTTAGCAGTTCCTCCAATATTTCCTTCCCATTTCTACACACACTGCTACATCAGAAAAGATGTATTTTGCTGGATCACTCCAAATGCTGCCCGAGGAACTGCGAGCCCTCAGACACAAACAACAGATGGATAGGTTTCAAAGGTTGGAGTATCCACTTTGTCTAGCAGCTATTTTATTAGTGCCAAACACATGTGTGTGCAAATGCCTCCTGCTGGAAGCAATGTCTTTGATCCTTGATATCCAAACTATTCACTGGTGGAAGGAGTCAACAACCCAGGTTTAATAATGAGTTATTGTTACCCATTTCTTTCTTATTCCCTGGATCCTCTCCAAGATGAACCAAAGGCTTTGCTAGATCACTTGATAGACAGAAATAAGACATTGGCAGTTTCTACAAAATATCCCAGGCTACAGAAACTGAAATCTTCAACCTCTGCCCTTCAACCCTCAAGGAAGAACAATGCAACACACTATTGTAAAAGGATCTGAAGATGATCTTGTTTATTAACAGATCACAGAAATGTGCCCTAAACCCTATTTATTTCTGACCTTTATCTGACTATTAATTCTGCCCCTCTTGCCCAGCCCTGGGAAGCATCTTGAGAAGTGGCCTGATTGACCTTCCTTGCTTCTCTTACAGAAGATTCTCTGCATGCAACACCACTTCTAGGCCAGAAAGAAATGTCTGTTTTGTATTGTGTGACTCCAGAGTGGTAATTCAGACTTGGGAACTCCTACCTCTGTTTTGCTTTGGCAAGGAATATTACAGGGTGAGTGATCCAAAAAGCTTGCTGAATATCACATACAGGTCAGTGCCTTTGTTTAAACATTCAACATACTTCTTCCAACTGCCTGGCAAAAGGAATGTATTCGGAGGTGTAAATGATTTTGACAATTCAAGTATTGTGTGTTAATACACTGATCAAAACGCAGAGAATTATCAGGTCAGGGCACATCTGTTCATCTCAGTGATCTTGTTAAGAGATAAACCCTTATAGCCTGGGAGACACCGAAGAAGCATTGCAGGATTTCTCTGTCTGGTGGGATTCCTTTCCAGTATTAACTAGTGCTGGATCTTCACCATAGAAAGATTCCTGTCAGGGTCTTAAGCACCAAACAGATCTCAGCAGATCAGTGTTAAACCAAAAGGGACTAAAAAGGCCAGAAGTCCTCCATGCTGTTTCCCAGCCTCAGCACTGATGAATGGCAAAAGACAACAACCACTCATTAACATGGCTAAATGAATGCAAAGAATTAGATGATGCTAAAAGAAGGAGCAGAGTCATGGGACCAATCTGCAGAGCTACTCTTGCTCATGTGAGCTTTGGGTCAGTTCCCTGCCTGTGCTGCCAATTCATTAGATAAATCTGGGCATTTCTGAGGCTAACAGGAGGTTTCCTGTTATCTGTCAGGAGTTTGGCTTTAAACTGTCATTGCTTTCCTTGCTTAGGAAATATGGATACTTCTGTTCACTAAGAAAGCTCCTTTTACCACCTAGTATGTAACAAAAAGCTAAATCTCTCCACATGGATGCAATGCAGCTTGTCTATCAAGAAATATCCCTGAGAATAAACACTTCTGTTGAATTGCTGCACTTCATTCCTAACAAAGCAGAACAATTTGCATTACAACTCAGTTGTTCCAGAAGACAATGGATGAAATCTGGAGCTTGATACTTGGCTTTCACTCAGTCTGTGTTCTGTGGGACTATCGCCAGCTAAAGAAGGGACGGAAGACAGTGTGAGATGCAGTAGTACCAATAGTGCATTTTTACAGTGGTCTTTGTCCAAAGGCTTCAGAGTGAGTAGATTTATAAATCAAGGTAAAGCTCAGGGAAATCAGTTGAAATCTTTGCATTGACCTTAAGTAGCTTTTGAATCAGTGACAAAATAAGGAAATATGTGGGTTCTGGAAAATCCTGGCATACAGGCAAGAATACTCTGGTTTATCTTGGTGGGTATGGGGAGGAATGGAGGCACAGAGGTGAAATGGCTTGTCTGGTGCTGCTTGGATAATCTGAGATTGACACTAGGTAAATGCATAGATCTTAGAAGTACCGAGCAGGGTGTAAGTATGTTCAGTTGATGTGAAACAGGATAAACTTCAAAATGCAAATTGAAATTGCTTCAAGGAACTTTTAAATCTAAAAAGATCCCAAAGTCTCACATGGATTTGGTGTAACATGAATTAAGGAAAAACTTATTTTTATTTAATCTAAAAAGCTCTCTTGACTATTCTCTCTTCCATTTCTGCCTTTCCCCTCCTTTGGTGTCTTTGTAGCTGTTATGTTTTATTTACAGATAACTGGAAATGGAACATAAATGATCCCAACTGGAACTCCAAAGAAATCAGCAATTTATAAGTGTATTTAAAATAGTCTTGCTTAGAGGCATTAATAATGGATGGGTGGATGGATGGATGGATGGATGGGGTGGGAAAAGATATGTTCTGACACATGGGGTGAAAATATCTTAGATTATCCAGATTTGGCTCCAGACCTAAAATCTAGGAGCTAACTTCCTTGAGTGTTTTGGTTTCTGTATAAGATCAACCTGTCTCTGATCACACTCTCAATTGACTCAATTGACAAGGCTTTATTGACTTGCAAATAGCTGAAAATATAGATCCTTGCCTGAATTATGGAGTGTGGTCCTTTCTATTGGTATTAGGAATATAACTTAACAAATCATATATAATATAACTTGTAATGCAATTTAAGTGGTCATGATGGGCCAGAATATGACAGAGGAGAACATAGGACTCTGGTGAAATGACTAAAGTTACAGCAAGTTTTGAAAAATGGGGTGTTTCATTTTACCTCAAGTGTTGCATTCCCTTTCCAGGGAAGTGTTTCGTTCACGCTGGTTGATCTTTAGTTTTCCTGTCCTCCCCTTGGGCAGATCTGTGGTTCTCATCTCTTGAATATTTGCTTATAGTATTTGTATTTGCTTATCAGTGCTTCCCTGCCAAAAAAAAAAAAAACCCTCTTAATTTCCATTTTCATTTTTTCCCTTTACATAGACATAGATGCAACTTTCCTCACTTAACTTCTTTCTGTTGTTTCTTTATTAGCAAACTATAGAGAAGTTTGTAGTGAAGTCCATATGGCACATATGATAAAGCTGTTTCAAATGGCACTGTGGACTAATCACTTCCCAACTGTTCTCCACTCACAGAGCAAAAGCGCCTCTGCCTGTATTCTTAGCAAATCTTTCCTTGCTTTTATTGGCAATGCTTCTGCTTTGGCAGCAACCTGTCAAGTTTAGAGCTGGCAACCACAGTTTTTTCGCATTCTCAGATGGAACATAGGCAACATGTTTTCTATGAAAACACCCTTCCTTCTCTTCATTAGTGCTTCCAACATTATTGTTCTTGGTATAGAAAGCAAACATTGGTAGTTTCCCTCTCCCAACACTGTAACTTGAATGAAACAGGGCTGAACTGAGATGAAGTTTTTGAATGAAATAAAAATGTTCAGTGAAGAAACAAAATTAAAGTTCTGCTTAGCAAAGCCAGAATGGCTGAGTCTGTTATGCAAGTTCATATCAAGTCTAAGAGTTGTAAGCTGCTTTGAATGAACTGCCAGGTCCACACTGTGCCATGCAGAGATACTCGATTCAGATTACTAGAAATGTTACGGTGTGTTAGCTTCACTGCACCATGTTCCATTCAGCTCCCATGCATCTCTTTCAGCTCCACAAACTCTTAGAAACACATTTCATGGGAAGAAAAGTCAAAAAAGTTGGGTTTCTTTTTCCACTTGGTATAAGAAACGTGGTACATACCTGAAGCATCAACAGGATCAGGATACTCTGATTGAGAAATGAGCTTCTTCCTATAGTCTTTGTTTAAAACCTATCTGGGCCCCTGTGCATTTCACAAATTATTTAAAATCCAAATCCCTCTAGAGACTTAATTTTCCTAGATCTCTGTTGTCCTAATGTGTCTACCCTTCCTGTAAGTTTTCTACCTTTGGTCCCCTCCTTGCAGGAGGGTTTCCAGCCCAGTCTTTGCAAAAAGACCTGAGATAGTGTCAGTCCACTTCACAGAGGTACCTGGAAAAAGATCTCATAACATCTTCCAGCACTGCTGTTGGCTCCCTGGGCATCTCACAGAGCTTACAAAAATCAGCTTTGCTCATGGCCTCCATTTCCCTAAGACTCCTAAAACTGACTTTTGAATTCTTGCTCCACTCTAGCCCTTAGGACATCTGGTAATTTAGGGTGAGATTAAGCTCCCCATACTCCTATGTCAGTATTAAAAAAGTAAACTGGGAGGCCGTGAGGAAGTTAATCTCTGCTGAGAAACTTGGAGCCCTTTCTCTTGCCCGCCCTGGGGTTAGGATGGATATCCCAGCCCCAGTAAGAGTAACGCAGCTGTTCACACTTGTGCTTTCTTTATCCCTCCAAGTGGAGCCTTTGTCCCCTTGACACAACGCACTTCAGTGACTGCAATCATTAAAGGCGTTGGAAATAGGGTCTGAGACTTACGCAAACTCCTGCCTCAGGTGTCATAACCAATGAACCGATCAAAAATGCCAGCTCCTCTTAGAATGGCATCCCTGAATTCACACCCCATGGCAGATCTGTCACACAGTAGCCAAACATATTAATACAGCTGAAGCCTTTAGGTACACTTGTACCCTCAAAACTCAGTGGAGTTTCTGTCATTCTCCAACTGTTCAGTGGCCTAGATTAAATTAGTTAGAAGTCTAAATGCAGATGCTAATAAAGACACTGTATTTCCACTTCAGAAAAAGCACCAGCTCCCTTTGTTACCAGATGTCCTCCTTGGCAGTCTGAGTCAATTAGGAGCTAAGTGATGGAGAATGAACCCAATATCCAAGAGGACGCCTCTGGCCCTGAATGCCAATCATGGAAACTGAAGAAGGGAAGTTCTCTATTGATGCTCCCTACTGGGGTTTGCAGTTGATGTCAGTTCCTACTGATGATGTTTGTCACCAGAATCTAATATAGTTACTTGTGTGAACTGTCCCCTGCTTAGGAAACGTCTTTCCTTGGCTCCACAGAGGTCTCCTGGAGATCAGTCTGGGGGTGGATCTGCAGAGCAATCCCATCAAGAATTGGAGAGTCTGAGGCCAACTGACTAGTACAGCTTGTGGGTAACCAGATTTTGGGGGAAAGAAATGTGTATCCTACCTTCTCTGCTTGTTTGTTACTACTAGAAAGAATTAGACTGGGAGACCAAATTCAGCTGGATGGATGGTTCTTACAGTCCAGAGCTCCCACGGAAGGAGGAAATCAAGCAGGAATACTGCCTGCAACCTTTTCTGAGAAGTCTGTAGATACAAAGGCTCTGCATAGCTTGAATTCAGCACCACCGCCACCTTTGACAGCAAAAGTGCCCTCCAGCTTTTACTTCATTTATATCAGTAATCCTAAATCAGATTGCTCCAATCGGCAAGCTCTGGACTGAAAGAAGTGCTTTAGGAGCTGGTTACAGAAAATCACACATCTGAGAACCTTTTATGCACTTTCTCCCTGCATTTCCAGCTGAGGAGCTTTCCCAGCTAGTTCTTCCTCTCTGCACTGTCCCAAAAGAATACCAAATATAACAAAGTAGACAGTCTCAGAGAGTCGAGGCTCTTCAGCCTGGAGAGGAAAACGCTTTGAGGAGACCTTAGAACACCTCCCAGTACCGATGAAGAGAGCCTAAAAGAGAGCTGGAGATGGACTTTTCACAAGGATATGTAGTGAAAAGCCAAGGGAGAATGGCTTTAGACTGAAAGAAGACAGATTTAGATTGGATATCAGGAAGAAATTCTTTACTCTCAGGGTGGTGAGGCACAGGAACAGCTTGCCCAGAGAAGTTGTGGATGCCCCATCCCTGGAAGTTTTCATGATCAGGTTGGTAGAAGCTCTGAGGATCCTGGTCTAGTGGAAGACCATGATGGGGAGGGGAGGGGAGGGGGTTGGAACTAAGTGATCTCTAAGGTTCTTTAAAACAGAAACGACTCTATGATTCTGTGAAAGCTTACAGAACTACAAGTGGCATGGAAGATGCAAAGTCTCCTCCAATTTCACCAAATGAAGAATAAGGCATTGGCAGCTGGCAGGTGGCAGGGTAACAACAGGAGGTCCTCTTTCAGACCACATGCAGTTACATGGTGGAAATCCTTGCTACAAGACACAGTGAACAAAAGAGTGGGCTGGACTTCTAAATGGGACTGGACAATGGAAGAAAACCTATCCAGACTGCTAGGCATGAAGGCATCAGCTGTAGCTGAACCAGCCATATATTTCAAGAAGACTGGGAAAGGGGCCTGGGAAATCTTGGGGTATACTTTCCACCTTTCCTATAGTCTTCCCTTGATATCTGCAACTCGTTAGTGGTAGAGATAGGACTGATCTTTGTTGAGAAACACTACAGCTACTTCTATATGAAGTGCATACTAATGATACTGGCAAGGGTCAATGGGAATTAGGTCCTAGACTGAGCTCATTTCAAAGTCAGACAGCCCACCCCGGCCAGCATAGATAGAGTGGGCTTTCCCTGTGGCCATAAGACACTTAAAGGAACTCAAGTGCAGACATAAATGGCCTTTGACATTGGAGTGAGGAAGACTTCCAAACCCACCCCCACAGAGCTGCGCAACAACTTTTACTGAAATCCACCCAGGATAGCAACATGACATTTTGGAAAGGCATCCACATTTCCAACAGATCTACAGAGTACAGAAACTGTCCTGGAATGAATGCAGCAGTCACCAAGTTTGTTCAGGGAATCACCCACAATTTTCCAGGATAGAAATACTAGTGGAAATAAGATCGCCCTTTCCTTTATCACACAAATCCAGAAAGACCAGAAATGTGGTTACCTGTTGCTGAATGCATTTTGAATTCCTCTAGAGCACGTTGATTCAAAAGATCATGTATTTTTAATGTGGAGATATCCTTCTCTACTTGGTGGATAAGGATGACTCAGATTTTAGCATCATCCAGATTTTCTAAAAAGTCTTTGAGTTTGCTGCATAAGATATCGACTGTACCACTTCAGTTTTCTAAAAGGATTTCTCCCATTCAGCCTACACAAACTCAAGATGAATTTGCTTCTGTGCAGTAGCCCAGAGACTTAAAAATGTATAAAACTGACACATGCATTTACCTCCAGAAATTCAGCTATGTGACTTTGTTGCAGTGTATTTCTTGTTAATGGTATGTTCTGTTATTGCCCAAGTTAATGGTTTAGTCCAAAATTATACCCTCTCACCCACCTTGTCAATCTATCCTGGATTACCTGCCAATCCTGCTTTGTGCCAACCCCCTGCTTGGAATTCCCTTTGGAAATCCCCTAAAACTCGACCTCTCATTAGTCCATGTGACCCAGTTTTCCCCCTCACCTCTCTCACTGGACAATGTCTCTGTGAGTCCTACCCTTTACCCCTCCTCAGGATTTCTCCAATTTACTAATAAGTTGCACCTTCCCCTTAAACCTCCCCCATAATTAAGTTGTTGCACCTTTGCCATTTTTGTCTTTTGTCCCCCGGAGTGCCAAGAGTAATATCCTTTTTTTTCTTATGCAAAAGACCTCCCCCTCCTCCTTGCCTCCTTCAAACACATTCTGACAGCCAAAAAGGCCATGGAGCCATAGCTCTAGCCATATCTAAGGCCTCCTGCTCCTGGGGTGGAACTCACTCTAGGCATGGGACTGTAGTAGCAAAGTCAGCTCTGGCCGTTGTGTCATGACTTAGACTTGGGAAGGGTCTCATTCTGCCCTTCTCTTAGGTTTTGCTAACATAAACTTTGCAGCTACTCTGCACCTGTTATGGCAATTTAAAACACCCCAGCCATCTGGAAAATGTGACTGTCATGGCCAAGAGACATTATATTGGTAAGACTGGTGCTTACCACTGCCATTTTGAGGAAGTCAACCCTTTATAGAACAGTTGCTGCTTTCACCTTTGGTAGAAAAATGTTCTTTGGCTTTTGTTGTGTATTACAGCTTCATGCTGGTAAAGTGTGATGTAGTAATGGCCACAGTGACTAATAGTCATAGAGATTAAGAACTAGATATTTACAAGTCTGAATGGCAAATTTGCAAATCTTTTGCCAGAAACATCCGACGAGACTACTTTCATATTCTGACAAAAATTAATCCAGGCTACAGCATCCAACCCCAGATTTCAGACGTGTCTTATTTAAACAGCACGTTTAAGCAGAAAGATGTGCAAGTTGCTGTCATGCCCTATGATTCAGGAGACACGCCAAGAGGGCTGACGCTCCAGTGCCGCCCTGCATAAGAGGCTTGCACGGAACTAATTAGCAGCGATCCACAGCCCTGCTCTCGCCCCGCGGCCGCTCCGCGCCGCTCCGTGGCCTTGCACGCGAGGCGGCGCTCGGCCGCCCCCTGCGGGCCCCCGCCGGCGCCGCGGCCGCCCTTTGCTCGCGGAGCGCAGGGAACCTCTGCCAGTTGTTCATCTATTGATGGATTTTGTCCCACCGTAGGCATATTCCTCGGCCCTGCCTTCTGTTGGGTGGAAGGGTTCCACCCTCCCGTTTGTTTCACCAGCGTCGGGCCAGAGCTGGGGGCCGGG
The DNA here is from genome assembly GCF_903797595.1 of Erithacus rubecula. NCBI lineage: Eukaryota > Metazoa > Chordata > Aves > Passeriformes > Muscicapidae > Erithacus > Erithacus rubecula. The sequence continues at coordinate 23,429,364 of NC_136658.1, forward strand.
AGGGAGCCTCTGACCACAGAGGGGCTCGCTTTTGCCTTCTTCCCACTCTGCTCTTTTTCCCTAAGTGCTAGTTGCTGAGAGTGCCAAGCAGAAACATGAGAAATGTGGCACCAGGGTTGGTTTAGATTGGATATTAGGAGAAATTTCTTCACTGAAAGGGTGGAACAGGCTGCCCAGAGACTTGGAAGTGTTCAAAACCATCTAGAAGTAGCACTTGGCCTTGTGGTGAAGATGGTGGTGCTGGGCTAATGGTTGGACTCAATGATCTTAGAGGTCTTTTCCAACCCTAATAATTCTATGATGCTGTGAAACTGTGCCCTATGTGTCTTTTTTTTTTTTTTTTTTTTTTTTTTTTTTTAACCCACAAATGAACTGTGATGTCAGAACACAAGGATGATTTGAAACCTCTTTTTTCCTTGGGTAATGGGAAGCACCTGGGATTCTCTTTTTCCACCGCCTAGCTGCATAAGTTTCAAACGTGATCTTTGCCAGATAGTGTTGCTGTCCCTTCCTGGTATTATTGAGTGAGGGTCTTCCCTTGCAGACATCTTTTGTAGATGCTCTACAAGATAACTTTGAGAACTACAGTTCTTTGGAGAAGCAAAGTTCACAAAACCTTTGTGTCTTTGGAATTCTCTCAAGGTTTAAATCTGTTTGCTGAAGAATTGCCCTACTACCACTTATAAAAAACCTCTTTGTGTAATTCTGGTTATTCACATAATGAGTATCCCCCATCTCCCATGTCTAGAGCTAAATATACAGAATCCCATCATCCATGGATGCTTTCTCTGTTTTGTGCATAAGCCTAAGGTACATCTACACAGTTCCTTAGATCATAGTTTGGATAGCCTTGAGCTGGTGCCAGCCAGAGCTTGGCAGTCCATATAGCACAGTTTGTGCCTGCCCATCAGGTCCAACAAGCAGGCCATCATCAGACTTTCCATGGTGCTGCCACAAGTGCTCCTAGGTCTCCAAACTTGTGATAATATTGACTATGAGTTTCTACCTTACACTCAGCAGCACTTTTCTGATGTCTGGCTGTCTTTACGCCTCCTTTTTGCGGGGTGTTCCTAAATTATCACACTTCTTTTGCAAAAGCAGGACAGTAACAAAAGCCTTATTTTTCTGTTTAGAGTTGCTGTTGAAAGATAAGTTACTCCTGTGACAACCTGCAGCAGTGGTGATTAAGAAATTTAATGGAGGGTCAAACATACTGAGCAGAATACCAGTACTGCACTACATGGCACACCTGGGATAGAAATAGCTACTGAAATCTATGAGGTTATCCTTACTTTTTACTTTTTGAGGGAATTGTGAAAAAGCTATCACTTGCTGAATGCCCTCTCTACCTCCAAATCCAGAGTGCTCGTGCCTTGGCCAGACACCTGTAAGTGCTTCTGCTTACTTCTGTAGGATCATCATCAGTCTCCAGAGAAAGAGACATGGTCCAAAAAAGTCTTTTGCATGCTGGTGATATGGCAGATAATGAATGGTGTAAATGTCAAGATTATGAGCAGTACTGCAGCCAAATTATGACTGCTTGGAAAGAAAAGAGCCTACAGAGAACACATGGGTTCTTTCAAAGGCAGTGTGCCCCAGCTATTCAAAAGAGCCATTTGGAAGTACAAGCACAAATGTCTAAGATCTTAGTATGTTTAAGCACAGAGCTGTGCTTCATAAGCTCCTTTGCTCAACCTGAAACCCCTCACAGTGTTTGTGATGAAAGCAGAGCTCCCATCCCAAGATGAGCACTGCAGGCAATGTCTAAATGATGGGAAACTGAGCAGGATTGAGAGTTACAGAGGCTGCTGGCCAAGAAGGTGTTGGACACAGATGTGCACTTTGGGGTGTGACCAGGAGAGACATCCTGAGAGCAACTATCCACTGCCAGAGATACATGATATGTGAGCAAGCTCAGATTTCTCAGGAACCTGAACTGCATCTGTTTTGCAACAGACAACTGTCCATCTAGGAAGGGATAGGGAATCAGCTTTTAATATCATTCACACTTCAGATAGAAATTCAGTATCCCCAAGCCTCATCTAAAATTGAAAAGTGCCTCCAAAGGAATTGCTGGTTGCTTTGTTTGCAAAAAGTGCAAACAACACATCAGAGAAGCAAAAATGCCTTGGTGGATTGTTTGGCTGCACATTTAGGGTGTATTGTAATGAGCCATATGCTAGTTTTGCCTAGTATTATGGGGTAAGCCAGCTGCAACAAGCAGCTGATCGTCTGGCTGGAAAAAAATCTTCATTTTCTGTAACAGGGGCCAGCAAATGCAAGCATCCTGGCAGATACTGTCAACCCTCTGTCATCATACTGTAGACCAGATAATGCTAAGAGATAAAGAGAATTTCTGCTTTATTTTCATCCTAAAGGAGGGACCCCTTCTTATCTCTGTGCTTGTTTAATAGTAGCAGGTTTTAGGAACCGCAAACCTTTTGTATTCTTGTGGAAGTGATTTCCACCACTCTTCCCACAGCTGCCATTCTCACTGCCACAGTTGGACTTCAGTCTTTTGCCATTCAGTATTCAGCATGTGGTGGAAATCTCCTGTGAGGTAAGGGGATGGAGGCTATGAGGCAATGGGAACCTAATAAAGTGCAAGATCACAGAAGTGGCAACAGGATTGCAAATGTCCTTTCTGGCCCAAATGCCATCTCTTGCTGTGGCCAAAAGCTAATGCCTACACAGGAGTATCACAAGAGGGGTAAATATTTGCTTCAGATATCAGCTTTGAACAATTTGGCTTCTGGGGACTTTTCTGAGTCAGAAGTGTTCCCCATTTTAGGTAAAACTCAGAGGAATTTTGTACTTGTTAGTACTTGTTGATCCTTCACTTGAACCCACTCATCTTCTGTCATCTACCACAGCCTGGCTAGAGAGTTTCATATCTAACTCACAATAACCACTCATAGATGACCTGAAACTTCCTCATTAGGAACAGAACTTCTTTAGATCTCATCTGCGCCAACTGCTGAATCAACACTTTGTGTGAATACCTTTGAATGGGTAAGAAATCCCCAGCCAGAGCTTGGGAACACCAAAACTTCTTTTAAGGTATTTTTTAAAACTACTATTGCTTGTGTTTCCAAGGAAAAATTACCAGCCATTATTAGAATCTACTAGAAATGAATATAGCAAATCTCAAAACACAACATCAGTGAAGCAGAATGAGTTGGATGAGTTTTTATTTCTAAGATATCAAATTTCTTTATTTCGTTTTATTTTTTTTTTAACATAGCTTAGGGTTATCCCTTTGCATTTACATATATCTAGCACTTTGAATGCTCCAGGTCATCATTACATACAGACAGAAAAGGCAGAATGTATCTGGAACTATTATTTCAGAAAGGCTGAGCAAGAAGCCTGATTTGCTCTCATTAAAAGAAAAATTCCCCACAGACATGATTATTAAGAGTATTCTTATTTGACATGGTTATTAATGAGGAGGAGGAGAGAGAAAATTGTACATTAATGAACTTCACAGACAATAATTCTCTGGGAAGATCTGAGGGCTCCAGCAAGGACAGATCATTGGCTAAGTGGAGTGTAGTGTGTTGTTGACTGAAACCTCTAAACATTGCATCCAATTCTCTCCAAAACCACTGGCCTCCTAGGACAGTGGCCTTTCATTGCCAGTGAATTTTTTTTACCTTGTTCCAATTGCCTCTTGTCCTGTTGAAAGGCAGCACTGAGAAGAGCCTGGACTCCTCCTCTTCATTCCTTTCCATCAGGTTATTTCCACACATTGTGAAATTCTTCCCTTAGTCTGCTTAGCTTCAGGCTAGACAGTTCCAGCTCTTAGCCTTTCCTCACAGGACAGATGCTCCAGTCCCTTAATCACCTTCATGGTTCTCTGCTGGACTCAGTTTGGGAAGTAGCAGCATAAGGGGGGACAGCTCCCTGACAGCTGTTTTCCTCAGGCAAAGGGCATTGTTGCACTGTGTTGATAAGTGTAATGCACATGCTGTAACTTCACTATGGTCGGGATTGGAAGTTGCGGGAGTCAGAGGTGTTATCTCAGCAGAGGCATGGTAGAAGCAGGGAAGAAGTATCATCTGGAAGGCAGCACTCCATGGAGGTGAGTACAGAAAGCTGACAGTTCTTCATTGCTGCCCATATAGCAGGCAGAGCCAGGAGTAAGCAAGCAGGGAGCATAGGGAGGAAAACCCTCAGGCAAGAGTGCTGGAGGTCCCAAGTGAGACAGAGATGAAAAGTGCCTGGGGAATGCAGAGTGCACACAGCAATTCAGGAGGCAGTACAATCCTGACAGGGAGTCATGTACCACCTCCTTCCCTAGGGTCTGTTCACCTTTGCTTAAGAGTCAAGGAGTAGCTGGCTGTTGATGGTAAAGCTCCCTATTGCTGGACAAGTTGGAATAAAGCTGTGGTTGCCACAGGGTGTGGCTGAACTAGCACAAGTGAGAGGGATACAGGGGAGATGAGTGAAGAGCTCCCAAACACAAGGACATGTCCTTCACATCTTAGCTGAGCTATAAAATGAGACAAGTGCAGTTGAGTGAACAGCAGAAAGGTCCTGACATTTCAGATATCCTTTGCTGTTTCCCCTTCAATCAATCTGTACTGATCCTCAAATATGAAAAGAAGTGCTTAAGGCAAACGAATCTCATTTAAGAGTAAATTGCTTTGATGATTGTCGATTTGCCAAGATTCTTTCAGCTCATAAATGGTATTATTTCCCATGCTACTGGCATGGTCCTAAAGGTCAGAGCTCACGACAACTCTCTTCCTTTCTATTGTTCATACAATAAAAGCTAAAAGCATAAATATGTTCCTGCTGCTTATGGGTACCACTAGATAAAAGAAGTCTCTTCAATCTAAGCTGTTTCATGTTCCTGGAGCTTTATTGTAAAGGTGTCATGAAAATGGACCATGAAAAGCTCATTGCCATTTTGCAGGATGACTATTTTTCTTGTATTTATCTCCCTTCCCTTCTCTATGCAGTAGAGTTCATGCTCCTTCCCAAACCAGTCCCATCACTTCTAAGTGAGAACTTCTAACCCATGCTCACAACGAAGGCTCTCATAATTCTTTTCATAAAATACAACTACAGTTTTGTGGAGACTGGTGTAATGGAGAGAGGCATGTCCTCACCAGGCATTAAATCAAGAACAGTAAGATTTGTGTGGGTCAAGAACTGAACTCTAGTGGCACCTACATAACAGCCTTATGTCAAATTCGGGGGGTTTTTTTGGTTTTTTTTGGTTTGTTTTTTTTTTTTTTTTGTTTTGTTTTGTTGTTTTTTTTTCTCCTACTGTCGGCAGGTAGGCTATAAAGTATCATTACAGAATATTCCACACCTGAGGTGCATTAGCATTTTGGGGACCGCTGTGAGCTGACAGAACTTAAGCAGCGTGCACTATGTGGGTACAGCTTTCCAGGCATAGAACTAGCCCTATTCTGTAGGGTGCAAACCCGCTGAGCGCACACCATAGTGTGCTTTGCTGGGTGAAACTGGGCGACAGGAATCCAGCTAGTGCGCGGACAGTGCCACAAAGCCCGGAAGACTTCGCCAACGTGGACCCAGTGCAGCCTTCTCGCCTAGCTCGTAGGCCCTGCTCTAACCGAGGGTCCAGAGGCAACACCTCTGTGCCCTTTCCCGAGACCTGTCCCCAGGTGTGGCCTCAGGAGGCACATCGCCCCTGCAGCCCCAGGCACCTCTGCGCTGCCTCCCTGACGGCGCTGCCTCCCTGACAGCGCTCACAACACAGCCCCGCATTACGCACCGCGCCCATCCCAATCCACAGAATCCCGGCCGTGCGCCTGCGCTGAGGCCGCACGCGTTTCCGCTTCCCCGGCGGCCGCCCGGGAAGGAGGGCGGCGGCGGCATCCCGGCTGCTCTCCCGGCAGTCTACGCCACATCGCTTCCCGCCCTTCTCCTTCAGCTTCGCGAGGGCCCGGCCGCCGCTCCGCGCCCCGGGGATGCGCTGCTCGGCGGCCGCTCGTCAGAGCTGCGCGGCGTGCGGGGAGCGGGATGGAGGTGGAGGAGGCATTCCCGCTGGTGGGGCATATGGGCCCTTACCAGGTGTACCTGTGCGTCCTGCTGGCTGTACTTCTCCAGGTGAGAGGCCGCCCTTCCCGCCCGCTCTTGTCCCGAGGAGGAAACAGTGCCGAGGGGGGGAGAGTGCTCTGGGTGCGGTGGACAACTTGCGGTTCCCGAAGTGTTGCGTGCATGTCCCTTCGGTGAGTGCTGCCCGGTGCGAAGGCTGGTGTGGGAGGGCTTCTGCTGAGGGCTGCTGGTGGCACTGACAAGTCTTCCCCTCTGGGTCTGTCCTGTAGTAGTGTGCTGCGGTCCTGGGACGCAGGTGACCTCTGCCCAAAGGCAGCGTTCAGTTCTGTAGAGTGAATATGGGGCAAGCAGCTGATGCTCTCTGTGCTGTATTGCATGAGCAGTTACACCTTGTGTCAGTGGTGGAACACATTAGGAGGTGGTCAGGTGATGGGGCTGGCTGAGGTTAAACTGAGGTTTCTGTGGCCTGGACTGGAAGATGCGGACTTCGGTAAGAGGCTGTGCTGGGAATTCTGCACAACCTAGAGTTAATGAGCAAGGCTGGGAATATGTAGGTTGCATGTGACTTGATTGTCACTAATAAAGTGACAGGTAGCCACTGATACCTCAGCGTGCAGAAGCTCTCATGTAACCAGCCGAACAGCGATGATTGCTTATCGTGCTTTGATTTGCCCTGACTTAACTCTTAAAATATGGGGCAGTGTCTCTCCATTAGATATTTGGATGAGGCCCTGCATTTTGGGTTGTCAGGTTTCTGAGATACAAAGCTGGTACTCTCTTAAATTTTGTGATAAAAGTGAAGTAAAAAGTAACAGTAGGGTGCTAGAAGAGAACACCCACCCCTCTAGTGCTCTGGGAGACAGACTCTCTGGAGAGAGAGTTTCAGAGACTGCATGAGCTAGTGATGTGCTCTGCAGCCATGTTTTGCACCTTTTAATGTTGCTTCATCTTTGCACATATTCCTGTGAAGACAGGGAAGGAAGACAAGAATAATACGTGTATTGTCACAGTCAAGTGTAGGACTGAAGTATGGTTTGAATCTGACAAAAGTCTGGTTACTCCATGTTAGGATCAAAAACTTCATTGTCATGAATTCAGCTAGACTGGCAAGTGCTGGGTTACTTCCACTGTGGAAATTTGATAATTGCAGGAAGAAGAGAGGAACTTAAATGTTCTCCCTCCTCTGCTGACCCATATTTTGCACTAAAAAACTTTCAGTCATGAGCTGTGAGACTGAAGATATCTTTTCCTGGCAACCCCTGCTTCCCCTAGACCGGCTGAAATAATAAGAAACCTTATGAGATGACCAAAGAAAATTCAGATGCCCAGTCCCATTGGATGGGAGCTCTACACTTGGTTGCAAAGTTATGATGATAAATAACAAAAGCCTTGTAGGTTTCTATTTCCTTGTACTTTTGTTTTCTCTCTCTTTCTCTCTCTCTCTCTTTTTTTTTTTTTTTTTTTTTTTTTTTTTTAATACTGATGCAGCTGGTTGATTCCTTAAAATTAGACATTGGTTGTTCTGCTGGCCAGATGGCTAAAAAAATATATACGTTCACTGAAGATTAAGAATTAAGGAAGCAATAGTTAGTTCCTCTTCCAGTGCTGGTCTTGTTCTGGAATGAACTGCAAACTATGACAAGTGCTCTATGTTTCCAGAGTTTTTAGTATGGGTCATCTGTTCTGTAACATTTGTATTCATTTGTTTTATTTTTAATGGATTGACTTGCATTTCTCATGAGAGAAGTAAACAGAGGAATCTTTACAAATCCTGGAACTAATTCAGAATAACTAAAGAAGAAACAACAGCAGGTTTGCAGGTCTACATTTTTTCTTCTTGTGTTATCTTTAATTCTTGAACTTTACCAAATGAGTATCATCCTCTGACTGGTATGTTTTCTTTACTTCAGATCATGCAGGCACAGGAGTCTGTAAGGAGTTTAGATGTGAAACTTTTTGTCTTTGAGTTCATGAGTAGATGTGGACTTATCCAACTGGTTCCTAATTAAGTGGTTGATTGCTTTTTGTGTGCCTTTATTGGTGCCAAGTTACATAATGTGTCACTGGGATGTGTGAGGGCAAGACTGAAGGCAGGTTCCACGACTGGTGTTAGTCTTCTGTCTGGTTTATCATCAACCTTTGGAGGATGGACTCAAAGATAACTAATGTATCTTGTGTGTGTGATGTAGATCTAGGTAATCGTGGGCTTCTGTAGTGGATTAGATGGATCATATAGCAGCAGAATGAGAGCTCCTGGTAGTCTGTATCACTGGCTGTGCCATGATTATTTCATTTTATTGCTAGTTTCCTTGTCCGTTTCCATGTGCTCCCTCAGTTGGCCTATATTTTTATGTTGGCCTGCTGGTATAAAAAATATTTCTATGCTCTTAAAGGTAAGAATACCCAATGTGTGAAAAACATTTCTACAGTGTCAAGTCCCTTCAGCTTTGTTGCCAATATCCAGAGCTTAGACTCTCTGCTTTCCCTTCCTGGTATGATTCCTAGCAGGTGCACTTGCTTTCCTTGTAGGCTTTTATATCTGCATCTCTGAGTTTCTTACTTTATAAGTACTTTCCTTCATTTTAATGTTTTTTTTGAAGCAGAAATTTCTACAGCAAGCTACTTCTACCATGTAGCCTTAGTGATACACCAGTGTATCTGGTCTCTGAATTCTAATTACAGATACAGTTTAGCTCACAGAACTTCTTTGAGTCAAGCTCTACCAAACACTTCTGTCTGTAGGGGTGAGACTTTCCACATGACTCAATTTTCAGGTGGGCCTGAGTGAACTGATACTTGATATTTGGAATGGGCATCCTGACTTTCTGGCAAAAACCTCCAGGTTGCTTGTAATTAGAAAAATGTTTTTCTATGTTATCAGTGTAAAACTATATTAAGTGTAAGTCTTGTGGGCTCCTTTCACCTTCCCTGATTTCTGTTATTCCTCTGCTGCATGCTGCTGTTATTCATTAACCTGCTGAACTGTTACTGTATCAAGGCATGCCTGACTTATTCACTGCCAAGTTAATAGGAATTTGGCAGATTTTTAGGTCTATCCTGTACCAATGGTTACTAACTGCATAATGGACTAACAATTAATGTAGAGAAATGTTTTTTCCAAATGACATGGAATTACAGAAAAACTAGACTTACCTGAAGAATATGAAGATTGACTAATGATGTGAAATTAAGACTGGATTAGTTTTGCATTTGTAGTATATCGTTAAGAAAGTGAGGAAGAAACAAAGGGAGCTGATAACGTTTAAAATATGTATGACTTTATTTTGAGCTAAAAGTAAGTACTTGATACCAGTTGATTACTGGAAAGGTTGTTGCAACCTTTTCAAGAAATTATACTGAAGTATTATTAAAGAATGGTCTTCTGATTTTTGTTTAGTGTGTGTAGCAACATGAGACAAAATCCCACACCTTTATCAGATGCTTGAGAGTATACAAGCATGCTTAAAAGTGAAAAATTAATTTTTCTTTTGTGGTTCAACATATGTGGTTGAATGAGTCTGACCTGTGCCAGTGACTCGGAGCTACAGGATTGCCCAAGCCCAAACTGGGAATGGAAATGTGCTCTTACTGTATCCCTACTGAAAGGCTTTAAAAAAACATGTTAAAATTTAAAAGGGAGTTATTGTTTGCATAAATGAAAAGGTCTTTGCCTTTAGTTGGGTAATGTGCATTGTGCAGTAATATGGATAACTACCAAGGGTAGTTGTTCTCATCCATCTTAGGAGCTCTTTACTAACTGAGAGGAGGATGTAAAAATAGTTAAGGTAGTTACATCAAGTTGCTTGAGTTATACCTTTACCTTAAACCATTTGTGGTGCAGTGCAGTTGTAATGAGTGGTGCTGCAAACATCACTTTACTATGGACAACAATATCATATATGACTTCTGTCATTGCAATATCCCAGTGCAGAAAGATATCTTTAATCATCCCATCTGCACAAGTTTTGAGGGAAAGCATATTCTGGGGCATGTGACTTAAGTAACGCAGGCTCATTCCAAGTCTCTAGAAATAATTCAGAAGAAATAGTGTCTGTATTCAGTCAGGATGTTTTCTTGACATTTCTTATCTATGGCCTGTACATACTCTACCTCCTTTAATGGCATGAGACATCACTCACTAGTTGCAATGACAGTAATGAAATACTTTGTCAGTGAATCTTCTTTTAATACTTACATTTGCTTGAATCTTTTAATCTTTTCTTTAAACCAGCCAGAATTGATCCAACAGCAAACAACTTATTCCCAGTCTTTGATGATGTGTACTGTTGGGACTTTATGTGAATAGGAAGGGCAAAACAAACTGGAAATGTAATGAACAATTTAAAATTAAGAAAGGAGATGGATATTTCACAAATTGCATTACAACTCTGGTGTAGCGTGCTGCAGTTTTTCCAGGGGCATGATGACGAGTGTGAAATTTACCCAAAGTTACTTGCACTGTAACTTAGACACAGTTCAAGTACAAGTGTCTGTAAGGTAAGTGAGCAAGGTGGCAGATATAAAAAGGATTTTCAGAATTTCTGTGCAATTTTTTTTGGAGTTTGATTACCTCAGTGTTTGGGGTTTTTTCCTGTATGTGGGAGAAATATGGGCTTCAGGTTTCTCTGATTCTCAATAAAGCAGTTGCATAATGTGTGTCAGACATATGCAGCCACTTTCATGGAGGAGAGTTTTCAAATGTGGCATGAATACAACATAAAAGTGAGGACCCAAATGTTTTTCTTGAGGAAAGCTTTCTATTCACACATCTTTTTGTGCATTGTGTCTTACTCAGAACTTGCTTATGCTGGCGGATGGTGTTGCTTTCTGTGTAAATATGATGAAGGCTTTAGAGTACTTGCATTACTGAACATAAATCTTTGTTCTGATACAGCGTAGTCCTGTTTGGGAGGACAAATAAATGAGGTGGGTATGAGTATGTAAGCTATTGATGCATAAAATATACTCTACTCATTTAGCCAAGAATATTTCCATATGAAAGTTGATGGAACTTCTAAGTGAAGACAAATCCTACCATCTACTTTGATTGGGTGGGGGAAATCTTTCAAGAAAAAAAGGTAGTTCTTTGTTCACATGTGACATTGATTTCAGTGGTGCTAACCAACAATCCCTTGGTCTCCTCATCCTTCTTTTAGATCCATAACTAACTTCCTTAAGAGACACAATCACCTGCCTTTGTTGGTATTACATTTATAACCTTAAAAACACGAATGCAGCTGATGCAGACTGTGGTGTTTTCTGCAGAAAACCTGAAATAACAATGCTGGGCTGTGACATGCCTTGTTAGCAGTGGTGTCTTTAACTTTCAGATATAGTGCAGAAGTCTGGATGCTAACAATTGCTTCTTTACTGATTAAAGTAACTTGCTTCTGTTTGTTTTTTTTCAAAAAGAATCCCTAGTGGAGGGAAGTTAGGAATAGCTAATCAGCTGTCTACGTCTTCATCTTCCCTTAAAGTTATGTTGTATCTTAATCAAGCCAGTGCATCATTCACATATGTTTTTCTGCTTTACATTTATCTCAAGAGTATGGTCAGAGCAAGCTTGAGACAGAGAAGAAATGGGAGCTTTAACTTCAAAACCTTCCCTTCTTCAGCTGTATCTGAGCTGCAAACCACATGCAACTGAGGTCATATTTCGGTGTTTTAAGTGCCATTTACAGTTGCGGATGTTCTTCCTCTTCTAATGACACAACATTCATTGTAACACTAAAACCGCACATTATGTGCATGTCTATCTGTATAAACACCTCTACTCAGCTTCTGCAATTTAACTTTCAATGCTGCCTTCACCTTCTGTGCAGTTCAGTCCAAGAAGATGCCTGTTCAATGTGCTATTGTAAAGACCCTAACAGAACTACTGCTGATACTCTCCAACTTACCATGTTTTGTAGGCAGTAAATTACCTGGCACTCCTCACTGGCATTTCTCCATTTTAGAGACTCTAAATTCCTTTTCTGTTGGGTGAGAGAATTAGTAGGTAGGTAGTTGAACTCAGAATGGTTGTTTCCCTTTGCATGTGATAGTTGCTCTTTATTTCTGACATGAAGTTTTGTGTTCTTAAATGTCTTTGTTATTTTAACTGGAGTAGTTAATATAAGTGCTTCTTTAAGACAGTGATTCTTACATATTGTTTGCATTAAGCAAAACCTGTTTGCTTTTTCCAAGCGTAAGCCCAATGGAACTGGAGTCCCTCTGGTGCAGTAACATTTGTTTCCTAGGTCTTGTCTGTTTACAGTATGCTCTCTGATTAAGTTTGCAGTTTACCCTGGTTAAACATTGTGTTCACCTGATCATTTTTCTAGTTGTGGAGGGCTCAGGGTGTAAGGGTGTTAAGAATTTGCCTTGGAAGGCCTGATGAAATTTTGAGATCCTAGTATAAGGAAAGATGGGGAGACTTGTGTATGTAGTTTATAAAACTTTGTCGTGTGATATTTAGTTACTGATGTCTTAAAAACATATAAATACTAGAGTTCTTTAATATCTTTCAATTCTTAGACCCTTGGCAGACTTCCTCCTGAAGAGGTTATGCTCTTTTACAGTAAATTTAAGAGTGCTGAAACAGTTTTGTAATTCTTAATTATTTTTTGTGCACTTTTAAGAAATAATTAATGGAATTCTGAGGCGTGTAGGCTGTAAGTTGAAAATCAGTGGTTCAGCAAGTTCCATGGTGAAACTGGAAAAACATATTTTTTTTTTAGCTCTATAGCATCATGTTACTCTGAAGTAGACAGAAGACATTTTTCAGTTTTAAAAACCCCATAAACAAAATGCAAGTGGATCTAATTGCTTACCCTCAGACAGGTCCTTAAAATTAATAAATAAATAAAAGTAGCTTATGCAAATGTCAGCATTGTCTTTTAGTCTGGCTGCTAAAACAAAAACTTTTAATGCAATCAGTAAAATTACCAGGTTAAATGCTTTAACCAATATGCTTTTCTTATAGTCTTAGCAGAACTGCCTCTCTGAGACCAGGATGCTCACCCAGTATTACTTGGTAGTATCCCAAAATGTCATGCAAAGATGAGGATTTTGATCTCTTAAAATACTGTCTGTGACTCAGTTAAGTTTATAGCCAACACAGGCTGGAAAGTATGGCAAGAAAGAGAGGCAAAGATAAAATGCAGACAAAAGAATAATCATGCTTGTGGAAGCAGGAGACTGCCTCATACTTGTCAGCCCACAGTTCCTGTTTTTTTTTGCCAGCAGTTGCTGACTTTTTTTCATGTTACCCTATAATACCATTGGGATGGTCCACTCCTGGGCTACTTTGCATTATATTCATGAACTGGAATGGGAACTTACAGCATTTCTTTGCTTTTTTGTCTTTTCTAAGTCCTTTTCCTCAGAAGAAGAATGGAGTGGCACTTTGGATGTTATATGGGCAAAACTATGTAGCCGGTATTGAACTGAGGAGTTGTAGCACTTGATTGCACATTAATGAAGTTTGACTTCCTTGAATATTGCTGTTGAAGGAGAGGTAGTATTAATAGTGCTTTTTGTAATTTTAGTTCCTGTATATTGCCTTGGTCTTTAACTTATCAGTCTGTGAGCTTTCTTTTTGCCTTGTGTTTTTAAAGGCAGAAAAAGAACACTTCCAACTCCATTTTTCATGTTCAGAGACCTGTGTGCTGTGAGTGAGAGTGCTGTGCTCTCATGGCCCTGTCAGACAAAGGTGTGTACACAGGAATCACTTGGACAGATGTTGCAGAAAGCTTGTACAGTGAAGGTATTTGCTCTTCATCACCAGTGTTTACCTGTGGAAAGTAAAGCATGTCTATGAATGGCAGCAGTCACCTGACCCATGGGCACCCAGGCTGAGCAGGAGCAACCAAGCCCTGCTGCTGCCACTGCCCACAAAATAACACTGAGCGTGAAACAAAGGTGAGAGGTGTGTGTTTGGATATTTGGAACAGGAGGGGAAAGCTAGAGGGGCATCTTCCACAAACCTGTAGGTGGCAAGGCTCTAAGAGTTGTGGACTGCTATGCAGTGTTTGTCTTCATTTTAGATGTTGAAGATTTTCTAGAAAAAAGTTATGTAAGGTTTTGGACACACTTTGGACTTTTTTCTGTGGATTCTGGAGGTCAGCAGTTTCAGGCTTAAAAACTCTAAACTGTGTAGGTTTTCTCTGTTTCTCTGCAGGAACCCTAAGTTCTTGTAAAATGTCTGTCCATTCCCTTGTTGATAAGTAACAGGCAATAACCAACAATGGTTACATTCTGCATGGGAAGTATTTCCTGCCAGAGTGGGTCTGGGCTTGGTAAATTACTGAGATCTCATGTTCTTCTGCAAGTTGTTTATTCTTGGCTTTAACTGCAACAGTTTTCCTTCTGTCATATGGTATTCTCCCTCCTACCCTGCCACCTGGAAGGGAAGGATGCTTTCATAGAGGAATATGTTGTCAGCAGTAAATAATAATTTTGCAGCAAAAAGACGTTGTAGGGCTTTTCTACATAGGAGTTATTGAGGAAAAAAAAAAAAAAGTGAATTTAAAGCCAAATCACCCTTTGGAGATGACTTGGAACAGATGAGATCGTCAGATTTTCAAAAATTAGGTTGCCCTTCAGCTTTTCAGCTGCTTGACATGGGTTCAGAAGAAATTACTCTAATCCTGAAATGTAGCCTTTATCAAAAGCTTCTACCACAGCAAGATCATTCATTGTTCTTCCTTAATTTCTGCCTTTCCTCAGGGTACAGTTTTAATGTTTCTGTATTCAAAAGATCAGAAGTTACTGTCTTACTCATTATTTTGTTATGCAATGAATGGTTCAGCTGATACTTGTCTAGAATGACCAGGCTAGTTGGGAATTGCTGATGAGATGACTAAAAAAGATTGAGAGCTCTTCTTCCTAGAATTGAAGTCTTGCTTTTGTTTTTTCATCTGTGTTTCATAATGGGTAAACTATGAGGTCTAAAAGAGTTTCTTGAATTATTTTTGTGTTTATTTTCACTATACATAAATGAAACTTCATTCTCCCATTTCCTTGCTAGTCTTATTGGAGATTCTAGATTTTTCTTGGATGTAATTTATTATGAAAACGAACATCCAGAAAGCTGGTCAAGACAGGCACATGGCAGGCACTTCTATTGATATTGTCTTGGTTTTAAGGACAGATATCTGCCAATAAAGGCAGAAGCTTTTCTTTGAAATGGAGAATATAAACCTTCTCCCTCCAAATTATAATAAATTTGAAATCAAGGGTGTAATAAACGGAGCAGGGCCAAAGCCTTTATTAAATAGCAGCTCTTTTATTGAAGAATTGGGGGGGGTCGCCAGGGGACCGACACCTGCTGCTGCTTGCCTAGGCGACGCTGGAAGGAGGTTCCCGTGCAGTCCTGTCCAAGGGCAGGAAAGGGAGTTCCAACCTCACAGGCACGTCCAGAACTCTATTGGGGCTCGTTGGTCCAGGGGTGCCACTCTTCTCAACAGCTCCTTAGTTCATGGGTAGTTAGGACTTCCACTGAAGAGGTGTTTCTTGGGAACTCTGGAAACTTTGCATATGGGGCAGTGTCTTTTGATTGACAGGGGGCAGCAGCAGGCAGCCGGAAGCGAAGTGAGGGACAGGGCAGAAGTAGGAAGTGATTGAACTAGAACTGGGATTGTTTGGGAAAATACAAACAGATGGCCAACTTGGGGATACAGAACATGCATATCAAGAACAGTAAGTTGCTTAACATTTTAACAGAGGGGACAACTTTTAAAACTATTTGTAACCCTTAATTTTATGGCTGCTGAACCTATTTACCTCAATCCTTCCTCTTTTTCTTTGATCGGGTCTTCAACCCGCATCAAGTCACAATTTTTGGCTTCTTGGGAGTATAACTTTTGTAGTTCTAAATACAGGTTTCCACCTTATAATTGATTTTTTTTATATTTAAGTACCTTTTGCTTGGCATAGTTCTTACAAATGTTTCATATGGGCTCCTGACTCTTTTAATACATTCTTCTCCAATAAATATATATTTTAAGTTCCATTGTTCTTTTCTTCGCTTTTGCCCAGGTAATGGAGATGTTTGGTTAGTTTGCTTCCATTTTAGAATTTTAAGAGGCTTAAACTGATTCCTTCCCATGGCCAAATTTCGGACATTTGCGTATTACCGCATACCCAGCAATTTGTTATGTTCAATTCTTTACTAATTCTTTCAACTAAATCTATGAATAAGTTTTTTTCCCAAAGGTACTTCCAATTTATTTTCTTTTTTGGTATTTATCACTAATTGTTTTTCTTTGATTAAATCTATTAATTTTCCTTGATTATTTTCGTGTTCAAAGCAAAGCCAGGCTTCCCCTATAGGACACTCTCCAAAGTAACGCTGCCTGAAAGGTGGCAGTATTTTTAGCAATCCAATATGTTTTTTCCACTTTCATGACAGGGAAATTTGGGAATGATCAAAACAGGCTGGGGTTCACATTAGTGTGAATTCTTATTAGGGACTCTTGGGT
The DNA here is from genome assembly GCF_903797595.1 of Erithacus rubecula. Taxonomy (NCBI): domain Eukaryota; kingdom Metazoa; phylum Chordata; class Aves; order Passeriformes; family Muscicapidae; genus Erithacus; species Erithacus rubecula. The sequence continues at coordinate 23,445,860 of NC_136658.1, forward strand.
TTCTCTATCATATAGCGGATGGTAACACTTGTTTCATTAGCCTCTTCGCTGCTAACTAGATTGTTTGTTAGCAAGGCCAGCAACACTCCTCTCAAGAGTCCGGTATGAACTACTTTCAGTCTCACCCGGGCTTGCCTCTTGAGGTGGGTATTCTCTTAGGTAAGATCTTACTTCCCAGAGTTTTTCATCCCTTTCATATATTAATTTAGGTGTCCTTGGAGAGTGTTCTGCAGGGAAATTAGTTTTTATGTTTCGGCCAAATTCTAATTTGAGGATTTAGAAGGAAAATAGAGTGATACTTAAAATTGGAGAAGGATGTATGATACAAAACTGAATTTTTGTAACGACAAGGACTATAGTGAACTGGTGGAATTTAACAAACTACAACAATTATGTAACAACAACTCTATAACAACAACTAGAATTGGTATCAACTGCGTTACAGTGACACTTTATCTTAAACTGGAACTGTTCAAGTCCTTTAGCTGTCTTTTTCTTTTGCTTAAAGGTAAGTCGGAGGTCTGTAGATCCTTTTGTAATGGTCCACTTAGGTGCCTTTGGCTGAGATTCTGTGGAGTCTGATTCATCAAAGGGAGGTGGAATTGGTCCTTTAACTTGAGATATGTGAGTCCAACCCCTTTCTTTTGTTCTTACAGCAGTGTGTGTAGTTAGGAGGACCTGGAAGGGGCCTTCGTACCTAGGAGATAGAGATGTTGCGACTCAAGGATTTTATGAGAGCCCAGTCCCCTGGGTTGATTTGATGAACGTTGAGTCTAAACGGAGAAGTTTGGGGAAGGTATCCTTTCTTTCTTTAGTTGCTCTATTGTTCTTCCAATAACTCTTAAATACTCTTGGGTGGCAGCTTCTCCTTCTAGATAATTTGCAGAGCTAGAGGGGGTAATTAAAAAGGGAAGCCCAAACATCATTTCATAGGTGAAACACCTATATCTGCGCGTGTTCTGGTCCTAATGCGTATAGGGCAAGAGGTAGACATTTAGAGCCAATTCATTTGAGTTTCTTCGATTAATTTTGTAACCACATTTTTCAAAGTTTTATTCAGTCTTTCTACCCCGGCCGAGCTTTGAGGATGCCATGGAGTGTGCAACCTCCAGTTCATCCCTAGTGCTCCAATGACTCCATGTAATATCTGTGATGTAAGAATGGGAGCCTCCATCGGAGTCTATGCAGTTAATTAATCCATATCTGGGGATAATTTGTTCAAGGAGTATTTTTATGACCACTTCTGGAGGTTTCTTTAATGGTGGGGAAGGCTTCTACCCAATGGGTAAGATGGTCCACGATAACTAATATGTTAAATTTTTCACTGGGGGCATTTCTGTAAAAATCATTTGAACACTATGGAATGTCTTAAAGCTAACTCTCTTCCTCCATATTCGTTTTTCGCATAACTTTTTGATTAGCTTTTTGGCAAATTAGACACCCTTTAGTTATTGATTTAGCTAGATTATATATCCCAATACAAAAATTTTCTCTGAGAAAGTGGTCACATAATCCCTGAACACCCCAGTGTGTCAATTCATGGATTTCTGCTAATAATTTTCTGGCTAGAGCTTTATTTAAAAACTTGCGCCCATCTTTCATTACCCACTCTCCTTGATCTCCTTGATGTATTACTAACTTTTTTATCATTTTTAACTCTCCTTCGCTAAAAGTGGGCTTTGTAATTTCTGATTTCTCTGGTGTTTCATTTAATTTAAAGACTTCTATAGGCCCTTCGGAACTTAATGAGACTTCTTTGGCTATTTTGTCAGCATACCGATTTCCTCTTTCTTCTAAGGTATTTCCCTTTTGGTGCCCTCTTATGTGCACAACTGCGATTTCTGTTGGTTTGAGCAAGGATTCTAATACTGATTTTATTAAGGTTTTATGTACCAAATCTTTCCCCTTTGAGTTTAAATACCCGCGTTCTGCCCAGATTTTTCCAAATGTGTGGACTATTCCAAATGCATATTTTGAATCAGTGTAAATGGTTCCTGGCTTCCCTTCTAATGAGTCTAGCCCTCTTTTTAACGCATAGATTTCGCAACATTGTGTGGACCAATTGGATGGTAGCTTTCCTTTCTCTATTACTTCTAGATCTTTTCCTTTTGCCCCTTTTACTACAGCATACCCGGATGCTCTTTTTCCATCTACTACTCTAGATGAACCGTCAGTAAACAGTATCTCTCCATATGGCAGTGGTGTACTCTCTAGATCTTCTCTTACTTTAGTTTGGAAATTTATGAGCTCCAGGCAATTGTGTTCTAGCTCTGGCAAGGGTTCCCCTGAGAGGAATTGAGCTGGATTTATACTTTTAGAGGTGGTTAATTCTATATTACTTGTATTCATTAATATGATTTCATATTTTAGTATTCTAGCTTCTGTTAGCTATTGCTGGGCCCCTTGACTGAGGACAGTCTTAATATCATGTGGTGTATATACTTTAAGTTTTCCCTGCAATGTTAGTTTTTGTGCATCTTCTATTAAAATTGCTGCAGCAGCAATTGCCTGGAGACATAGTGGCCATCCTTTTGCTACTGGGTGTAATAATTTAGAAAGGTATGCTATTGGCTTTCGACAGCCCCCCCATTCTTGAGTTAATACACCATAAGCTACTCCCCCTTCGGTGTTGGTAAATAGTTCGAACTCTTTTTTAAGATCTGGTAAATTTAGAACTGGGGCTGAAGATAATTTCTCTTTTAATTCTTCTAATTGTTTCTCGTCTTGTGCAGTCCAATTTATAAGTTCAGGGTTCACTAATTTTTCATAAAGAAATTTTACACTTTGAGTATATTTGTCTAACCATAATTTACAGTACCCAAACAGGCCTAAAAGTTTCCGAATGTCATGTTTGGTTTTTGGGGTTGAAATGGCTAGTAGGCCTGAAATTCTTTCGGGGTTGAACTTTTTGTATCCATTTCCAATTATATGACCAAGGTATGTTACTTCTGGTTCAACAAATTGCAATTTGTTTCTGGATACTTTTAAACCTTTTTCTCCCAGGAAGTTAAGGAGTTTGATACTAGTTGTCCTGACTGACTGTTGCTCTTTCCCAGATATTAATAAATCGTCTACATATTGGAGGATTTGTGTCTCATTTTTGGGGGTGAACTGGTCTAATAGTTCTTCTAGAGCCTGTCCAAAAAGATTGGGGGACTCCGTAAATCCTTGAGGTAGACGGGTTCATCTTAATTGTTGTTTTCTCTTCCCTCCTGGGTACTCCCACTCGAAATGCGAACCAGTCACGGCATTCCTCCGCTAGCAGACACGCCCAAAAGGCATCTTTTAAGTCTATGGTGGTGAACCATGCATGTTCCCTGGGAATTTTATTCAACAGAGTATAAGGGTTAGACACTACAGGGTGTCTAATGATGGTCTTTTTATTAATTTCTCTTAGATCTTGGACTAATCTGTATTTTCGCTCTGCCTTTTTGACTGCTAAAATTGGGGTGTTATAGGGGGACATGCATGGTTCTAGCACACCTTCCGCTATAAGGTGGTCTATAATTGGAGCTAGTCCTTCTTTACCTTTTTCTGATATTGGGTACTGCTTCACCTTGACTGGGGTAGTCCCTTCTTGCATTTGCACTTTTATTGGTGTAATGTTTAAAAAGCCAGTTTTTCCTTCCTCTGCCCATACTTGGGGATTGATTTCACTCATATCTTGTTCAGTCAATTTCATAATACGTACAACCATTTTCCCATTTTCTGGAATAACTGCTATTCCTAACTTAATTTGCAAATCTCTCCCCAACAGATTCTTTTCCAAATGTGGTAAATAAATCATTTCTGCCACACACTGTTTCAAGTTTCCCTTCAATTTCACTCCTTCAATTATTGGTACTTTAAAAGGCGTCCCTTCGGCTCCTATTACTTCACATGTTCGATTACTAATACGGACTCCGATTGGAAGGTCTTTCAAACTGGACCGATCAGCTCCAGTGTCAACTAGGAATTCAAAACTTAAATTCTGGGGACCAACATTGAGGTTTATCAAGGGCTCATCTAGATGTTTCATTGGGTCCCCTAAGGAATAGAGCCCCTGACACCCCTAATCTTCCCCTTTCAGAATTTTTTCCAAATGTTCTTGTTCCCTTTCTATCTCTTCATCAATTGCAATCTTTTTGCAGAACCTCCCGAGGTGACCTATTTCACCACAGTAATAACACCTGCCTTGAAACTTCCCGGGCTTCTGCCAGGGGTTGGCATTAGGACCTCCTGCATCTGGCGCAATCTTAGGCCCTTCTTCTCCTGATTCACATGGCTTCCCTGGCTTATTTTTACTTGCATTTATACATTCTTTGGCCACAGCTACCATCACTCGGGCTTTCGACTTTGCTTTTTCCTCTTCTCTCCTCAAATACACTCTTAGAGCCTCTTTAAGTAGATCATTTATTCCTTTCTCCTGCCAGTCTTCCATCTTTTCTAATTTTCTTTGGATGTCAGGCCAAGATTTGGTGACAAAATGTACTCTCAATACTGCTTGGCCATCCGGACTATCAGGATCTATAGTAGAGTACAGCTGAAAATTTTTCCTTAACCGATTTAACCACGCGGATGGAGTCTCATCTTTCTCTTGTACTGCCCCAAAGGCCAATTTGGTGTTACTTTGGCGAGGAACAGACTCTCTTATTCCCCTAACTATTAGGGCTCGATAGTCAGTCATATTTCGCCTCCCCTCTTCTTGGTTTGGATTCCATCCTGGGTCTGCGAGAGGTAGTTTATGGTCACCTGGTGGTCCTTGCCTGTTTTCCCTCTCCCATATGCGTAGACCGGCTTCCCTGATCATCCTAACTTCTTCTGGGTTAAATAATATATTTATAACCCAATTCATTTCTTTCCAGGTATAAATGCTAGGTCCTAAGAACTGATCTAGTTGTTCTGCAATACCTACAGGATCTTCCACTAAATTCCCCATTTCTCTTTTAAATCCTCTCACTTCTGAGGCTGTTAATGGTGCATCTACAAATCCAAATCTGCCCTCTCTTCCTCCCATAGGGACTTCCCTGAGTGGGAACATCCTTTCTGCCTTTGCTGCCCTTGACCTTGTATTATATATTGTATATATATATGGTTCCTCTGTAAACTTACTATCTTGTGCTGGTGTAGGGTTCTGTAGATTACTGGAGGAAGCGCTACTGCTGGATGGAGATAGACTCAGTTCCCAACTGGGGGGACGTAAAGGAACGGCTACTGGTGGAGGTGCCTGAACCAAGGCAGAAGGAATTGGGGCTTGTGGGGATACCAGAGGTGAAGGCAAGCTGGGAAGTGGAGACATAGGTAAAAGAGACTGGTTTGGAATAGGGGTACTAAGGGAAGGTGGTGATGAAAGAGTTATGCTAGATGGTTGAAGAGGAAAAGGAACTGGAAATGCTTGAGGAGATGTGGGACTTAGAAATGAGGGTTGGGAGTTGTGGCCAGCCGGAGGAGGAAGAGGAGGACCTTGGGCATTGGCAGACGGAGGAGAGAGGTGGGTTTCAATGGGAGTGACAGATGGAGCAGAAGAAGGAAGGTAATTGGGGGTGTAGGTGGGCGGAGAAGAGGTAGAAGGAGGATTGACAGATGGAGCAGAAGAAGGAAAGGTAATTGGGGTTGTAGGTGGGGGGTTCAAAGGAAATAGTGGGCGGAGGAGGGAGAGGAAGGGGTTGAAGGAGGTTGACAGCCGGAGGAGGAGGAAGTGGGGGATCAAGGGCATTGACAGGCGGGGGAGGAGGGGGAAGGTAATCAAGGGGGTCCCATTTACTTTCATTTTTCTCTTCTTTGTTACCTTGTCCCTTTTTCTCTGCTACTTTACATATCTTTACTGGTTTATCTTCTGCTATATTTTCTCTCCAACAAGCTGCGTATTTTAGTTGTTCCACATTTGATTCCCCATAAGTTTTTAAATACTGATTTAGCGTTGAACACATCCATGGATCTTGGGTACCTAACCATGGCCATGTTTCTGGTAGGTTTAACTTTGGCCATACTTCAACACAATAGTGGATCATTTTTATTTTATCTAACTTTTTAGTAGCTTCACAAGTATCCCAGTTATTTAACATTATCGCTAAAGGGCTGTCAGGAGGGATGTTCTTTACCTTTTTGTTCTCTTGCTCTACTCTTTCGGCTCATGCAAGCTCCCATATTGATTACTAAAACAGTATGCTTGCTTACACACAAGACTGCTACACTCACTCTACACAGTTCACTCACTTACACACACTGGTACAGCCACACTTTCCTTTTTCGCAAACGGAGAATTTACACACACACTCTCGCTTACACACAAGACTGCTACACTTACTCTACACAGTTCACTCACTTACACACACTGGTACAGCCACACTTTGCTTTTACAAACAGAGAATTTACACACACACTCTACTGGAATAGAATGAGTTAGGTCCTAGCGAGGATTGTGGTCCCCTTCCCCAACTGAGCGAGGATCGCGGTCCCCTTCCCAGGTCCTAGCGAGAACTGCGATTCCCTTCCCCAACTGAGTTAGCGAGGATCGAGGTCCCCTTCCCTAACTGAGTCAGGTCCTAGCACGGATCGCGGTCCCCTTCCCTAACAAAGTTAAACTGGGATAGAGCCGGTCTCTAGCCGGGCCCCGGTCGTCCCCTCCCTCTACTCTTCCCACTTGTCAGTGGGAGTTGGGTAAGGTCCCAGCGGGGCCCGGATACCCCTTCCTAAACCCTCGTCCCTGGGGGCTCGGTCACAGCTGGGCTCCGGCTGCCCCTTCCTGCACCCCCCCTCTTACACAATATCGGGTCCTAGCGAGGGTCTCCCCCCCTTCCCCAACCAAGTCCTGGGTCCTAGTGAGGGTCTTCCCCCTTCCCCAGCTTTGGGCCTAAGCCCCAAGGAGACACCTCTTTCACACTCTAGGCCTTAGTAGACCTCACTCGCTTCCCCCTTTTCCCGGCCGGCCCCCTCGCGGGAATCCGGAACCGCGGTACTCAGGGGTCCTCACTCGCTTCGGGGTCTGAGCTGCCAGTCCCCATCTCATTCACACCACACTCGCTCGCCTCCCGTGCCCGCCGCCGCTCTCCTTACCGGCGCTCCCAGCGTTGTCCTGGTCCCGCGCTGCTCCGGGTCCGGGGTGGCCAGCTGGCCCAGAGGGTCTCTTCGGGGTGGCGCCATCCCCTCCGATGTCCTCTTCTGGGTGTGGCTCCTCCCGGTCAAGCCCCCAAATAATTGTAGTAAACGGAGCAGGGCCAAAGCCGTTATTAAATAGCAGCTCTTTTATTGAAGAATTGGGGGGGGGTCGCCAGGGACCGACACCTGTTGCTGCTTGCTTAGGCGACGCTGGAAGGAGGTTCCTGTGCAGTCCTGTCCAAGGGCAGGAAAGGGAGTTCCAACCTCACAGGCACGTCCAGAACTCCATTTGGGCTCGTTGGTCCAGGGGTGCCACTCTTCTCAACAGCTCCTTAGTTCATGGGTAGTTAGGACTTCCACTGAAGAGGTGTTTCTTGGGAACTCTGGAAACTTTGCATATGGGGCAGTGTCTTTTGATTGACAGGGGGCAGCAGCAGGCAGGCCGGAAGCGAAGTGAGGGACAGGGCAGAAGTAGGAAGTGATTGAACTAGAACTGGGATTGTTTGGGAAAATACAAACAGATGGCCAACTTGGGGATACAGAACATGCATATCAAGAACAGTAAGTTGCTTAACATTTTATCAGAGGGGACAACTCTTAAAACTATTTGTAACCCTTAATTTTATGGCTGCTGAACCTATTTACCTCAAAGGGGCTCTCAGGCAAAGATGTGGGAATTAGAAATTACATTTTTTTACTGGGAAAGTAGAAAATACAAAAAAAACCCAAGCAACATAATCCCAACCCTGACAGAGTCAGAATAGAACCTGACACCCCATCAGTCAGGGTGTTGGTAGCAGTCTGATCAAATGGTGGCTACAGTCCTCCTGCAGTGGCAGGTGTGGTTCAACTGAAGCAGTGCTCCTGTAGAAGGGTGCAGCCTTCCTCCAGAAGTCCGGGAATGGTGTAGAAAGGTCCGGCTTTTCCTCTGGAATCCAGTGGAGAAATGGATAACTTGCAGTTCAAAAGCTCTGTTTTTATCTAGGTAGGAAGACTTGGTTCCTCTCCCTGGCTGGAGCATCTCCCAATGGGATGATGTAATTTTATTAGTCGTACAGTAGGACTTAATGTGCCAGCAGCAGATGATATCTTCCCAGAGGCAGGATGGGTTGTCAAAAAGATAAAGGTGATTGCCCCATCTTGTCTTAAAGATGGCCCATTAGCAAACAATAGTGCCATGGAGATAAGGTATCACTGCCCCACTCAACTTTCAACAGATGGTGATAGAATACACATTTTTGTCCACATCGACCTAACACAGATATTAATTTTAATTTCAAAATCTGTTAGTAAAATAACTTTAACTGGCTAACTAAAATCCCTTCTACTTAACAGGGAGTGTGAAAGTTTACACGTTTTTAAGGCGTGACCTTTCAATAAATTCCTGTGCACCACAGGCTTGTAATTTAGACTATAAAATTTTAGTCTAAAGAGAATATTAACAAACAGGGGAAACCTCAACTAACAGATCTCTGAGCATCTCAGCATCAGTGACTAGGAGCTGGTTCCTTGTCCCGTTGTGCTTGGTATTCATCTTCATTAATACAGATCAGTGCAGGGAATTTGTTAGGGAACTGTTAACATCCATATAGAGCAAATTAAAATATTTTAGGAACAGGCACTATACCCTGATGACATATATTTGACTTGCGTTAGAGAGCAAATGAAAAATGAAGGTCTTTGTTTGCAACAGTGCATGTAATGTAGCCATTTTATATTTTATATAGTTGTTTTATTACATTTCTATTTGATATGTTGCTGTTTTATTGTTCACCAGTCTGCACAAGTGTGTTACCTTTAATTGCAAACATTTCAAATTCTTAAGGGAGAAATCTTCGGGTTCATTAACAGAACTCTTACTTAAATGGAAACTTTATTTTGTAATTAAGTCTACAGCTTCCTTCATCAAGTTTTTAAAATCACTTCTAGAAAATGTTTTTAACCTTCAGAATTGTCAGTGAATTTTAGGGGATGTTTTGTGGGCTTTTTGTTTCCAAAATGAAATTAATGGGGTTTACTGTACCTCTTACCCAAAATACAAGGCAGGTGCTCACTAGGAAGGAGAGTTTTGTCAGCAGTGACTCAGTGAACTTGAGTATAGAACAATACTATTTGATAATATCAAAGCACATCTCCACCTTCATGTAGTTTGCTGATTGCATAAATAAATTGAAAATGTTTCTATCTTTGTAATATCCATAGTTGCTGCACCTACTAGGATGCTGAAGGCTGATTGTTGGGGTTTTTTTATTGAAAAAATCCTGTAGTGTTTCTTCATGTTTCTCCTGCAATCACCTATTTTTCTATTCAGTTTTCTGTAGCTGATTTCATCTAGTGCAAAAATGAAAAGCATTATGTTTTCCTTCTTGAAACCAAGTGCCTTGAGGATTTTGTTTTTGATCTACTTCAAAAATGTGTATTATTTCACAAGACAAAAGCAAGGATGTTATCACTTAGTCCTGACACATAATTGTCTGAGTGAGTCAGAGTAGAGGGATGCACCACACATCATAATTCACCTGTAATTCTCATTTCTCAGTAATTTCAAGCTGTTCTCGAGAGTATTGTATCTACACATCCCTAGCAACATGGCCACTCAGCTTTTTAAAACCTCTTTCCCCGTGTGATCTTAGTCATTGCTTTCTTTGCCATATGAGTTCTTTTACTTTTCATTGTTGTTGATCTAGAAGTTCTTTAGCTTAAATAATAACAGTTAACTGTATTTTTCCAAATTTCTTCTGATATTTGATTATTTGAATGGAAAATAGAAAGAGAAGTATTTTTAAAAAGTATTTACTGCCTGCCACTAAAGTCGCAGTTTATCATGTAGAATACAAAGAGGAGCTGATGGGAAAATTGCTTTTAGTTAATAACTTGGGGCTCTGTTTTAATTTAGTAATAATTCTTATTTAGACTTGGGTATGATTCCACCTGCTCGGCTGTTGTACAGAACAGAGAAGTATTATCTGTTGCTTGCATCAGAATTCAGAGGTCCTCAGGCTGCTTTTTTTGTACCTTTGGTTCTCCCAGTTTTGTCATTATTTGTGAAGTGGCCTTCCAAGAGAACTGGCTTCCCGTGGGTGCATTCTTCCCAAGAACATGGGGAGGAGATGCTGGGAGCAGAGCATGGGCTGTTCAGGAGATGACTAAGTAGGGTCTGAAGAATGGAGGGGCATGAATGAGGATTTTTTTATGGAGGAAGGGGTTTTTTTATTTTTTCAGGAACCACTGTGCCAAGTTACAGTTCCTCAGTGAGGGCTTAAGATGAGGCTGTTTTATTTGGAGACTGTGTAGGGTTGTAACTAGCAATGCCTTTTGTCTCTCTGAAGACTTTATGATCTATCTTCTCTTGCAGTATTTGTGCCACTTCTATGTTCAAACAGGTCTCCAACCATGGGGTTTTAAGCTGTAATTGTAATGTGACCAAGCAGCAGCAATCCAACTCTAGACCAGGCTTAAAATGTTGAGGTTTCCAACAGTTTTATTTCTTCTTTCCTAAATAAAAGCAACTATTGATCACTGTTTAGATCTTGTGCCTATTTGTAAATATGTAGGTATATAAAAAAATACACATGTGTGTTCACATGGTTGTCTCTAAGAGTAAAACAGGTCCAACAGAAGGTAGAAAGCCAGCAAAGAATTAATTTTGTCAAAACTGGAAAAGATTAGATATGAAACTATGAGGAGGAGGTCAAGTCCAAATAGTGAACAACATGGGTGAAAGGAGAGGATATAAGAGTAGTATACTTACATTAAAGAATAAGGATTTCTCCTCCTTAGTATGTCTAATAACTCCTCCTCCAGCCGTCATCTGTGCCTGCTATGGGTGTGAGTTTGGGGCTATCTGACTGAGGGAAAGGTGTTAAGAGGGGAACTTCTTTTCTCTCAAATATCCGATGCATAAAAAGTGTAAGAACCTGTTTGTTAAAGCTGTGGTTCTTCTGTGTGTGCTGTTTGGTAGGCAGGGGCTGCCAAATTATAGTAGACATGTCATGTAGATGTCATATAGACATGACATCTTGTAGTGGTAGAAGGCAAATATAAAAATAGGGTTATTTCTAATACTGATTCAATCTGGCTGTGGAGGAGACATTGCTTGGATTCAAGCTGAGCATCTCTGATGTTTTTTGTCTTTCTTGTCAGCTCTATGTGGCCACTGAAGCTATCCTCATTGCATTGGTGGGTGCAACTCCTCCCTACCACTGGGATCTCCAAGGGCTCTCAGCTAATCAGAGCCATGGCAACCATTCAGTGAGCGAGCAGAGAGCTTTTGGGGAATGGCTTCTGACTGCCAATGGCAGCGAGATGCATAAGCACATACACTTCAGCAGCAGCTTCACATCCATAGCCTCTGAGGTAAGTCTGAAATGTGTTTTGCAGCCTCATGTAAGTAGTAAATCTTACTGAAATGGTTTTGGGAGTCTCTTTGTACTGCTTTTTTTCTTGCATACTAGTGTATGTTTTGATTAGTAAATTAAATCCACTGCCTCCAGTTACAGCACAGATAATGTGCTCGTGTCTTTACTGAGCTAGCTTTATATTTCTGTGCAGATCTTGACCAACGTTCTGTTCCACCCACCACTTCCATGTGGGGGTTACGTATTGCATCCTGCAGCCTGGTTCCACACTTGAGCTGGAATCATGACATTCATTTTACTAACTTGCTCAAAATCCCTTATGGACTCTGAGCTCTTTCTGGCCATCCCCTTGCTGAGCTTCAGTGCATGTAGTGCATCCATCATACAATTAGCAAGCACTGGAGGAATTGGCTCCTGCAGTCTTTGCAATACCAGATACAAGAATGTGGACAGTGGGGTGTCAGCTGGACAAAGCAGCTCCCTCACATTCTATTCCAAAACAGGTTTTGGCTTCGCTGGCATGGTTCTGTGTTTTTAAAGTGATTTCTTTTGTGGTCTAGCCACAGTCCCTATAGGAATGATTCCAGATTCTGCGCTGATGTGTGCAGCACCTGCCCTTCCTGGGTTTGTCAGTATCTGTTAATGTCAAATTTGTTCTTTACAAGAGCCCTGAGTGTGTTGGTTACAAGGCCTGAATGTAGAGCTGAACTGTGCAGTCAACTGTAGTTGCACTTGATAGTTCATAGCTACTGTCCAGAGGTATTAATGCTATCTAAATTACTTGTGTAAAACAATTTATTGGTTAGGAGCATATTAATAAAAATGGCCAACTTTGGAGTAGTACCAAGCCATTGTGTACAGAAGACATTATTTCTTATTCTAGCAATAAAGATATAAGGCCTTCTGATATAATTTAAATTGAAAATTTAATGGATAGTGATTTCTTAAGCATTATTTAAAACACAGTAAGGTTTCCGAATTTTCACTGGGGTTTTTTCTTTTTCTGGTTGTTTTTTTTTTCAACTTGCCCAAAAATCTTTTACTCTCTTAACTTGACAAGTCAGACATCCTTGTAGAGCCTAGCATATGACAAATTTTATACAGATCTTTATGCATTTTGGTTTTGTAAATAAGTAGTGCAGATAAAAAACAAAACCTAATTGCATGGTTCTATTCTCATGCTGAGGTAGTTTATAACTGAGCTTTCAAATAATACAAGCTTTGCTGGAAAGGATATTTAATGAGATTTTGGTAGAGGAAGAGGAGATTATGAGTAGAAGATTAGAGAGTTATTGCAGGGATAATGACACAATCATTAGCTTACTAGCACAGGAAGAAAAGTTGGTTGTCACTAAAAGGAAACATTATCTCAAGGTACAAGAGGAATAGAAAAAGAAAAGAACACAAGATGTGAAATGTTTAGAATACAAAAGGAAGTAACTTTTGAAGATTGAGAGTGTGGCATATTTTCATTCTTCTGCACTTCTGTAGGGCAAAAAAATTTTGTCAAGTTCAACTTGAGATGTTAAGTCTGTAAGAATCAAACATTTCTAGATGAGCTTTGTATTTGGAATTGAAAAGAACTAGAAATGACGAAGTACACTAAAAAAGATGTATGTGTGCAGAAAACCTTACTAACCTTTCTAACGCTACCAAAGTATTGCTCGGGGACAAGACAGTTTATAAAGAGGAGCATGTGCAGGAGTATCTTCAGACATAAACCACAACTATTTTTTCACAATGTGTGTTCGACACACTGCAGTGACACAAGTCAATAAGTAGAACTGAGTCTGTTCAGGTTAACAGCTTTATGTGAAAGAAGGCAGAAAAAGGGAAAGTGGGAGAAAGCTGCAAAAATTAGAGTATGTGGGGGAAACTGTTTTTCATTTCAAAATCAAAGACTGCATTTGATTGGGAGAACTGCAATTGTTAGTATCCTGCAGTAGGTTTCGGGTGATAGCAATGGGGACTGGTGACTTACTGAATATGATGCTGTGGAGATTTATAAAGAGTTGATCTTCTTTAAAATATGTAACAACCCATCCAGCTATTAGCTGTTAACAGACTGTTTTTGGAATCTGATTAATTTGCCTTTTTGCTGGTTGTTGTTCTGTTTTTGTCTTCGCCCTCCATCCAGTGGTTTTTAATTGGCAATGCATCCTACAAAGTCAGTGCTGCCAGTTCTTTCTACTTCAGTGGTGTGTTTGTTGGAGCCATCTCCTTTGGCCAGCTGTCCGATCGCTTTGGGAGGAAGAAAGTCTATCTCACAGGTAACCCCTCAACATAATGAGTGACGTGAAGATGTCGTGTCCCTGAAGATCAGTGGCAACGGTCCAGTTTCTGCTGAGAGCTTGATACACAGCTGTAAATCATGTGCTGTGCTTGTGTTTGTTTGTTTTGGCATTTGAATATACTTGTGCCATAGAAGATGAGACAAGAAATTAGTATTTCACTGTTCAGTCACCATTTGAATTTCTGCAAGGTGTTCTGAGTTTGTGAGTCATGCCATAAGGCTTTCACTCGTGCAATGTTGTGCTCATGGGATCTCTTGCAAATTGCAATTAGTATTTTTAGTAGTTTTGTAACAGCATTCTTACCTGTATAATCTGTTAGGAGTTTGTGGCATCTTTTATCCCATCTGCATAATTTAATTTTTATGTATTTGTGAACCTCATACTGTTTTGAAACTTTCTAACTGTCCCTGGATCAAAAAACATTTGAAACTGCATGTTTTGTGTATGTATAAAGTTGTGTGTCAATGGATGAGCATGTAGAGTTTAAATAAATGATTTATGCTTTTTGTTTTTCTTTTAAGGAGCAGCACTTGTTGAAAGCACATAAAGGGGATCTGCATGCAGACCCACCATATATTGTCCCCAGTGATGTTTCTCTACTCTGGTTTCTATACACTGCTCTCTAAAAATGAGGAGAGATATTTGGTCATGTATTTAACCTGTGTCTTCTGTATCAGGGATAAATATAATGCCATCTTTAATAGGAGTCAGACAATGATTCTGATTGTATAAAAAAAATTGTCTGCTATGAACTGAATTTAAAGGTTCAAACTACAAACTAAGTATTAAAAAAGCACTCCTTCTGTGTTCCCTCCTTTTTGATACCGGCTCTAGGTATTTAAATTTCTTTCCAGACTTTTGGTGGTGGTGTTGACTATGATGGCTTAGGAGAGATGCCAGTGGGCATCAAGTAAAGATACCAGTAAATGCTTCTTTTTCTTTAGGTACCCTTCTAAAATGAAACTTTTTGCCTTATTTTCCAGGTTTTGCACTTGACATCTTGTTTGCCATTGCAAATGGATTCTCACCCTCGTATGAATTCTTTGCCGTTTCCCGATTCTTGGTAGGGATGATGAATGGTGGGATGTCACTGGTAGCCTTTGTTCTACTGAATGAGTGTGTGGGTACAGCCTACTGGGCATTAGCAGGTAAACTGCCTTTATTGCCAGAATTAATAGATTTCAATCTCACACACCACTTGAGGCACACAAAGCAGTTGCAAATTTAACCCACTTGAGGATATCTGTGATCACAGTGTTTGAACTGTGCTTATTTAATATGGGCTTTAGAAAAGCAGGGTAGATTACTTGGGGGCCATTCAGATCTCTGCATCACTCAAGTTGACAAAGATCCAGCTGAGATATCTCCCATGAATGTTACCTGCTAAATACTCATCCAAGGTTTGTCACAACCGATCTTTATTAATCAGAATGTTAGACTCTGCTAAACAGAGCTAGGTGTTCATATGCTAAATATAAATTCTTTTCTTCCTGGAAAGAAGGAAACTTCCTGGCAGTTCTTAAAAAGAAAAGTCTTTTTGTATCATAGGAGGATGACAAAACTGCTGCTCATATGTTATTTAAAAAGTTGTCCCATGTAGTAATTATCCTTAGAATTGAGAAGATACAGACCCCCTTAACTCTCCTGATTGCTAGTGTTGGATGTCCTTCACAAATGTGTGTAAACTGTACTGCTACAGCTCCAAGGTCTGATTTACAAAGACCAGGAAATGCTATACTGAGATTATTTTAAAATAGTGTCTCACAAATCAATACATACAAATGAATACTACATATTCCTAAAACCAGTTTTTCAATGTTTTGTAGTATTTTTTTTAACACATGGAAAGGCGCATACTTACGCTGCATATATACACATATCTGGAATTAGAAGACTTCTTTGTTCACAAAGCTTTGTTGGGTGTAGAGGATGTAAAAGAGTGCTTTTGGGGCTTTTATTGATCTTTGCAATTAGATGTAATGCTTCTGCTCTGCATGAATGAAGGACAGGGTGTTCTTTGGTTGAAGAGCTGTGATTCTGCCTGAATTGCTGAATGAATTTTTGCTTATGAAAAGTTAGTTCTTGTGTTGACCCTATTTGTTGAGATTTGCTAATGTTTCTTACAGAAGTGATAATGTTTTGTTATGTTTTTAATTGCATGTTAGGTTCTATTGGAGGCTTGTTCTTTGCTGTGGGAATTGCCCAGTTTGCTGTATTAGGGTATTTCATTCGTTCCTGGAGGACTCTGGCTGTTGTCGTTAATCTGGAAGGAGCAGTCGTCTTTCTCCTCTCTCTGTAAGTTGTTTTTCAAACCAAGTTCCATAAAGAAAGATGTCAAAAAAAAAAAAAAAATCAAACAAACCAAGTGCCAAACTACTAAATCAAGTTGCCTTTTTAGGATGTCATGAAATGGTGTAAATAAGGTATTTCTCTCAAGATGTACACCCTCACCCCCTTGATATGTGGTTCCTTCAAATAGAAGTGCTGCAATATTTGAGCCTGTAAGTAATACTGTACTGTGTGTGCAGTATTATTGTAGATGGGAACATCTACAAATGTCTCTAGGGTGGTAGAGAAGCATATCCTGTTCTTTAGGTGTATGTAGATGATCTAAAATGGTGTGCTATGAGACACTATAAAATACATGTTGAAAGACACAGGAATGGTTTTGTATTTATGTATTTTTAAAGAGAAGGAGCAGCATCAAAATTGCTTGCCTGTCCAATGTGACATGCAAAAGAAAAAATGGGCACCTCCCTTGATGTTTTCAAATGTGATCTTTTTGGAGATAAAAGGGTCTTTGTGAATTTCAGCACTGTAAGTTCTGTGATGCAGTGTGGTCTTCTTTCATGTTTTCTGATATCTAAATCTCAGTAACTAAAAGAGCTAAATTACTTTAGCTGCTGTTTAAACTAGATGTCTTTTCCTTTTCAACCTCTATTTCACTTCAGTAACTCTATGAATAAAACTTTTGCTCCTCGAAAAATCCACACACCCTTTCAAAGGAAGCGTTAGAACTCAGGGAGGAGTTTTTGAGGCTATTCATGAGGTGAAAGGCAGAGATGACAACTTTGGGTATTTCAAAACTTTGTGGTGATAGGGACCCTTGGGAAAAAAAAGTTTACTTTCAGATTTTTAGGTAAACATTTTAAAGTGAGTTATGCTTGTGACTTCAGAGCTGTGCTCAGAAGGTTATCTTTCTTGTAAGAAAAGGGGTTTTTTCTAAATTCCAAATTTAACACTGCCTCCCTGCTACATTGCTTAAAAATTACTCAATGTAGGAAATACTATCAGATTTTTATCCTGGGAAAGAAAATATATTCCTTTCTATGCTCTTTTTTTTTGGTGAAAACAGAATCACATTCTTTTAAACTTAGAGGAAAATTATGTATTTTAATCTGAAGCAAAAATCTTATAAAGCTTGTAGAAAAAGACTAAATTTAAAATTAGTTCTGGAAGCCTGAAAATAATAGAAAATTTGTGTAGTAGACAATGTTGGAATTACAGACCTGTCAAGTGAACAGTGCACATGAGGAGCAGGACCTTTGCACAGTTTCTGCCTTCTTGTCTACAGGAGAGAATTTGGCAAAAAGCTAAAAAATGGGAAGTGGAAGTTGGTTTTGTGGAAAATGAGAAATTGAACTAGTGAGCCATACAAAAGCATCCTGTGTTACTTGTGTGCCTCCTTAATTCTGAATTCTCCAAAGACGGGATCCTAATCATACCGTAACTTGTAAATGTTGTTTCTGTATGTATATATATGTATACACTCAGTGTAATTTCCTGGTATCTAAATTATGTATGACTTACGTTTCCTTTCGACATGCTTTGTTTCTGTCTGAGTAAGTGAATTTTCTCCTGAAGGGTTGTTTGAAAACTTTTTATACTGAAGTGCCTTATTTCTTTAGAAAAGTCCAGCCTCATAGAGAAGAAAATCCCTGAAGGGGTGTGTATGTATGTTTCAGATTCATTCCCGAGTCTCCCCGCTGGCTCTATTCCCAGGGCCGTCTGAACGAGGCAGAAGATGCCCTCTACATTATTGCAAAGAGGAACTACAAGCAGAAATGCACTTTTTCATTAAAACTCCCAGCAGAAAGGAGCTCCAGAGAGGCTGGCAGCTTTCTGGACCTATTCCGATACAGGATTCTCCTGGGACGCACCTTGATCATGATGTTCACCTGGTACTGGATATAGTTCGTAGGCCCAGCTGTACTACTGTGACCTCTTTAAGTCTTTCAGAGAATATGGTGCTGAGACTTGCCTCGTCCTACAGATTGTTAGGGACACTGTACCTAAAAAGGATCTGTTATGGTATTTAAGTATCTATTACAGTATTTCCTTAGTGCCTTTCTAGCACAAAGCCATTTTTGCAGTCCAGTTCTGAAGTGTTTAATCTCTGCATTTCTGTCTTGTGTTTTGAATCTCAAAATATTTGAGAATTACCCCTTCAGTTCTGACCCACAAGGCTGCTGAGATTAGTCACAGTGTCCTCCTCTTAGGCTCAGAGCTGTCAGTATCTCTTGACATGGATTATTCCTTGTTTTGTGTGTCCGGAGCCCATTACCAGGTGGATGGCTCACCTTGTCTAATGAGTAGGCATCGTAGGCAACAGCTCTTAAGAGGAAGTTCTGGGTGTTCCTGTAGTGAGGAGCAGGAGCCTGTGATGCTCCACTAGCAGAAATTTAACCCCAAAAGTGCCTGGTTTTTTTCCAAATACCTCGCTAGCCCTGAGGTCTTTTCACTGCTATTTAAAAAAAACCTTAGGTCTCACATGGTATGCACGTTTTTGGGCATTACTGCTCATATAGTTGCTTTTATAATGTGTATATTTGGGAAAGATATATTAGTTAAGAATAAAACAAATGTTTTTGTCAGCATACAGCGCTGAGCTATTTTTGTGTTGCTTTTCCAAGTGCTTACTGCAGAGTGAATAGTTGTTTGTTCTCTTCTTAAATGAGAATTACTGATTTGCTGCAGAATGAATTAGTGACCAGTTTCTTTCCTCTCTGTAAAGATAATTCCCTTTGCAGGGGTTAACATAAGGTTACAAAAGAAAAGATGAACAGAGTTGGAGAATGAATGAATAAAACTGAACCAGGGTGTAGAAATTAATAGAAGGTTGAAGTGTTGTTTGTACTGCTTGAGAAATTTGGTTTATGCACAATTGGAAAAACTGGATCAAAGTGTAACCTGATAAAAACGAAAGCGACAAAGACATTTCTGAAGTTTAAATAATATAGTCATGATGGTATTTTAACTTTATACTTAACTTTATGTACACTGTTTGTAAGTGTAGCCTTAAGTTTTACTCAGTAGTAAGTCAGGAATTGGGTCTTTGCTGAGACAAAATAATTTATTTGCCTAGAAGGCATCATATGCTTACAGAGAAACATTTTAGACCTATCTGCTGAAATTCTAGGTATAGTTTATAGTGTATTGTGCCAGACCAATGCATCAATTTGGCAGGCAAAGTGCCAGCTCTGATTTCACTTTTTTTCTCCTCCTGTCTTTTGCAGGTTTGTGTGCAGCTTGGTTTACTACGGTCTTACCCTTAATGTGGGTGACTTAGGTGGAAGTATTTATGCTAATTTAGCCCTGTCAGGCTTGATAGAAATCCCAGCATACCCAATCTGTATTTACTTGATTAACCAAAAATGGTAAGTATGGAATTTATTAACCCATTCAGGATTTCCTTATAACTTTTCTCAAATATAGAAGTGGATGTAGCTCAGAGGAACCTGCGCTGCCTCCAGGCTAACACTAGATAGCGTCATTCCCACTGCTACCCTGTGATCCCATCCTCGCTGCTGGGACAGAGCTAGCCTGGATCCACTCTGCTGGAGCTATCCTGTGGTCTCCTACAATAACAGTACCTGTGTGAGCAGAGCAGACATTCAGCCTTTGCCTGAACCATGATACTTCAGACAGAGTCTCTCAGTTCTTGTAGAATTTCCTCCCAGTCTCTCCTCTGTGTCTCCTGAGGAGGTTACAAATGTCACACTCAATAGGAAGCAATCCCAAATCTTGGAAATTGTCCGTCACTGTATAAAGTTGACAGTCGTTTTGTTAGGTCTGCAGCAGAAGCTTGTTTAAAAATGGTGTGAGAGGAAGTGTTGGTGTAAGATGGTATTCAGAATTCCCAACTGCAAATAAAGAGTGTGAATTCAGAGGATTCATTGCTATGCAACCCACAAACCTAATGCAAAATACAAACCTTTGTTATCTTTGCAGGTGTGGTCGGAAGCGAACGTTGAGTGCATTTCTGTTCCTGGGAGGATTGGCTTGTCTTACTGCCCTGTTTCTGCCTAAGAAGAGAGGTAAGTATTTTTTTGTTTTTGGAGTATGTGGTAAGAATTGGTAAAAGCAGCATCTTACAGCATACCAATTTGATAGCTGATGGAAGATTAGGCTCATGCCATATACGAGTCTCAATTTTTGAAGCCAGAGAAGCCAACTCAATAAAAGAATACAGTAACCTCCCTAAGAACTTAGAGAAAACTTGTTAGTAAGGTTTGGATTTGAATTTTTGCCTTTGGGTTCTGCCTTTTACTTCTGTTCATATCAGTTACTCCTTTCCAGTGTTTTTGACATAATCCCAATGAATGATATTTCTTGTGATGTCTCCAATGCCTAGATAGGTTGGTGTAAGTAGCACCCATGCAATTTGGATGTATCTCTCCAAGTAGAAGATCAGTGTCAGGAGATCTGAAGAACTAAAGTGATGGAGCAAATTTCCATCTTTCCCATACTACTTTGTAATGTTCAAGAGTAGTGTGCTTGTGGTAATCATAATGTGGCCACATTACTTACAGCTCCGAGATCATTCTGATAAACTTCTGAGCTGGAGGGTCTTAAAGAAATGTGAAATTAAACATCTTTTGTGTAAAGATGCACTCATGTTAATTTTCAGATCACATAGCAATTTTTCTTCTTAAAACCAGATAAATTCACCTATAATTTTTTGAAACCAGATAGATAAATTCACCTGGATGTATGTTATCTTTCATAAAGTAAGAGAACGTTTCAAATGCTTGAAGAGTGATTCAAGAAATTAAACGTCTATGACACAGTACAGAATGTGCTGTAGATTACAATAGGTCTAATAGATGAAGCTTTTTTTAAAGGGGTGCAACTTAAGTTTTCAAAATGATTCCAGGTGCTAGAGCATGGACACTTGGAAATATTCTGGTTTGGTTGGTACCATTCATCAAGTATTTTTTGCATATCATTCCAAACGTAAGATGTAAAAAGAGAAGACAGAACTGTGAGACCCAAGGAAATCAGCTATGTACTGAACTGCCCAAGTCAGGCAAGGGTGAAGTGCCTTGAAGTGAAAGGGCTCACTGGCCAGAAGGAAGCACCTGTCTTCTCTGCACATTAGCTCTGATTTGCCTGTTATAAGCAAATAAGCACTGGCTGCTCTGACAAACTAAGCTGGATGGGAAATTTGGTATGATTATTTACAGCATCTTCCTTTCAAAGTAATAATGTTGGAGGAATACTATCATACTATAGGAATGACAATGAATAGGACTCTTGTTTAAAAAAAAAAAGGTGCTCACATTTTAATGTATCATTTTAATGTAACATTTTAAATATATCTATTATACTCTTCCTTAACTTTGACAGAACTAATTTAGTATTCAGTTATTGGTAGACTGAAAATACTGAGTTGTAGCTTCAACTTTTAGATTCTTTACTAGATTCCTTTTCACACCATACTATTGTGTGATTGAAATCATCAAAGGTGTATTGGAATGTTCAAAAGCCTTACAAGGGTCACATTTTCTCTCTCAGATACTGGAGTGTTTGCAGTGGTCAATAGTCGCTCTCTGTCTTTGCTGGGAAAACTGGCAATCAGTGCTGCTTTTAACATTGTCTACATATACACATCAGAACTTTACCCCACAGTCATAAGGTAACACAAGTTAATTTTAAGTCTTCATTTTTCTGTTTCTCTTACATGATCATCATTTATTTCTCTTAAATTTTTTCTATTTACTGTAGTTTTTAATTTGAATTTTTCAGTTACACATAATGATTAGATGTAGTTTTACATCTGAAATTTCTTCCCTTATCTTCTCACTCCCTCTTCCATCAAATTTGCAGCATTCTCTTTAGACTAACCATATTTTTATGTAACAGTAAAATAGACCTTTAGCTGCTTGGCCTGCTTTCAACTCCCCTTCTACTAATGAGGATAACTATAGCACTGCTGCTATTTCATTTAATGAGTGCTTTATAAAACCAGACAACTCTACCATCATACATGCTTAATCAGGAACATTGAAGAGACTGATCAATAAGCTTTGTAAAAGTAACTTGATGCTTCACAGGCTGTGTATGAGCACCTGTAAGGTTTCACTCACTGGGGCAAAAATACCCCCTGCTTGTGTTGAAGCAAGCTTCTGCCATGAGGGTACATATGACGGTCAGCCACCAGTGAAACTATGTGTTTTTTTCCATGAGTGGGTAAATCTGATGATAAGAAGGATTTAAGTAAATGAATTTGGCCAGAGTTGCGGACAGAGGCAAGATGCATGAACTGGAAACACACCTGTTTTGCCTACGTGTGTATGTAAAAATTCTGAATGTAAAGGGATTTTTGCTTCATTTTAATCACAAAAGCATATTTCATTCCTGTCTTGGGATGCTTTCAGTTACATTTAACTTTTCTTTGCCAGTTAATGTACTCAGGGTCATGACTGATGAATCTTTTTCTTTGCTCAATGACACTTTTCAGAAGAATTAATGATTTTTGGTTTTTTTCATAGGAATGTTGGAATGGGTGCCTGCTCCATGTTTTCTCGTGTTGGTGGAATCATTGCGCCTTTTGTCCCTTCATTGGTTTGTCTGAACTTCCGTTACATATATTTTTGTTTTGTGGTTCTGGTGTGTCAGAGGCTTACAGAGATGGGAATGTTTGGTATAAATTTCATATATAAATTAAGATACATAAATTGCCTGTCTTAACAGTATCATGGTAGGCCAAAGGCATTGCAGTATCATCTGTGTGATTAGACAAAACCTCAGCATTATTTAATTTAGAAGATATTTTAGCTCTGTAGGAATTTCAGGACCTAGCTGGTGGATACAATAATTTCAAAGATACAATAATTTCAAAAATTTAAGATACAATAATTTCAAATCACCAAGATGATGATACCAAATTTTAAACCATGGGCAAGCAATAGCCAAAGATCCATGTGTTTAAAAGAACTACTGCATCAAAATTAAGCATATGGGCTCAATAACTCATTTTTGAGAAAATGTTTGTTTTACTGTCAGTGCACTTCATTAAATATCCGTGGGTTATAAATATCAGCAAAGCAGTTTGTCTTTCAGTAAATGAAGGTGGAGATCTGATACATGGTCAAGGCAAGATTCTGAAGAGCAAAACATGGAGGTCATACTGTTACTTTCGTGTGTTAGAGTGTTACCTGTGTGCAGGCAAAAGGTGTGCCAGCTTTTCCCAGCTGTTTGCTGAGGCCCGGTGTCAATTCCTTTAATGTGACAGTTTTCATCTCAGGTGATTTTTCTCTCTGCCATTTGCTATTTACATGTGAGTCAGAAGATTAGCAACAGGGCAGGTGAGCACAGGAAGCAATTTAATCCTCAGGACGAAGTGCTAGGCGGCTGAGAGTGTGAGCACCTCTGGGAGAAATCAGCAAAGCCAAGATTACTGCCAATCAACCATATGGATTTAATAGGCAGCTTTTATGTAGCTGTACGGGCATCCATTGTATTGTCTGCCAGACATTTGATACTGCATAAGACACAAATCTTTGATCATAATGTTTGAAGAGGTTCCATGGAAATGAAAGTAGTTCTGGTTAAATAACAAATGAACCCTGATTTGAGGAAACAAGGAATTATTTTTGTATTTTATAATTTCTGCCAGTATTATAAGGCATTTTCAGTGTCTTTTGTCTGGAGATCTCATAATAGTAAAAATAGGAGAAGTTAACTGCTGAGATAAGAGATGAAATGTTGGTCTTTTATTTGATCACACCCTATTATTTTCCTCAATTCAGAACTGCTCTCCACAATGTGAGTTTTTGAAACAAACAGCTAAACTCCTTCCCATTTTTAAAATAAGCCTTCTTTACTGTGACAACAGGGACAGGCATCAGAGGATTATAAACATTGCTGTCACAGGTGATGCCAGGAATGTCAAAGCTCAGTTGAAATTAAAACTAGCAAGGAGCATAAATAGCGATTATCATCTAGAAGAAATTCAGTGAAAACACTGATGAATGGGATGGGCATCCCATTGGTGGGTCACATAGAATAAGCTGAAATACTTGTTCTTCAGTCTTGAGAGACAAAACTTGACTCCAATACTCTGCCTATCAGCACAGCTGATGAAGCGGAAGGCCAGCAAACAGTAGGAGGAGCAATAGGTTCAGGAACACTTAGAGCTGAAAGCTTTCCATTCCAAGAGGTAAGAGTCCATGAGAATGGTTGTGATAGTGAAGCAAGTGTTCATCATCTGTCATGAACTGTTATTGTTGTGAAGGATCACTGGTAGCTGAGGGAAGAAAAAGCCTAATCCTGTGTATATCTTCAGTATCAGAAAATAGAACCTGGGTATTACAGGCTGAGCACCTCTAACTCGGTCTGTGGGAGGATTGAGACATGACTTCCCAGAGTCTGTTTATAAGCATCTGAAGGCAAGAAAGACCATTTGGATCAGTGAGCATGGATTTATTAAGGACAATTCCTTTTCAGCCAACTGGATTTGATAGTCACCCATTGATTGCAGAAAGCAATATGGATGAGGAAAGCGAGGAGAGCAGGGAAGGCTTCTGTAAGGCTTTTGACACTATCCCACATTGTTAGCATATTTTTATCACGAATTTTTGCTTGGGGGTTAGAAAATTTAGAAAATAATGTTTTCGAGAGGCATAATGCAACCTGGAACAGTCTCCTTGGAGGGGATATCACCAACCTTTGATACTTGATTATGTGAAGCAGTGATTGATCTGATCTAATTGAGGCTGTAATCATGCTTAGAGTAGGTGGTTGGCCTAGATGATCTCAAGAGATCTCCTAGCACCATGTCTGTGTTTCTGAGTTATCTTTTCCCTACTACAAAGGGATGTTGCCTTTGTTAAAAAGTATGTATGTTAGAATTGAGTTCAAATTCAGCAAGTGTTTCTTTTAATGTTCATGACAAAATCTGTGGGGTTCTAATAGTATTGGCAAGATACAATTGACAGTACTGGTAGAAAACCCAACTAACCAAATAAACCCACAGCAGAAGGGTTGGTGGCTTTTATACTAAATAGGAACACAAACACTGCCAGAGGAAAGGTTGTAAAGACTAGGTCCTTTAATATGTACCATGAACTACAAGGAACCAATCTCAATGTAACTCTGTTATTTTTTCCAGAAATCTGTACAGTGGTCTCTGCCTTACATTGTGTTTGGAGCAACTGGTCTGTTGTCTGGGCTCTTAAGCTTATTGTTGCCAGAGACCTTAAACAGCCCTTTGCTAGAAACTATTTCAGACCTACAGGTGTGCTCCTACTGGAGGCTGGGTGATGAAGCTATGGCACTGCAAGCCCTAGATGGCTCACAGGTATGCTAATTTTTTTTTCCCTAGTACTTTTCTGATGTGTTTATTTCAGCTGTCAGCTTTAATGTGCCACTATAAATAGATTGGGATAGTGATTCTTGGCCTGTGGAGGATAGACCTCTGATGGAGAAGATAATATAGCAACCCTACCATCATGTCTGAAATGTTTTCTGGAAATGCAGGCTGAAATATAGCTGGATTAATTCATCCCTTCAAGGCCACAAGCTTACAGCATTTTACTTTGGGATGAAGTGGTGTCTGTGCATCTCTAATCTCCAAGACTGACTGCTGCAGTGTTCTTCAGCCAAAGCTGGACACTGAAGCTCGAGAAGCCTTAGATGTTAACAAGACCAGAAGCCTGTTTGTGAAGGGCTGCTCTCAAAGGCAGCATGTTGCTTCTGACCTGCCCCAGCTGTTCTGCAGTGCCAGTTGCCACATCTGTCCTAGACAGGCTCTGAATGGGTTAACACCAGACTAAATTCTGAGATCTCTTCCCCTGTTGGCTCTGGGAAATGAGATTCATTGGAAACATTGGAATTACAAAACTCCCAGGTATAAACATAAATAAATGTGGCAGCAGGATGTTTTTCAGTGAGGTTTCCTTGAATTGTGTTTTTCACATCCCTTGATTTTGGTGAACTCCTGGACACCTCTCTAGTTGTCTGTATCTTCCAGTCATGTGGAAGTTTTTTGACATGGTTACTTCTCTGTGAATGAAGTGGGATTAGAAAGAAGTAGCTAGAGAGCTGGAAGTGGGTGTTTGAATTTGGATAATTCTTAAAGTTTATATCCTGGTCCAAAAACTTCAGTTATTGAGGGACTTACAGAAATAGAATAACTGGTCCGAAGACTTGAAGGTAAACGTGTAACAAAGTGTTAGTTGCCCCATTAGGCTAAGAGATGAGACAGGATCCTTTTAACACCTTTACTTTCATTTGAATAGTAGTTGGTTGAGCACTCTGAGAATCACAGGTAGTCATACCTGTTTTCATAGAAATCATGTACTTCTAGAATAGGGACATTTGCTTTCTAACAGAAGCTTCAATATGTTGCCTTGTTTACCAAGTTTAGCTGTAGTAGTTCTTGATAGGACAGCACTGTTTAGTGACAAAAACACCCTTGAAGAAAGGTTAAAAAAGACTGCCCTGTAACTGTTAATTTTATACTAGCTAGTTTACATGCTTATTTTATAAATGTTTTCAACCATACTGGATAATGTGTTATGGCACCACATTCTTGCTGGCTACACAAATTCATCATATACATTTACATCACATGTTACTTTGGTAATTACATGATTATTACATCTTTAATTATTCAGATGGTTTACCAACAAAAGCAGTTTTTGCAAGTAGTGCAGGTGTTACCAATTAGATGTGGGAAGTCACATTTTAATTTTCTTCTTTAACCAACTATAGGCGGTATTACCCTTTGAGGTGACAAGTATTGTCTGTTAGTATTCCCACAAATTGATTTGCTTATGTCAGTCAGTCCTCTCAGGTTTAAATCTTTGTGCTTCTGTAGGCTCCTTAACAATCCCAACCTGAACAGGACCCACAAAAGGGAATGTCGTTCAGAATGTTCTTCAGGAATGTTTTGCCCAGATGGATTAAAATTACAGAATCTGAATAAAAAAGTCATTGGTTCAGGTATTAATGAGGCCATGACAGGTCTTATGAAGCTGTTGTAAAAAGGCTTTAGAATTTATTTGGCATATCCTGAATTCCTCCGGTGGAATCCATTGTCCTTTTGTACCATTTTCAAGATAATGTGTTCTGATTGCCCAGAATAGATATTTTGCTCCTGTTAACATAGTTGAATGTGATATTCAAGTTGGACAGCATCCAATGATAGCCTGACTTTCCTCAAATAGTTTTAGAAGTCTGGAAAAAAAAAAGCCTAACATGATTCCCTTTACATCTTCTGACAGGTCGTAGTGCTCTAACTGCTTGAAATTCCTTTGCAGTTAACACACATTGCTATAGCCAAGCTCCTCTGGAGAGAGATCTAAAACTACAGATTTTGCTTGCATGGTGCTGTCAGTCAGGAGCACTATTTCCATTTCTCTATTTTTCACCCTCTGTCTCACTCTTCTTAGCATATGACTAAGCAAGCAAAAGTCTTAGGATGAATGCTAGCATATTGGGGATAAATCCTAAATAATGAACTTAGATGGAATTTATACTAGCAGGAGAACCTTTTTAACTGGAATAATTTGTGTCAGTTCCATGGAAAAATGCTACACTGGCCAAATAAAAATCAGTTAACTGTAATAGCTGACTTTATTTTGGGTATGTAGTGTAAATTATGTTGTGAAAAGGACTCTGACTGGAATAGGTGTGCTATAATAGGGATTTTACCTTCTGAACATACAGCGTGGTAGTTCTTCCCTTTTCCATAACACTTTGATTTAGTATTGCAGGGCTATCATTTTAATTCAACTTGCACAGTAAAATGTCTGTGCTACCCAAGAAAAAGTATTCATTCTGGATGGAGAAGCTTTACCTAAACATGTAATATGTATGTTCTGAGCTGTAGTGGGCTACTATGTTTCCAGTAATTCTCCACAGAGCAGGCGCCTTAGACTAAATTTAAGAAAGTTTAGTAGATTTGCCACTTCAGAACCACTCTAGCCAGTCTCTCCTGCATATATTCTCTAGTGTACTGGTGGAGCAGAAAAAGTCCATCCACTACAACTCTGTTTCTTAAGGATACTTTGAGGAGCCAAGGATTTAAATCTGAATTCACATGATGTCTTTTGCAAAGTTTTAATGCAGTAGTTTTCACCTGTGTTTTCTTACTTTTTCTATGCCAGCATTCTGTAGAAGTGTAATGGTTCATGCTCATGTATGTTGAGATGGATTTAGTGGCTTCAGTCTAACTTCCTTTTTCCTTCTAGTCTGGATACAAAGACAGCTCTGCAGGGAGTGGAAGTGAAGATGAGGAGTTCTATGATGCTGATGAAGAGACTCATATGATCAAGTAATGAAAAGAAGAAACACTCATTTATTTTATGCTTCTTCTTGCCCAGTCAGTCCAGCTGTATGACATGTACTTGCTTGCCAGGCAGTGTAATTGGGCAAGTGCCTGTGTTTTTCCTTACTAGGAGAAGGATTGGAGTACTGTTCAGACTGATGATATCACTGATGCTGTCCATACGAGGCAGCCATTTCAATTCTTGTGGTTCAGAGTGACAGTACATGGACTGCATTTGAAGCCAGGTGAGACAGCAAGAGTGGGATGATATATTTCAGAAGCCCAGGAAATAACCTAGGCTTAGACAGATTTGGACATCAGTGCACATATGTTAGTATTTTATTTTCAAGGTGGTGGATTTTGTTTTTTGTATAAATTGGTAAACTTGGGAACTACCACTGTATTTTTCCATAAGGGTGGAAGAAGTCAGAGAATGTGCTACTCCAGAAGGAACAAATTGCTGAAATTGTATGTTAAAATGGCTTTTGCATATTTGGGAGAGGAGAGGCAGCTGTGAACAAAAGATTTCTCTGTGTGCACACCTGTGCAGAATTACAGGTGCAGCTGGTTAGTCATGAGCTGGGCTTTAACTTAGTGATAATGAAGGCTGGGAGGAAGGACTACACAAAAGAGCAGCCATGTAGCCTGTGAACATAAGAAACATTGCTGACTTTTTTCCTTCTTTTCATACACAAAGCTTTTTCTTGGTCTGTCTTGTGCATATGTTTGCTACATGTTCCCACATCTCAGCATGGCTGTTTATAACTTTGCCTACTTTTACCTTGTCCTCACTTTGCCATAGCTATTGAAGCTCAGCAACTTCTCTGTGGACTGAAATAATTCTGTGATGGATATAATTTCCTGTGTGTGACAAAGGTGAGGTATTTATCATATACTCTGTATGTGTGGTGTGTTAGAATGTATAGCTCACTTTTCTAGACCTTTCTGGGTCCTTATTTCTGGAAAAGCTTAACTCTGAATGGTAAGAGGAACTGTGGGGTGCTGTTATGTTTTGGGTGTTGTCAGAAAGCTGCTAGTGTTTATTTAAAAATCTTGTATCTCGCTGTGGTTTTCCTTTAAAAAGGAAGCAAATCTCTTTGGCTCTTTTTGGTTACTAGATGTTTTTTAACCAGTGCTTGCTCAAGCACTTGGTTACTTGACCTTGTTAAGGAAAACAGCTTCACTTTCCTGTTTTCACTGAACTTTCTGAAAGTGCTGCATTAGAGGGATATGGAATCCTGAAGTATGAAACATATGAAATGCTCAAACTACAAAAATGAGGCCGTACAAAGATTCAATCTTCTTGATAACATTGCCATCTTCATCCTCTAAGCTGTGGCTTTCTCTTTCTTAAGATTGGTTTCCATAAAATGTTGGTCTTCCTACTCTGAGTTCCTACAAAAGTGCCACGCAATGGCAGCAAATACATTTTTCAGGCTCCCGAGCCATTTTCTGCAGATCTTAGAATTCAAAAAAGGTGGGTCTAAAAATATCAAAAAGCTGTCTGCTGAAATATTTATTGATTAAACTCAGAAGTTCTTTTTTTACTCTGCAAGGAAGTAAAAGTAAACAGCATCTGAAATTTGCAGCTAGCTGCTTGAACTTTGTTCACTGGGAGTGTAATGCTGAGCAAAGTGCAGCTGCCCTGGTTGATGCAGAGGGCAGCCCAGAGTCTGCAGTTACACACATGGAGCAATCCAGTTGGATCTGAACTTGATCCAGGTGTTGACTGTGAGCAAAACTGGGAACTTCAGTCCTTATGGACAGTCTATCAGCATTGTTGTGGTTTTTGCCTGTATTATGAATGTCACTGGAAGAATTCTCACTCATGGTCTTTGCCTTTTTTTTCCCCCCCTCAGACTGATGAGTAGTTGTAGATGTGGCACTTTTTAACCTAACTGGATTGTCTTTCTGCCTTATTTAGCCCTTTTGTGTGTAAGAAAATTTCAGCAAATAGGGTACTCAGAAATAGTTGGGGAAGTTGAATCTATTGAAGTATTTTTAAATTTTTTTACTCTTTAATTTATGGACAGCTGGGAAAATGACTTTTTATTGCTAATGGCAAACAGCAGTACGCCTGGCAGTATTAACATGTTGCCAAGAGCCAACAGTTGTTTTTAGGTGTTTGTTGCCTCTGTCCTTCTTCGGGTGTTGAGTGGAATATGTCAGGAACTGTCGTTATCTTCACAGGGTGGCAACCCTGTGTAATGCCACAAGACCCTCAGTAGTATTTTAATTAACAGTAGAATGCTGCAATGCTTCAGGTGGAGAAGATTACTCTTTACAGGACCTGCACTAGATTTTGTTAGTCTTCTACTAAAAATTAAATTTACCTCTTCCCTCATGCACTTTTGTACCATTAGTATACATATGTAAAATTGTAAAAACAAGACTAAAAACATAATTAGCTAATTTTTGGCATAGGAATTGCTGTTCTTTTTTTAACCTTAAATCTGTCCTGTGTTTTCACCTTTGGAATTTTGAAGGGAATATTTTAAAAGGAATTTTACATCTTTCATTGTTACTTTTCCATATCAGTTAATTCAGAAAGTTTAGAGCAGAGAATCCCTGTAGGAGGAGCTCAGCAATGTAGTGTAAGACTTTGCTCTCCAGCTTTGTGTTCTGAAGTTCAAATCCATTAGATGCATAAAGTTGTTTTTTTTTCTGAGGCTGTTCATTTATAGTATGAGCTGGCCTTCTGCTACAGAAATGTGTAGCATCAATTTTCTTCTTACGCATAATACGTAATGTTTTACCATATGGAGGTAGTTGTATCTCAGTGTCTGGGTAGTAAGTTTGCCATGAGGAGCTATTGGAAAGCAGAGGATGATGCAGCTGGATAGTCAGTTTTGTGCATTTAGTGCATTCGAGTCTGAAACCAAGGTTCTTGCTATAGTTTAGTCAGTATAATAATGTGCCATGTTTTTTGCTAGAGTAGCCAGTACTGTCAGCTATTTTCATGTTGGA
The DNA here is from genome assembly GCF_903797595.1 of Erithacus rubecula. Classification (NCBI taxonomy): domain Eukaryota; kingdom Metazoa; phylum Chordata; class Aves; order Passeriformes; family Muscicapidae; genus Erithacus; species Erithacus rubecula. Next base: position 23,477,113 of record NC_136658.1, read on the forward strand.
CAGGCGCTAAGATACCACTTTTCCCAGGATAGAATTTCTTCTCTGGATTCCTTTGGCTGTGGTTTTTTGGTTTTGTTTTTTTTTTTTTTTCAGGTAGCTCACTTATCGGGATTATGCTAGAGAGAAGAGAGCTTTTCCCATGGTGCTGATTAGTCAGGTCTCAGCAGAATCCCAAACATACCTTACCTACCTGGGGAGTTCACAAGTGATAGGTGAATACAGCTAAGAGTGAAGGAGAGTGACAGGTCATATGAGGCAGCATGGAGGAGAATGAGGCTGAAGAAGTTAAAAAAAAAAAAAAAAATGGAGGATTCAACTGAAACACTTGAGGGTAGGGTAAGTTAAGCACAAAATAGCAGCTATTGAGTAGAAATACCCTTCTTGCTCCTTGTCTTGACTTGAAGGTTTTGCTTTCAGAGCTAGTATTGGTTCCAGGATATCATATTGGGGATAACAGTTTCATAATTTCCTTTTTAATCTCAGCTGTGTCCAGCACTGCCTTTTCAGTGCCTCTTCAGTACCCCTTCTTTTTGATCCAAACATTTATTTGGATCAAAATAAAATGTGGCCTGCCCCTTTTCTTTTGGACTCAGCATCTTTATGAAATGGCATTGCACCCAAAATAATTAAAATTAGAAAGCCCTGTTTTGAAGATTTTTGTATAACTGGTCATTATGGCTTAATTTGCCAGCTTTACTTTAGGATAGGAATGTTAGAATTATTTGTTGTGTTTGTCATACAACCTCTTGTGAAATTATGCTTCAGCATTCTAAAAGGATTTTACTACCTGGCTTCTTTTGGTAGGCTGAAGAGAATACAATACAAAAGTGATTAGACAAGCTGTTTTTTTTTAATTTGTCCTGACAACAAAGCTAGTGCTCTCTGTTTAGGAACTGGGAAAGTGCTGTTCAGAGACCCCTGACATATCAGGAATTTATAAGCCATGTGTTAAAGGAGAGACTAGGATGACTCTGAGTTAGGTGTCTCTGGAGAGGTTCTTCACTCAGCATCCTGACGTCAACAAACATGGAGCAGGCTGTAGCTTGTTTCCAGTATAGTTACAGTGAAGGCTTTAAGGATGGGGGCCACATGCTCATCAGCTCAAAGTGTGCAATTGATGCCAGTGTTTCCAAACTCTGTGGATGTTCTGAGGTTAGTAGGATATCATTTACAAAACCATGGAGAATGCAGTTGAGCCATACATTTTACAGTGTGTTTCACCTGTAAAGCATATAAAAGCAGTTTTCAAGAGAATGTTTTTCTTGCACTGAGGAAAAGGGAAAAGTGAGGAATTTTTTCATTGAGTGTGTTAAAATGAGCATTTGAGCCAAAACTCTTGTTCCTGAGTCTTCTGAATGCAGATAATAATCACTGAATGCAGATTGAGTTAGTAGTATTTTGCTTTAGCTGAAGATTGGTGTGCTATTTATTGCTTTTCCCACCTTTTGAGAGCTTCTCTGGTCATGCTCTTTGACACAGCTGAATCTGTGACAGCAAACTGTGAGCCTTATAGTAAAGATATCAGAAACGCCCAAGAGTGGTGCTGTCATTTGATGGTGGAAGTGAGTCTGGCCTGACACAATGCTTGTTTCAAAAATGTCTATGTTCAGCTGTTTATTAAACAGGAGACTTAGGATATAGCTATATTTGAGTCTCATTCATTGTATCTTACTGCAAGATGGGTAAAAAGACACCTATGTAAGAAAACAGCTCTGGCAGATCTAAATGTAGAATTGGAGGGTGAATAAATTTATACACGATTTTTCATGCTCTGTACTTTAATGTATTTTAATTTTGTGTAGTCTGTTGTAGCCTTCAGATTTTCCAGGTGCTACTGTTTTTTAAGGCTAGTAGAGCTGGGTAAAACTTTTATCCAGATAGTCTGAATTTACTGAACCTTCTTGTTTTAATTTTGGTACTATTCTCTGTTTCTGTCATTCTGAAAAATGCTCCTGTATTGCCTAATAAGAAACAGATTTTTTTTGTTTTAATTTGAAGTGCCTGTTTTATAAAAGTAGTCTTGAATTTCCTCAGTCAGTTTTATATGGGACTATGTGTAAAGTAGCATCATAGAATTGGATTATGTAAGTGCCAAAGACAGTTTTTGCTGGAAAGCAATACTTCAAAACTAGTTCTAGCTGCCTACATTTAGAATTTATCCATGCAGCCTGCCAGAACTGGTATTTTCAAGCATCCCTGAGACTATAGAGACAGTGAGTTCCCTTTGCTTGTCTTTCATTACTCAGTTCGCTGAAATAGCCTTTGTTTCTGAGTAACCAAAGAAATTAAATGAAGGATTAAAGTGTTTTGTAAAACATTCAGAATTTTTACCATGTACCCATTAAAAAGAAATCTGCAGAACCTGTTTGATTCCAAGTTGGAAATGTCAAAGTTTACGACTGATAAAACCTGGTTAAAAAGTGCACACTGTAATTTGTTAGTTCATTCATCAATCTTACAAATTAGCATTGCTAGTAAACAGTTTACCTGGGAGCTTCATGGGATCTCGCAGATTTTTATAAAATGCACACTGTTAATGCATTGCTTAATAATACTGTATGGATTTTAAATCTCTATTACAACTGATATTCACTGCAAATCAGCCTTGTCATGGCTGCATGTTTGTCAGCAAAAAATAAGGTGGGTAAAACTTTGTGCAGCAAGGGCTGATTAGGCCCAGAAGAAAGATTATTTCTTTCAAGTCATTCTCCACTATGCGTACAGAATAAAGGGAGAGCACAGAGTGTATACAGCAAGACTGTAGGATAGAGTATATTAAAATTCTTGCCCACCCTCATTCACTAAAGGTTTCTAGAGGAAATCTGTCTTTATCATGCATGTTACTGCTTCTCACCAACACACCTGAGGTGCTCATATTATACCTGCTTTGTCAGGAGCCAGGCAAAAGTACAGTGGTAAGAAAACCTTTGCCAGCATTGAAACTTGTATTTGCTTCCTGGGAGAGGTATTTGGTATATCTGTTTTCAAATAAAATGTTTTTAAATTATGGAAGCCTGATTGGGAGGCATGTATTTCTGATGTTAGTCTGTAGGAAAAATCAGTTTTGCAGATGCTGATGAAAATTGTTACCAAGCAAACAACTGCTGGGTGATTTGTAATGAGAGTGGTGTGTGCTTTGATTTCAAGTATGTCTCTAAAATACTGGTTTATATTATTTGATCCCTTTCACTCCTCAAAATCCAACACAAATTTTATTTTCTTCTTGTTAAAATTTGGATAATGTGGAAATGGGAAGTATATTTTTCATATGGATAGTTTTATTGCACTACCTGTGCTTCCTGAATCAAATAATATTTTGATTTTGTAAGCTACCTCTTTATGTTGAGATTTTTTTTGTTACTTTTGTATTTAATTGATTTTGGGGAAACTACAAAATAATTCCTTTTTCTATTTGTGTGGGAATCCATGACTTAAAGTACTCAAGTCATCCTTCTCTTTTAAAGGTTTTGCCAAAGGCCTCTTAAATTTAGTTAAAAGACCTAAAACTTCCAAGGAGCATCATAATTGCACACTTAGAACATGGTTTTTTCTGTATATATTATTTGCCTATGAAAGGGACAGAAAGCCCTTAATTTTATACTAATGTCAGCTGAAGACATGACTTTTCAGGGGCAGTAAGTTTTGAGTTGGGAAACTTTAATCAATTTAATTTATTGCCAGTTAGAGTTTTTTATTACTGCTTTGGTATTGGAATTGCAAAGAGCAAAAACACCTAGGGAAAATACTGCTGCTTTTCTCCAGACACTGGTTTCTCTTTTCTCATGCCATCCTCCAATTCCCTGGCTGCTTGTCATGCTCAATCCCTTTAGCAAGGCAACAGGCAGTGCAGGAGACTGAGATCAGTCTGTTCTGCTTCTGTTTATTCATTTCTCTTTGTTTTTTATTTCGCTGCTCTTTCCTGGGTTTCATCACCAGCGTCAGTCCCTTTTGAGTTGTAGCTCCTTTTGAGTCTATTCTCAGCCTCTGCTCATACTGATTTTTCTTTGATGTTTCTCCAGCTCATCTGTGTCTCAGTTTCTCTTGCGCTGGCATGGGCTAACCCTTTTTTCTTGTCCTGTTGTAGCACTTAATCTCTTTTTCTTGGCATTTACAGCCCTTTCTTAAACATGTTTTTGTCCATGTGCCAGCAGCTCCTCTGGCGCTGCTGGAATGCAGTGCGTCGGTGCTCACTGGGCCTGAGAGGCAATGGACTCTACCTTAAACACAGAAGGATCCATCTGAACATAGGGAAGCACCTTTTTAGTGTCAGGGAGATGGAGCACTGGCACAGGTTTCCTGGAGAGGTTGTGGAGTCTCCATGCGTGCAGATAGTCAGGAGTCATGAGGACATGGTCCTAGGCAGTCTGCTTTAGTAGTTGGCTCTGCTTGAGCAGGGAGGTTGGGCCAGGTGAGCTCCAGAGGTGCCTTCCATCCTCAGCCGTTTTGTGATTCCTGTACTGGCTGCTGCTGAGCCAGCACTGGCAGTCCCTGGCATCTCCCCTCACAAGACACCCTGCAGCCCCCTCACTGCCAAAGCCCTTACAGCCATGCTTGTACACCACTCTACAGGGTTTTCTTGCAAGTCAAGTCCTGGGCTTGGGCTGACAGGTGGTTGGTATTGTGTTGCCTTTCTGTGTTGCTGTTGTCCTAGGTCAAGTAACTGAACCTACTAAGGACATAAACGGACATTCATAGCCAAGTTCTGTGTCTGTGTGCATTTACATATTGCTGACTTCAGAAGACAGAACTTAGACCTCCTCTTGACCAGAGGACCAGCCAATGGGGTAAACTACCTTTTTTGCTGCACCACATTTCATCATCATGAAAACAGATCTTTGTGTAGTCGCTATATCCTGTAAACTTTTGCATTGTTTTTTTGTTCCTGTTTCATTTGAACTAATCAAAAATCCTTCCCAATTGAGAGCTGAGTAACAGGAAATTGGCATGGGGGAGTTTAAAAATGAAGTTGTACAAAGTTGAAATGTGTACTGTTAAATATTTAGTTTGGATTAAAACAATGCTGAGTGTTACGAGCCTTCACATGTTAAAATGAGAACTGATATTCAGAAGTGTTTTCTCTTCTTTAACTGTATTTGCGTGCTCTTGTTAACTCAGAGCTGTACTGTTGGAAAGTCTGTTTGTAAAATACATCATCTGAGAAGTCGCAACTGAGACAGCATAAGCTTTCCTACAGTAGACTTTTTACAGTGATCTATTCATATGTTTTGTGAATCTGTTGGATCATCTTTTTAAGATACTCTTTGCAGTAGATAAGGGGCCATAACAAATGTTGAAATATTCAGAATAATTGCACTTATCTATTCTGTTTTCTTAATGTATTTCCTATGCATACAGCCTTACCTGTATGTTTTGTACTTCACAAAGTATGAAATGTAGGTGGTATGAAAAGTAAATGTCAGGATCTTAATTTACAATGTGTTAATAAGTTTTTAAAATAATTCTGTAATACTAAGTATTTTTCATATTCGCTAATACTAAATATTATTCTCTGTCTAAGAGAGAGTGATTATGGATAAGCCCAGGTGAATTTAGTCAAAAGTTAGTATTGGTGGTCTTTCTCTTTTAATTTTGGAATTATTTCAATAATTTTAAATACATCTTTTAAGAATTTTGTAGAGACTAACCTATGTTAGTAAGCCAACTTATAGGTGATTTGTAACAGCTCTGATACTGCCTCTGTCTCATAGTTCATCCCATGTCTTTGTAACTTGCTTTGTGCCTTTTCTTCCCGTGACACAAAATGTCTCAATAAAAACAAGTTATTTTGCAACACCACAAACCTATTTTATTGTACTGATTTTTTTTTTTTTTTTACTTGCCTGACCCTTTTGTTTTGTTTTCTGGGGGGACATGAAGCTCTCAGAATAGAATAGATATTTGTAATGAACTCTGCAGAAGAAAATTGACAATGTGGAAAGCAGGTCATTTTGGAAAGGCAGTGTTACAAAGTGCCTGGGAAACTGGGACTGTCAGTACTAATCAATATATTCCACCATATCTATCACAAATAATTTCTAACAAAACCTAGCACCAGTGGAATGTGAGAATCAATTTACTACTGGCTTCAGTTGTGCTGATTGATATCAAAAGACTTGGAAGCACTTTGGGGGTTTTAGCATAATGAAATGTCTCTGGTGGTGTTACTAACGTGTACTGGGGCAGTTCCCATGAGCTGTAGTTCTCTTATACACCCTTTCTAAAGTGGGATGCAAATGCTCAAGAACATAATCCTTGTCCTCAGTGCTCTTGCCAAAGCATCTTGTCAGGGAATAGCAGAATTTGAACATTTGTCCTCATTATCTGGCAATGAGGTGATAAATAGCTTGACTGCATTTCCTGTCCCCTGTCCAGTGGCAAAGAAAATACTGTCAGAATCTGGAAAAAGTGACTGTCGGGAATAGGGATCAGTGCTCTCTTCTAAACTGCCATCTGATTGTTTTCTCTGCCACCCTTTGCTTTGTTAGAGGGCAGTTCATGAAGTACCTGGTAGCATAAACTGAATAACGTGCTCCTGTGAATTTTGTTCTTCCCTCCTGACCCAAACTGTCCCTCTCCCACCAGACAACTGGTAGCATTATTCACCTCATTTTTCATTTGAAGCCCATCTGCCCTTTTCCCTCCTTCCATGAAAACTCAAAGGAACAGAGAAATGGCTTACTCATTCATGCACTAGCCTGGCCAAGCAACTTGCTCTGCATATTCACTAGCCTGGCCAAGCAACTTGCTCTGCATATTCTCAGTGGTTTTATTCCACTATTGTTTCTCCTCTTCTATTCCTGTTTTCAGTGCCCTTAATCTGCATTTAACTAGTTTCAGCCCTGAATATCTGTCCTGTGGCCTATTACTGCCTGGAGCAGATACAGCACAAATGATTGGCCCTCTCCCTTTGGCAGTTTGGCTTTGACTACACAAAACAGCCAATAAAGTGGAAAGGGCTGGGCAGCTGATTATGGGAATTAGCTTGACGCTGTATAATTTTATGGGTCTGAAATGAAGGAGGAAGTGTTTGCTTAAGAATGAAATTGCTTGCTTCATTTCTCCTGCTGCCTGCTCTTGAGGATGGCAAAATTGCAGAAGTTACAGACTAAAAGAATGGCATATGTATTAGCCAGACATAGGTTGAACTGGAGGCTGTTAGCTCATCTTCCAATGCCTGAAGCGTGTAGCTATGGAGGCCATTATCTAATCTGTCCAGAAATTCTCTGAAAATACTTGACTGAAGTCTCTGTAGAGATTCTGACAAAGCTTATTCTCACTAGTTTGCTGATTATCTTGGTCTGCATTGTGGTGCATACATCATACTTCTAATAAAAAACACATTATTTCTCACCTCTGCTGGTGTTCTCATTGAACAGTAATTGTTCCCTCATGGTAATTGTTTCCCTCTGGGCCCATACGTTGCAGAGTCCCAGTGACTCTCCTCCCCTGCTTTCTTCCTACACAAAGTGTGTAGTTGTCTGGACCTTCCCCTGTGCTTTTCTTGAGACATTTCTACAGGTATATTGGCAAAATCTTCCTTTAAACCTGATTGCCTCTTCAGCTTCTCCTTTCCATTCTCTCTACAGTGCCATGTTAGCCCTGGGACACAATACAGTCCTTAAGTTGACATATCCCAAGGATCACCTGGGGAGTTTGGTATCTTTGACCTTTGTGTATAGGGTGGCAATCTTAGGAGTTTGATCAGACAGCTTTTATAGCAGATTGGCAGTACTGCTAACCAAGATCATACAAAAACACATCAGCTTTTCATGCAGTTCAGACAGAATGTGGTTGTCAGCTGTCTTCACTCTTTTCGGGTCTTTCTGTAGGGTTTTGTTTGTTTTGGGTGGGATGAAATTTTTTGCTTCTTTTTTTGTTAATATTGTGGGGGTTTTTGTTGTTTTCTTTTTTCCTAATCTCATTCTCTTCCCACACAACTATTTCTTCCAGTACTCTAAAATAGCTCCCAGGGACTAGGATTTTTTGGGCCTGGGAACCCTTCTCAGTTTCCTTGCTCAGGCTGACCTGTTTGTTCTGCAGTAATTGTGTTTTGATCAAGAGAAGGCAATAGATCTTACAGGTGTATAACTGTTCTTGGCCTGTGATATATGAGACCTAGTTTCTAGCTCTGGCTCCAGTGAACTCTTCCACATTTTTTATTAATCAGTGACTGGGTGTAGCACATAAACAGGGATGCCAGTTTGGGTTTTCTCTTTCCCTAGTGAGTTTGTGTTGGAGTGACTGTTCTCACTTAGCACTGGTAATTTACTCAATTTGCTTCAAACTGGCGTGGACTCAAGCAATAAGTTCTGAATCAGGTCAATTTGGACACAACAGCAAAGTGTAAAAATAATAGAAGCTAACATTGTGCTCTGAGAGCAGTCACAAAAGAAGAATACCAGCTCCTGGAAATGCAGTGATCCAATCTCATTCAGCCCCTCTTGTTGACAGACCATTGTTGCAAGCATGCTTCTTGGTTTGGCTCTTTTAAATCTTGGGTTTGGTCTTCTGTCTCAAGTTAGATTTAAAAGATTTAAAATCCTTTTCTTGACACCTGAAAATAACCAGCAAACCTATGGTGAGACCAAAAGTGAGGCAGCTTTTTCTCACCTGAAAGGACTTCCAGTGCTAAATGTTTTCCCAGATGCATTGTTCTTCTGCCAAACATGTTTTTTCCAGATGCTGTTTTTCTAACTGTGTTTTAATCAGTGGTATCAAGTATTTTCTTTATGGCATGCCAGCTTTTTACCTAGGCATGTAGATAAAAGTGCTGCAGGATGTTGGCTGCAGGTAGGTTTTCAAGATGGTGGGGCATCCTGATTGAAACAGTAGCTGTAGTTTAGTGATGGATAAAACATAGAGGAAAAATATCCTTAGAAATGATTGAAAATGGTCTAGTGGAATATTTTATGTTTAAATTATGATGCACGGAACTTACTCTGTTTCAGTAAACTTTTAGTACATGGATTCAGACCCTGAGCACATCACCACACTGGATCCCCAGTGATGTTGGCAATACTAGAAGCACTGCTGTATGACTTGTGTTTGCTGTCTAGTGGCTTGATGCCTAACAGCAGCTGCAAAATGGACTGGACTCTGATGAATTTTCTGGTTGAGGCTGGTTGGTGGTGGGTAGCAGCATTATAACTTCATTTTTTTCAGAATTTCTCATATCCTTAGCTAGTGATCCTGGATTTCTTTGGAAATGCTACACTGCAGCCTGAAAAAATTCAGGTTATAAATAATTTTGGGTCTCAAATCTCTTCCCACGTTAAGAGAACTCATTTCTAGCAAAAGCTGTCTTTTACCAGCCTTTTTCTAATCTGTCTGATATGACCACAAATGGAAAAAAGATATCAGGTTTTATAAGCCACTGGACCTGATCCAATGCTGTGCTTAGTTTGGAAAGGATATAAACCTTTAACTTGTATGACATGAAGCACAAGCCCAAGGCTAATGTGAGAATGTGTGGCAGTGAGAACAAGCAGTATAGGCATTCGGAGCATTTTTGAGCCTGCCAAGTAGTGATTGATAACGGAATGAGTGGAGAAGCATTTCAGTTTGGCACCCATATTTGATTTTGATTCTGTCACAGTCAATTAGCAGGACTTTCTTTTCCCTGTAGTCAATCCCAGGCTTTTGTCATTGAAGTACCCCTTTACTCATATCAACTTGTTAAAAGACGAAGTGGAGAAAAACCCAAATAAATTCCCAGAACTTTTGACCCCCCAAAAGTCTGATTATGTTATGCTGTTATCCTCTGAATGGAGGCTGAAGGGTACTTAACAACTGTCACAGCATAAATGTTGCAGGGGATTCAAGCTTCAGTTACTCATTTTGCACAGTCACTTAATCCACTAATGGGACAACAGTTTAAGAAGGCAAGAGAACTGTCAGAGATTATTAAATCTGTTTGGAACACTTGGTTTAGAAGTCTGTCTTGACCCAAGTAGATGCTTCAGCTAATACAACAGACTTAATGCCTCTGGTAATTAGAGCAAGAAGAGATGGGTCATCATTAGCAACTAGAAATTTAGAGTTGTATTTCATCTGGAAGACAGCATCTTCAACAGGACTTATTTGTTACCACTGCAGGATTATCTGTGAGTCACAAGCGGTACATTGGACTGACACATTTGTGTGATTTAGCAAAGGCTTTTTAATACATGCTCACTATTCCATATGAATAGATTTTCTAAATAGTTGCCCAACTGAAAAAGGCACAATGTTGGACAACCTTGTGCAGTTAATACTACTGCTCTTATTTACAAGATGTTGGTAATTTCTTTATTGTTGTGCAGTTCACAGTTCAGATTACTTTTGATTGTAAATTTGAGATATCTGTCATATCTGTGAAAGTGAAGAAAGGAAAGCCAAGCAAGCATGGAAAGCATCAGTAATTGGCATCTTCAGAAGATGCAAGAGGCAGTCTAATACTATTCAAGGCATATATGTACAGAATACTTTTACAAGGGTTTGGCAGATCCAAAATCATATTAAGTCCTGCATATTGCCAATAGCATGAGTGAAAATGATATGCCACAGATTCAGTGTTTTTGAAAATACTCGGAAATTTCTAAATCCTCTTCAAAGAGTACTGATAAGTAAATGAAGATGCAGTTACAAAGAAAATTAGCCACAATCTGAACTCCCATTACAAGGTACTATGAAGTGGGAACTGAAATAATATAAATGAAGTGATGTAATATAGCCAAGTCATTTCCTATGATCTTATGAAGATCAGCAGGCAGAGAACTGTGACTTGAGAAGACCAAAGTATTTGAATTGTGGCTTGAAAATGCTTGAGAGGAACTGTGTAAATTGATGGATGCTCATCAAGCAGGATTTGGGTGCCTGTGGTTGGCTAGTTAGGTATGTGATACTGAAAACCTCCTCAGGGACACCACCAAAGAGGGAAGGAAGGTTCCAGTGCTTCAGCAAGAACTGTCTGGAGAAACTATCTCTCAGAAATGTGCCCAGACCCCAGCGGAGGCTTAAGACACTTCTAACAATCACTAGAAAAGAAAGAGATTCAGAGGTGTCAAAAAGATAGCCATTCTCCTTGTGGATGGGAATGTCCTTAAACAAGTATACTTGGAAGTTTAATTTGCCAAATTAATCAAGTTCAAAAGCTCTCAACAGTGCTCATGTCCGTGATATCTGATGGATTGTGAGCTAACTAGAACTGAAGAGACCTTTTGTGGTTTTGTCTTCACATGGTTGTCTGGCTTCAGCAGAGTGCTTTTTATCTCCATTAAGCTGTTGTGCACTTTTCGCAAAAAGCTCAAGCAGGGTCGTCTCAGATTACATATCACACGATTGCATACACACAGTTGTGGAAAATTTCCAGTGAGGGAGACTCCACAGCCTCTATGTGCAACCTGTTCCAGTGCTCAATCAGCCCCAATTTTGAAATTTTCTCATATTCAGGTGGAACTTCCTGTGCATCCATTTCTGCCCATTGCTTCTTGCCCTGATGCTTGAAACCACTGAGAAGAGCCTGGCTTCATCCTCTTGATGCTTTCCTTCTGTGCTACTTATAGAGTGAGGAAAAAGAAGTAGCCATTCGTCACTCACTCTTGCTGGTCTGCCTGGGCAATTAAGTTGTTGTAGGCTCAGAGGAAATATTTTCTCAGGAGATTGTGTTTATCAGCCTTTGGAGCTTGGATCCATCTCAGATTCTTCTTCAACTTGGTCTTACTTTATACAAGCACTGTCATGGTAGAAGGTTCCTGAGAAGGACCAATCTGATGGTTTCTCTGCAGGAGAAACTACATCAGCTCAGTAGACCTCACTGGAGAAGCCTAGATTCTTCCCTCTTTTATCTCTGCAGATGTTCCAATTTCTGCACTGTCCTTTCTCTTTACTCCTTTCTTCTGATGCAGGTTCTTCCCACAGTAACATTCTCTCTTCACACATGGCCATCTGCCTCTACTTTTCTGCTATGTTCTGTCCTGTCTGGTCCTCATGTGTGAAACGCAAGTTCTTGTCAGTTCAAGACTGGCTGATGCCTCACATACCACTCTAATCTGTATTTTGCTGGTGGTGTAAGGCCTTTATTAGTTGTAGTATTTACTGTCAGCCAAATAGCACTCTTTCCATCCTATAAGTAGCATAATGTGTGGTACTTGTAGGATGGAAATAGTGGATGAATTATAATAATAAGGATTATGAACATAAGGTATGTTATTATATAAAATTAAAATGACCAAAACTACTTTGTCTCTCTGCCAGCACCATGTCTCTGGATAGCTATCATGAGGTGAGACGCTTAAATCTCTCCTTGCTACATAATACATGTCTGGGGTTCCGAGCATTGAAATAACGTGTGGTGGTGTCAAGAGTGTTAAGGAAGCTGTCTGCTGTATATGCAGCTGACAGTCTGAAGGGGCAAAAGGGACTTAATGTTTTAGGGGCATGCTTTTATGGAAACTGACTATTTAAAAGGCTAAATCTCCTCTCCTGTACACTCTACTTGGATATAATCCTATCCAACCTACTCCTACAAGTTCCATTCCTACCTATTGTTCTGCTTGCCTTCTTTCAGACCGTCTTTTTTTCTGGCTTCCCTAGCAGAGCTCACATAAACTGCTGGCCTCTCAGGGGAAAGATAGCCAGTAAGTCTTTAAGTGAGCAAGAATATGATATGACCCCCTGAACACTGGGGAACCAAGAAAATCTTTTTTAGTGCCCAACTCTAGTGGAAGCTGGTTTGGGAAGTAAATGCCTACACTGTCTTTGGGAAGGAGTCCTCAAGTCCTTCAGCAAAAAGACAAAGGTAACTGTCTGGCAGAGAAAGGATTGCTTTGTAGGTGCTGGAGAAGCAGATGTCCTGCAGGTATTTGTGCTCCAGTTAATTACTTAAATTAATGTACTTTGTATTTGACTTAATGAAGGACATAATGAAGGACAACCAGCAATAGTTGTCCTGAGATAGCATCCAGTGCCCACAGAAGTACTGCCTTCTGCCAGCTCCTGCAGAGGCAGTAAATTGGTCAAGGGATGTCAAAGTTCATTTTCCAGGGGGAAATAGTGATTTTACCCAAAAGCTGAGTGTGCCTTCCTTTAATTCCATTAATAACGAATGCGTAGCAGCATGGAATCTTGTCTCTATACTCTGTCACTCCCTTCCATATGCTGATGTAACCTTCTTTCTAAAAGCCACCAAGCTTCACTGGATCTATGAGGCCTGATCAATTGTTTTTGCCTCTGAATCATCCATATGGGGTTGTTAGCTGAGCTGCTGGCAGGAAACGAGAGGCAGCTTTCTGTCTGTTTACTGTAAAGAAAGTGAAGCAAGCTACAGGAGGGGACAGGCTGCACAATATTTACTGTCAATACAGCCAGAGAGAGAGAGGAGATAAGAGGAGAGGGGAGCAGGGGCTGCAGGCTGCAACCCCAGTGAATGACCTGAGTGTAAAAATACCCATGCATTTTCAGATGGAAAAAGAGTGGGTTAGTCAGCAAGGAATAACTGAGAGCATTTAAGAAAGGATGTTGTGAAGGTCTGCGAGGCAGAGATGTACTAGTGGCATGCAGAGAATAATGCTGTGTATTATGAATGTACTGAAGCTGCACTGCAATCTGAAAAGCACTTCCAGATCTGCCCTGAGACAAAGTGGTTGCTGGGATATTTTTGCATATGCCTGCATGCAAGATCCACCATTTAAAAGTAATAAGATGAATAACAACAATTGAACTTAGAGAATAATATTTGGAGCTAGTTTTCTGTGTGAGCTGGATGTCACCATTGTACCTCAGACCAGAAAAAGAAAATTATTAAAAATAGGCATACTTCCTTGCTTCTCTCTCCTCTTATTCATCCACACAGGTATTAGGTGACCTGAGCTTCACAGGGAAAGAAGGCTCTGAACAGCTCTCTCTGAGTGTTCCACTACTTCCAGAGGCAGGTGAACAAGTGAAGAGTGAATTCACACTTTAAAGAGCAGCAAAGACCATCTTGCCATGAAACCATTCACAGATGAAGATGTAGAAATCTACATCCAGAGCAAGGTAAGACTTTATCTGACCAGATTTTCTGTCTCCCACACTATGTCTTGATTCTGAAGGGTGCCAAATTTGACAGTTGCTCACCTGCTGTTCTCATTTCTAGACAAGATTGGGTGAAGCTTCATGAGAACTGTATTTCTAAAGAGATTTCTAGGTTTCTGTTGCAGAATCTTATCTGTTGGTAGCCTAATTTTTCAAGGTGCTTGTGCTCTTCTTCTAGGTATCCTGAATTTTTGTTCCTGATCTGGAATCCTGAATGTGAGACTAGCTGTAATTGCCAGCATTTGAATCTAAGGAAAGGTCCTTGCCTCTCTCCCTGTTTGTTGGTCTTGGCTTGACTGAAACAAGACCGACACCAGGCGTTACCTCTTAAGAAAGATTTGTGTAGGAACTGCCAAGACAGACTGATATTGTTAGAATTCAGTCATCAGTCTGTCACCTCAGCTTAGGATACTTCTCTATAAACCATGATTAAAATAACTTGTCTCATTAGCACATGCAGACTGGAATCTCATTTTCTATTTTATAAGATATTCCAGCACTCAGTTTTTCCCCCATTATGAAATGAAATAAACCAGAATAAAATCCTCTGTGAAGCAATACTGTTTAATAAAAGCTCTAAGTGAGACATAATATTTTTTAAAACTGACATGTTTCATGGTGGTACTTAGCTAGATCTTGTTTTATAGTCTGCTTTCCCCAACAAAAAGCAAGATACCAAAGTGACAAATAATTTCAAAGTCAGAAAGTGTTTATTTTCTGTAAAGGATCACATATTCTACTACAATGAAGGGGCTGGTAAGAAAGGTTTTTTCTCTATGGAAATGTTTTCGTGGCAAGTATGAAAGTTCTCACAGAAATACACTTTCTTCAGGCATGCAGTGTTGTGCACAGGAAGATGATTCCATGAGAATCATTCAGAGAGCTATAACAGTGAATGCTTCTCTGAAGATTTAAAAAGCAGAGTTACAAAGGAGGGAACAGAGGGAAGCCATGCGCAGGAAGATGCTCATATGACAGCCATAGGTACAAGGAACAGAAGCAGATGTAGTTAAGTGAGGCTCATAGTTACCAATATTTTTGGTTATACTGAAAGTCTGTTTTCTAGCAACCCTGCAGCTCTGGTAGATTCTTAGTTTCTGCCTGCTCCAGAGTCTCTAGTCAAAGTGATGCTGCCTAACCTTCTGGCAGTTCAGCTGTCAAATGCTGCCTGTTTTTGGAAATAGGTCAACCACCTGGTCCAATGAATCTCAATAATACCAGAGATTTCATCCTTAAGCCTCTCGTCAAAGGAAAAATTAGAATCCATATGGAGTGGATGTGGCTGGGTAAATAAGAGATAACCCAAATGTTCTAAGAGTTCCTAATAAATCTCAATCCTGCTTCCTTCTCCCTTAATAAAACCTTAATTTACATTGTTATTTAGGTTTTGTGCATTTGTTTTGGCACAGTTCCCCAAGTTAGAGCTGGTAAGGGGAATGCCAGACAGAAGTGACTGTTGAGCAAAACCTTGCAATGTCTCTTCTCCCAATGTGTCTGTGCTGGTACTAGAAGTATCTGATGCCTTGGCTCTTGAGACTCATGTTCTGTTTTCTGATTTTTTGCCCTCTCTTCTGTAGGAAGGTTATATTTTCCAGTGATTAGGGAACTAGTTATGGTTAGCTAATTGTAGTGAGCACCCTCTGTCAGTCACATGTCCATTATTCTTTTATCCCTGCTCCAGTAATGGGGAGTACACATTGAAAGAGGTGTTTAGTCGTACTCCCTTGACTGTTTTTTTTAGTGTGTACTCTTATAATTTGTGAAAATTGCTGTAGCCTAGCCAGTAGGTGATGAAGGCAGAATTACATGAGGCCAGGCTGGGTTGAATTATTCTCCCTGGATACTGGAGGTGGCAAAAAATGTTTCCAGGTGCCCCTTAGAGAGAGCAGAGCATGAGCAATGCATACAGAGGGCACTCTAGGTCTTTGAGGTGACCCATTGTGACCCATTTATACTTTTTTATACTTTTCCATTTTAAAAAGTCTATTTTTTTGTCTAAAAGCTCTTAGAGATGGTCAACTTTCTTTGCCATTCACCATTTTTGCTTGCTGGAGAAACCATTAGGTATCTTGTTGAGCAAGACAAGCTTATTGGACTGTTCTAAAGGGTTGATAAACAAAAATAAGGTGAAGAAAATAGATACAGTATATTACAGCTAAAATCTTTCAGTGATTTTGTTTTTTTTAAAGCACATGTAAGTAGCTAAAACTGCTCATAGAGAAAAGGATGAATTGGAATGAGGAGGAAGGTGAATTACTAGAGAAATTAAAGAGCCTTATATAAACATAAAGAACTAGCTGGTGTTAAGATAGCAAAGAAACAAGATGTCAAGGGTGGATGAGAGCCCAGTGAAGGGAATATGATGCTGCTATCTGACATATTTCCCACTTCCAAAAGCTATTCAGGCTTAGTAAAAGTACTGTTAACTTTGTTGTCTGAGGGAGGAAGGTATTCAAACTCTGCTCATCTTCAAGGTCAGTACTAGTCAATTGCTGTTCACTGGTCAATGGTTGTGAGGCAAGCACTTTAGTCCATTGAATGGTTCCTTGTTGTGAAGAAGTGATTCTATTTGACCCCTTCCAGGGCCTGGGGACACATTTCAACATACTTGAGTGTTTTTGGCTGATAGTTCATTTCACATAAAGGTATCCAAAAAGACTTTTAAAGAAGTACTTGTCAATTATATTTTTTAAAAGAGAAAAGAGCATTGTTTAGATGCTGAAGAAGATGCTGAGTAAACAGGACACAGGAGTTTTAGAAAGCCATATGCTGCTTTGGGTTGGAACACACCTTTAAAGATCATATAGTGCTATTTCCATGCCCCAGACTGTGACACCTTCCACTAGACTAGGGCTCAAAGCCCCATCCTGCCTGGCCTTGAACACTTGCTGGGGCATCCACAGCTTCTCTGGGCAACCTGTGGCAGGGCCTCACCACCCTCACAGTACAGAATTTTTGACTTGCTGTTGCTTCCTTTTGGTGTTTGATAATAACAAATGACTGTAGCAATTATGTTTGACTGTGGTGATTGTGCTTTATCATTCACTTTAGCCAAATGATTAACTCTGTTTCTAGTTTCTTTTTTCTCTTGCCTGCAAACAATAAGATTTAGTAGAATATGGTGAGGAAAAAGAAGAATCAAGAAGAAACCAAAAGCTGCAACCAAATGAGATGAAGGATAGGATCCAAAAAAGAACAGTAGACAGTCTCAATATTTCACTCTGCATAAGTAATCCTGGTTGTATAAGTAATGGCAAATATGTTCATGAACTTCATTAACAGTAGCTGAATCTCCTCACTTCGGTAAATGTGTAAGGATATTTGGGAAATATTACATGTCCTTTATATGGTTCCTTCATGTCCCTAATGTTGAATTTCCTTGTTCAGATTGTGACAGTCCCCTTATGCTCTCTTCATTTCTAGTGATAAGTGAATGTTCAGGTTCACTTATATTTTTCTGAGTTGTCCACCCTGCACCTCAGTCTTTTCAAGACTCAGACATTTCACTGAAATAATTTTCAATAATTCATTATGCTACTGCTTCTTGAATTGAAGAATAAATAACCCTTTAATCTAATTCCCAATAGGACCAGCTTTGGAAAGATGCTTTCTCACTATCTAGGAGTACAGTTTCATCTGTACTTCAGCCATAAATGGAGTGTGGATACATTCAGTGTATAAGGTAGGCATCTAAATGATGCCACATACATCTACCACCTGACCAATGGTGGTAGACCAATGGACAGATCTGTAACTCTTGGTGTCCTGTCCGTTCTTGGAATAAAACATATCCTGGCTTTGAGAGTGGCTACCATGTGCAGGAAGTAACTGGTATTTTGCATCAAATGGATAAAGAATTGAGACTGTAGCTGTAGTTGATAACAAATTTATCTGTGTAATGAATTCCTTTCCTTCCATCCAAAGGTGTTGGCATGGAAATATCAATTAATGCTCAGAAGTCTTATATTTTGACCCTTTGGTATTCACAGCTCTGTCTCATAGTAAATTGGTTGCAATACACAGGGAACAATTTTTATTCCCAGTGCAGCACAGACACAAATGTTTCAGGATACTTTAAACTGATTTGTCTGCTTCCCACTGGAGACAAAGACTGCAGTTGCCTGTAACATGAAGTATCTTTCCTGGAACTGACAGGTGGAACGGCGGCATTGCCTAGTTTCCAGAGCAGTGGAGGAGGTGCAGAAAATTATCCAGCAGCTGACTGCAGAAATCAGCTACAAGGCTGTTCGATTCCAGGCTATCTCCAACTCTGGCATTCACAATGAGAATATTAAGGTATGAACAAGAGCTCTAATGCACTCTCTGGCAGCCTGTAGGCAATCAAAAAGTGATTTCTCCATTATGCACGTGTTTGTATGGGGAAATACCTCACCCAAAATACCACAGAGATGTGCTGACACTTCACTGTGGAGTTCTAGTGACTGGGTCATTGGCACTCACTCACGGACATCTCACAGTCAGGAGCATCAAAGAGAGATGGGTAAATCAGGCAGAGCCTCTTCTTACAGTTGCTATGTTTACAAAGAGCATCTATTGCCAGAGCTGTCAATCCACAAGCAGAAGGCAGACTTCTTTGGGAGACAGAAAGAAAAACTTACACAGTAGTAACGTAAGAAAAAAATTCTCGTACCTCCATGAGCTGTGACTCATATTTTTCACAGGTGGAAAAGCTGTCAACTCACTAAAGAGATAGAAAAATTAGAAGTCCTTCTACTATGAACATTAGAAAGCTCCTTCTGAAAGAGCTTTTATTCTATTTTTTCTTTGTCATGGATTGGAATTTCTTTTTTATTGGGAAGGAAAATGCTTGTTAGTGGGAGAAGTGAAATATCTCCCCATTTTAGATCTTCAGATGGGAAAATAATAATGCCCTGTCCCAGCTGTGACAGAAGACTGAATATTTCTTGTGACTCCATTAAACAAAAGTAACTAGTAAAGACACAAGAAACAATCACAGCAATGACAACTTCAGATGAAAACAATCTTTTTCCTCTGAACTAGTTGAAATGCTAATGTCAACCATTAGCCTAAACCACAGCCATTTACAGATCAAAACACAGCAAATATGTAAAAAACATGAGGCAACTTTTGCAGCTCTCTGAGACTGAAAGGGAAGGAGTCTTTGTATGAAGCTGCTGGAAGAGCATGGAGGTGGAGGCAAAATATAATCACCCAGTCTGAAATGTGACTATTGTCCTAGGGACAAAGACATTCAGATTCATAGCTTTTCTGGAATTTTGTGTATCCCAAAGCATGTGATCTTGTCAATAAGTATGGCCACAGTGACGTAAAGCAGTGCCATGTCCTGGTCCACAAGTTCCTTAGTGCCAGAGTCTGCCAGCTACCTCTTGTGCTGGAATAAACCTGCTTGGCTAATGAGGTCTCTGACAGGACCAGAGTCAGGGTGAAATTGTTGCTCTGGAAAGCAAAGCAGAACAAAACCACCAAGGCAATCTATTATGAGCAGGAACTTGGTGTTATAGTATATAGATCAGAACAAATTCTGCTTAAAAGAAATCCTCGAAATCTATTTCCTAAAAAGTGTCAGATCTGTTGTTTATGCTTAATTGAACCCAGTGTTACAAATCTATGGAAGTAAAACCTGACTGACTGTTCTGTATGTATGGGACAGCAAAGAATGGGTTGATGAGAAATTATTTTGGTTTGGGCTGTCTACTTCCAAAGATTGGAAACTTTAATACCATTACTGACATGCTTCAACATAGAGGAGACTTGTGTCCAATGGAAGTCAATGTATTCATTATTCTGTGTTTAATTTTGCAACATCTTTTTTTCTGTTAAATCTACAGTGATTTTTGAGAACTTTCAGCTTCTGGCTAAAAAGAATCCATTTAACATGGTGAGAGATCTAGATTTGTTGAGAAGTCTCAAACTGCTTTCTAAATATGAAGGGGCTGAGTGGAGAATAGTTAAGAAAAGTCTTTAGATATTCAGTGTTATTCCTGTGACCCCTGCAACAAAAAGTCATGCTTTAATAAAAAACCTGAAATAAAATTCAGATTAACAGAACAGATTATTTAATTTTTAGAAGTTCTAAGTGTTGGGGTTTTTTTTGTGGTGGCCTACCATTTTTGGAGCTGTCAATGGTGCAGAGATGGTGCAAAAGCTGTGGAGGCTTCAGTAAAGTTATAATGAAGAGGTATAGACTAATCACTGGTACTGCACTGTCCAATGGCATTGCCAAGTGTTTAATCAAGGCAGTGGGGGAATTTTCCTTTAACAAAGTCTGAGCATCCAAAGAAGCTTGCAGCTTTGCTCTGTGAATGAATGACCTAGCACATGCTTTCTCTCTGTTCTGTGTACTTCTTGTTTTCCTTACTGCTTCTCAGGATAAACCAGCTTTACTGGCCAAGTGGTCAGCTGTGCTTTGGAGGAAGCGCCCATTCCACCCATCCATCCAGGTACAAAGCCTTCCTGATGCCTGAGAATCCCTGTGCTTGCTTCCTCCTCACATACCTTCTTCTCCAGATAACTTCACCCACCAGATTGATTCTTCCATGACTGTTTTGTTCTCTGCACAAGACACCTACTTTTTATTCTCTCAAAGCATAATTATTTTCTTTCTAACCTAATGTTGCTGCCTCCCTGGAATATCCTGGCCAAGTTCACGAGAATGAGGTTGTATTTCATTTGCCCAGCATACTCTAGACAAGATTTTAATGCAGCAGAACTGGCCACAAGTTTGACACCCCAGAATTGGAGACTCTTGCTTAAGCCTGTGACTTTCTGGGGCCTGCACATAGTGTGTGAGACCATTGTGTGAAAAAGCATAGGTATGGGACTGGGATATGTTTAGGCCAAGAAGACACCAACTGCCCAGCTTTACAGTTCTATTCCTAGCCTTGTGTATAATTTGTTTTCTGGTAAGCCTTAGGTGGAGGACTCTTGTGACTTGCATTTGCAGACACTCACACAACTTGTGCAGCTCTTCCCTTTATAATCTGTTGGATACCAGTATGCACAATTTTGGTAGGGTTGGGGGCGGGGAATGGTTGTTTATCTGAAAATGTGGCTGAGGCAGTGAGAGGAGCAGTAACTGCGTGACAGTCATTGTATTTTTTCCTTATGGAGCCTATTACTCTATTTCTGAACTGCCCACAAGATTTCTCTCCCCACCAAACCTAATGTGCGCATACCAGCTTGATCTGCAATGCCATCCTTTTAGCATCCTTCTGCCTTTATGGTTTATATTTGATAAAAGAGCAACTTTCTGGTGTTTTCTTTGCTATTTTTGTGCTTCTGGCTGGCCATCTTTTGTTTTTCAAATCAGAGAAGACCAGCTGCTCCCTGTGAGAGAGAGAAAGAGAGAGAGAGAGAGGGAGAGACAGGAGGTAAGCGTAGCAAGGCAGCCCCTGCCCTAGGGTCCCTGAGTGAGATAAGACACAAGGAGGGTAGCTGGGTCAGCCAAGAGTCTGGATTCTCAGGAAAGTCTGCTGCTAAGCCAGTTCTGAGGTCAAGGCACTCCCCCATTCACTAGAGCCCAGGGCTAACCTGAAATGGGTGTCCCAGACCCATGAGCAGAAGGTGTGGGTAGAAGTCTCAGAAGGGCTGCTTAGGGACAATAAAGCCTGTTAGTGCCCTCAGGTCCCTGCCACCTCTGTGGTAATACTTTAAATCAGCTGAGCTAAGCTGAAGAAGGCGACCAGAGTGTTTTGGGTTATTACAGGAGAGTGACAAGTGTGTTTTGTTCACTGTGGGAGTAACCATCTCATAGCAGCGGTTGTCACTTCATATCCTGCTCATGCAGCAGCTTCACCTTACTTATGCCAGTGTAAGTTAGGCTTGGTAGCAAGTGGACTTGAAAAGCTCCTAAGCCAACATGGTAAATATCTGAAGGAATTTGAACACCCCTTCTGGAACCACAACTTCTTCCAAAGTAACACTTTGACATGTCTGACTATACCCAGGGCTAAACAAATGATGTTTTGTGGTGTTTGAGTCACCTTATTCTTTCCTTGCAAATACTGTCTCAGAACTCATTTTTATTGGAAAATGGTTATTCCTCAAGTGAGACAAATTAACTGGCTTGCTAACAAGCCTGTTTAAGGCTTCTTTGTCCATTGATTGCTGCCTCCATCCTTACACTGTTTCTGTCATGCTTATCAGGTGATGCAGTTCCATGCATTACAGCTGGCCAAGACCTGGATTTATTTCTGAGAGTGACACTGCCTCTGTAGGCTCAGGCAGGTCACTTGCTTTATGTCTCTGTCACTTTAAAGGCCAATCAAGCAGAGTGAAACACTTGTGAAATTAATGGGCCATAGCTTTATTTTGCTAATGTCTGTAGCGGACTTTGAAAGAGATCAGGAAGGTGCACTTTTTGCCCTAGTTATTGCTAGTATTAGATTCTGGGCTTATCTCAAGTAACAATTCTGGGATAACAACTAGCACTATTTGGGTTTCCCTTGTCTGGATCTCAAAACATACTCTTTCATGCCTTCCTGCTCCTTGGAAGCTGCTGGTTATTACATGTCATAAAATTGCCAACTGGAAATAACAATAAAAAGGGGAAAGCATGACAGGTGTGGTAGCAAATCTGCCAGTGAGCTCTTATCTTCTAAGAGCTTCTCATCAGATGCCTTCTAAGACAATCTCCTTGTAGTCTGCATGCCTCTAAGGTAACCCTTAGGCAGGTCCTGGCTGTTTTCAGTTAGTCCCATCATACCATGGTTTTTCCTTCTTTTCAAAGCCCCCAGTTTTACCTAGTACTTCCTCAACCCTGTTTTCCTTACTTTAGCTCATGGATCTGCCCTTGTCTCCTCTCTAAATCTCTGTGAACTCTCCTAGGTCTTAGCACCCAGCCATTTCCTCATCACAGTTCCTCTGCGTGGCCTGACCGGTTACAGGGAATCCCAGGTGCGGCACTGGCGCTATTACACCGTGAATGGAGCCAAGCTCCTTTCCTCCGTGCGGGACCCTGAGGAATTGCATCAGTGGCTGGAGGTGGAGCAGTTCTCAAAAAGCCTTCAGCAGTGGCATGAAGAGGATGTGAACATTGAAGGTGATCTGGTTCCAGCCAAAGTCCTTATTGTCTTCCGGGATCTGGTGGAGAAGTCAATTGTCTCCTGTAACCTTTCCAGTGAGTTTCGTGGGGACAGGTGTAAGGGAAACAAACACACACACAAAGTGTTTGGCTTGAATGGTCAGAAGCTGAGCAAAACTCTCCAAAAACAAGGAAGCCTTCAAGTGACTGCAATGATGTACACAGACCTACATTGAAGATAGAATTCAGTAGTTCTTGGGCTCTTTGTACTCAAGATGTTACTCTTTTCTTAGGAATTTGGGTAGGGTCTCCAGAAACATCACCCTCACAGTTCAACTAAGAGGCAGCCCAGATTTTTAGAACATTTAGGAGTTTATTTGGGAAAAAAAAAATCTTTCTCTACTACAGCACCTGCAATATGTTTGGATTATCAAGGAAGGTAGTATAGGAAAATTGGATACCAGAAAGATGCGTAAGTTTGAGGAGAATGTGTTTGAAGATATTTATAGGGCAGATAATGCTCTGGGGAAACCTTGGCTCCCTACAGCTTTCCAGCATGGGATGATGGGAACTAAGTAGAAGAACTTCCACTGAAGAAAAGTATGTTGGACAAATGCTCTTTCCCCACTGTCCAGGCTACTCCTGTGGTGCATCTTCCCATAGCATGTTTCCAGGATTACTTTATTCATCAGTAGCCTAATGAGTCTTCTGTATTTCTGAGCAATAGAAGCTATTTCCACTCAACTGATCGCACATGTTAAAGTCAAGCTCTGCTAGATAATTGCATTTTTTTCAGGAAATACTTGTTATCATAGGAATGGAAAGGTGGATAGGAATGAAATTTCACCACTGAGGCTCACAAGAAGGACCAGCTGAAACAGGCTTGCTTCTGAGGCTTTATTTATGTGAAAGTTATTGTGTTGGTTCAGCAGTCACATCAAGTTATTGAGTCAAAACTGAGTATTGCAGGAAAGGTACTTGCAAGGACCCCAGAGAGTGATGTTTAGGTTGGTGATTCTGATGCATTTTTTGTAAGATCCACTGGAAGGAGATGAGCTAAGATGAAGTCAGGAGAAGCAGTTGCCATTTTTGTTTGTTTCTGTGAAGAATGGACTTTCTTCATCCCACAGTATGGCTAAAGTTACAGAAAAATGTCACTGATTGCTTTCCTGTTTTTTTAATTCTTTTAGCACAAGCAAAATCAGTTTTTGAGGTGTCTCACTTTTCTTTAGTGGAAAAGTAGGTGTAAGCATTGTAATGCTTTTGGAAATTCCATGAACATATTTACATGTTGACACAGTGATTGCTCTAATATTTTTCACCTGCTAGGGATCCTTGTAGGATCCTTGGATCAGAATAAGGATCCTTGGAAACAGAATCGTTTCTGTTTTGATGCCACGCTTGGCTCAGCAGGGAAATAGCACATAGATCTTCTGAGGTTTATGAAGTTATTCTTAGGATGGACTCTACTCTTTGCAAGATAATTTACCTCATGAATTGCTGTTGCTCATGCCAAACAAAATGAGGTGGAATAACACACTGCTATTTAAACTTTCACTCTTTAAAGTGAAAGCTCAGGCTTTCACTTCAGTGGGTTAGAGGATGAACACACAATTGGCTCAGATGTCAGAGCTGAAGGGACAGTGATCCTGCCAGAGTGACTGGGCAGAAACTTCTTCCATGAACTCAACTGGACCAACTGGAAATATCCCACAAAGTCCATTAGTTGCAGCTTTCTCTTCTTTCTTTACTCTTAGATTGTGTTCCCAGAGATGAGTCACTCTTCTTTCACACTGAGGAAACTTCTTTCCTCCAAATCATCTTGGAACTAACTCTTCTTAACACTCAGCACTTTCAGTAATTAGCCCTTTCTGTGTGACTACTCTGCACAACTGACCATAAATTGTGGTATGGTCTTCTGTGCAAGTCCAGAAGCAAACCTTACAGATACCCCACAAACACATTCTGAATAACTGGCAGTGGTAAGTGTAATCTGGCAAGGGTCTGATCTCAGGTTCTCTGAAGGAAGAAGAACATCTTTAGATGGGAAGTGTTCATCTGGTCCTCTCCAATCTGCAGTGATCTCCTTGTAGTGTACCATTAGAAATGTTAGGTTGTACCACTTGTCTAGCTTAATTTTTAAGAAGCTGATCCTAGGGCTTAAGAGGACCAACAAAGGGGAGAAAAAGCATGATAATTGAGTGTAAAGTTAAGAACTTTGTTCTTTCATCTTCCTGTTCTCATCCCCTGGGATAGACTTACATAGATTTAGGTTTCTCTTATATTCTTCATGTGTTATTGAAGAGAAAGTGCTGAGACAGACCAATAGAACTGCAGGGTCCTAGACAACCTCTTGCTTGACCTGTGGAAAAGGGCCTTTTATTTATATTATCTTCTCTTGTTCTTTCACAGGTAAAGTGACAGTGCTGGAGAGCTTCAGCTCAGTGGTCCGGGTGGCTGTGGAGACATCAGAATCCCAGGTAGAGGTGGAGCTGGTCCCTGCTGTGGAGATTCCAGCTTGCTGGCCTGAGAAAGCCCGGTGGCCTCGTTGCCTTAAGCGTTGGCCTTCTCAGGAAAAAGTGCAGTGCATCAAGGTAAACAGTGTAAAAAATACCCTTAGCTCTGGGATGGAATTTACCTCTCAGGTGTCTGACAGTGTTTTCCCAAAGGAAAAACTGCATGGTGATGGCAGCAGGGTTAGAAGACATATTCTCTAAAGAGTGAAGAATGTTTCAAAATATTCTGTCAGATCTTATTTGGATTTTGTTTTCCCCCCCCTTACAGTGGTGAATTCTGTAGAAAAAATCTGAGTTAGCTTTTTATTGTGTGATGCTGATGTGCATTATTCTTGCTCTGCCTCATGAACGATTTCAGCAAATGGGCTTCTGTCTTGCAGTTTTCCCTCCAGCTCAGTCCCATCTTTCCCTACAACACCCATGGCTGGATTCTGGCACATCAGCTCAGCCCCAGCTGCCATGTTCCTGCAGGTCCCATTCCACCTTCCAGTCCTGTTCCCCTCTTATGCACAACTTCCCACTCCACAGGAAAGTGCCTGCAGAGCTGCACCTCTGCTTTAGTGGCACTGCTGGTACTGTGCTTTATGGCTCTAGAACTGTGCCTTATGGCTCCCTGTAGTAACTGATACCAGCACACAAAGAAACAATGCAAAATGCATTGTTTCAACTAAGAGTTAAGATGGGAGCACACCTCATGTGTGCTGCCTCTGCTAACCCTTTTTAGAATAGTCTTCAAGAGATGTCATGCATGCTTTTGTAACTGCTCTGTGCATTACTGGGAGAAGTTTGCCTCTGATCTGTTGTCACACTTCCTCTGTTGTTCACAGTCGCTGGGTTTTGACCTCCTGGCCCGCTCTAATTATCACTGGCAGCTGTGCTTCTCCCGTGCTGAGCACATCCTCATGGAGGGACTTGATGAAGATGGTGGTTGTCGCATGAAGTGCTTCAGGGTCATGAGGCAGATGAAGGAAGATGTCTGGTGTGCTGGAAATAAGCCTGTCATCACAGCTTATCACCTTCAGGTAGGCATTACCCTGATTCCAACATGCAGTCGTGGGGTCTGTTGTAGTGGCTTCCATCCAGTAATGTCAGAATGTTGTGGTGTAGCATCTGTGTAACTTCTAAGGTAAGTGTCAAAACTGTTGTACCATTTCATTGTGTTATGGTGCCAAGGAGTTCACTAAATTTGTGTTCCACACTTCAATAAGAAACTAAGGCCTGCAGGAACATTATGAGTGCAGCGACATAAGTAGAGTCAAGGCCTGTGCTCTGTTTTGACTTCACATTGTGCTGATGTCTGTCATTGTACACTTACTTCCTGCGTCTTGAATATCCCAGCCATCTATATCCGTCTGTCTCTCTCGTGGAAGATGGTTGTTTTTTTCTTTGTGGATATGCACCAAACAAAACTGTCATAAATGAGCATTATTAATGAATCAGGTGCAAACTATAGTAGTGTTCCACCTGGGGTAAGAAGGGAAGAAAGAGTTAAAGGGGTGATGGCATCCTCCCTGTACCTATTTCAGAGTTCAAGATGGTTTCAAACAAAATTTGTGAAGAAGAGAGAGAAGACTCTGGTATGACTGTGTCCCTACCTCTAACAGCTGCAGACACAGATGAGCCACAGCACCATTTGTTAGATTATAGATGAAAAATCCTGCTTTCTGGAACTCCATCCCCCTGGAGTTGCAAAGAGAGGTTGTTGTACTTTTCTCACCTTGAAGCCTCAAACCATTAGGTTCCTACAGTAGGTACTGATCTTTTGGTGTCCAAAACCAGATGCAATGCTAAGATTTCTCCTAAAAGAAAGCTGGTAATCATCAAATGCTGTTATAGTCATAGCAATACTGTAAGTAAAGATGGAATTGAAAAAAAAAAAAATGTGTGAGGCTGAATATACCTTACCTGAGTGCAAAACTCCTCAGTGCCTATAAGAACAGCCTGATGGGAAAACTCGTATGTAAGACAAAGTGGAAAACCATTTAACCATTAGGAACAATGTTTTTCCCCCGGCTGAAGGAGCAGATGTGCAAGAAAGTGCTGTTGCGTGGACTCTTGATCAAATTAAGAAACCATTTAGAAGCTCTTTAGTTCTTTACTGTAACTGTACTTCCAGCTTTTATGGCAAGAAAGGATTGGTTTACCAGACAGAAAGAATTTTTCAAAATTACTCACATTAAAAAGAAAAACAGGAAAAAAAGAAAATTTAGGGAAACAGTCAGTGGATAAACCAGCAGTCAGACAGAGGCTTAGTGTTAGGTTTCTTCACATTCTCAGGTTCCCCCTGTCAGAGGTACTCAAAAATTAGGATTAGACAAGATCCTTTATAACAGAGGAAATCTGCATCCCAGAAGCTCTGAATCCCAGAGAGGACCACATAACTGCCCTTCTTTTGCTTACCTGCATAGGAATGAAATTTGAGACCTGGAATTTCAAAATATCTGGGTACATTCTGAAAGCCAACTCTATGCTTTTGATAGAGAGCTGGCAGTTAGGGACATAAATGCTGGCGATAAATCATCTGTTTGGGCACCTGACTGAAAAAGCAGTGCTGTTTTCCTTGCCTCCAGAAACTTCATTGCAACTGCTGCCTGCTGAAGAAGTTCTGGTGTGTCAGAAAGGTAACTGCTTTGCAAGTCTTCAAGGAGCAGCTCTCAGAGAGTTATAGCTTGAGTTCCTCAATATGTCTTTGTAGTTACTGCAGCTGCGAATAATAACGTTTTCACATTTGAAGAGCTGTTTGAGAAGAAATTTGTCAGCAGTACAACCATACATGAAATACAACCATAGATGAAATTCTACCTCTGTAGAAACAGACAAGTTGAAGGTTGGTTCTGCCGCCTCTCACAATGTCTGAGAGTCTCTTTTTGGGTAGCTGAATTTGCAAAATAAAATTAGAATTCAGAGGACAGTTAAGGGACTTAGCAGGATCATTTAACACAGGATAGGTGATTTCATACTTTAAAAAGTTATTTCAGGCTGACCAAGGCAACCAATATGACTTTTTTGGTACAGCAAGTCTAAATTCCTCAAGAAAATTATTCTCAGTCATGGGAAAGTCTGAGAAAATACAGCATGGGCAATGTAAAAATAATACTGTAAGAGCAATAGTCATATGCATTTTGTTATTTTAATAATGTATTTCTCAAATGTTAAATTACATAAAACAATTTTGGAGGAATAGAACATAAGACTTGCAGTAAGTATCACATGTCAGAAAAAACCAGGCAGCATTTGACCAGAAAGCAAGCCTTGCACCTGCAATAGCTTATTGGAATTCCAGTCTGTTTATGATGCAGATCTTTGTTATCTTCAGCATAAATACAGCTGAAGCTTGCAAATAATTATGTTGATCTCATTATGCTCTCTCTCCTTGCATCTACTGACTCCTACCCTTACAAAACAGGCCATTTTCTACAGCCTAAAATGCCTGTCACAGAGGGTCCTGCTGGAGGATGGCAAATAGGCCAAGATTATTTTAGCAAGATCATTTTCCTTGGGCTCCTGGCTCAGTCAGTGGAGAGTAGCTCATCTGAGGAGAGATCCTAACCAGACACCTCTGAGCTGCTCTCCCTTGTCCCCAGAGGAGACTTTAGTTGGGGTCCCTCCATTGCAGAAACATTAACACAGGGAGATAGTGCAAGACTCTGTGATTTCCAAGGCTGTCAGCCATTTTCCAGCACTAAAAGTGCCTTAGTAAGCTGTGTGAGCCCTCTACAGAACCTCTTAAACATCTTCTCTCCCATCTGCTTCTTGCAGACAGTGCTATTCTGGACGTGTGAAAAATACCCACGCACCAAAGATTGGAGCTGCTTCCCTGAAGCCTTTCTGAGGCTGGTACAGAAGCTGCACAAGTGTGCAAGCCAGCACTTCCTCAAGCATTACTTTCTCAAGAACACCAATCTGCTCAAATATGCCAACACCAGTGACCTGGACCTGGTGGCCAGCAAGCTCGCAGTCTTCTTGGAGAAACCTGTTTTCTGCCTGGACTAAGGCAGGCAAAGGTCTTGCCCCAAACCCAAGTTGATCCCCCAGCTTCTCTCCCCACCTGTGGTTGCTGTCCGTGTCCTTCCAGTAGATGTTGCAGCTGGCTCTGTGAGACAGTTGGCACATGTAGTGTGAAAGATAAGTGTCGAGCTGGCAGCAGTGGGCGGTGAAAACTGATAGGAGGCATCACTTGATGCCCGGCTGATCTAATTTGCTTTCAACAGGGACAGGCTGCCTGGAAGCTACAGCTAGTGAAATGCAACTTTTTGTGTCAGTCAGAGCAGGCAATTGCCTTGTTCTGTGTCTCCAGTCTTGTGGCACCTAAGCTGAAAGACAGCGCACAGGAGTTTCACTCTGCTGCCTCTGTAACCTGGTGCATGTATTGCTGCTGCAGTCACCTTTATCACAAGGTTGGTGGGTTTAGTTTCCTTGCTTACCTCACAGGCCAGCCCTGCAGAGGGGCAGAGGGGCGATTCTGAGGTGTTTTGAAGCTGGAAGCTTCTCAGAGGAAATTCAATTCAGTGAGATTCTGCTTCAGTCAGATCCAGTCGGAATTTAACCATGCCGCTAGTGTTGAAGAGCTCAGTGGAAGCAAGAAGAACAATGGGTTTTGCCTCTTTATTTTTCTCTCCTCCAATTATATTTTTCTTCCAATTGCTTCAAATATGCCTTTTTCATGTTTGCCTTTGCAAGCTGTGTTAGTGCCATATAATCAGGGGGTTTTGACAGGGCAGATTTCACTCCCATCCCTGGCTCTATCCAGCAGGCTGGATGAGGAGCAGGTCTTTCGCTAGTTGTTAGCACCCACATATTTTTGGGTGCTGTGCAGAAGGAGAATATTTTTCAAAGGCTCTTAGCTCCAAGACCCCCATGAAGATGTTTCAAAAGAAAATGGATTTTAGTATTTTGAAAGATTAGAGCTTCAAAATTAATATAAAGAACTCTGGGTTTGATGTTATTAAATTGCTGAAATTAAAACAAGATAGGGGGGATTTTGGGTCTGGTTTGGTTTGTGGGATTTTTTGTCAGGTCTGTGCAGGAAAGTAAATCCTTTGCCAAGGCGGGTAGCAGAGGTGGGGTTTGCATCCCGCACTCTGGAGAGCTGCATGAGGCGCATTCATGACGCAGCGTCTCCCTGTTGTGGCAGACTGCGGTACAACCACACATCTCCAACACAGCCTCTGCCTTTGGAGCAGGCTGTCTTCTACAGTTTTTGAGCAGAGTAGATATGGGTCAGGAAAGATCCCAGCTGTGTGGTCCTGGTTTGGTTGTGGTTCTGTGTCTCCCACATCAGATCTCACCGCATACAGACCTGATCCAACCATGTAAACTGGCACCCTCTTTGCTCAGATCCTCAGAATACTCTCCAAGTTGCTTTTCCACATGGGTAACTGCATTGTGTACCGGTGTAAACAGTTAACTTCTCTTACTAAAGGCTCCCTAAATGGGACACAAGTGTCAATTTCATGATGACACCTCCTGTTCAATTGTGGCTTTCCTGTTTCCTGTGGGCTGAGCTGTTTCAGTAAAGTGCAAGGAGATGCCAATCTGCCAGGCAGAGTCAGGCAGCTGTGGCAATGAAGTAATGTCTCCTGTTTCATCTTGATTTTATCTTGTAGTTGACGTTGACGGGCTGAAGTTAGAGGAGGGCAAAAACAGTTCAAACTGTTAGAGGACAGTGCAAAACATCCAGAGCTGTTAATCCCAAATTTGATATTTAGTGCTCTGATGTATGGTCCTTTTGGGATTTAGTTGTGGCTGTTGAAGAATTTATCTCCCTTTATAGCTGAGTGAAAAAAATGCTTCAGTGTGGATACCTTAACTTGGATGCTACTGTTCATCAGTCCTCAGCTGCTGGGGTTCACAGCAAAACCATGGGCATGCACCCTGTGCTGCACAGCCTTGACATAGCATGTTGCATTGCTCTGCCAGAGTGGCAGCCTCTTACAGCCAGGAATAACTCAGCAAAGCCAGGAAATAAACACAGAAATATGGACCCCTATTTTGAGCCAAGAATGATATGTTTTTGCTGTATTTTCTACTTGTTTACACAAGCAAATTCACCAGCTAGCTTATGCTGCTGCGGAAAGTATCCTTGTCACCAATGAAACATGGAAAGTACATTTTTATTGACCACAAAGACACAGGAACAATCCCACAGCTTTTTCTCCCAAAGGGCATGATGTGGCAGAGCTGGCCACTGGCAAAGGCTTTGGGGAAAGTACTAACATGTTCATGGAAGTCGTTGAATACAAGAATTAATTCCTTTCAGAGACATCTTTGAGATACTATCTTATATAATCTTGTGCAGGTCTGCTTGGGTGTGTAGGGTTTTGTTGTGAGGAAGTGTTTTGTGATTGTGGGAGAGTTGTGCAGGATGTTTCTTATTAAAAAAAACCAAACTTGCCAAATATATTTATCGTATTTCTTACTGCACTAAACTTTCTGCAAATAGCTTTTCACTTATACACCAAGACTAATCACAAAATCATGGCCTCATCCCAAGATTTTCCTCCAAAAAGATATACCACATTGTGTTTTGGCTACAGAATAAGTTTTATGTTTCATATTTATTCTTTTTTAAAAGTGAGCATCTGGACAAATACAGACTTTCTTGAAACAGGTTTAATCAATAGTTCTTTGTTCAGACCATCTGGAAGCAACATTTTCTCTCCCTCTTTTTCATTGCTTTCATGAATATTTGCTGAATTCTCACCCCTCTCCGCAGTCAGCATTGCTTCATCTGTCAGAAGTTTAAATTGAATGTGTTGCTGTGCTATATAAAACTGTACAAAATTCATGGTTTTAGTCTTTTTACTCATCCTGCCTTCTAGTCACTAGAGGGCGATGTCTCTCTGAAGCACAAACACCGATCCAGGATCTTGCTCTTAAAATCAGCATCTTGTTATTATCATCGAGCTGAGACAAATGAGCTCAATTAATTTAATGCTGAATTCTGTTGCCAAAATCGAGAGAAGAGACCATGGGAGAGCTTTCTAATAAATATCAAGACTTGGGTAAAAAGTCTCTAAACTGCGGATGCCAGTCTTAGAGCCAGAATATGGATTTATTGTTTCTGATGGTCTTGCAGTAATTCCCAATAGCCTTCGGTTGGGAAAGCACCAAAAGGCAGGGTTCTGGGAAGGAGGGTACTTGCAGGAATAGCCACTGCCTGGCTCCATTAGAGTCCTGCCCTCTTTCTGTGCGGCTAGGCCATGACTCCCATTTGTGCCTACCCTTCAGGTTTCTGTGTCTCCCTCTTTTTTTCTCTCTCCTCCAGAAAAAAAACGAAAATTCTCAGAACAAGTTTTCTGATGTGGCCCTTTGACCACTCCCTTTGGTGGGAATAGTCATTTTTCAATGCACATCAACTCTCTTTTAGTTCATGTGTACGCAGAGGCCATTACAGACCATCTATTCCCCCTCACTTGCACTCCATCTTTAGTTTGAAATGGTGCCCAGCAATTAAGTTAGATCACCTTGCAAACTGTGTTCCCAGTGGGAACAGCCTGGCCTCTCATAGCAAAGCTGGGACATGGACAGTGATAAACAGGATAATTCTGCCTTCACATTAAATATTTTTCTGCTTACCAATGCTAGGATTTCTGGTTTTGAGGAGAAACATTTTTTATTATTATTATACCCCCACCCCCACCACTCATCTGAGGGCCTTGCAATGTCACGTGAGATAGTGACACCACAGCCAGTGCTCAAATCATTGTAAGAGATCCTCCACACCCTATCAGGCCAACCTGTGCCATTACTGTAGGAGGCTGTGGTGCCCTTCACCTCTTTGGGATCTGACTTCTCTGGCTGGAATAATGTGCATAATTTCAAAGGAAACTAAACAACTCCAGGTAGCAAATGTGTTTGAGTCTATTCTGACCCAAACCATTGCAGCACAAAGAAATGGACAACAATTTCATCATGCTACAAGTACTTCTCAATTCTGCTCCAAGCAACATCTTTGAATTGAAAGGAAGGACAGAATCAGCACCTGGCTTTGAAAGTATCTCCTGGATAGGTGATAAAGAATGCACAGATGTCAGCAGAGACCAAGCCATGGAAAGTACAGAATGTATTTTTCACAGGAAAGATTGTCTCATTTACCATTAGCATCTTCACAAATACAAATTACAAGGAAATGCATTAAGGAAAGAATTAATCAGATTGAAAGACTTTGTAGTAATCAGAAAAAAACGAATGGCATCTTCCTAGGCTCCCCTGGGTGGTAATAATTACCAGCTGCACAACTGTGGCTTGTGCCACTTAAAGATTTCTGGACTAAAAATCTTGATACGTTTTAGTTTCCATTCTTAAAGAAGCCACTCTTAGAATCAGGCAGCAACATAGACCAGCTGCTCCAAGAAGTATGAACTGAGCCTGCTTCAGCCTGAGAGAGCACCAGTTTACGTGCAGAGTAGCTCCGAGCCTAATCCCAAGTCATGGCTCAGTTGCATCTGGCCCAGCACCTTTTTCCTGTTGCCTTGGAAGAGATGGGTACCATTTGTTATCCAGCAACTTGGGTAGCCAAACCTCTTCTGCCACAAGTGCAGGCAGCCTTACACCCATTTACTTCTGCATCACATCCCAGCAGCAGAGGGCAGGCCATAGTCCGTTCTCGTGACAGTATTGTCACTAACACAGCTGGGGGACCTGAAGGGCAAGGCTGCATGCACTGCAAGTCCAGGGAGCTAGCTAATGCATTCCAGGGGAAAAGTTTGATTAATTCAGGAGAGCTTAAGAAAGTCCAGTTTCAAGCTGGTAGTGAACCAAAACAAAAATACAGCTCAGAGGAAATTTTTAAAAATCCATGGTAAAAATTACTAAGGAGATGAACATCAATGTTGAATACCTGGGATCTCATTTTAAAAGGACATGTACCTGTGAGGAATGTCATCATCCACTGAATCCATCTGCTGTTCTTCCTTGTCCCTTCCCCCAAATTAACCAAGAGCAGTTTCAAAAGTAGGTAGATACTTTGCTGGCTCCTGAGGCAGGCAAATAATTTCAGACCCACACATCATTAGGAGCTTTCTTTGAACTTTCAGCCCAGATGTGTTCACAGCCAGTGCAGTCCGGTTTGTACCAGTACAGATCAAGCTGCTGTTCACCCTCCATGGAGTTTGCTGTCCATGCAACCATCACAAGGGTAATCATAAGCTCCCTTACCTTTAGCTGAGAGTGATTAGATATACCAAACTGTGGTCTCTTTTTCTCTGATAAAACCTCTGTTCCAGTCCTACTCTACACTGAGTATAATTCATCTCTGAACAGATAACTGAGCTGGTTTGCAGCCTTCCAGATGGAGTCTCATCGGTATATGTTGTAATGGCATGTCACATTGATAATACTAATCCACATGCAGTATATCCCCTGTGCCAAAGAGGAAAGAACACACAGAGGTCAAGTTCCCTTAAAAAAAACTGCAACTTCAAAGGAAGAGTGACTATCATCAGTGATTTCCTTGGCAAACCATGTTAGGCTGGTTGAAAGGCTTGTCGTGGTCATGTTGTCTTGGAAGTGAACCGAGGCCATGGGCCAACAGCTTCATCATCTCCCTAAGATCTGAGCTCAGGCAAGAATCAATGAGTCTTCTCCAGCCTGTTCCTCTCTGCCTTCCCCAGGCAACAAACAGCTCTGGCCTGTAATTCTACCACACTTCTTCCCCTTGATTAAGTGGTAGACACCATGCCTTCGTGTAACGCATATCCAGCTTTTATTACTAAGCTGAAGAGTTTGGCTGTTTTCTAGCTGGTCATTAAAATGTCATAGACTGGAGAGGCAACAGAGCAGTGACCAGAGCTAATGCCAGCAAAAAGGATTAAATGAACAATGGATCTTGAGTGTAATTTATGAATGCCATTAGCCACTGAGAGGGAATTATGTTTTGGCTGCAGTTCTGAGGGGGAGGGGTAGGTCTTATCTAGGCAGGAAGAAAAAAAGTGTCTGATTGCATTTGGATTAACGAACAACTATATTGATTTGCCATGTGATACATCTTGGGCTCTTATGTTTAGATCAGATGTAATAACATCTGACCAAAGACAAACTGTATTTTCTCTGTTTTATATTCAGACCCTCATGGCCAGACAACGTTGTGGTCACATCTCACAGCTGCCAGTCCCGGAGCATCTGCCACCCTGCCTGATAGGATCACAGTTCTCCATGAAAACTCTTGCAGAAAGGCAGGTCCTCTGCTCTTAGAGGAGAGATAAAACATTAGTTTCATGAATGTTTCCTTGTAGTCCATGCCCCATATCCCAGGGATGGGACTAAGCAAGCAATGCCTTTGTCTGCAGTGTTTCTTCTGCCTTTCATTTGATAACTGACACAGTATCTCATTAAACTGCTTAGCTTGGCAGCTGGGGCCATTTGTTAGAGTGTGAAATGGAGGATCATAATCACATTAAACCTCAGGATCGTATTGTGAAAACAGAGGTTAGACTGGAGATTAAAGAGAAAGTTTAATTTTGTGTGACAGTGCAGAGTTGCCTCTGCTTGGGGTGGTAAGGAGGGTTAAAAGTGATTGTGGAGGCTCAAGCCTGAGGCTATTTGTTCCATGTCTCCCTGCTCAGTTTTGAGCAGAAGGGTTTTAGCAACCACTTTGAAATAGGGAGTAGCTCTGCAATCACCTCACTGCTTTCTGTATCTGAATGAGGGCCTGAGGAGGAGCTTGCATGGGAAAGGAAAGCTCAGGAGGTGTAAATTATGCCAAAAGCCAAAGCTGCTTGTGCACTGAAGCATGGTACTTCTGGGAGGGGGTTGCCTTTGGCAATAGCCACTTAGTTATCATTATCTCTGTGCTGGAGGCCCAAGTCCTTGAGGTGAACTGCTGTTCCCTGGGTCCTTCCTGTTCCAATGCAATTAGCACAGTATCTTGTGAGTCCTCCAGCAATCTGGGGACAGGAGGCACCCTCCAAAAGTCAGCAGGAGCCCCACAGTGACAATATATATTTAGGATGTCTTCTTGTGATCTCCTCTAAGCTGGTTTGGCTAGTATTAGAAGTAGCAGTAAGAGAAAAGTTGGCAGGTTGGGAAAGACAGCATAGAAATGGATTTCTGGCATCTGTGCCACCAGAGAGAAACGACCGCAGGTCAGAGCAGCTTGGTCTCTGTTGTGAGCCTATTTTATAGACAAATCTCAGTAAAGACCCCAGCTACCACCAGCTTTAGAATCAAACTCAGACCTCTGCAGCTCTCTCCGTGGACATTTTCTACTCACATGATCACATGCACATCCCATCATGAACAGTGAAAACAGTGGGAACATATAAATACACACATTTTAAAAAATGGTGGCTAGGCCTAGTCTTTTCCCAAATGAAGTAAACAGATGTCAAAAAAGAGGAGATAAAAATGGGTATATAATTTTTTTACAACTGTCCCTAAGACCATTGTAAGTTCTGTTCCCTCTGTTACTTGTTCTGGAGATATACTTAATGAAGAATATATTCTCTCACTGGCTTGATTTTTTTGTTCAGCTGTTGTACCTGCTTTCTTCTCTTTTGTCTGCCCTCTATTCCCTGGAGACTGAGTACTTTAAGGCAGGAGCCTGGCATACAAAGATCTTTCATTTTTTTCTGCTTCCTGAAACTTGACACAATGCAAACCCTTAGCAAAACCTCAGAATAACAAAGAAGATGTTGATCTGAACAGCTGGAAAGACAACAGAGCCTTTCCAGCCACCCAAGATAAGTCCTGGGTGATAAGGAGGTACTTGGGGAGGAGCAGATGGATGAGTGTTCCTTGCAGTGCCAAAGCCATGCAAATCGCTAATGACATCTCCTGGTTTAGGATGGTGAAGTGGCAGCATTCAGGGGATGGCAGTGCCAAATGCTCTGTATATGGCTTCGGGGAGCTCACACCCGATATTAACAACTAAAAAAAAAGACGACAATAGACAGTCTTCTCCTACTGGTGCCTGACAGAGACTGCAGATGGACACTCGAACAGTGGGAAAGGACACACCTAGCTGTGGCATTCCTCAGCCTTGCAACTGGGTGGAGTGATTCTTTCTGCTTCCTCCGGGCCAGACATAGTCCTGGACTGTTACCGGGACTTCTGCACAGTATGGTGACTTTGGACAAGCACCTGGACCCATCAGGAGCCAGGGAAGCTGCTCAGGAGGCAGAGCATTTTGGCAAGACTCAGAGAATTTCTGCTCAGCCTACAGCCATGGTGGGAGTGCGGCAGAGGCAGAAATCCTGCTCTGGCTGGCCAACCCCACCTTGGGTGTAGTGGCACTTGGGACAGTGTTGTACAGGATGGAAGCAACTTTGTGCCCCCAGGAGCTGCTCACCCTCTGGCTCCACACACTCCCAAAAGCATCTCTGATTGCTTCCAGCAATGGCATCTCGAGTCTTGATGAAGATTTTAATAAGTGATGATGATCATATGCAATATGCATACAACAGATATTCTGTAATGTACGCCCCAATCTAGCCAGACCTGGGCTGCATTTTCCTGCATCACTCTCAATGCACCAACAGTTTGGGGCAAAGCCCAAGCTCTCCCTAGCTGTGCTTCCAGCTGGAACTGAAGGCAGGTGCCACTGTCAGTTCAGTGCAAAATGAACTGCCCAGAGGAGCAGACTGGTCAAATGTTGTCATCCTGTCACCCTGGTGACTCTGTCAGCTAAGGTAGCCTGTGCTCAGGTGCTCTCTCCTTGTGTTAAAGGCTCCTAAATGCTGCAATCCTGCACGACCCCCCATGCAGGGTCCTTATTGTGCCTCTTGGAGCCGCAGTAACTTAAGAACTAATTTGGAAGTGTTTTCAATTAGGTTCCTCCAGGCGCTGAGAGAGGGGAATCTGAAGCATAGTGGTGAGACATCAGAGTTGACAAAGGCAAACCACATGATACATACGGATTGGGGACCTATAGCAAGGGAACATCTGAAAACGTGGGCACCAGCCCTCTGGCAAATTAAAATACTTCAAGAGCTGCTAAAGAAACCTCAAAACATGATCAAAGATCTAAGATAATCGCTGCTTTTCCTACTGCATGTGAAACAGCCACATGGCAAACAGAACTGATGGAGGCTGGGATGTGACAGAGGTCAGGATGTGGGGATGGCTGAGATTCGGAGGTGGCAGCTGCCTCATCATGCGGCCTGGGCAAAGCCCCTTAATGTGATCCCAGCACAGAGAGGCTGCAGCAACTGGTTACTTTCATTTGCTAGGATTTAATAAGAGGAAAGTTTTTCCATTTAAAGTGGAGGACCACTTCCATGTTTGTGTTCCAGTACTTA
This sequence comes from Erithacus rubecula, assembly GCF_903797595.1. Classification (NCBI taxonomy): domain Eukaryota; kingdom Metazoa; phylum Chordata; class Aves; order Passeriformes; family Muscicapidae; genus Erithacus; species Erithacus rubecula. Next base: position 23,515,944 of record NC_136658.1, read on the forward strand.
ACATTCCCTTTTTGCTTAGGAAACCCCCGCAAAGGTTACTTTTGATGTTGTAAAATTTAATCTCTTTGAACTTTCAACCTACAGCCAAAACAAGAAAATAGAAAACAACATTTCAACAAATAGCCACTGTTTACATCCAAAATAGATGTAATTTATTTAAAAAATCCTAGCATTCAAACCCAGTGTTTGCTTCCTGAGCTCTGTGTAGCATCTGGTTTGTGAATAAGAGGGCACTGGGGGCTTGGGGTGTTTTTCTAAATAGGAAACATATTAGAAAACAAACAGAACTTTTGGCAATACTCAGTAGTTGTTAAAATACAACCTAAGGCAGTCTGGGAGAGCCCTAATACTAATTTCTGTTTTACCCAGGGTACTTCAGGCATAGCTCCTTGAGAGGCTGGTGAGGTACCCACAAACTTGCTGTGCTAAACTTTCACTGAAATTTCATACAAAACTCATGGGTGTGAACAGGAGCATCCCTTAGTTCACACAGAGACTTATGTGGTCTGTGACCAGTAATAAAGGAAAATGGTAATAGGTCCCCAAGTCTACGGCTTAGCAGGGAGAAGCACAAATGTCAGCCCAGCAAGCATCTTGTAATGCTGACAGAAAGACTATGTGGGAACAATACAAAGGTTCTTACCTACATATGCTGGACAACAGCTCAATCTAAACTCTTTTCTATTAGACACTGCAGTTCAAGTTTAGCTTTTATTGATTTTTTTTCCAGTGGTCTGCTCTCACAAGCTGGAAAAACCTGGTCAAATGAAGTGCAGGTTCTGGGGTCTCATTTAAAACACTTTTAAGAGAAACACATGGTAGTGCTTTGAAATATGACTATTAAAATCAACTCCCTCTTTTTCTTCCTTCAGTTATCCCTACAATATCCTCGAAAGTATCTTCAGACCTCTCCCCAGCCTGGGTAAGACATGAATCGAACCCATATCAGCCCATCTTGAGAACCTGCGTGAACTGGGTAAAACTTCAGCTGGATTTAGCAGGATTTTTAAGGTGAGGGATTTGAAGTTTTTCCTTCAAGTATGACATTTGGCACAGGTAGAACTGTGCACCATTTTGGGAGGAGGGAAGGAGGTGTGATTGTGGTGGTGCATATTTCAGGCTTCTCCTTAGTTGTATTGGTGCACAGAGTGAAAGGATGGCCTGTGACTTATCCAAGGTGATGCAGCAGAGGGTGGTACACAGACCTAGACCCAACTCTCCCAGCCTTCTGGCATGACTCCTTAATGTGTGCTGAGCTGTGAAAATCACCTGTGACTGCCTGGCTGCTCTGTAGGCAGAAAAGCTGCTGCTGCTGCTAGTGAGGCTGTGTTGTTTTTCTCTCTGTTGATATTTGATATCATTAATTATATAGTTTCCTTTCTGTTTATTTGCTTGTTTAAATCCTTCTTGGTGATTATAGAGCCGTCTCTTGCCCAATTGCAGTGCTCCATCTGCACATCTTTTGTGCCTTGGATGTAGATATTATTTACAGGAGTTTCTGGCTGTAAATGCAGGATTTGTCATGAGAAGAGCATTTCTTATGCCTCTGCCTTGGCCTCTGCTTCAAAAATGGTTACTGCAACAGGGCAGGACTGACTGGCCTATTGCACTGTCCTGCTGCAGGGAGGCAGTACTTCTCTGCCCTCCTTTTTGCTGCTTGATCCAGCCGGCTCAGGTGGGAGCCCTGCCATGGGTTGTCTGTGTCCCAGCTCCACAAAAATGCCAGCTGTATTTGAGAACAGTGTCTGCACTGTGACTGCACCTCCAGTTGGAGGGGGCATCACTCCAGCCCTGCTGCTGGCAGCTGGGTGCTCTGGTGCCCATCAGGGTGACAGTGGATGTGTAGCTTCAAGCTCTATTCACAGCCTTGAATAGGGAGAGCCCTTCTTGCTCTCATCCCATGCTCCTGAGCTTGTAGGATCTGATGTGTGCAAGCTGGCAAGGGTACAACTCATGCCCTACATTCAATGCAAGCCAGCTCGTCCCCTCTAGAATGTCACAGTGCCATCCCCATTTCTTCCCCTGGAAGAGCTGTGAACACTGGGGAGAAGGGGCTGGGAGGCTCCAGGTTGCCTTGCTTGTGTTCTCCCTTGTGCTCCATATCTCTTTGGTGTGTTAGGGAAGAAGATGTCACCAAGAGTCCTGATCTGTTTACTTATTTTACTCGTGTGTTCCTGTATCTGCTGCAAGCAGCCCCCACCTCCCCAAGCCCTGTGCCACAGTCCTTGTGCAAGCTTTCCTCTGGCTGCAGTGTTGCTAGGGGAATACTGGGACGCAGGTGAAGCAGAGTAACAGGAGGCACTAAAGTGGCTGTAATACTCGTCTTTGTGACAGAGAAGCACTGAGGAGGACTAGGAGCAGTCGCAGTGGGAAGGCTGAAGGTGGTCTGAGGGATGTGGAGGGAGCCCGAACCTTTTCCCACCAGGAATTCCACTTGCGGGAGCTCAACGGCCACTGGAGTGCAGTGCAGCCCTGCCATCTGCTCACAGCTGGACTCTGGCACCTGCCTGGGTCCCCATTTGGTCCCTGCTCAGGCCCCCACTCTGCAGCCATCAAGGTGGCCAAGGGCTGCAGTCTCGGCATGTATAAGCCTCCTCCTTTCCCCCCAAAACCTGATGTGGGGAGTGTGGTCCTCTGTGAAGCATGCCTTGGGAACAAGCCCCACTCATGGGGAGTGGCAGAAGGAGCTGAGGCAGGTAGAGCTAATTCTCCAACCCATTTTAAGCAAGGGGTTCCTGGATTTGGGACAGTCCAGCACCAGAGCTGGTAGGTACTTGCCCTTCCTGGGCAGAAGCCAGGGGTGATCATGTCCGCACCCCTGGGCAGATTTTGTTCTCACAGTCTGGTAGTGCAGAACATTGTTTCAGACATGGGCACCTCCTTATAAATGTTTCTAAAAAGTTCCTCAGGCAATTTAATTTCATCTGAAGGTGCACAGGTTTGGGTTTTTTGTTCTCACCTGCTCTGATCCAAGCCTAAATTTTTCTCAGTGTTATCCATGCCAGCATGACTGAGTAAGCCCTCTTCTGGGCAGCAAATGTGCCCACTGCTCCATTGCCTGCCTCGTGTTCCTCCTTGGCCCTAGCCCAGAGAACATTACGTACCTGCTGGTGGGATGTTGGAGTCAGTGAGTTAGAGGTCTCTCTGAATTATTTAGAGAGAAATCAGAGTGTAGGGATTGAATAAGTCTTAGAGTGAGTTCTGATGTTTTTAGTGAGTAAAACGTCTAGATTCCACAGTAGTAGCTTGTGTTCTACTGAAGGTTGCAAACATAGTGATATCTTCAGTAGAGGCTCCAAGCCCACAGTTGTAGATAGGACTTAGACACAACAGAGCTATAGTAAGAATATTGCTTACGTTTCTTAGATAGAACACAATAGAGTGTATGCGTTCTATACGTAACCTAGTGTGCTAAGAAACTAGAATTCTAATAAGTTGAAGAGTGGTCCGAGCTTGCATCTTAGCTTGTTGGAAAAATGCTATGTAACAGTATGCATTCAGAAGAGTTGTTGCTTTTAGCCACAAGTTTCTAGCCATTCAGCTTTTAGTCATTTGGCTTTTAGCCATTTGCTTTAGCCATTTACTTTAGCCATTTGCTTATTGCTCATTGCTAGCTGCTTTGCCATTGCTTTTTGCTATTGCTTGTCTATGTACTATTGAGACTGATGTGCTTTGCAATAAGATGTGCTTTGTAATAAATAACCTTTTAACTATTAGCTGCTTTGCTTATTTTAAGATTACCCAACAAATAAGAGCTTAGTTAGGTGCCTAGAGAGCACTTGAGAGTAGGTGCCTAAGAGCACCTGAGGTTCAGAAAGAACCCCCTCATCTAATACCACATGCTTGTCTGTGACTGCTGAAGTGTTATGTTCCTCAAACCAACACCAAAAGTTGTCCATTTTCTTTTATTTTTTCTTTTTATTTTTTCCCCTTTTAAATGAATGTACTAGATTTATTGAGTAATGGAAACTTTCTGTTCCAAATGACTCAAGTTACACTGGAAATTGAAATATTTAAATATTTCTCATCAGGCCTTTACACAGCTCCCTCATGTTCCTTCTCTCTGGAAGGGCTTTCAAACCCACAGATGAACTGAGATCACTCACTGCTTCACCAGACCATGGTGCAGACTCCAGGCTGCTGAGCACAACATACCCCCTTGCTGGGATTGAGGTGCCCTCAGGCAGCATGGGATTCAGATGTAACCAGGCACTTTGGATGCAGTCACTAGTCCTAAAGCCAGACTTTCAGCCTGTAATGACTGCATGTTCCTCCTTAACAGGAGGCAATCAAATCCACTGAGTCCAAATTCCTTCCCACCCACCCAGATACCAGCCCAGAAAGGCAGTGGGTAGTGTGCCAGCCCAGAGGAAAGTCCAGGCATGTGGGTTGCTGGTGTAGGGCATTGGGAATGTCCTTTTATTTGCTTATCATGGTGCTTCTACCCTCCCGCTCTGATTTAGGGCATCTCATGGCTCCCCTGGCTCACATACAGCAGTCCAAGAAAGTCAGGATGATGCTGTGTAGAAACTGTGGGCAATACCTTGGATCTGCTTTAAGCTTCATGCATCTCAAAAACCTTGTCCCTAAATCGAGTTATTTCAGAGTAGAGGAAAAGCATTCACACTTCATACCACACATGGTGTTACTTAGGCAGGGTAGTTATCATGCAAATATTACTTGCACTCCAGCAAATTAATTGCTGGGCAAGGGCATGCTTTGTGTCAGCAAGTCAGCCCTGCCCTGGTTTATGCGATTTTTGAAGACAGCTTCCTGGGACAGGCAGCCAGGGCACAAAGAGCATTGGGTTGTTGGTGTGACTCCCTGCTGCCACTCAGCACTGCTTGGCTCAGCCAAGCACTTGTGCCCTGTCAGCACTCCCCTTCCCTGCCAATATCCCCAAACCTGCAGCAGCCCCTGGGTGCAGCTGGAAAGGGGTGGCCCCAGTAGGGATACCTCTCCTCCTGTGCACTCTCGAGGCACAGCAGCCAGCCCTGCCTAGTGTGTAAGGGGATGGGATGTGGGAAATAGGATGTCCAGGAGGCCTGGCCCTACAAGTACCTCCCAGACAAAAGACTCCCACTAAAAATCATGCTCCCCTGCTTTAGAGAGGAGCTCTTGTCAGCATGATGGTGTGCCCTGGTACACACATCTTCTGTCCCAAAGGCAGATTTCCAGTACCTAAAGAGTGCCTGCAGGAAAGAGGAAGAGAACTATTTGCAAGGGCACGTAGTGATAGGACAAGGGGAAATGCCTTCAAACTGAAACAGGACAGGTTGAGATTAGATATTAGGAAGAAATTCTTTACTCAAATGGTGGTGGGGCACTGGAACAGCTTGCCCAGAGAAATTGTGGATGCCCCATCTCTGGAAATGTTAAAAGTCCAGGCTGGACAAGGTTTTGAGTAAACTGGTATAGTGGAAGGTGTCCCTGGCCATAGCAGGGGCTTGGAACAGGATGACCTTTACGGTGTTTTCCAACATTTCAATGATTCTATGTGTCCCCATGTCATGGGCAGCTGCTTTTGAATGGAGTCCTGAGGACCACAGAGGATAAGCATGGCCCCATCACAGGCCAGAGGGCAGAGGGTGGTCCGTGCAGCTGAGCCAGCTGTGGAGAGGCCAAAGTGGCCTTGTCCTGGTGTGACCAGATGACTTATGTCACCCTGGTTTTCTGAGGAATAACAGGCAGCATTGGGCAGTCAGGGTGAGGCTGAATCATTGTGGACAGAGCAGCTGTATGCGAAGTGTAGCAGGCCACCACGGGTCTGTTCACAGCAGGAGTGCTGCTGCAGTCAAATCCATAGGGCTGTGGGCTGGGTGGAAGCAGGAGGGGGGGCTGGAGCTGTGCTGCAGCAGGAACAGCATCGGAGCAGTGTGCTGCCTTGTTGCAGCGCGGCTGGAGACTTGGCTCTGCCCAAGAGGTTAAAACAATCCCTCTCTGTCCTTAGGGGGGGTTGGATTTCCACTGTGAGAAACATTGGCTTGGACAGATTTCTGACCCAAGTGCTGCTTTGCATAGGTAATGGAGAGAGTGAATCATGGTGATTTATTTCCTAGCCAGGCTCTGTGTATGCCAGTTGCTGGCTTCCCCTTACTCTGCACCCAGACCTTCTTCTGCATCCTGCAGAAGGGTTTTATTTACATTACAGATAGGGCAGCATTTAAATCTGGTAGCTTCCTTCTTGATAGTAGTAGTTTAAAAAGACAAAACAACCCTAAACTCTTCAATTTCAGCTGTTTAGTACATCAAACCTGTATCAACCATCACAGTTATTTCTAAATCACTTCTAGGGTTTTTTAATAAGTATTACCTCTCAAAGCCTGAAAAAGAGGATGAGAGACCCTGTTCTTCATCCTAAATGTAATAGAAACCTTGAGTTTTCTGTGCAGGTGGCTGCACTGGGCACAACTGAAGAACACCCAGAGTTACTAGTTATTACAGTAAAGTTCCATATTTTCTTTTTAAAATAATAAAGTAACTTTCTAGGCCTGGGCTCTATGTGGGGGAAAGTGTGAAAAATGAACCTACAAGCGTCACATTTTTCATACTAAGAAGCAAATAAACCCCCTACAGATTATTTTTGAAATAAAATCTCAACTTTTTAAAAATCCACCTTCATGGCACTTCAAAACTTCACGTATGGAGGATTTTTACTAGCTAATTTTCTCCTTCCCATCTCCACCCCACCCTGAAAGCTGAGGACCTGGCAATAAAAAGGCAGCAATTAATCCACCCATCATGTAGTTCTGAAAATGTGACCTGTGGCCATGTGACTGAGATGGATGGTGGTGCCGGGCTGGCTGTGTACATAGCAAGGGAGGAGCCTTCTCTATTTAAAAGGCTCATATGGTGGTCAGAGCAGAAAATAAGACATGTGAATCTGTTAATTAGGAATAGAAAGCCTCAGTCCCTGCAGCTCTGGTATACATCACACTTTGCTCTAGCCCTTAACTTCCTCTCCACCCTGGTTGTTTCACCTTTCTTGTTTGTCTTATATTTGATTTTGAGGTCTTGGAGCAAAGGCTTCCTTGTGGCAGAAGCAAGAAGCCTTATTACCTGGTCAGGCACCTGGAGCAGACCCCACCCACAAGCTGTCCTTTGGTGGTCCCATCCTCGATTTTCATCCACAAGTTCTCAACCTGTCTATGGCTGTTTTTCAGAGGCAATCCTGCACAATCCATTCCTTAAACTACAGCATAACAAATCCTCTCTCCCTCCCAGCCTGTCTCTTCTGGAAAGCTTGTAGCCCTCAGTTGTAGTGTTCCAGTTTGCTACTCATCTCACCATGTTTCTGGGATAGCAACCAGCTCCTTATTTCCAGCTCCTCTTGCTTGTTTCCCATTCTGTATACATTGATATAGTGACTTCAGCTTGATTATCACCCTCCTTACCTTTTGAGAAGAACCCTCTCTAACACCTTTGGGATGATTGACAGGTATTTCCCTGCTGCTTCCTAAAATGTCGGTGTTTCATGGTTCTTCTCTGACACTCTGATAAACTAATTTTGTAATTTGTGGCTCCATATGAGACTTTTTAAAAGAGTCTTTTTAAAATTTGGGACAGCAAGCATTACTGTATTGTGTTTGGCCTGGTATTCAAAGTAGGAAGTGCCCAAGGTCTCAAGAACCCAGTTTCCACAAATCCAACCTAATTTTGTCAAATTCAGGACACTTGGAAACAACAACCAGCTCTTATATGACCTTAATCACATGTAAATGTGCACTGATGAGAGGGAAAGGCTGACTTGGGCTCATCCAGAAAAAACAAAGGCTGGATTGTGCATATTCTCAGAGAACAGGGTGGGAGGGAGTATCTGTCCATCATAGGCTCATTTTAATACTCCAAAATGCTGCAAAGGACTACCAAAACCAGTCATTCCCTGGGGCAGTAATGGTCTTTACCACACTCACTGCAGCTGCCTGAGTTTGCTCCACAGCTGAGAAACAATTCTGTGGCAATCAGGTGATTTTCCATTAGAGGTCCATTACATTTAATGTAATCTATCCATAAAGCTCTCTGCTTCACCTGCAGCCTTAAGAGACCTCTTTAATAATTCAGTGCCTTTAGATACACACAGTAACACTTTGGCTCTTTTCTGTGAGGATTTTACCTCCCAAGCAGCAAGCCAAGGTCTCTAAGTATGGTAATGCTGCCCTTTTCTCTCCGGGATTGGCTTCCCTTAGCAGATACTGGCAGCAGAAATGCAGCTTTTCCTTGGCACTGGAGAGCTGCCATGCCCATCTGCCTTCCTGGAAAATCTAATTTTAGCAAAGCTGTAGCCCTCCAAAATTACTGTCTTGCTGTGATTGCTGGACACCCCAGGGCTTCCCAACAACAGCTGATGTGGGGCTGTCCCACTAGCCTGGGCTTGCTATGGCTGGTGGTGCTGAGCTGATTTGTCAGCTGTTGTTCCCTCTGTCTCACAACTGCTCCTGGCTATGCCAGGGCCTGGAGTGAAAGAGCCTGTTGTTCCCCACAAGGGGTACAGTCTTGCCAGGTATACAGGTCCTCATTAAGGGAGGGCTGCTTATCTCCTAACCTGCAGTAACGATTGTTATGTCCCTTTGTTATGTCTCCATTACAAAGCAACCAGGGACAGAGTCTGGACACAGGGTGCACACACCCCCATTCCTTCCTGGCAGCTGGCCAAGGATTGGGAGACCTGCACACCCCCCACACCAGCCTTCTGCCCTGAAGCAGGGTCATCTGAGAATATTTAATTAGATAGCAAGGAACAAGTGGAAGGCATGAGGAGTTAAATGAGTAGTCGAGGGAAAGAAAAGTAATGAGATTTTTTTTTATCCTTCTTCCATGGAGAGTGAAGATGTCCTCTCCTGCTGCTGCACCTAAGAGCACTGGCAGATGCAGGCATTCCTCTCTAGACATTTAGTTATGGCTGCACTGGTTTTTATAAAATTTCTCTTAAATTAATTGCTATCCATATGCCATGCCGAGAAGGAAGCCAAGAGGGTGAAAAGGAGTAGAGTTGTCTCTGCCCAAGGGCTGATCGCACTTCTTTGCAAGGTAACTTGCAGTCAGACCACCTGGCCCAGAAAACATCACCCCCCTATGTCAGGAACATTCACCTGCAGTCCCCATTTTCATTTCAATTACAGTTTTGGAGGGGAGTCTCTTTGTTAAGAGCGTTCCTGGGAGCTCACTTCTGCAGGTGGGGCTTATTCTTGGTGTGGTGGCCAGGCCTCACTGAGCTGGGTGGTAGGGATGAAGCCTGAGGTTGCTGGCTGGGTGATGTGGCTCTGGTGGCTGTGACATCATGGAGGATGTGTCACAATGGGAGAAGTCACCAGGGGCATCAGTAGGCAGTCCCAGCTCCACCACAGCTGCACTCATGTAGGACTTAGGTGTTGGTGAGTACTCGTGCAGGGAGAAGGCTGGGCTGGATGGAGGACAGGGCAGATGCCAGGAGGTTCTGAAGCTGTATCCCTCAGCCCTACTGCCCTTGGATCTGGGGGCAGAGATGCTTGGGGCTCCCAGAGATGGCAGGTGCCAAGAGAGACTTTGAGAATGTGATGGGTACCCCCAGCTCCCTACTCTCTCTCACGGACCTGATGAGCCCGTTTTCCTCCCATCTCCTCCAGGCCATGGCTGCAGCAAATGCTCTCCTCCTAGCTGCAGTGGCCAGAGAGATCATCCAGCCTGGCCAGAAGAAGCATCACCACATCAGCAGAGCCATGGCCAAACAGCTGCTAGAGCGTGAGGTGTGTTTGCACCAGGAGTTGATTAATTTGCTTCAGGAGATTGAGAGGAGCAAGAATGCAGAGGAAACCTGGCTCTTTTCTGCATGGCTGTTTTGGACTGCTGCAGTTGCCTTCGTCCTGCTTGCTGTTGTCTGCTGGCTGGCCAGGCGAAGAAGGAAGCGTCAGGCATCTCCTCAATCATTTAGAGTCTTCTGTCCTGATCTCCCAGAAGATATTGCTGAAATTGAAATTGGATTAAGTGTTAGTGACCACAACCACACAAGGCGCAACAACTTTACCTTGGAGTTGCCCAATTCTTAAGTTTGCCTAGGTTGTCTGGATGACATCCCTTGCTTCCATTGTGTCGATTGCTTCATTAGAGTTTCTTTGGTTCCATATAGGACTAAAAGAGTCATATTAAAATTTGGGAAAGCAAGCACTGCTGTGTTGATTTTGGCCCTGTATTAAAAGCAGGACTTGCGTTGGTAACTTCTGCTTCAGTAGTTTTCCATTGAGGCTGGGTATTTTCCAGAAAGTGAGACAGAAATGTTGACAGCTTCCAGGACCCTCTTAGTCATCAGCTGGTACAGCTGACTCATCCTGTGCTTGCCTCTGTGCTCTTCCTGTCTCCCTACCCCTGCATCTCCCTGCACATGTGTACACTGCCAGCACTACTGGTGCTCCAGGGTGGCTCTGACCACTTGTGTGGCATGTGCCATGCAAGAAGCAAGAGCCAACCTGTTCCATCCCTCCTCGCAGCTATATCTCCAGAAACCTTGCCAGTCCCTCCTCTTCTAGGTTTCTCACCTGACCTCTCTGCTTCTTGTAATTTGGTCCATCAGGGTCCTCTGCACTCTTCAAAACCCACAGCCCAAGTTCCCCTGCCCTTTGCAAACTCTTTTGGAAAATCTCAACATGCCCTTGCTGCAGCATCCTCCCCCCCTGCACCACTACACCTGTGGGCACAGCACAGAAGCTCCTCATTCAGATGGCAGTTCTTCTGGTGTATGGTGGTCAAAATGTAGGGGTCTAATTTTAAGCAAGGTTCTGAGCAGGTATTTCCAAGCTATGTCATGCAGGGCCAGCTGCCCTTTCTCTGAGGGAAGGATGTAATGTTTCTCCTATTTTGAACAGCCTTAGTTTCACAACCTGCATTTTTCTGAAATTGGAGGATTTTTGCCTTGAGTCTGCCTTTTCCAACTGCCTTGCAGCCCTCCCCTTTTGCCTGAGCTCTGACATGCATCTGTGCCCCCTACCCTTGACCCCCAATAGCCCAAGAGGCAGCTTCCTTGGCTCATACTCATCCTTTCTTGTCTTGGAGGATGAAGGAGAGCTTCTCTTCCACTTTCAGCTTAGTGGCTTGCAGGCACTAGGTCATTATCATAGTGAGCAGGCTTATCTGAGGATCTTTTCCATGAAAGCAATGCAAAGGCAACAAGAAGCTGGGTTGTCCCCTAGGCCTTTTCCAATAGCCTTTTCACTCTCCTCCACTTCCCCCATCCCTCCTCCTCTTCCCTGTCCATTGTCTTGGCTCTCAGCCAATGTAATTCCAGCCAACTTGGGTGCACGGGACTTGGATGCACGTGCCTGTCCTGTTTATCAAGATAAAAAGGGCCAGTGGAGGGAGATGCAAGCAGAGAAGCAGGCAGGCGCTGGAAGGCAGACACAGGGAGGGGCACACAAGTGTAACTGAGCAGAAAAACACAGATGGATGTGGATGTGCAGGCAGCCCCAGGCAACCTGAGACTTTACTGAGAGCAAGATACACAGACAGGGCTGCATGTGCATTGGCACACGCCCAGGAGGAGACGGATGAGCAGACGAGCACAGAACTACAAGGCAGGTAATGAAGGACCAGGACAGGAGGAGTTGCAGAGGCCTGTGGTAAAGGGAAACAGCAGGAGCTGCTATGCAGGGCACGTGCCCTGGTGTGTGCCACAGCCCCTCTTCCCAGGAGAAGGGGTGAGCAGCTGGATGAGTTTGGCTTTCTCTCTCCTCTCTGGCTGGATCCAGACCATAGTCAGCAGTTGCTTTCAGTGCTGGGACCCCACCTGGAGCAGCTGCCCTCATTTATAGACCATTTCCTGCCTTGCAGATTTGTAGGGAAAATTACAGTGAAGGAAGTTTCTTGAATGTTGAATGCTGACCTGCGCAAGGCCAAACCCAACAGCCCAGAAATGTGGGCTCATTAATACTACCATGCATAATGAGTAGAGAAAGTAAAATCCTTTCTTAGTCAAGAAATTTTGAGACTGTTTCCTGGCTGGAATACTTGCTTGGCAGCTCCAGCCTCTTGCTATATACTTGACATGAATAATCCTTTTCTTCTTGGCTCCTTGATCTCCCTGACCTGTATCCCCTCCCTCCACCAAGGAGAACAATAAAGTCCCAGTCTCCAACAAGACTTGCAGTCTCTTTGCAGCAGGAGTTCCAGACCATGTGAGAGGTGAAAGGGGGGCTGCCTAGAGGTGTCCTGCCCAGAGCCTGCCTCACCTCCTCCTTCCTCCTCTTGCTGCTCACTTGCTCTTACTGCTCCTCTTGCTTCCCACTGCAGATGGGAAACCAAATCCCTGTCACTCACTCTGAGCCACCAGAGTCTGCTGCAGGTCACTTCCTGAAGACAATAGCTTTATTCCTTGGACCACTGGATGGCTTTTGGCACAGGAACCAAATCAATGAATGGAAATCTCCCTGCAAGCTGCAGTGACATCCTGCTATTGTTGGCACCCCTTGGCAGGTTTGTTCAGCTGCTTTGTACCAGTTGACATCTCCAGGCTTTCATCAGTGCGTCAGCATCACCCTAAGGCACATGGGCTTCCTGACCAAGTGCCCAAGGAAAGCCCTCTTCTCCTGTTTACAGTCAGGATGCAAAAGTGAAGGATGTTGAAATGCTACTCAGGAATCCACTCCAGGCTTTAATCACTGCTGTCACTGCTAGAAGACGTGGGGGATGTTGAAAAATAATAACCATGCTGTGTAATAGGATGCAGATGTTCAGGTTGTGATCTGTGCAGACACTGTGACCTCCTGGCTACTGGAAGACAAGCCCTAATCAAAACTCTGGAACTCAAAAAAAAGTTTCCTGCAGGCTTCCAAGAAATCTGGAAGACCTTTGTTTGTGATCAGTAGATGTATAATGGCTCTGAACACAACTTTGGTTAGGCTAGGACAGATCTCTGTGTTGACAGCACAAGAGAGCAGCATAGGGCACACAGGGTTATCTGTGTCTGGAGCTGGTTTGGAAAGGCCCTTGACAGACAAGAAAATTAAAATTATAAGCTGAAGTCTTATAAGCTGAAGGCTATTAAGGTACATACACACATGTATGCATACAATATGAATGCACTCATACCTCTCTGGGGAGGACTGTGAGCTGGTGAAGTCCTTTCCTTTCTGTTCCTGTCTGGCCATATTTGGCCCATGCTGCTGTTTCCTACACATGAACTATCTGGGAGTTGCCAGGGTAGTTTTGGGAAGAGCAGAGCAAGTAAATTACCTTGTCTTATGGAACATCACAGTCCCACCAAGCCCCTGGGAGGCAAAATTGTGCAGACCTTCTCAGCTGTCATGATGAATTTTCCTGTAGCTACAAGAGTGCTGCCATGGGAGAAGAGGTCCAACACTAGCCAGTTATGCCATCCATCCATCCATCCATCCATCCATCCATCCATCCATCCATCCATCCATCCATCCATCCATCCATCCATCCATCCCAGTCTCCTTCTCCCCTCTCCTCCATCCCTCAGCACTCCCAGAGGCATCTATGCTGGGGACTGCTGAGCCACTCTGAGCATCACTGCTCTCAGAAGAGGAAGAGGAGGCAGAGAGATGAGGAGATCAGAACTGCATCTTCCTGCGGTACCCAGGTTCCCAGAAATGAGCTCTGCACTGGCCAAAAATATCAGCCAAGCAGCACAGATGCTCTCTCTTCCACATACACCTCACTGGCACAGACAGTTACAGCAAATCCCAAAATAGCAGAGTTAGATAAATAAAGAGAAAACTGTTTACAAATTTCTAAGAGGGTGACAAACAGTAGTGCTTGCTAAGGAGAGGACCTCTTTCTAACTCAAGGGATTTTTCTTTCTTAAGATCCTTTCCCCACATAAAATAAAAGATAAGGTACTTTTCAAGCAAAGTGCCCAGTAACTTTAAGACTAACTGATAGGAAGTGATGGTGGGTGCTGCACTGAAGCAGAGAGGAAGTTTTTGGCAAATACATGCCTACAAGATAGAGAATAGCCTGAGCCTCGAGTTTCCTTTTTCACAGCTCCAATGCTTTCTGCCTGCTTAAAGCCTGAGAGAGTTGCTATTTAAGAAGCATGTAGGAAAGTAAGTATGTGATATAACTGGATCTGGGAACCAAGTTGCCTGCTTTTTCACTCAGCTCTGCTGAATGCTTTCTGCATTGCCTAGTTTCAATATACTTGCATGGATACAGATCATGGTACCAATTTCACTGAAACCAGTGAAGGATGTTCACTGTTCACTGTTCACTGTTCACTTGCCATTTAAAGGCGACAGCTCATGAAAAACCTTCCCACAGTGCAAATTACCTATTTTAAAATCAGAATTTTTTTGTCATATCTGCTCCTCATGCCATACATGATGAAGATGAGGAGGACCTACAGTCATACGTGTCCTGCTGGGCATGCACCATCCTCAGAAGGTACATGGATGCCACTGAGGTTGGGGTGAGGGGTGAAAGGGACTGGATACCATCCTCATTTTACTGATAAAATAGGCAGTGGGTGCTTGTGAACACCCCAGCAGAGAAACCGACACTTCTTCCTGAGCTCCTGCACTTCCCATGGTGGGGACACTGGGAGAGCAGCTGCTGCAAATGTAGAGGGCAGCCCAGGGGAATGCTCGCCCAGCTGAGCTGGGCTTTCAAACTGACTGGGAGCACTGGGAGTAACTGAGACCCTGCCGGTGCCCCTTTCTGAAAGGAGCATTGTTATTCCACGGAAATGACCTTTGGAGTCCAAGTCTTTATTTAAAATGAAACAAAACCAACCCTGACTGCTCTTTAGGCAAAAACAAATTAGGTGTTATTGCTGCACAGCTTTAAATACACTGTGGTGATCGTACACACTTCTCTGTGTCTTCCTGGTCAGTGAATACACCGTGCTGCCTTAACTTCCAGCTCCTGCCATTCCCATGCAGGTGAGAATGGCAGGAAAACCATCAGGTCTACTCCCATGCCTGGTATTTAGTTTCACCTCGCTGAAAAGATCCTAAAATCACCAGAAATAGAGGAAAACAATTGGATTGGCTTAAAACTGTTGATCAGAAAGCAAAAATCACCGCAAGTCTGGAGTATATTATTTTGTATTATTATATTAAAAAAAAAACCAACAAACCACTGTTGGTTCACCAGGGCTCTCCTCTTTCTTCTGTCCCTGCCAGGAGTTGATGACTTTTTTCAAGTATCTCCCTTTGCTGTCACTTTAACAAAAGTTTGCAGGAGCTCTGCTTCATCTGTCTCTTGGCTGAGTGATGAAAATGAGCCATAAAAAGCAAATTTGGAGATCAGTTCCTCTGGCTGCATGACTCGTTTGTTTTCTTGTAAAAGTACCAAATTTTTCTTGGACCTTCGTGTCCACAGGGAGTGAAGTGCAAAGAGTTTCTCAGCCAAGTTTGCAGTAGCAAAAATGGCGTGTGCTCATATTCCTCCTCTACCTCTCTCCTCTTTTACAGCCCCAGCCAAACATGGCTTTTGCTAAAAGTTTGTGACCCTTGCATGGTATTTTTTGAGCCTTTTCAAGCCAAAACCAGAGACTGTTTCCAAACAAACTTGAATTTTCCATTGGGAGCTAGATAATCGCAGTGCAGAGGAGGACACTAAAACCAGAGCTTGTGCCCTGGAGTTGTCTATTTCCATAGCACCCTTCATCCAGGAAAATTCCAGAAGCCTACTGAAGGGTGCTTGCACCCTTGTGAGAGGTGAGCAGTCCTGCTTACCTGGGTGACATTGGTATTTGATCAGCTGGTTTAGGAGGTAGGCAGAGGCTGCCCAGGGCAGCCAGGGGAGGAGGGCTTACCCAGGGAAGGGGTCCTGGTATGACCATGCCACTGCAGTGCAAGCACGAAGCAACCCAGACAACTTGTGCCAGTGCTGAGGAGCAAAACCCCTGCACCTTGGAGCCACAGGTACTGCCAGTGTCTGTCCTTGGGGCTTCTGTCCCGCTTGGGGTGCCAGTCGAAAGGGAGCTGTGTGCAGGGGCACAGAACAGGAAGGGAGTTTCTGCCCCAGCCCCTGCACGATCTTGTGTCCATGGCAGGAGACTCTTCCCAGCCTGGGCAGACACACTGTCTCCTCTCTCTAATTGCAGCCTTGTACTTGTCCCAGAGTGGGAGCTGGCTCCTTCCCCTCCATTGCATTGTCTCTTCCCACAGCCCAGCTCCCACGGGGCTCACGGCTTTTCCTCTCCGGCTCACAGCCCAGCTCTGCTGCACTGGTTCTGTCTTACCCCTCACATCTCAGAGTCATTTGCTCTCCCTTCCCCCTCCTGTTCAATCAGATTTTCCTTTTTTTAGCCACCACCTTACTGTGCTCCCTTATATAATCTTCTGCACAGAAGTCCAAAAAGCAGTGGGACTGCACCGTGGAGATATAAAGGTAGGCTGCCTTGCTGCAGAGGCTTCCATCCTTGTTGTCTGTGTTGCTGGGCTGCAGAAGTCCTGGCCGTGCCTGCCTGGTGGGGATGAGAGGGCCCAGAGCCCAGCTAGACAATGGCAGCACTGTGCTGGAGAAAGCAGCTCTGTCTGGCTGTCACTGTGGTCCGCATCCCCTGAGCACAGAGGAGGGGAATGGTGTCTCCCTCCACACCCCTGCATGCCTCTCACTGGGCAAAATCAGGGAAAAGATGGAGGGATTGATGTCTGAGAGCAGCGTCACCCCACTATCCCATGCACTGTGCAGGCTGATGAAGGGACTAGGGTGGCTCTTCTTTCAGGCACTGGCTGGGTTACACAGAGCTTGGAGCTTTGCTCTGCTGCAAACTCCCAGGGGAACCTTGGGCAGGTCCTTTGGGCTACACTGGTGCTTTGTGATCCCTGCAAAGAATGGAGGCAGTCTGGACCAGCTGCACAGCTGCATCCCTGCACCTCCACACTGGAGGTGTGGTCTGGGAGCCCAGGCATGGCGCCATACCGGCATGTCCCCAGTCCTGGACCAGCCCTGCACATAGAGCCAAGAGACGTACCAGCTCAGATGTCTCTGATGCAGCCCCTCAGAGACACCCAACACCACCCACACCCAACGCCGTGTGGGTTGGGAAGACCCCCAGACTCTCCCTGTGTCCCTTGCCCAGGTGGCACTGGGGGTAACAGTAGCACAGCTCTGCTTATGGAGGCCATCAGATAGAGCTTCTGGCATTACTGCTGGGCTGCTATTAAAAATTACTTTCTCATTACTGTCCTAATCCATCAGCAGCACCTCTCAAAGCATTGAGTTACCAAAAAAGGAGTGATTGCAGCAGCAAAATAATATTGCTGCCACTGGCAAAGCTATGGTGGAATACAATAGCCCTGAAGAGGGCAGGAAGAGGGAACTCCAGCTGCAAGCCAGAGAGGAAAGCTTCTAGTCACAATGTGGTGGCAGTAGGGGCTGAGTGCTTTGCTCTGGGGCCTCCCTGAAGCCCTGTGAGGAACAGGAGTGGGGAGCAATGCCCACATGAAGGCACTGACAGGAGTAGGGAGCAATGCCCACATGAAGGCACTGACATATGCCTCTCCTAGAGAAAGAAAAGGAAGCTCTTTCCAAGCTTACCAATGAACTGCCTGCCAAAATCAGTGGGGAAGAAATCACAGCTTGCTTGTTCCTGAGCTGTCTCTAAAGTGTAGTTTGTGCTGAGACAGATGCAACCTTGAACAGAGACTTTCCCATCAGAGCTATAAACCCCCTTTGAACTCTGGCTTGGAAAACACACATTTCTGCTTCTTTCTCTAAGGTTGTCACCATAAAAAGAACCACAAAGGGATCTGCAAGCCCATGGCAAGAATGAAGGGCCTCTTTGGGTTTCCTTCCATGCCACAATTCTTCCATGCACATTAGTGTACATACATGCCATGGGCAACATCCCTGCAAGCCTCCCTACAAGACTTTTAGCTCTTAGAGAAAGAGAACTGTTTCCTTTGCTCCAGTTCATGCACTGAATTGAAACCAGGCCTTCATGCTTCTGCTCTGCAGGGATTAGAAGATCAGACTGGGAGTTAGGGACCAGGCAGAAGTTTAGAGTCCTGGGTGTTTCATCCTATCCATGGGAGCTGTGGTGGCGCCATCCCATTGCAGCTGCAGGGATGCAGGGAAGCTCCCTCATGTAGGGTGAGCACAGCTCAGACTGGGACATCCTACCTTTGGCCTCATCAAAATGGGTCTGAATCCAGCTGTCTTCCCAGCAGCAGAGCTGGGAAAGGCCTGAGCAAGTGCCAGGCTGCAAGCCAGTCACTTTGTGATGGGGACACCTGAAGAGCCTGGTTCCTCAGCTTCTCTGTCTGGGCAAAAGCCCTAAAACAATAGTCTGGCTTCCCAGCAGCCAGTGACCCAAAGGATGCCATGTGCTGAGGTCGCCAAGCCCACAAGGATTAATGACAGCTAGAGGAAACCGCTCTCCAGATGCCTTGCTGTGAGATTTGGCAATACAATAGTCTGAAGGAGCATGCAGGCTCCTCTACTTTTTCTCAGGGCCTAGGTAAACAATCCCCTTCCATGGGAGCTGTATGGATTCCCATAAAGCTGAATAATAGAAGCAGTTCCCAGGCTTATGGTTAACAATTATTTTTTCCAGGCCACATAATTATTGTTATTTTGAGAGTCAGGAATCTGGGAGAGAATGCCCAGACAGTATTTTTCCAATCAGCTCACAGTGAGAATTTGATTTCACTTAGAAAGAGAAAGTACCCTTGACCCTCAGGAAAGGTGCAGAGTGGGTGCCCTCATGCTTGTGTACCCACCACCCCTGCCCTAGCCAGGACTCAGAGCGGAGAGCACATGACAGAAACCACATCTCCACAGCTCATGAATTTGTCTCCAGGTCTTAGATGCACAAAAATGCTTTGGAAATTGCTGCAGGGTAGAGCGAAGAAGGGAGAGAGGAAGGAATGTGCTTAATCAGATAGGGGAAAGTCAGGCAGCTTCTTGCAAGGGTTGGAAAGGAGCAACGTGCAAGACCTTCTGCAGCCAAAATCCAAATATTTTTCATGGCTCATGCAGGAGAATGCAGAAAGTAAATGGTGGACATTTATTCACAGCTGAACTGGCAGCATTGGAAGTCAAGTTTCTCTGGCTGAGGGTGGGAGGGCAGATCTATAGACCTGGCAACTTGTGGGCTTTCAGCAGAGAGAAAAGGAGGACAGGACCAACAACGCAAACACAGGTAGGTGGTGCAGAGCACTGGTTAGATCCCACTTCTTGGTTATATCCAAATTAATTTTCATGGCTGAAGAAAAACATGTTGTGGGCAAAATCCTGCCTTTACAAGTTGGAGCAGCTGCCCTGGCAGCAGGGGTGGGATCAGCCTCAGACTTCACCTCAGGAGACAGGACAGCTCGAACTTGTACAGTCCCACCAGACAGTGCAGCACATGCCAGTGCAAGGAAACAGGATCCATGCCCTGCTGCTCACATGTGCCAGACTTAGTCTGCCTCAGCCAAACCCTACCCTTGGGAGCAGTGAGGCCCGGCTGGCAGCGGAGCCTGGCATGGCATGGCACACTTACCAGGGCAACAGGTGGTGGGCTGCACCCTGTGGGGATGCCCAGCACCTTCCCAGCTCTGCCTCAGCAGCCTCCTGTGTTTCTGCATGCTTCAGGGTAGCATTGGAAGAGGGAAGACAAGATACAATTCAGTGAATATGTGGCTGACTTAACAGCTTTGAAGACAAAAAGGTGATACTTGAAACATGATCACAAGTGTGAACAGCATCTGCACAAGCCTCCTGTCTATTGGCTTTTCAGATTCAGACTGCTGTTTTTTCCAGCAGTTTCTTCCCCTCATAGTTGAGAGTCCACCCTTCATGACAGAGATGGTCTGTGAGAATAACAGCAAGGAGAGAGACAGTCACTGCAGTGGGGATTGGAACTAGATGACCTTTAAGGCCCTTTCCAATCCAAACCATTCTATGATTCTATGACATGTATATCCCTTCTCTCCCAGTCTTCTCGTAGGACATGGTGTTCACCTCAGCAACTGGAACCTCTCACTTGTATCTCCTTTCACGTGCCCCTGCCAGGAGGGTTTTACCTCCTGCATATTGCATAACTGTTTTACAACACCAGCACCAATTTTGTTGCTCAGCTTACAGGAGGTTTGCAAGAGCCATATGAAATACAGGAGCAGCAATTAAAGGGCCCAGGCCACAGCTCCAGAGGGTCTACTTGGCCAGCTAAATGTGGAGACTGGTGTGTGTTTGGTTTGCAGAGGGATCCATGTTCTTGGAGAGTAAAAGCAACAGCAGAAAAGGTTACTTTTAGCAGGTTTGATGTGCAGGAAACCAAGGTAGTGCCTTGCCTGTGGCTACACTCAGAGTCAGGGCATGCACACAGCCTCCTCCCTGGCATTAGGAAGAGTGTCCTAACTTCAGGAGCCTGCTTTTGGCTGTTATCTGGTTTCAAGTCAGCTCATGGTACCTATGCTTCTCAGAGATATGCTGTGGAGTGAAGAAATGTTGACTTTTCTGTTTCCATGTCTGAGTAAAGGGTCCTCCAGCTTCAAAACTTTTCTTGCAAGCAAGCACATGATTGCTCTGTGGCTTTGGGAGCTGCGATTCCCTTAGCCACTGCAGCTCTGCTAGTGAAGGGGGAGCGAAGTTCAGGGACCAACCTTGTGCCCATTGTCAGTCAAATGCATAAAAATAAGTACCTGTTCCCTGTATTCAGTTCTAGGACAGAACAATTGTCATAGGTCCTGTGATTGAGATTGTGGTTTAAAAGGGAATCTTCTCTACATAGATCTTCTCCAGGGACTTTCCTGGCATTTTGCCCTCTGCAAACCTTTCTCTGCAGCCCGTGACGCTGTCATGGAAATGGGCAATTGAAGTTGCCAGACTATTGGTGTGGAGCACGGATAACCTTTGTCCTCTGGCTATCCTGGTGGGATGGATAGAGGCAGGTGGTGCAGGAGACATGCCAGTAGTGAAGGGTGAAGCAGATTTCCTGAGGGACACATGGTATCCCTGAGCTCAACACTGTATGTTTTGACTTGGAGACCACACAGCCCAGAGGGTGGCAGAACAACTCTTCCCCATGCTAGTTCCTTTGCAGGACAGGACCTCCCTGGACTACTCACACCTTAGACATTTCAGCCAAGCCAGCTGGAAGAGGGGGTATGTTGGACCAGGTGGCAAGGGTGGGGTTTCTCTAGGGGAGGGAGGTGCAGATCAGATTGATCTGCCAAAAGTGGTTTATAGGTGGTGCTGCAGGAGGCCAGCACCCTCTATACAGTTTGAGCTTTGAGGTCAATACTTCACCAGGACATTCAGCCCCTCTGAGAAGCTAGAGGCAAGCTCCCAGCAGCTTGGATGACAATGATATTCTTGTCACCTTCAATTGTTGTCATATTTTAGCCATTGTATCTGTTGAGAATATGCTGTGAGGAGAGCTGAGGTGCTTACAAAAATGTCTTTTCAGAGCCAGTCTGTGAGTGATATAATTCCTTGGTACCCTATCAAAACACAAGCAAAAGCATCAGCTCAGCACCCTGAGAGGGAGTGGTGGTGGGAGGAAGAGAAATTGAGACAGGGAGGGAAAAGACAGAGCAGGATGTGAGTGTAAGGATGGAGGCTATAACCCAGACCTTTTTGTTTTCATCTCTTCAACAATGCTCCCTTGCTGTAGAACATACAGTGAGAGAACCCATTTATATTTTGTTTCTGTTCTATTTCTCTCTTTGGGGTTGATGAGGAAAAAAAAAGAAAAAACAGCAGATGCAATGGAAAAATGAAGTGAGAACAGCAGTCCTCCCAGGTCACCCTCTTTTTCCTTTCCACTGTGCTTGCCAAGCACCACCCATTTCAGTCTCTGCTGACAATGCTCCGTGCTGCAATATGGCATGTTCCAGCCCTCCGGGGCATGAACTGAAAGAGAAATGCCTGGCAATCCCCAGGAAGTGCAGCAGTGAGGAACTCATATAACCTCCACAAGGCTCCTACCCTGCTACAAAAGTTGTGAAGTGTCAGTGTCCTGAGATGTGTGTGTCAGGGACTTCGTGAGGGGTACAAATGACCTAGGAAGATATCATGTCCCGTGTCTGAGCAAAGGCCCAGCGACTGCCCTGAGTGCATGAGAAATGGCAGGGCAGCCTGTGATGAGGTTGCTGACAAGCCCCAGGGGGGTTACAGACCAATCTGTCACTGTTAATAAAAAAGACTTCTTTTTTCCCTCCGCCTATGCACAGCCCCTTTGACTCTGAACTGCTTGTTTTTAGGTCTGTCTGAAAGAAGAGCTCCAAAATATAAAATGCTCCCTGGGAGCATAATCCAAGGCAGAGCTCCAGGCAATACCATGTTCAGATGCCTGATCCCTTGCACTTGGTTGTGAAGATCCTAACTCTGCATTCTCTTCAGCAAAGTTGCCTTTGACCTGTGGCCTGCAGACCCTCTATTCTGAAAGGTAGTTAAGGAGAGCAAGCCTTTTGCTGGCCACTTTAAATTCATTGTATGGGGCCTGCATCTTCAAAGGGAGAAAATCATGTGACAGTCTATAATCAGAGAACATGAAAGTCACCGGTCCAAGGAACTGGAGCCACTTACAGGAGAGATTGCTGTGCTGGCTGTGGTCTATCTTTCTGTTCCTACATGACAAGTTCTGCCTGCATTTAGAAAGCACTGCAGGACCTGGTTTCTCTCACAGTTCTCCCTTAAGCATTGACTATGGAATAAATAGAGGATGTTTTCCTTCCTTGAAAATCTATTTCCTTCCTTAATAAACCATGGGTGAGTCTGGATTTTTGAGTTTTTGTTTTGTTTTTGTTGTTGGGTTTTTTAGTGGAAGAAACACAAACCAATAGGGACTGTACAAAGCTTTTAATTGCTGTATTTGGTTCCTTGATACCATGAGGAATGGGGAAATCACTGAACATAGAAGAAGACCTCAGGATCAGCTAACTCATTCCCCTCTCCAAGGCAGAATTAACTAAACTTAGCCCATGCCTGACAGATGCTTTTTGACATGTATTTCACAGCCCTACAAGCCTCCAGCCTACTTACCTTATTATTTAGAGAATGTTAATGATGTTGATGTGGGTCTTCTTAGTGTGTTTAAGGCACACTAAGAGTTTGGTTTTTTCCCCAGTGGGAAAAGAGAACAGGTTCTCTTTTTTCCCCCTGCCTTTTGCAGTGCAGACCTGTCACCTGATTGAAGCCTGTTGCAGTGGTTCCTCAGAGTCTCCTTCAGGTTGGATGAAAACACAGCCCATGCTTTCTCACAGTCAAGAGTGGAGGAGGCAGCTGAGCAATCCTTTGTGCAAGTCTTTCACTGTCTGTGATGGTGGGAGGGAGGGAGGGAGGGAGTGGATAAAATCAGAATTGGTCAAATGCCATTCATGCTCCCTACTCAGAGCTCAGCTGAGAGCAGTTCACATGCATCAGCACTGAGGTGCCTTCTTCAAACTACCCAAAGGCCTGAAACTGTGATTATGCAAAACTGCCCTCATCCTTATGAGTCACTGGACAAAGGAACTGCTGGATTTGGACTCTGTTACCTGGTCTGAACCCTCTGCTGATATGAACCCTGGGATCTCTTCTGCTCTTATTCTTAACCTCTTAACCTGAGCTTTCAGGAAAAGCTTGGACTGAGACTCAAACACCCATTCTATGTGGGCAAGTTCAGAGACAGGTTTTCGCAAGCCAGTCTTTACTTTGCCCATGGACCATTTTCATTTGGATGGTTTTCCTCCAGCCCCATCTGTTGTTGTGGTCTTACAGGTAAAGTTCATGGCTTGTTCTTGCCTCCTACTCCTTGACCTCCCGGAGTCCCATCCCTGTTTCAAATACCACAGCCCTGAAGCAGCCACGTACAGTATTCCCCTTGTGGTACTGGAAAATTAATCATTTTCATCCAGAGAGAACTAGAATTGCATTTAACTACTTTCTGAATTAGTACCACTCTTGAAGCTAGTGAAATGTCAGGATTTGGTCCATGATTTCTGCAAGGCTATGATATGGTAAACTTAGGCTGATCTCTTCTGTGTAGATGTGGCCAAACTCTGTTTATGACAGGATATTGTTCCATATCTAACCTACTGCATGGGTACATTTCCTATCTTTAGTGCTATTGTCTAACCCTCTTACACTTAAACCCCAGGTCAGTCACCCCAACAATATTGCAGTGGAGTGCAATATTGTGTTGCTGTATTCAGCAAGACAAAATCATGTTTGAGGTAACATTTCAACAGCTGTCCTTAGAGCTGAAGCCCGGGGCATTTTTAGGTGGTGGGAAAGTTCCACCTGTGGAAGGCTCTACAAAGCCAGTACAAATCCCCTGCACTGGGACTTTTGCTAGGATACAGCTGTCATTGCACAAGAGAACTTTGTGATTTGCTCTGGTAAATGTGCTCCTAAAGGCTTTTGAGAGCGGGTGAGCACTTTTCACAGCCACAGAAAGTGTGTGCTGCAGACCAGGGTGCACTTCATATTGGTGTCATCTCCCAGTGGCAGTTTTTGGTTGTTCACTGATGTGGGGGCCACGCCATGTCCTCACCAAACAGCACAGCAGTGCCTCTGCCAGTTTGGCATTACTGTGCTCAGCACTGAACAGTTTCACTTCCATCCCCAGAGCACTCTGTCACTAACCTTGACAATGTGGTCAGGTCAAGCTCACAGGTCCCCACTCAGGCTGCATGAAAAGGAAACATCCTCAAATCATAAATGCTCATATATCCCTTTTGTTGAGGGCACAGCTCAGAATTTCTGACCTGAGACAGGAGTTTTCCAGTGGAGATCTGTGCGAAGAGATAGAATCTGTAGAAACTCCTGTGATGGGTTTGCTTTCTACATGGGGTGGAAAAAGCCTCATCTTATGAGTCACTCTCTATTGCAGAAATGCAGATGCTGCTACAAACTCTCCTGATGTACAGAGACGAAACACTGCCTGTCTTGTTATGTTCCTGTTGGAACCCTGAAGCCTTGGAGTTTTGAACTTTCTGTGCTTTCTGGCACTGATCCCCAAAAGAACACTGCTTTTGACTTGAGGCCTTGGAGAAGGCTCCCAAATTTGAGTGATGGAGTTACAATCACTGGTGTGTAGTTTGAATAGAAGAGTTTGGAATTTGGGATTTTAGAATATAGTAGTAGGTATGGGACAAGATGGAGTTTCCGGAGGGTTGGCTCTTCTTTATTCTTGTTCTTTCTTCTTCTTGGTTTTAGGTAGTAGTTTTTGGTTGCATAGAAAGTATCATATTGCAGGTCACAGGTATTTAGTCATTGGGTCAAAAGTATAAATAATACAGGTGTTAGTTTTTAATTGGATAGTTAGGCCATAAAAGACCTTGGAACGAGTGAGATACAGCTCCATTTTTTCACTTTTGGCTTATTAGCCAGAGGTGCTGTGGAACTCACTGCATATAGATAAGAATTAATAAACAACTGAGTCCGAACACAAAAATCCTGTATCTCGTGCTTCAATCTTGACTCCGACTGAAGGCAGAAGAAAAAAAAAGATAGCCACAGTTCCCAATACCAAATGATGAATTTTGAAGCTTCTGGAAGAATTTATTCTGAATTCATATTCTCAAAGTAGAAACTGCTCATGCATTCTCTTATTCCAGAAAAGGCTGAGAAACTCTTGGATAGTGACCTAGCCTTTAAGATGCTGCTTTTGTTCAAAGAATTTCTTACATTTAAAGTTTAGTGCTTGCTTATTTGCTTTGAGCAGTGTGAAAATGTTGAATTATGTGGATGTCAGAAAACCATGATGAGGATTGTCCACTTGGGAAATTTTAGGGCCATAACTTCTTTGACTGTGAATTATGCTGGTGTAGCTAAACAGATGATAGATATGACCACCTATGACATGTTATTCCTTAGCTAATACCATGCAAAGATTGCTCGTTGCAATAGCCTGTTTTGATGTCTCTGACCTGCATCAACTGTAGCTTCCTCAGACTGCATTTAATTCCCAAGATTGCACAAAGGTTATGGACTGCCTCCAAACTTCCAGTTTGAGACCACTGCTGTGTGCAGGGGTATAGTAATAGCTAAACTATATAATTACATCTGATCGCATTCACATCAGGGACCTCAGGGCCTTCGCTACATCTGCTAGCAGTTAGGGCTGTGCAAAAGCAGGATCTTTGGCTTACTGAGCTGTGTCAGCAAGCCTCTGCTGTGTTGTACATGGAGGAGCAGAAATAAACTACGACTGTAGTTGCTGTAAATTCCCTCATGTTTTGTTGTACAATGTAGCAGTGAGTGACTGTCCTGGTTTGAAGGACAGGTGTCCGCCAGTAAAGGCAGAAGTTTTCCTTTGAAATAGAGATTTTAATTCCACTCCCCCAAGTATTATAATTGTTTGAATCAAGGACTCTGAGGCAGAGATAAAGGGGTAAGAATAACAGTTCTTTTACTAATATATCTAACCATACAAGCAGAAAACAACAGCAGTTTTTAAAACTACTAACAAAACAGAATAGATAACTCGGTTCCAGTCCTTTCTCAAGCTGCAGGCACACTCTCTGCATTCGGTCCCAGTGCTGCAGCTGGAACAAAGCCCGGAGCTGCAGAGAGCAGGCGGGAGCGGAGGTGGGAGGGGGCGGCAGCGGCCACGCCAGTCTCGGGTGGGAACGGGCTGGAGCGGGCAGTTCCACGCTCACCGTTTGTGTCTGGGTGATCAGCTGTGTCTGCAGAGGCAGGAGGCTGGAACGGGGCAGATGCAGGGCAGGTGATCACAGACTGTCTGGCTCTCCTGTGTTCAGCTGTGTGGGCTGCAGATGGGGCGTCCTCCTCCGAGCTCGCCAGAAACACGAGTCCCCTCCAGAAGTACGAGAGGCCCCTCTGGAAGCCGCTCCCACCTACCCCTTTTGTCTAGAGTCGTCAATGATCCTGGGTGTAACCCGGCCAGCTCCATTGGCATGATAATGGGAAAAATTCTTTCAATTGACACAGTAATAGAAAAACACTGAACCCCCGACAACTACATTGAGGAGTTTCTTAATACACATTTTGTGAGAGAGTGGCCAGCCAAGAGAATTTTTAAGCTGGCAGCCTGTAATCCATCTGCATAAAGAAAGGGTTTGGGGATCTTAAGCACAGTAAGGCCCAAAGCGATTGCATCCCACAAATCCAAGCAGTGCTCAGATCCATGCAGCGATGACAGCAAAGCCTAACAACTCTTTGTAACCTGCCTGGTCCTCCCTGCCTATGGACACCTTGCTAGCTTCACTACCTGCTGGGGGAAGCAGAGTCCCAGCAAAGAGAATCAAGGTAGTCCTCTTCCACCCTGCCCAGTCCCACATACTTAGGCTGACCAGCCCCATCAGGATCCCAATAGCTCTGGAGATGGGCAAGACAGAAGCACTAAAATTCTACTGAAGTAGAAATGTCAGACATCTCTTTTTTTCCCCGCAGCAAACAAGTAGAATCCAGTCTTTATTATTTGTAAATGCAAGAGGGCTGATTAGGACTGGGCAAAGCCGGGAGGCTGAGCAGACCAGGTCTAATGGAGGTGCATGTTATGCTAACACAGAGCCCTGCACATACGGTGCCATTTGTTGTGCTGCTGTTTGGCTGGGCTCCTGCAGCTCAGCCGGTCACACAACAACCTCTCATTAATGCTAGATTGGGTTCCTGCCTTCGCTCCCCTGCTGCTTTTAATTATGTGGCCATCAGCCAAGGACTGCTGGGGAAAACCCTACCTCTCAGTTTGGGTGTCAGCTGATCCTAACTAAAACATAAGGCTCTTGGAGAGGGGAGAGGGCATAAAGGAAAACAACAGAAATTGGAGCAATTCACACTTGGGTTGAGCGGATCGTGTCAGGGAGCCAGAGCAGGGGACACAAAGCAGAATCCCATCATTTTTGGCCACCTCTCCCTACAAGCATACAAAGTGCATGGAGAGAAACAACCACTGTAGTCCCCTCTCTTCATCCTCCTTCTCCTGAGGCTGCAAGTGGTCAGTCTGATCAAGGCAAAGAGGTGGCTGCCAAGGTCTTGTGGCATAGTGGGCCTGGAGGTGGAGAAGCTGCTGGTATGAAGGCAGTGAGAAAAATACACAGCCCTTGGGAAAGATGGGAGAGGCACTGAGGCATGCCAGGTGCATGTGTGCCAGGTTCTCTCTCATGCTATAGAAGAGATTTGTGTCTAGGAACTCCATAAACTATGTTGTGACCATGCCTGTGTCTGCTGCTTCTGCAGGGTGTGGAGCTGGCCCATGGAACTATCAGTCCCATTGGTGTCCTTCAACATCTTGTGAGGGTAAGGGTTTACTCCACTTAGAGGATTGAAAAAGGAAGTGAGTAGAGACTTATCACTTGTAGTTCAGAAAAGCTTCAATTTTGGTGCCAGCTGCCAGGATTGTTCTCTGGAGAACTTAGGTCTTTCTGTCACTTGCACGAAGATGTGGAAGATATACAATGGGGACTGATCAAGGGCATCTCCCCTCTGCCCCTTGCTGGTTCCAGGAGACCTGGCTGCTCCGAGCTGGAACAAAATCAGTAGCAGAGACAGTTCTGGGTATCCCAGTGTCCTGGGACAGCACAGAGTATAGGCAAAGGGACAAATGTGGCTGGTGCTCCGAGCTGCACTGATGTGGGCAGGGGAGGCTGCCATGGAGGTCTGCACATGCCCCAGGTTTGCTCTTCAGCACATGCTGTGATCAGCATCTCCAAGCCACCCTCTCAGCAGCCCTTTCACCTTGCTGCACAGAGAGGCAGGAGTCTCTGGCAATTCAGAAATGCTAGTCTGGCAAGGCCAGCCCAGAGGCACTTGCTGCACCAGTACTGGGAGATATTTTCAGGGGCAATGACAGCTGTCTTCCCAGGCATTCAGACACAAGGTCAGTCTGACCCTGGTACTCCATCCTATTGCTCAACCCCAGGCAGTTCCCCACACAGGCCCTCTGAATTGCTTACCAACCTCCCAAGAATCTAAAAAATCCCTATAATGTCCCTGAAAATATCTACTGTCTGCACACAGGATCTTGGGAAGGAGGCAGGCCACTTGAATGACAGGACAGTGATAGGCTGACCATGACCAGCTGCCAGATGCCCACTCAGCCACTCTCATTCTCCCATCTCAATAGGTTAGGGGGAGAAAAAAAATCCCCTTGTGGTCAAAATAAATTGCAGTTTAACAAGAAAAGCAAAAGTTGCACATGGAAGCAAAGCAAAACAAGGAAATAATTTACCACTTTCCTTTGGAAGGCAGATGTACTACACAGGCTGCTGTGAAAAAAGTTAACTTCCTAACTCCATTCCTGACAGACCCAGCACAGACAGTAGACATGTCTTGTATATTTAATGTACACATTTGCAAGTGCTCACCTTTTTTTTTCTTTTTTTTTTATTTTTCCCACTCTGCCATCTTACTTGGACCTGAGTCTGTCTCCCAGGTGATACCCAGTTCTTAAATGCCATCATGTCAACTCCATCATCTATACAACAAATGAACCATCCTCAGATATCCTCAACAGCCTCAGGAGTGCTCCCACCCACAAATGCCCATTTCCCCTGTGCACATTATCATAAACACCTGCAAATGGGCCATTACACAGTTCTGTGCTCATACACACCACAAATACAGCTCTGATATGAGGCTGAACCTCTGTGCTGGCAAGCTATTTAGCAAGATGAACTCTTAACATAAATTAGGCTGACTGCACTGGTGAGCTCCTACAATAAAAATCACATTACCCTGCTTTCTGGTTTCCAATCCAGACAATCTGGCAGCCTGGGAGTCATGTTAGGTCAAGAGATGTAGAAGTCTGAACTAGCTGCAGCTGCCTCAAACAGCTCTGGAAAGATCTTTTCCTCATTGTTCGTTTTTGATCCTGTTTTAATAGGCAAGAGTAACTGGTTTAAAGCAGCACACGAAGTCCCTGGTAAACCCACGGCTAGAACAGACACTTGGCTTTGTCCGGTGCCTGGGCACCTCATGCAGAGTAGGAACTTTGTATTTGCTTTTAGAAGATAACCAATTCATATAGGAGGTTCTCAGCTTGTGCTTAGGGTTGAGGAGAACAATCCCTAAAACAAAGAGGCAAATTATTTTACCCTTCATTTGGGGGAATGTGTTTTTCAGCCTAAGGGCTCCAAGTAGTGCGCGATCATTTTCTTTGCAGGATCCATTAATGACCAGTGTTTTTCCAAGCCTGAGCATGCATTGCTGCTGAAAAATAGATGCAGTCAGCGAGGGCTTGGGGTTAATGTTTCTGGATGAAGGAGAATTTGGAGGTGAGTCCAATAAAGAGCTCAGCTGAAGTCAGTCAATCATGCTGTTGTAGCATCTCTGTCTTCGTCCCCTTTCTGTGGCTGTACCTGCCCTGGGAATCTCTAGCAGAGAAGTCTCCCAGCAGTGGGAAGACATATGGACATGTCTTTTGCTGCATAGCGACTGCAGTTATTCCTCTAAGCAATGAAAAACAACCAGTGAAGATTCTGTCTTCCCCAAAGAGGTTTGTCAGTTGCATGCTATTGCCAAAGCTGCATTTAGCCTCCTCTCTCATCTTCCCTGCACAGCACTCATTTTAGTGCTTAGAGACACTGCCTAGGTGTGGTAACAAACTACCAATAAATAATGCTTTTAGCTTGTTTGTCTATCTGCAATGACCCCGCATGTGTTGTGGACTCAGATGTTCCACCCCAGGTAACATACAGCTGATGAGCAGGAGTTTGCCATACTACAGTGACCTGAGTGCATTTCTAGGCTCTTTTATACATACTTCTCCACACAAAACACTTGTTGGTATTGTTTACAGGAATTTCCAAGTAAAAGAGGCTTTCCTTGAAAAAGTGAAATAAACTTTCCTATGAAAAGTGCTGCTTTGTAGTATAACTGTACCTATACTTGGGCTGTTGCTGCTCTGACTAAGTGCTGTCTTCCCTTCCCAACCCTCTTCCAAAGTGATCACACTGGTAACACTTTAAAATACAGCCTTGTCTTCCTTGTCTTCATCCTCATGGGAACTCTCCTGTAACTGTTCTGTGTTGTCCAACCAAAGCAGCAGAACAAGTTGGGTGGCCACTGAGTGACTGATCACCACCCTGCATGGGGAAACAAACAGTCAGGGCTGGAGCTGGGCAAAGTGGGCACTGTTTGCACCAAATGAAGGTGGTGTTACTTTTGTGGGTCTCTGGCCTGGTCCCAAAACTATTTCAGTGGTGCCAGGTGACTGATTGCTAACTGAGTGCATCACTGCTACCAGGCACCTGCCTGGAGCTGTGTGCTGGGAAAGAGCCTCTGTGTGACCTCTCATCTTTTCCCACTTGCCAGGAAATGTGTGCAACACCAGCTCCTATTGACAGGCCCTCCTCCATGCTTCCATCTGCTGCCTTTCTTTTGCAAGCATGTCTGTGAACTCCTTTCTCCCCTTCCAGCTTTTACCTTGGGACCTCCATTTTTTCCTTCTGTTCAGCTCCAGATTTTCCATCCCACCCCCTACTTCAATCGACCATTTCCCCTGCCTCCTTCCCACCTTGTCCTTCCTTCTATCACCGTTCCTCTTCTGTTTTTCCCAGGTGAGAGGCTGCTCAAGCTGTCCAACTGCAGACCAAGGTGGAGGAACAGGGATTAAGGGGAGACACAACACAGCCCATGGGCAGCAGGACCTAGTGCAGCAGAGCTCCTTTAGCCCCCAGCGGTGATGGAGAGGGCTGTCAGCCTTATTGTTGTGTTGGCATGGCAAAGGTAGGAGGAAGGAAGCAAGGGATGGAATGGGGGGAAATGGATTTGAAACTTCAGCTGCCCCTTTGTGTTTTCACTTCCTCCAGTTTATTTAGTGCCCTGTGGAATTTATGATCCTCCCCCCTGCAAAGAGCTGTTGTGTTTCAAGTCACAGAGTGCCTTCCAGCCAGGTGGTAGACCAGCTAGCCTGCTCTTTAACCACCTCAAAGGGCATAACGAGCAAAGCCAAACTTTCTCCCAGCAACGATTTTAGGAAGATAGCCCATGACTTATACACTATTCTAAGGCTGCTGACAGTCTCTTTTCCTTTCTCCGTCCCCAAGCTCACTGGGCATTTGCCCAGCTTAGGGAGAATAAGAAGACTGACCCTTGTCATTTGAAGAGGTAAAGAACAGGTAAAGCAGCAAAGAACGTGAGCAAATATAGAAGTCAGACAGAAAACTCCCATCTCAGCAGCAGGAGTTGTCATCTAGGTACTGCTTTTCAGGTACCGCAGATGAGGGACTTTAGGAGTCTCTGCCTTAACTGTTTCTCATCTCATTGCTTTGGTGTGTTGCGAAGGGGACAGGAGGCAGGATGAGGGGATGCAGCCCATGTGACAGGCAACTGGAGAACCACAGCTCCCAGAGCAGCTCTGCCAGTGATGGATTGAGCTAGCCCCTCAGTGAAGTCCCAGTGCTAGCAAGCATGAGAGGCAGCTAGCTCTTCACTCCATCACTCTCTGTCAGGTCACTGTTCAGGGTCCACCTTTCCCTCTCCTCCAGCAAGTTCACAATGGGATAGGCCCCAGGTCAGCCCTGGCAGCAGACTCCTTCTGAGCACCTGTGGCTTCTTCTGATTAAGGACACACAGCTAAGAGGCACTGGAAATTAGAGATAAGCTCCAGCACTGGGAGCACTTCTGACAGCCCTACATCACAGCTGGAGAGACAGATGAGTGCAGAGATGTGGATTTCACAAGTCCTGTTCAAGGCTTGAGGCGCATCAAGCTCTGGACGATGGAGTTGAGCCCTGAGCAGCTGGGGATGTGGCAGGCTGGCCAGAAGTTCTCTGAGGAACGTGCTAAGGCAGACACCTGCACACTGAGTGAAGTACTAAGTGCCCCAGCTCCTGGAGCAGGTGCACAATTGCAAGGTATCACATGTTCCTGGTGGCTCCATGTCCTTTGCCAGCTCAGCCAGGGGTGGAAGCATACAGACCTCAGACAAGCAGGATGCCTAGCAGGTTTCCAAACATCACCAGCCCAGTCTGCTTTGCCTGCACACTTGGTGTGGCTTTTACTGCATTAGTACAAAACACAGCTGCACCAGTGCTGCTGTGTGCAGTCTGAGAGCTGTTTACTTCTACAGGTCACCCCAGACACCCTGCAACCCTCCCTTTCTGTATGCAGCCTGAGGGCCCATCAATCCACCCCTCCTCTCTGCCTGGGCATGTCCTGTGCCTTCAGGCTGGAGTAGGAAGCTACAAGACTGTTAACACCCTCCTCCCTGTCCCAAGAGATAAATGTACAGATGCATTCCAGCCAACTTCTGGCAGTTGAGATCCACATTGGCTGCTTAACAGGAGTGGTCTCCTCTGTGTATTACCTGTGTATCCAGATGTGTGAGTCTTCCTTGTGGATGCTCAACTTCAGAGGTCAAGCTGCTACCTGTGAGATTCAGCTCTTGCTGTCACTTTCTTACACACGCCTCTCAGGTACTCAGTTACTATGACAGGGACACATAATATGGAAACTTATTTAATTTGCATTTATTTTTGTATTTATAATTATAAAACATGAAATGCCTGTTCTTCCATTATCTCTGATACAGCAGTGGTGACATCCTCTCAGTGGGATTTGCAACAGGATAGGCTGGTGGACTGCATGTTAATTGGATCAATTTCAGCTTGCCTTCTTCATGGCTCTGCCACAGCTTCTCTGGTTACTACAGGTAGATGTTCTGAAACCTAGAGCAGTAATGCACACCATACCTTCCGTTGTCCTTGCTGGTGGGACAGGGAGAAGGAATGCCACCTGGAAAGGCTCCTCCACCTCTGCTGTCATAGAAAAGTCATGCAGGTCTTGGTGCTGAGACCTGGCACTCAATCTGTAGACTTGACCTTTTGGTAAATCAAGCTGAGTGTCCCAAGTTTCTAATTCTTGTACATTATTAATGTCTTGCTCAGGAATTAATGTGGGCCAGGCTCTGTTTATGGGCCCAGATGTGCATTTCAAGTATAAGCTTTCCAAAGTTCAGAGATGGCTAAAGGCAGGATTTTGGCTCAGTCTTTTTTACAAAAAAGACTATGAAGTAATGACTCAGTGACAAGTATCCTCTTTGATTTTGTTTCTATTCCCTCACCAGGAAAATTGTTCACTTAGGGTCACAGTGAGTTATATATAGGGGCCAGGATTCAGACTTATGTTTGCACTATATCAGGATAAAAGCTTGGGAGAGGTGAGCCAAAAATTTTAAGAGAACACCAGCTGGGCATAGGGCTCAGAAAATATGACCTCTGGGGAAGATGTGGTGGACTCGGTCATGTTTTCCTCTAGGCACAACTGTAAAAGTTGTGATGCATTATTCTCCATGTCCATGGATGCAAGACTGGCCTGACTTGATTTACAGTAAAGGCGATTTATGGTAGGCATAGGGGCAATATTTTCAAGTTTTTAAGGATTGCTAGTCTTCCACTAAGTACCCACAGACAGTGCTGCTTGGGCTATCACCCATTGATCTTTAAAAACCTGTCTTAACAGGTGGAGGAGGGTGAAGTATCCTGCATCCTGTCTCAGAGCAACAGGAGGCTTAGATCACCATGAGCTAATCAGTGAGGCAACTGGGCATGGCCCCTGGCCTTTTTGAAAGAAGGCTTTTAGGAATGCATTCAATCAGCATCCCCTTCATTCAGCTGGGTGGAGCTGGGTAACAAGAGCCAGAGATCTCACAGCTAAAGAAAGAAAGAGAAAGGAGAAAATGTGAAGGGCACCTTGTATAGGAGTGCATGGTGCAGTGAGGAACTACAGTTTTCCTCTTAGGATATAGCTCGAGTTTCCTAGGCTCCGTGATGAATCCTCCTCAATTAGTACATGGTGCTTGAGACTTAGGTATGGCTAGAAGCAGGCCAGTGCCTGTGAAGGAAAGTTTACAGCTTGACCTCCTTCACAGTTCAGGCCTAAATCCTACCCTTTGGATCAAACTTTTCTTTCTCCTTCAGACTTTGGGTAGAAATCTTGTCTTGCTATCCACTGTATAAAGGTGTAGTAAGTGTGAGTAACATTGCAGCTACACAGTGCTAAGCAAAAAATTAGGTGCATACTTGGATTACCTTTTTTTATTACACTACAATGTTTCTTCAAGGCATTCCCTTTTATAGAGGCAAACCCAGTTCATACTCATTAACTCAGATGGACTGACAGCAAGGAGCTTGGCTTCCCTGTCCCAACCACATCAGACAAACAAAATCCTGCATCAACAGAGACAGAAGCACTGCATGCCAACAGGAACCAGAGGTGTAACCTGCATCTACTTGCATGGCTGATTTTCATTCCATCCTTCCCTGACCATTACATTCGCTAATGGCATTGCATCTGCAAGAGACTATCTACTTTTGCTATCTACTGCCCTGTTCCTGAGCAGAGAATGAGGCTCCACATGGCACAACAGAAGAGAGGAAATTTAAATAACAAGATTGAATACCAGTCATGGCCAGGTCCCTCTGCAGTCCTGAAGACCTTCAGATGAAGAAAGGGAGCTGATACCTTTTAACTGTATTCTAGCTTGCCACACTTGCCTCATGGCAGCCTGCCCATATCTGACCCCATGCCCTTCCTTGTCCTGCGATCATTTTTTGTTTGTTTTTTTTTTTTTCTTTTTTTCCTTTGCCATATTATAGGCTGATTTCAGGATTGCTAGATGTCCACAGAGCATGAAGGCACCTGTGTTTTGCTGTCAAGGACTCTGGAAGTACTGCTAGAATCTAGCTGACCCCCCACTGCTGTCTGTGTTGGCAATATTAACAAAAAGTTATTTCCAAAACTGAAGTGAAGAGCCAACTTCCTGATTGGAAGAGCAATAAAAAAGATCTCACTCCTCTTTTACCCACACAATTTTTTCTTTTCTTTCTTTTTCCCCTTCTACTTTTCAAGGGGTTATGTTCTTTTATCACTATGTCTGTTCTGTCTCCTGGGAGACGTAAAAACCCCAGCATGACAAATCCATCTTTCTAAGGGTGGAAGCTCTCCCAAAAGCCTTAGCACACTGGTGAAATCCTATACCTCAGAGAACCACCCACCTCACTCATGCTAAACCATTTCTTGAAAGATCACATAAAACAATCTGTTATGCAACTCTCAGAACACCAAATAACCCTTTATTTATGGTATATACACATGCAGCAATAAACCTCCCTCATGAACTGCATTGGTCAATATAGATTTAAAAGGCTTTTCCTATTTCAGTCAACATCTCAATTATTGCTTAAGCATTCAGTGCTTTGACTGGAGAGGAGCTGGTTGCATGACTTCCTTTAGGACTATGTGATTAGGTTTGCAAAACTTCTCTAATGTGGTTCTCTGGGAAGTGGTACTGCTCCAATTTTTTTAATGCCAGCTTATTCCTCTATATGTTCAGACTACATCAGGAAGCCTGTTTTGAGTTTGTAAATTGTCCTAGGTTACAATGTAAAGATGTGCCCAAAAACTTGCAAGCATTCCCTTCCATGCCATCATAGCTTATTTGGTCAGTAAGCAGAAATAATGGTTTCTGGGCACTACATCAGCCCCCAGAAGACTCTAAGATTTCCCACAGATTTCTCTAAGCTCCCTCACTGATGGCAAAGAAGCCAGACAAGCTCAAGCTGGGTGCCAGATGCTGGGTACCTGCAGTGCCCAAGCCATCCCAGTCCTGCAGTCAGCAGCAGCCTGAGCTCCTCAAACGACCACCACAGCTGCTCAGCTCAGGGTGGACTGAGCCACAAGAGGAACCCTCTGCCCCATTCTGCAGTCCTGCTGACCAGTGTGGAGGTTTTAGCTTTACCTTTCCATCTCTTTGTTGCTGTTGACTTCTGCATGCCAAGGAAATATTTTCTTTTTGACTTGGTACAACACTTGGCAAATGATTTGCATACTTTTATGGGCTGTGCAAGGCCCTTGCCTGGAGATGTGGGAAAAGAGGATTGCACAGGTGTGACACGAATTAGCTTTTCAGAACATACCTTGGGGAGGCTGTCTGGTGAGTTAGGCAATACCCTTGGAGAGGTTTGTGTGCACATTGTAAGGGTATAAGCTACAAAGAATGAAGCAAGGCTGGTAGAGTTTGTTACTGTTGTCTTCCTACTCATTGGGGCATAAATAAGAGACAGGAAGCTCCCTCTGTTTATGTAGAAACTGGAGGCTTTCTCATCTGTCCATTGGGATAGACTGGATATTACTCAGCTTGTTTTCTTCACCACCTCTTTCCTATATATATATATGTAGAGTAATCCAAGGAAACCTTCCTTGTGAGAGTACTGCTTTTGCTGTCATAAGAGTTCTCTTGGTTTAGCTGAATTCAATAAGTGAAACAAAATGCTTACGTATTGGCAAAAAGACTTTTAAGTGGATTCAACTGCATTGCACTAAGGTTCTTGTCATTATGGAAATTTCAACTTACCTGCCAAACAAAAAAGCTGTTCCTTAACAATATTGTTATTCTGGCACTAAGAAGCCTGTCACAGACATGCCTTAAATTAATTTCCCCAGATATTCACTGAACTCATGATATCCTCTCCCACTAAGATTTCCAATTTAAGTGGAAACCAGGCTTGAACAAGATAATGCACCCAGCAGTCCATCTGATCATTTATATATATATATATCTGAGAAAAAAAATCTGAACACTGACACAGCCCTCAACCAATATAAATTCCTCAGGTTTTTAGAAGTGAGAAAATTCAGCTTTGAAAATGCTGGTTTGGTTGGGGTTTTGGGTTGTTTGATTGGATTTTTTTCTCTTATCTGCAAGAAGGAACCTGCTGGATTTGAGCACTAGATCAGAAGATCTTGAGACTTAAGGGTGGATCTCAATTATCCAGCCCAGTTCTATCACTAATCATAATGGGCTTTTTGCATAATTTCTTGGCGACATGCCCTTGCAGACAATAGCTATGTGCAGACAAGCCAAAGTCTAAATGTATCTGAATACCACATAATCATTAAAAAAACCACACCGGAGGATGAGGAACTGGGCTGCTGTACTGCATGTTCTTGGCAGATACCTGTGCATTGTGCAGAGCAGTGTCATGAGGGGGAGCACAGCACGTCTTCCTGGGACATGCTATTCCTCAGAGCTGCTCTCCCATCTCCACTGTAATTGCCTCTTGGAGTGTAGATCTTAACGCTATGGCCCTAGGAATGCTGCTTTTTCAGCAGCCTGTGGAAAGAACAAAGCGGACATCAAGAGAGCGCCTGGAACAAAGAGGGTAGACATCTCGCACTTCACCAGGGGAAAACCCAAGCTCCAAATCAGCAGATTTATCGCAATTTCAGGTGCTGTTAACGCAACGTTAAGGTCCTGGTACACATACGTGTATCATGGAAGCAAATCTGCACTTGCCCAAAAGCAGCCATTGCCAGAAGGATATAGAAAAGAAGCATCAGCATTCTGGTGAAGAGCCGATGATATCCCACTAAACAGAGGCTGGGTTTTCAGGTTTGCCTGGAACTAAGTAATCCTAATCAGAGTATGGGCAGATCTTGCCCATGAAGTTTCCAAACAGCTGAGCCAAGACAGGTTTTCATGCAATTCACTGCCCCTAACTTTAGCTTATTGAAAAGTTTAGGTCTTTGAACAGGGCGAAAGTTAGTGGGGAAACATGGGTCTTCCAGAGTGACACCTCACTTTAGGATCAGTGGTGGATATCAAGAGAATGATTTGCTCTTTGGAGAGGTGCTCTGGAGTGAGTTCAAAAATTGCACACATTCAACCCTGGCCCCTTTGTGCTGTGTTTCTCTCTCCCTCCTGTACTATGTAGACAATGACATGATGAGGCTTTTAGTATGGCATTACAACTGGACAGTCAGCTTGCCAGCTGAGTAAATCCACGAGTGACAAATACAGTGCATCAGAGCAGCTAGGAGAGCACAAGTGAGCTCTCAGAAGGGTACACCACATGCACTTCTTCTTACTAATGGCAAATGGGCAGTATCCTGTCCTCAGCCTTGGGCAGCCACAGGAATGGACGCATTATAATCCACATGATCTTCCCTGCCAATAATTTGTTCTCATGTGTGTGGTACATGCCTCTATCAACTGTACTTTTTATTGTACTTTTACTAATTTGATCAAGCACAGGACCAATTTTTCCTAATCTGGGTGTAATCCCTCATACAGGGCTATCATTGCCTCTGGTCTATGTGCAACTCTTATCTAGGGCCGCCAGAAGAGTGTGACATCTGCATTATAGTCTGCCTGGTACAATAGGTGGCCCCAGGAAGAAAGGACTTGCCACCCTGTTCCCCTCATATGCATAGAGGGACTGCTGAGGTGCCTTGATGAGGCAGGGAAGTGCCTGGACTAGCCTGAAAAATTATGACTCACCAGCATATCAGGGTATGTCCTACAAGTGGCCTTGTAGCCATCTCAGCACAGAGCTGTAAATCCACTTGGCCTGCAAAGACCCCCAAGGCCAGAGAGGGTGGAGGAAACAATGGAGCAGCATCCCCCCCAGAGGTTGCCCTTGGCAACCGACTCTGTTCTGCCAACACAGACTATGTGACCTAACACAGGTCCTTATCTGGTTTTAGCCTGAGCCATCGCTGCTCTGCAGGAACTTTTGGGACAACAATGAGCTCTCTACTGCTCAGCTCTGCAGCTGGGTCATGGCTGTGCTCAGCACACGGCCACAAAGGAGTGATGGGCTGGCAGTTTCCAGCCATGGTCCTGGGAGGGTGTCACACACTGGTGCCCATGATCTAAACCCTCTCTTTGCAACACACACTGAAACTGATTAAAGTGTGAGAGTCTCTGTGTCCTCTGGTCTTTACACAGAGACAACAATAGAGACAACACTTGCTAGGACTTTGCTCTAATTTTTACAGATCTAGTGAGCTTCATCCACAGTGCAAGTGAAACTGCAGGAGGCTACTTTTTAAGGTATCTTGTTTAGATTCTGAACATGTAGGCACCAAATTTTTAAAATGACACTTTTGTAAAAGCCTTGTCAACTATGCCTGTCATCTGAATTTTAATTCTTCTTCTAATTAATTTTCTTACTTTTTCCATGAGGTAATATTAAATTGTGTTGATAAGCAGCTCTTTTCTTTTGCCCCAGAACAGTGATTAGTGCAAACAGGGAGGTTTTAAAAAACCTTGAGGAGAAAGATTTTCTGCAAACAGAACTTGTTACAGGAATAAATTGTTACAGAATTAAAATTCTGTTGTATGTAAGAAAGACTTGAAGCAAAAATCTATAGCCGGTCAGTGTTTTGCTTGCTCATGCCTATTTGAGTTTCTCTGGGCAGTAAGTACTGGGAATATACATCCTTGGGCTACAGCCCATCTTCACAGAAGAATTTTGCTGCTGAATATGCACTTCTTAATAAGGGTAACTGCTCATGTCAAGATTATAATGATACCAATGCACTCATGCCATGGACTGAAACCTACTGTTCTGGCAGTTCTCTTGTTTATTTTCCCACTGCAAGAGCTGGAATGAAATGTATTTCCTGGTGAAGCTTATTTTTGCAGGCTTTCCATCTCA
This sequence comes from Erithacus rubecula, assembly GCF_903797595.1. Classification (NCBI taxonomy): domain Eukaryota; kingdom Metazoa; phylum Chordata; class Aves; order Passeriformes; family Muscicapidae; genus Erithacus; species Erithacus rubecula. Next base: position 23,556,200 of record NC_136658.1, read on the forward strand.
GGTAGTGGAAGATTTTATGGAGCTATCTTGTCCATTTCAAAACCTTTTTCAAATCATCCTTTCCCCGAGTACATTTAAACATCAATCATGCAAATGTGCTTCGTGTTTTCCAGGGTACAAAACTGAGCAAACACAGTGTAGGAGAACTACTGTGAACAGGCACATTCTAACCAACTTGGCTGGCTCTGGCAAATGTAGGTGACAGTCATGCTCTTTCCTACATTCTTGCGCATCTCAGCTGACTACCAATTTATCTGCACATAAATTCCAGGAATACTTCTGAGTGTCAGGGATTAGGACCATACTCAGAATGTCGAAAACCCAGACTGATGTGAGATTTGTGTGTTTCACAGCCCCTTCCCCGACTCTGTCAAGTTGCAGTATGTGAGTCGGGGGATTCTCTGAATCCTTCAGGGAGGAATCAGAATGCAGGGATTGAATTAAAGCCTTTGGATGGATTGAAGTATATTAAGCTACTCACACATAAACTATAAGTTTAAGTTAAGTGTAAGTTTTAGTGTAAGTTTAAGTTTTAGGGTAAGTAAGTAAGTCGGTAAGTTTTAGTATGAGCTTTAATGCTTTCAGTAAGTAAAAGGTTTAGATACCAAAGTAGAAGTGCGAGTTCTAATGAAGGTTGAAAAGCATATTAATATTTTCAGTAGGGGCTCCAGGACCATGGCTATAGACAGTACTTGGACATAAGAGCTACAGTAAGAATATTGATTACATTTTTTAGATAGAACAAGATAGGTTGTATGCATAGTCTATAGGTAAGCTAGCATGTTAAGAAAATAGAATTCTCATAGGTTAAGAAGTGGTGGTCCGAGTTTGCGTCTTAGCTTGTTGGAAAGATTCTATACAATAGTTGGTATTGGGAAGAGTTAGTGCCTTTTCTGCTTTTCTGCCATTGCTTTTTTTGCTTTTGTTCGCCATCAGCACCCGAGAAGAAGATAGGAGCTGCCGCAGCAACATCGGCCCCACCAGGACCTCCGGGAACAGCTTCTGCTTCTGTTTGGGACTCTACAGTAAAACTTAGCATGGACTTTGATGTTTGTGACTGTGCCTTTTGAGTCTGATGTGCTTCTGCAATAAATAACCTTTTAGCAACTATTAGCTGCTTCACTCATTTTAGAAGATAACCCGACGAAGTTGGTGTCTAGAGCACCGGAGAGTCGTAACCTCACACTGTCACTTCTGCAGGACTGCAGGGGGATCCTACTTGAGGCTCTGCCTCTGTTCAGACAAAAGCAATTTCCTTAGCAATTCCAGATGGGCAGGATGCTTTTCCTAACAGTGAAAGATTTGGCCATTATAAGTTATAGGAACTATAGCTGATTGCCAGCAAACCTGGGGCTTCCTGTCTCCCACAGTGTGGTGGTAATACTAGTCTATGACAATGCTGCCTTGTGCTGGCAGTGCTGTTTATGTGGATCTGGTATAAGAGCAGATCTCCAAATAAAAGACTCCATGGGGAAAAAAATGGGGGATGCTCTCTGCATGTTTGTTTCAAGTGGGACCGGTTCTCCAATCTGTTTCAGTGTTTATCCATAGCACCTAAGCCCACAGAGCTGCTGGTAGAGATGGGAAGTGCCAGGGCAGCAAAAGGAAGGGCCAGGGGTTTGTGGTGGTGGGACAAAGATTTTGCCCTGCAAATGCTGATGGATGTTTTGGGGACATCCAGGCAATCTCAGACTCCTGAGCAGTGAGATTACCCTCCCTCTTTCTTATTGAGGCATGTACCTGAGGGATACACCTTTTATCACTTTTGTTTCTTCTTACCACATGGTGCTTTTTAGACCATTGCACTTCAGGCACTACTAAAATGCCTACTCTTTAGTATTTGTCTTATCACAATACTTCACAAAAATTTTAATGGCAGCTGGATTTTTATAAAAGTGAACCTATATAACGAGTGACTCCATTTCAGAGCCCAATACTATCAAGCTTTTCTCTCTTATCCTGAGGCTGTACACAAGAACTTCCCTAGTTTGAGGAAAGAAAACCTGCAACAAATCAGTGTTCAACAACCAGTGTCTTCCCAAAGCTCAAGTACTGCCATGACAGTTTGATAACCAGCTGAAAAATGTGCCTGGTGAAAGATCCAGAGTGGGAGTCTGGGCCTTAAAAACAGGATCCTAATCGATAAGGAATTATGGTCTTCAACACTTGTCCAGAGAGCCCACACAGTGAGGAAAGGTTGCACCATACTCTCTCTCCTTCCTTGAATAAGAAGTGCCTACTCTAATGAGAGGCAAGTCCCTGATTCAGCAAAGCACTTAAGTGTTTTGATGAACTGGGGCCAAACTGAACATCTTGTGCAGAACTCAGCTGTTTAGTGAACAATATAAAATATTTTATTCATGGATGCAGACTGAAATAAAAATTAAAGACCTATTTAAGGCCTTAGGTGCCCAAACTCATATTGTTCATTTTTTTATTATCTTAAAGTAATCATCTGTACAGGAAAAGAAGCAGCCACCTCCAGAAAATCCATCCCTGTTATGCTGGGAAGAATATTCTCAGTTCTCCCCCAGCACCCTGTCAATTTGATGGCTTGTGTAGCTTGCTTAGAAGCTTGTCACATTCAGGCTATTTCAGATCAACAAGTTCCAGTCAGTATCCTCCCTTTTCCTACCAGGAACATGAGCTTTAGTACCCTTATTTGTCTGCAAAAGGTGTGGGAAAGTGAGGCACAGCCTCCAGTAGGCCAGATCAGGTATTAGAAGGGTCTTCATACTGTGCCATCACCCTTACTTGGCCATCAATCCCCAGACAAGGCAATGAGCTCTGTGCTGACATCAGCCACTGAGGCTGCAGCCAGCAAGGCCTATAAGGCTGCTCTCACTCTAACAACTTGGGCTGTCCTGCTGAAAGGGTCTCTCCAACTCAGAGAGCACCAGCCTTGGAAAATGAAGCATTATGGGCAGGTGAACACAAACCTGTCTATGAACATTTTCACTGAGCAGTGTTTCAACTGAAATGCTGGATGAAGCAGCATGCTGTGGCTGAAGGCTGCACCATAGACAGGTGGAGAGAGCAGAGCTTGGACTTTGGCACATCCTGACTACGGGGTGTTTTCTCCTTAGAAACATAATCTTTTTTTAATAACAATTTGCAGTAGAACATTATCTATGCCTTTTGTATATTTGAAAATATTTCCATAGATAGTAAAATGCCGAAGAGAGCTGTTTCTAGTATGGCAACACATGCTTTACTTTTTCCTTCTTGTCCACCCTACAGCAACAATCTTCAACACCCTTTTACTTATCAATACACCCACTTGTCCTCTCAGTTAGGCAGAAAACAGTCAAAGTACAGATTTAAAAAAAAACCACCAGCATTTTTCACCAGCATATCTATACTTAGAAGCAACCACATCCCCGCCATGGAATATAGGCAGATGCAAATGAGAAGAAAACAAGAAAAAAATTAATTAAAAAGAGCAGATATTTTTGGCTAAACCTTGTGCTCTCTTAGATCTATTCCCATACAGCTACTAGTGCTCAAATGATTTCCAAAGTAGGCATAATTTACATGGCACTCAGTTTATCTGCTCTGGAATGGCAAAGTGCATACACAGATATACACTGTGGTTCCAGGGAGTCTAGGGATTTCAAAAGTGCTTTATCTCCCAGATAACTCACTGGCAAAGAAGGGTGAATTAAAAACAGTGTTGGTAACTAAAACTGGAATGACAGGATATGAATATAGGCTATAAAAAAAAAGTGTCACTTAAATGCATGTTATAGATTTGTTTAGAGTAAGATATTAATCCTTTTTTTTTTTATTATTTTTTTTTTTATTTGTGGATTCCTAAGCATTTTTCCAGGAGAAGCACAAATCTTTGAATTGTGTATTTCAATCTACTGGCAATGGCCTTTTTTCCTGTGCTCTCACAGCATTGCCCCCTCCAAGTAGTCTTTGGGGATCTGTGAACCAGAAGTAAAACCTCATCTCCTACGAGTCAGACAGGTACCACACTCCTCTAAATCCCACACATTGATCTGATTCACTGCATTACTCTTGTAAGCCTCCATCCACCTCCTCTCTGGGAAAACACAAAAGATCCACAGTTTTTAAGTTCTAGGGCTGAGGCACTTTGAGCTTAGTACAAAGAAAGGCTGAGTGGCCAGAGTTCCCACTTACTGAAGTGCCAAGTGCATAGGCAATTGAAATTACGGAAATGCTGTGTATTTGTGCCCTTTGCCTCTGCAGCCCGTGACACCATTGCTCTAAAGGAAGGTGAATCTATTTATATGCAGTGGTAGAGGCTGGAGCCCTCATTTTAACCGAGTATTTGAGGAGCCTTTGTCATTTTTTGTAACACTTACTGAATGACTTGGAAGGCTTCAGAAAAATAGTAAATATTGCAAAAAATGCAAAATGTTTGTATCTCTCAACCAGGGGAGGGGGAAAGTGTGCAGGAAGCTTAGCCAAGCCTCACGGGTTATAGTGGATTTTGATCTTTGCCTTACCCTACAGTTAAATATTGGTTTCCCCCACCTCCCTTTTAATGGAGTCACTGCCTTATCTCTTAAAGTGATCTCATTAAAGGCATGGGACAAGACAGCAGAGACTATGAGGCCTGTAATTACACATGGACGGTTGATAGAAATACCGTTTTGTAGACCTTGTCTTCTCTGTTTCCCCTTTGAAGAGGGGTGGTCTTCAAAAAAGCGTGAATCCCTTTAGACTACTTCTCTGAATCATACTGGTAGAGAACTCGTGGTGGAGATGTCACAGAAATTAAAAACAGATGAGAAATGGCATTCTTTCCTATTATGGGGGCTATCCACTGCTGGGATCCTAGTTTTCCCAGCAAATGCAGCCCTAGACTGCAGCAGTTGTGAAAGCATAAAGAAGATTTGCTTCTCTATATCAAGCTACGTGTAGTCTATTACTGGAAGCAGGAATATGTTTGAGAGCAAGCTGGCATATCTAGCGGCAGAAGCAAAGGGCTTTCAGACCCTTGGACTCTTAACTGGAACCTGCTAAGGCTTTTCTACATGCCAGCCTTCCCTCACTGTGTCCGTTCTCCCATTATGAAAATGGCCACAATAAAACTCCCTGCTGTAGAACAATCCCTGCCTCTCAAAGTCGAAAATGTGGCAGAAGGACCTTATGATGTCCACAGCAGAAAGCATTCACATAATGCCCTGCACTGCTTAGCTAAGGCTCATCTTTTTCTTTTCAATGCATCCCACGCTACCTACCCTTGGAATTAGACTGCTGTGCAGCAGCCCACAACCACACAACAGCTGCTGTCAGGAGAAAACGATGTATGGTTGCAGATCTGCAAAGTAATGGGTCAAGATTACTCCTGGGATGACCTGGAGTGGGACTGAAAAACCAAAAACGAGAAATTTTCTAGTATCAAAGCCTGACTAGGTTTTCACTTCCTAGCAGGAGTGAAGTTCCCTGTATGTTATCTCTGCTTGTCTCAGTCACTCTGCCAAGGTCTAGAAGAGTTTGTAATTGCTTGTGGATACTGAAAACAGAGCTCTCCTGATTTTTCTTAAACTAATCTCACTGATACCTATTATAGAAAGAGAACACAAGCATTTCCAATACAGAACATTACAATCCCTTCCTGGTTTGATGTAATAAAATTTCTCTTGATTTGTATGGATTTGTTCTCTGTTTAAATCACTGACAATGACACTGAGACACTAATCCAGGTTTACAGCACTACAGCTGCATGCTATAATTTCATATTATGCAGAAATGACAATGCATCAACTACCCCAAGGAAAAGATGGGTCAAACTGGTAGTGTGCCACATCAACTACACCGGTTAGGTAGTACTTCAAGGGGCAATATAGTGCAGAAGTGGTCGGAAGGTCTTTTTTTAGTGTCCTATTGATGATGCTTCTTCACTTCGACAAAGAAAGAAAGAAAGCCAAGTTTGGTACTGTGTATTGCTGTTCAGGAGTAAAATGCTGTTAAAGGAGTGAAAATGAAATGAAGGGGTGATTTCAGGCACTAGAATTTTGACCCAGTTCCTAATACCTTCTCCCAGTTCCTATCACCTTCTCCCCCACCCACAGGCAAGAGCCAAGCCTTTCTTACGAAATTTCAGAAGAAAATCTCAATGGCAACTAATGAGAGCTATTTGAGTATTGCCTTAGGGCCAGGTTGGTGCAGCTTGGTAGGGAGACAGCTGTCTAGGTATTTTCTAGGTAAACCAAAAGCTTCAGCCTCCCAGTCTGTCAACACAGTGCAAGATCTAATAATGACCATGAGAAGCTCCACAATGGAGCTTATGAAGACAACTAAAAGTGTCTCAGAAATGCTGGCCTGCTGTCTAAAATTGCATCTGATCTCATTGTTGTTTTTTGCTTTCATGTTCAGTATGTTCTATTGCAAAAGCACATCAGAATTGAGTGATCAAGAAGTTTGTAAGTCCATATAGAGACACTATGACGGAGCATGTCCCACATCTGCAAACAGCAGATCCATGAGAAGTTCTAAAAGCAGGCCTAGGGAGCAGTGACAGGGCCAAGCCCCACCACCAGTCTGGTGCCTCTACAGGATTGTTTAAATAAACATGATGTTTGCAGTGGCAAATCTTCCCTTAAAAGATCATGGCTCCATGGGCAGTTTGATGAGCAAGCTTTTTGTGCAGGATATTTAAGGCTTGAATTCAGTTCTCCTATGGAATGGCTTCAAGCCATGCTAAGCAGGGAAATGCAGTAACTATATTCCTCCTTCCCAAGGAAGTTCACAGTTGATTTTGGAACCTTCAGCAGGTGAACCCTCCTGAATCACTTTCTCATTTCCAAGTTTATTCAGGGTTCTAGGGCTTCTACTAAGCTTTTGAGAATAAAAAAAAAAAAGACCATCAGCTCATTTCCTTTGCCAGAAAATCTAGAAAGAAGAGCAAAGTCAACAAACTTCTGCAAAAAAACTTAAAACCAAACAAAGTGAACAAACACAGTAATAATTTCTGCATCTGTCTTTCCCAAAATTTGAAGCATAAGGGAAGGATGACCGTAGCCAAACTTGATCCCCTAACCAGGCTCCCTCAGCAGCAGAGGGCACAGAAAGCTGCCCCCTAATTCTTCCCGAGTCTCCAGAAGTAGTTTCCGGCAAGAGCACGCACATCTGCCCCGGAATTGAACGCGCTGAGGCTCCAGCAGATAGGCAGCATGGCAGGGACCATGCCCAGCAGAACGCGTGGGGGGTGGAAAGGGAGCACCAGGGGTCTTGAGCCTCTCAGCGAGCGGGGGCAAAACCGGCGGGGAGCCGGCACCTGGGGGCTCCGGGCGCCCACAGGGCCGAGCCCCCGCAGGGGCTGCGGGCAAAGCGCCTGAGCACCCCCGGCCTGGCGGCGGCGCGGTAAACAACATAGGCGCCGGGGAAGAGGCTCCGCTCCGGCGAGGCGTGGCCGGGGTAGCCGGAGGGAGTCTCAAGGTGCGTGCCCTGTCCCAAGATGCACCCGGGAAGGCGGAAGGGCCCGCGGGCGCTACTCCCTCCCAGCCTGGCCGCAGCCGCTGCCCCCTCCCCCAGGACCGCCCCCCGTTCACGCCCCTGTATGCCACGGAGGCGTGGTGCCACAACGGGCTGGGCGTGGCAGTGGAGCGAGGCTCTTAATGCGCGGGAGCTCAGAGACTGCCTGAGCTACGCGCGGTTGCGGTAACAAAGAGGAACGACCCGGTCAGTGGCAGAGGGGGGCGAGGCGAAGGCGAGAAGCCGAGGAGGAGACGGAGGAGAAGAAAGAGAAAGAAGAGGAAGGCGAGCGCCGACCAGGGTGCTCCTATTGTTCCGCACCTGCGCCGGCCGGGACACGTGGCGCCGCTAAGCCCCGCTCCTCGCCACCCGCCACTTCGTCTGCACGCAGTCGCCCGGCACCATGGGCAAGGGGGTGAGCGGCGGGGCTGGGCTGGGGCGGAAAGTGGGAAATTCAAGGAGCCGGACCGTGGCCAATGCCCCTTTCTTTTCAACGGGGCTGCACTTTGTCTCGGCCAGGGCGGCCACGTCGGGTCGGGTGCGAGGGCGGCCGCGGCCGTTGGTGAGCGGCGCCGGTGCCGCCGGCCCCAGCAACGTGCGAGGGTGGCCGCCGCCGCTAGCGGAAAGGAAGAGTCGGGCCGAGGGCGTGGCGGAGTCCGGGGCAAGCAGCTGGCGTCCTAAAGCCCCCGGCTCCTCCTTAAGGCCGTGTCTGCCCGACGAGGGGCCTGCCGCCCTCCCGTAGTCCCCGGGGCTGGTGTCATCTGGTGATCTTGCGGAGCTAGGGAGGGAGCGCGGCTGCTCCCCGGGCTCCTGGGAGTACTTTGGACTTGTCTTGAGACACGAGGGCTCGGCGTGGGGGAGGGGGGACAGGGGGTGACGGGAGAAGGGGAGCCGTCAGCAATATTAGGGCTAATGTGCCTATTGATAGCAGTGAGGGTGTAATGGGAGATGGTGGCAGGAGGGAGTCGGACACTCGTGGGGTCTCTTGTTCAGTGGGGTAATAAATTCTCGCAGAAGGCTGTGCAGCTGTTTTTGCCCTGTATCAGCATTGTTTCTACCTTACAGTCCTTTATTGGGCTATAGCCCATTATAGGGCTATAGGGAGGAGAAGTCCTTAATTCAGGTCGTATCCTTTAACTAAAGAAAAGTGTATGTGAAGGCTGTTGGAAGGAAGCAGTGGTAGAAGCCTGTTGGAGGATGTTGTGCTCGAGCACCCGTGGGCAGAGCAGAAACATTTCTTGGCTTGCTCTGATTTTGTTTTATGCCAAAATACTAGAGACCAGTTTCTGCGTTTTGTTGTTTGGATGTTTGTTGCTTTCCCTTTGAATGCTTCCCTGTGTATCTCGTGTAGTTGGAAGTGTGTAGATTTGTGTTTACTTTTGGTTGAACGCATTCCTGTAAAATTCCCAGATTTCTCTGCTTCTTGAGGAGAGCAGGGCCATGGCAACAGTGGTAGCATATTCCGTGCCAACAGGTGTGCTGTGCTTTCCAAGCGCTGTTCAAACATTGACTTGACTTTGTATTGTCCTTATCGGTGCAGTACAGCAGCAGTGTTGACATAACTGCATGAGTATCAGAGAGAGCTGCAAGAACGTGGCTGAACGGACAATTGCTCGGAAAAGGGGGTTGAGGAGTGCGTGGGGTGGGCTTTCAGCATTTGTTCTGTGTATGGGGTTTCTTTTTCCTAAGGAAGTCCTTCTGTTGCTTGGCAGCCCAGCCTGTTGTATTAAAGTCCAGTAGGCAACAGGCCGTGTGGACAGTAAAAGTTCATCTGGGAGAGAAGACACTGCGGAGAGATTGGGCAGTATTCTGAATATTGTTTAAATCATTAGAGCAGCCTTTGAGCTGTGTGTGTATATAGGACTGCAGTGCGAAAGGCTTCAGGGGCTTATCCTGCCGCAGTGGGACTTACAGAAGATACAAACACTTTCCAATGTAGAAAGCTGTCATGCTTCACTTTAGATTTCATAAGTTGCACGGATAATAAAGCCCAAAACTGAAGCACTGCTGCAGAGGATAGTTCAGAAGGGATAATACGGTTGCCTCATGCTTTCTGGTAATAAGTCACAAGATTTGCTCGTTTAGCAGTGAGAATGCATGCGTATAATGGGGGACCCCCTGAAGAACGGGCATGTGAGAGTGAGGCAGTGAAAAAGGCAGAGTGTGGATGCAGAACTGAACAGCGTATTCCTGCCCTGCATTAGGGTGCCCAAAAAGAAAACTTCTTTCCCTTGGGTGCATGGGATAGAAGTGGAAAAAAAGAGCCTAAGTGTGAGGAAACAAGTTTCTTCTCTCTGTGGCTGTAAGGAGAAGCTGAGTCAGTTTTACTTTAAATGGTAATGGGGCAAGGGGAGAGCAGTCAGCTGCTGCTATGCAGCGCAAAAAGCAGATTCTGGATTTTGTTCTTGTTCAGAGCTGACTGGAAGCTGTTTGGAGACAGCAGCATGTTTTACTCCATCTCCCTTGCTGCACAGGCATAGTACAGAGTTGGTGGTGTGTGCTTTGGGTCACTTCTGGAGGTCAGCTCTGCCTTAAAGGCCATGAAGAAGAGACGTGTTTAATTCAGATTGTATCTTCTAACTAAAGAAAAGTGTTTGTGAAGGCTGTTGGAAACAGTAGTGAAGACTTTTGGAAGCTGGATGCTGTGATCAAGCACTCATGTATGGAGCAGAAACACCTCTTGGCTAGCTCAGATTTCCTTGAACTCCAGTTTAGGGATTTTTTTTTTTTTTCCCTGTCAGAAACTAGGAAGGTTTATTGCATAATGGAACCAGCTGAGGGGGAATCATGCAGATCAAAGCAATTCGTATCTGATGCAATTAAAAAATCTTAATATATTACTTTCCCCTTCCCCCATCTTCTTCATTCTGTTATTGCTATGGCTATTTTATGACAGTTCACTTTTTATTACTATGGCTAGGGGATAGTCCTTTTGCTGAAGGAAACCCTGGGCCTTGTCAATCCATATTTTTGGAAAAACAAGTGGACAGATATCTCTCGCAAGTGAGATGAACTGTACAACCCACTTAGATCCTGACCTGCTGAAAACTGCAGCTTATCCTTCACCCAGGTCTTTCCAGGGGGTAGCCTTCACCAGCTGTCTAGTAGAAATCTGGGTCCAGTCCACTCATCTTAATGTGTTTATCAACTATTAGAAATGTCTGGGGTTATGGTGACTATTTATTGCAGGCGAAGAAGTGAGAAAGGTGACACTTTGTAGTTGGCACAGCACCAGAAAACCGAGGACAGGCTGCTCAGCTGTGCAGTGATGACATTTGGAAAGCCCTCTCTGCTCTAGGGTCTTCACACAACTCCAGAGCAGTAGATATGTTTATCCTAATACCCAGAGAGGGCTTAAAGTGTGTGAGTGGTCCTTGTTTTATCCTGATGATTAAAACCCTGATTAGATTTACAACTCTTCTCATGGGAGAAAGAAATGTTTGTCCTTTCATAATTTAGGAAGCAGCAGTCTGTGCACAATTAGCAATTACTGTCTGTTGAGTAAAAACTGCCTTGTACTGTCCTAGATGCTGAGAGTCTGATCAATTGATGCAGCTTAAATTTTTGATTCAAGGTAGGTGATTGAACATAGCTCTTGTGAGAGAGTAAGAAGGATCCAAAGAAACTGTTCATCTTTTGCTAGGATTGCGTAGGGTCATGGAACAGTTTTCAGTCCAATAGGTGGAGTTAGTTTTCTGATTCATCTGGTTAATTTATTTACTGTCTTACACGGCATCAGGATAGTAACTTTTCTGTTTTCTCTGCACAATTGATTATAATGACATAAGCAGTAAAACAGACCAGGCCTCCAGGGACTGCATAATTTGTTTTGGCTCTTACTTGACATTTGCTGAATTAGGTGATCTTGGATACTTCTGAGCTTGTCTGCTGATTTGTACCCCTCCTATTTCCTGGTAAGTCATGGCTTGTATTGAGAACATCAGCCATGAATGCTTCAGTTAGTCCAGAGTGGAAAATCATTAGCTGTATCTGAAAGGCAATAGGGTTTTCTGGGGGACGTATAAAACTTCTTACACTGGTGTATACAAATGTTGTGCTTATGCCAGTGAAAAAAAAAATAAGTCTTGCATTAAAAAAAGCTGTATTGTTTTTTGAGACAGTTTTGATGAGTCAGTTCTTGGGCTAAGTCAAGCAACAGGGGAGACATTTTTGATGAGACAGACCTTCCTTTGTGTTCAGGCCATGTGATTAAATTGTGATAAGATGTGGATGAGGAATACCACAGGCCTTCTTCTTTGTGCATCAGGAAAAGAAGCGGGGAGAGCAGGGAAATCCTACAGTGCTGAAGTGGGATGAAAACCTCTTCCACTGGCAGCCCAGCCAGCGCAAGCCTTTGTTGAACAGATTGGGCTCATCTTGCAGGAAGGGAGGCAATGGCCCCGGAGGCATTGAATGGGGCAGGACTTGGACTCTGATGTGTATGTCAAGTTGGGTATTGAATGATGAAGCAGGAAGTTCAGATTCTGCGTTAAATGATCCTGGGAAAAGAGCTGAACCTGATTCTCCTGACTTACCTACTTACTTTTTCAGTAAGGGTGGGATGTTGTACTAAAGTAACAGAAGGGAAAGTATTGAAAATATTGTGCCTTTTTTTTTTTTCTTTAAACTGCGGCATTGCTGGGCTCCTCAGTAAAATAGACTCCCATTAAGATCCAAATACTTGGGTATTTAAAGAAACAAGTAACTCTATCCACTCTTTGTTCTGACTGCTGGGCCTTTTGGTGGTTAGATTTTTTTTTTTTTTTTTTAAAGCAAGTCATGCTTGAACAAGGGCAATGAGCTTTTTCATGTTTGCCTACTTGTGGATTGTTTCAACTGCAGCTGAAAAAGCTTAAGCCTCCTATGTTTCTGGATTATTCACTGCCCCCAATGAGCTGAGTAACTGTATTTCTCACAGAAGTTTCAAAGAACCAGGAGGATTTTAGATCACCTGTGAGAGCTTACCAAGCTTTTCTTGGGGAGAAGGGGTGAGCTTGAAGGTGATGGAGTGGTAGTCAGACAAGGCACTAGCTGCTTTGCCTTTGTTAGGAATCGTTTCTCATCTCAAGCAGTAATCAAGAGGCATGTGTTTTGTGTGGGGCTATGTTTGAACTTGTCTGCCATAGCTCCAGAAGTCCAAGTTGTTTCCTTCAGGGACTGAAGGAGAGAGCTGCTTCATGGTGGCTTTTTGTGATTTGTCCTACAGCAAATTCCTGTGATGCAGGACTGTGAAGACCTTGCTGGTTTAAGTACTGTGGCTTTCAAATTTTTAAGAAAGGAAATGGGAATTTAGGTGCAGGGAAGAGAATGTCAGGAATGCTGTAGTTCTGTGTTTTTTACTGGATCAGTGGAGACAAATAGCTTAGCTCTGCTCCACTTATTAAAAACTATTTCCATTGCACAGCTTCATAGTTGCATGCAAAGCTTGTCTTTGCTGAGCAGGGCAAGGGGAGACTTCTGTGCATGTGAAATGTGTGACTATGGCTACAGAGTGTTGCACACAGAGCTTTCTCAGTGCAGTAAGAACCCTCGTCCAGATGCAACAGATTGGTTCTTTTAGAAAAGTAATGATCTTCCTTCTTTTCATGTAGTTTCATTTTTGGTTTTGGTTTCTATTTCTCTTGAAATAAATAGATAATAAAAATTTCCTGTGCTAGCTGCTCATCAGGAGAGGTCTTGGATCCAAACAATAGTTTTGTGTCCAGATCACTCTCAGAAATCCTGCTTCTCAAGGGTCCAATTCATGGTTTGAGGTGCTCATGCAAAGAGCAAGCAAGGCAGTGGCTTTGAAACCTCTTCTTAATCTTGTTAAAGATTTTATTCTAGTGCCACTAAGTATTGTTTCATCATAAAGCTCTTCTTGAGGATCTTATTAGGTGAAAATCTCATCATATCAAACTTGGCAGAGTGTAATAGGTCCCACACAGAAGGGAACAGAAGGTTGACTTTTAAGTGATATGTGCACTGTCGTGATTTGTTTGTCCTTAGATGCTTTTTTACCCCATTACAAGTCAGATCTAAATCTTTGCATGATTTCTTGTAGAATTAACCATAATAAAAGTGAATAAAAATCCTACTGAATAAAAAGGCTTTAAGCAAATCATCTGCTCTGTGAAATGTAGGACTAAGCATAGATTGAATGTGCAAAAGTGCACTGCTGCTTTGTATAGCATTCTTGCTGCTCAAACTGCCATAAATTGCAAGCAGATTTGTTGTGTAAACTAGCCAGCTAGTTTGCCAAACTGAGAATGAAAGTGTTACAACTTAGCCTCCAGAATCCACCAGCCAGAGGTACCCCCTCTTACTTGTCTTCAGTTGATAGGCTGCTCCTCCTCACCAGAGGCTGTGGAAGGCTGGGAGAAGGGAGGGGGAGGAGGATTTAATGCCATGGAGAAGACATAAGTTTGCTCTCAGGAATTGCTTTCTTCTGCTCTTCATCACTTTTTCAGCTTGAACTGGGGCTCATACATCAAGACTGCCTGAATAGTGTGTAGCTTGCTTTCTTCCTTGCTAGGCTTGCACAATGTCTGGCTCTAATGTGTATTGGGGATAATACTGAGCAGACTTCTTTCACTTGCTTATTTTTATTATTTATTGTAGTGCCATGACTTTCATAGAATCGTGTAGGTTGGAAAATACCATTAGCATAATTGGGTCCAATCTCTAACCCAGCATTGTCAAGTCCACCACTAAACCATCTCTCCAAGTGCCACATCTACACATCTTTTAAATACTACTAGGGGTGGTGACTCAACCAGTTTCCTGGGCATCCTGTTCCAGGGCTTGATGGGTCATGAAGAAATTTTTCCTAATAACCAATATAAACCTCTCCTGGCACAACTGGAGGTAATTTCCTGGAGAATAAACCAGCCCCCACCTGGCTACAACCTCCTTTCAGGGAGTTGTGGAGAGCAATAAGGTCTTCACTGAGCCTCCTTTTCTCCCAGCTCAACAACCCCAGCTCCCTCAGCTGTTCCTTATCGACCTGTACTCCAGACTCTTGACCAGCTCTGTTGCCTTTCTCTAGACATTCTCTGGCACTTCGATGTCCTTCTTGCAGTGAGGGGCCCAGGACTGGACACTGTGCTCAAAATGCAGTGTTACCAGTACCAAGTACAGAGAGACAACCACTGCCTTGGTCCTGCTGGCCACACTATTTCTGACACAGGCCAGGATGCAACTGGCCTTCTTGACCACTTGGGTACGTGTTGGCTCATGTGCAGCCACAGTTGACCAGCATCCCCATGTCCTTTTCCACTGGGCAGCTTTCCAGCCACTCTTCTCCCATCTTGTAGCACTGCCTGGGGTTGTTTTGACCCAAGGGCAGGATTCAGCACTTTGCCTTGTTAAATCTTGTATTGTTGTATCAGCCCATCAATCCAGCCTGTCCAGATCCCTCTGCAGAGCCTTCCTGCTCTCCAGCAGATCAACCTTCCTGCCAACTTAGTATCACCTGCAAACTGACTGAGGGTGCACTCGATCTGCTTGTCCAGTTCACTGATAAAGATATTAAACAGGAGTGGCCTCAGTACTGGAAAAACCCCACTGGTGGCCAGACACCAGCTGGATGTAACTCTGTTCACCACCACTTTCTTGGTCCAACCCTCTAGTTGTTTCTTTTATCCAGCACACGGTGTACCTGTCCAAGCTGCAAGCAGCCTGTTTCTCTAACAGAATGCTATAGGAAACAGTGTCAAAGTCTTTACTAAAGTTCAGGTAGACAATTTTAATAATAAACTGTAGTAATTTTGTCTGCCTGGCAGTCTTGGGTGTGTAGTTCATGTCTACTGCTGTGGAATTTGACTCTAAGATGTTTCTAACAATACTGTGTCTTCTCTTGCAGGCTGGAAGAGACAAGTATGAGCCCACTGCAACATCAGAGCATGGCGGAAAGAAGAAGGGAAAGAAGGAGAGGGACATGGATGAGCTTAAAAAGGAAGTTGTGATGGTAAGTGTGTAGGGAACAGAAAGAGCAGCTTTAAGAATGTTTGCTGTGCCCAAACCCTGTGCCTAATCTGACTAAAAGAGAAGCAAACTGGTGTGCTGACAGTATGGTGTGACTTTAGGCACTGATATCCCTTTTCTTCCCCTCTATCCCCAAGCCAAGTGTATTGTGTTTCAGCATCAAGATGAGCACACGGTAAACCCTGGTAACATCTCAAAGGGCACTTGACACAGAACCAGAGTCTGTGCTTGCCTGCATTACCCATAGCACAGTATAGATGTATTTCCTCAGCCAGGCGAGTGCTCTCTGCATAGCAGCATTACGGGCTTTATTGTGCTGTCATGTGAGTGGGACTGCTGTTTTCATTCCAGCTGAGGAGTTGAGGCTGTACAGCTCTATTCACTGCTGGCCTCTGCTCAGACTGACCTCAGTATTATTCCTTCTAATCATGTTTGAGGCTGTGGGGAGTGTCTCCCTTCTCCATCTGTGAAAGCTGAATGATGCTGTATCTGTCTGTGAGCATCATCAGGCTCAGATCTGCTGTCCTTGAAAATGATGCAGATTTTGTTCTTTCGGTTTGAGAGTGGGCTTTAACATTTTTGACCTATCTGTTAGGAAGAGGGGATTCTAAAGGCTGCTCAAAGATTGCATTCTGTGTTCAGTAGTGATGTGTACTTAAGGCATCTGCTCCTCCAGTACAACCTTTTAACTGAAGCATTGCTCTGAACCAATTCGATTCTACTCAAAAATAGCCTGGCTGTGGAAAGAAGCCTCTTTGGGGAAAGAAACACCTCGCCCAAAGTAGTGCTTCATATAACAGCACTGCTTAAAAATGTGTGAAATTGCAGGTTTAATCTTTCGTACATTCCTACCTTCTTTCCCAGCTCCTTTTCTTTCCATTCCTTTCTCAACCTCCCAAAAAACCCCACCCACTCAGGTTTCACAGAATCTGCTGAGGGTGTAATGATTGCACTGAAAGTCAGACTTTTTTAAAAAAGCTTTCAAGTACCCAAATAGTCAGAAGAATGCTAAAGATGACACTGTGTTGAATTCCAGAGTGAGTTTGAGATTTCTCTTCACAGAGAGGATGAAGTGGAATCCTGCTATCTCACCGTTACAGATAGGAGGCCTGGGGTGGGGGCTGGAATTGCTGAGATCTTTTCTCAGATTATTCTCTCTTCCAACTATTTCTTGTCTTTCAGGATGACCACAAGCTGAGCCTAGATGAACTTCATCGCAAATATGGAACAGACTTGAGTCGAGTAGGTAGACATTGTGTTCCTTCCCTCTTTGCCCTGATCTGAAAAGAAACAGCTACAGCTCAGAGCATTTCACAAAGGGTGGTTGGGTTTTGGTATGTGGTTTTTTTTTTTATTTTTTTTTCTTTCTGTGTTTAATCTCTCCTGCTCCAGTTAAGTTTCTCAGGCTTTGGGAGAAATGTTGAATTCACAAATACTTCTCTTATCCTCCCACTGTACAACTTGACTGCAGTGCTTTAGCAACTTTGCTTCTAACAAAGCACTGCTATCTGCCTCTGAGTTGTTCAAGGTCAAGGATTCTTAGTGTCTTTTTTTTTCTGGAGGAGCATGTAATGATGACAGATGTTTCTTATGTAGCAAATGTAGTCTAGAGAGCTAGCACATGCCCAGAGACTTAACTGCTACTAGCCATCATTAATTAAAATTTTGCCTTCCTGCAGTAAGAGGTGTGTAGGTATCCTAGTCTGCCTTCGAGTCCAGTACAAAAGCACTGCAGTGGTTGTACATTTTTGCTGTTGTTAGCTTTGCTTAATGCATTTCTTGCATGATTGCATATGGCATCAAGTCTGCTCTTTATAACAGTACAGAGATTTGATTTTCTGTGTCCGAGAACTTGGCTTCTGAAAGCTGAACTTCCTGGAAGGTTGTTCCACCATGTCATTGCTTTTATGGCCTCCAGCTTTCATTTGTTCCATAAGTTGATACAGGTGAATGGCATTGTGCTGTTCCTCAGATCTCAAAGTCTCTGGCTGTAGCCTTCTTGTCCTGCCCTTCTTCAGTGTTCGTAACCCATGGCCTGCAGGCATCTCAAGTAGCATTCAACATCCTGTAGCTCCTGTTCAGCTCTTGCATCCTGCACTTGTGTTGTGGAACCCTAGCAGCTTTCGATGTCTCCATTACCTGTTAGCAGCTCTTTGTTGCGATGGTAGAACCTGATCAAATTCAGACCTGCTTTCTGCAGTTGGTCTTGCCACAATGCCTAAAAAACCCCCTCTTGTAGGGTTTGACTTCTGCACGTGCAGCTGAGATCCTGGCTCGTGATGGCCCAAATGCCCTCACCCCTCCACCCACCACTCCTGAATGGGTAAAGTTCTGTCGGCAGCTCTTTGGAGGATTCTCACTCCTGCTGTGGATTGGTGCTATTCTGTGTTTTCTGGCTTATGGCATACAGAGCTTGATGGAGGAGGAGCCCAACAATGATAACGTAAGTAAAAATGTCTGGTTTCCCTCAGAGGCAGGCCAAGCAGCCTGTTGGGCTCAAGGCAGATTACCTTCCTTTAAACATTCAGTCCAGAAGCTTTTCTCATAAACACAGGCAATTCAGTGTGTGAGCTTAACATGTTTTAGAGTGCTTCCACATAATGAAACGAATAGGCAACTTCCTTTGTGTTGTGTTAACAACACTAGCTTGTGACAGCCTTTGTGTGCAAAGTGTTCAGAGACTGCAAGTACCTTCATGCTTGTGATAGGGCAGGCAATTTATTTGGACAAGCTAGAAGCCTTTCAGGCAGATTGTTCTCTGACTCACTTTCTCTGCTGTTTGTAGCTGTACCTGGGTATTGTGTTGGCAGCTGTAGTTATCATTACTGGCTGTTTCTCTTATTACCAAGAAGCAAAAAGTTCGAAGATCATGGAGTCCTTCAAAAACTTGGTGCCTCAGGTATGGAATAAATAATTTCCTTGAGGTCGGGAAAGTCATAGCTTGTTTAAAGGTAGTAATGGTTTTAAACATCTCTGGTTGCAAGGGTCTGGCTGTTAATGTGGGTTTTTAATTTTGAGGGATCTGTGAGACTGCTCCAAGTAACTACACTAATAGCCCAAGGTAGTTCCTGAAGACCTGTGGGTTCCACCCGCTTTTTAACAAACATAGGACACTTTCTCCATAGTCTGGGGAGTTCAGTAGCTGGTGTGATAAGCGCTAAAATTTGGATTCCTTCATGGACAATCTGGATCATACCTAACTATCACACTGTCGCCTTGGTAACAAGGAGCTTTAGTATCAAGAAAAAAACCCTTATTTTTCTTAAATATATATATCAGTTAAAAATATCTTAGTACAAGTAGAAGCCTTTTAGAAGCATAGCGAACTATTTTCAGATCTTTTGACCTTTTCCTAAGAGTTGCTTTTGACGTAATTGTTTCTTCGCTGTCTTTCAGCAAGCACTTGTAGTCAGAAATGGTGAGAAGATGAGCATAAATGCTGAAGGTGTTGTAGTTGGAGATCTAGTGGAGGTAAAAGGAGGAGACAGAATTCCAGCTGACCTTCGGATCATATCTGCACATGGTTGCAAGGTACTGGTGACAGGCTGTTGGGAAACTTCATTCTGAAGGAGGACGAGTTAGTTTTCTATGCTGTGAGTGGGGCTGGAGTGGAAGAGAAGGATGGGGAAGTACCTAGTAGGCATCTGTCTGGTCATGTATGACAAATTACTCTCTTTCATGTAGGTGGATAACTCCTCACTTACTGGTGAATCAGAGCCTCAAACCAGGTCTCCAGACTTCTCCCATGAGAACCCACTGGAGACCAGGAACATTGCCTTCTTTTCCACCAATTGTGTGGAAGGTATGTGTGTCTCCTACTTCCCTGAAGTATGAGCAATGATATTGAGCTGTAAGCAGTGTGAATACACCATGAGCCTAGTTCTACCATGCAAGAGCAGGGTGGAAGTTCCCATCAGAATCATTGCTCATTCCAACTGCAGTACTGTAGAATGAGCAGACTCCACAGCACTACTGGGTTTTTTGTTCTTGCCTCTTTCAGAGGAGCAGCTCTGTCATGTCTTCTAGCCTGCCTGTTTTATTACAACTAGAAAGAGTTGAAGTGCAGATAACATAATGTGAACCATGAAGTAGAGCTGTTTGAAGTACTACAGCTGCTGCAGAAAGCAGGAATGTCAGATATCTCTGGCAGGACTTATATTGCAGTTTTAAATATGGGGGTAGACAGTCTTTGTGGTGAAACTCACCCAGAGCATCCCTTCCACACCTACAGGATATTAATTTGTGGTTGATTTTGTTTTCTGAAACCCATCTCTCTTCTAGGCACTGCCCGTGGCATTGTCATTAGCACTGGGGATCGCACTGTGATGGGCCGTATTGCCAGTTTGGCTTCTGGACTGGAAGGGGGAAAAACTCCAATTGCCATGGAAATCGAGCACTTTATCCACCTCATCACTGGAGTGGCTGTGTTCCTGGGTGTCTCCTTCTTCATCCTTTCTCTCATCCTTGAGTACACGTGGCTGGAGGCTGTTATCTTCCTTATTGGGATCATTGTTGCTAACGTCCCTGAAGGGCTGCTTGCAACAGTTACGGTGAGTGAAATTGGAAAAAAGATTGAATTTGCCACATATGTTGTCCTTAAGAAAGTGGAGTATTTATCTCAATGTGCATTCAGAGAGATGAACACTAAAGTAAAGGAAGGTGAGTGTGTAGGTTAGGCTTTATAAGTTGAGTGTATTTTAACTAATTGCCTGAATCAGCATCAAGTTCTGCAGCATTGTCTCATAAAATTGGGTCCCTAAGTTAGACCTGCACAGAGGCTTGGTGTCATATAGCTGAAGTGAGCAAGACTAGTTCTAGTCCTGCCTTTTTCTGTGGCAAGAAGGGGTTTTCCTGCTACAACTGTCAGTTTTCTATACTCACGTGTACACCAGCCCTTCCAACCCTTAAGGGCTGGCAGAGCATCCAGCAAGCTTCTCTCTAGCCCCAGCTTTTGGTCTGGGATCTGTCAGAGGTTTTGGTAAGTTTGATTTCCTGAAGAGGTAGTGAGAATATCTAGGTGTTCTTAGATGTATGGAGAGTGGTGGTGGACAGGAGAAAGTGCTTCCATTCTGCCTTAGGAATGAACAGCAACCAAGCCAGGGAGTGAGCAATTGGGAATTGGAACTAGATAAGAGTCTTCAGAAGGAAAGTGAGCTGGAGTGGTTCACTTTCTACCCAAGCAACCTGCAAAGCCCTATCACTAGAGCTAATTTGGGCCATCTCATATGTGACTTACCTTCACCTATTTTGAGAACTCCTACACTTAGGAGATGGCAACTTTGACTGAAGTGTTAGTCTGAGGCATGTTATTTCCTTCCTAATGCACTGAGAAGCAGGAGGCTGAAGCCTTTTCTGGAGGTTTTGCAATGAGGACAATGTCATTTAAACATTTAAACAGCTGAAATGTTTGTTTATTTTGCAGTGGCATGGTGAGCAAGGAGTTAGGGAATCACTGCAGGGCATGGAAGCTGGTTGTCATTCCATGTGCACATTGAGTTAGATAGCAGTGTCATTACAGCACAAGTGCACCTAACCTGACATCTTTCTTGTCCCCAGGTATGTCTGACGCTAACGGCCAAGCGTATGGCTCGTAAGAACTGCTTGGTGAAGAACCTTGAGGCTGTGGAGACCCTGGGTTCCACATCCACCATCTGTTCAGACAAAACAGGCACCCTGACACAGAATCGCATGACAGTTGCCCACATGTGGTTTGACAATCAGATTCATGAGGCTGATACTACAGAGAACCAGAGTGGTAAGACTTCCTCTCTGTGCTTGAGGCATTTCATTAAAAATGGGTTTTTCTGGACCTTCCTGGACACTGGTTTGGAACTTTCCAGTCCGAGTGGCCTTCACAGTGCAAGGACTTCTAATGTACAGTCTAGAAAGAGCATAAAAAATTGAAATGACACATAGAAAGCTTTGCACTGTACCATTATTCTGTTTAATCCTTAAACTGTGTAGCCTGCCTTTTGTGCAGAATTACTCCATTGGAATTTGAATCTCATATGTTTGTCCTGTACATAGAAATATTTGCAAAGTACTTGATTATCTTTGCTAAAATATATCTTGATGGAATTTCTCAGTCTTAAGTCTGTTGACAGTATGGACAGCAGAAGTGTTGGCCCTGATAATAATTACTTGAGGCTGGGCATAGATGGAAAGTTCTCATGTGGAACTAGATGGTTGGCTTGGGACAGGGGTTTTCTCATAACACCCAGGTTGTGTTTGCATAGTGCCAGCAATGAATGTAAGACTTTAGTAGGAAGTTTCTCCTAGTTGATAAGAATCTGAAGTCTCAGTGTGCAACTGAGAGAAATGCTTCTCTCTAGAACTGTTCAATACAACCAAACTGAGGAGTTTCCCAGCTGTTGCCTACCTTGTGAAATGCTGTGCTTGCAACACAGTATTAGCATAAACATTTTTCCAGTGGTGCTGCTGCACCCTGCCCTGAAACAGCCCAAAACATTGTGCTTGTCTGCACAATGGCTTTAAAAAGCCATTTTATTTAACACTATTGCAAAGTAATTAGCTATAAATAGATTTTTTGTAAGCCCTAGGCCTGGAAACAGTTGGTTTGATTGCAATGGAAATAAACCTAGACCTCACTTTATGGAAAGTATGTTAGGTTATCAGTAAAATATCTCTTCAATTAATCTCCTTTAAAGCCAACTTAAGAGCCAGAATGAGTGTGTATCTTTATTTAAGCATTGTTCCTTTGGGAGCTATTTAATCCAGTTCCTGGGCTAAAATAATGGATAAAATGAGACAACCTGGAGGTAGAACACAGCATCCCTTACTCAAGCCCTCTGAATGAATGTTGCCTGTCCAGAATTCCTTGGCTTTGTCAGTGTGTCCCTCTGTTGCTGCTGGATATGACCATTACTGAAATCTTGAAAGCAGAAGTGTTCTCTTGCACGGCTGCTGTTCCATCCTCTGGTCTTAAAATAATCAACTGCTCATCAAGTATCTGGAAAGGGAGGAGGAATGAAAGAGACAGTGATGCTCTGAGTGTTTCCTGTTCCTGAGGTAAAGGTTTCTTGCTCTTAAGTCTGTGGGATTTTGAAATTGTGACTTGTTTGAGGGGTGTCTTTTTGACATTCTTCCTCTGCTTTCAGGTGCTTCCTTTGACAAAAGCTCAGCCACTTGGACTGCTTTGTCCAGAATTGCAGGTCTCTGTAACCGTGCTGTGTTTCAGGCTGGTCAGGAAAATGTACCAATTCTTAAGGTGAGTTCCCAAAACAAAAGTGTTTGTCTTGTTGCTCACCACCATCCTCTCATAAAGGTAGTGAAATTACATCTTTTGGGTCACATGAACCTGCAAAGTAGAGGTAGCTGCCACTCTTTAATCTTTTTTGTAGTCTAGCACTTTTAAAGAAAGTGTGCTACAGGCAGGGGAAATGGGATTGAAAAGACGTTTTTTCCCACAGCAGAATCCTTGCCATCTGCTGCCAACTACACTCAGTTTGGGAGGCCAGATATTTCAGACAGGGCTAGGAAAGACTAGAAAGCTTTCCTAGGCATTTCCCAGTATCTGGCTGTTCCAGGAATTGCCATCTCTGGCATTTGTACATTTCAAAGCTACAAATTCCTGGTGCTGAGAGAAGTAAACATCAGAGCTGGGGGAGCAGTGGTTGTGGGAGACTGGCTAGAGACAGTCTGCTCTCATTTGCAAGTCTCCTTAAGCTTTCACTGGTACAGTGCTGGTGTAGATGCTGGCAGAGTACCAGTTCACATTCCTCTTTCTGCACTGTGACCCATCCAGGGCTGAAATTAACCATACAGTGCTTATAATATGTCAAGTATTAGTCATGTTGCTTAGTAAACTTATTCCCAAGGGTGTTCTGATGCAGTGGTAGTCGAGGTGATAGGAAAAACTATTTGTCCCCAGCACTCCTCTGACTATCTTAAGTCTACAAAATGTATCCTGAAATTAAAGAGCTGGAGTTCTTCCTTTTTTTGAGGAAGGCTTGGGAGAGGGGTGTTTTGAGAATTTTTTAGATACCGAAAAGTAGTACAGAAATGAAAAAAAAAGTTTCTCACAGACATAGACCAGAAGGGCAAGAAATACTTGATTTCAATTGCAGCAAAGGAAACTCCTCCAGGATACTGAGCACATACAGACCTCTTGGGCTGACAATCCCCATCTCTATCAGTCCCAAACTTTATGGGAAAGGGAGACATGAACAGATCAAATTTCTCCCAGAGGCTTCATAAGCTGGTGTTATACTGGAATGGGATAGCACATGAGAGTGTTTCTGTGCGCATGTCATCAGTCTTCATCTCACATTAGCTATTCTTCTCAAAGTTTATCCTCCAGCCTCACTTGGTCTGACTGTATCTGGTTATGTGACTTTCTCTAATCCTTTAAAAGGGCTTCTTGACTTTGCCTCAAGAAGACTGCTGCCCTCTCAAGATGGGAGGCCTGGCTTTTTGAAATGCAGTACTTGTCAGTATTAGATAACAGAATTATTTATTCTTTGCTTTCATAAAATGTTATGTAGAAGCTGTGATTGGGCTGTGATGAATTCACTCTTAAAATCTGTTTTAAATATCCAAACATCTCTGGTTGTGTGTTTTGATAGTTGTCTTTTTTCCTCAGAGAGCAGTGGCAGGAGATGCCTCTGAGTCTGCACTTCTGAAATGCATTGAATTGTGCTGTGGTTCTGTCAAGGAGATGAGAGAAAGGTATCCCAAAGTGGTGGAAATACCATTTAACTCTACCAACAAGTACCAGGTAAGCAGGTGTCCTTTTGAAAAGAGAGCTGCTTTGTGAAGTACTAGTGTAAATTTTCACACAGTGTGCCTCAGAACTTGTTCTGGCACCTAAATATTGTCTAGCCATTACTTGTTTGAAGACTGCGCTATAAATCTAAGTTAATAGACCATAATAGGTACCTGGTATAGGACCCACACTGGCACTAAGGTGTTGGCTGCTAACAGAGGATCAGACATGCTCTCAACCTGTGTAGCACTAGTGTACAGAATGTGGAGTAATTAAAATCTGGGAATAGGAATGAACTGCTGGGAAGTCACCTTAACAGGTGGCACTTGGACAAAGAAAAGGTCATTACAACACCTGCAGCTACACATTAGTGCTCAAGAATGCATAGATTCCTTAGTTTGCAAACCTCTTTAAAGTGTGGGTAAATGAAAACTAAAGCAGAATAATCACAAATGGCTCTGAGCTGCTATAGTTGCAAGCCATTGATATTGGTTACTTGTGTCCTTCACATATGTTTATAGAACAGATTTATTTCTTCCACTCTTAGCTGTCTATCCACAAAAACGCAAATCCATCAGAATCTCGTTACTTGCTGGTGATGAAGGGAGCTCCAGAGAGGATCTTGGATCGCTGCAGCACCATTCTTATTCATGGCAAAGAGCAACCATTGGATGAGGAAATGAAAGATGCTTTTCAGAATGCCTACCTTGAGTTGGGAGGCCTCGGGGAGAGAGTGTTAGGTAAGGAAAAACAGCCTTATTATGTTGGAAAAGATCTGTACTTCATGTTCCCATGCAGTCCTCACAGATTAAGTGAAGGATCACTCTGTTCCTGCAGTGTAACCATAGTATTAAGGTCACTTCAGCAATTCATGTAGGGACAGTCCTGCCTTTAATTTAAAAAGCAGCCTGCAGGTCTGGTCTGTCCCAGAAGTGAAGTTGCGTAGATCAAAATGCAGCAAAGGGTTTGGGACCTTACATGGGAGCACATGTTATTTGGTTATTCCACTGCACAAGAACCGGGATGTGTCTGGACAACAGCTGGTGGTTATCAGAATAGGAGTGTGACTCCTGTCTCAACAGCCCTGGCTAAACCTCTGACTAAGCTACCCTGTTACTCTTGTGTAGCTGTTTGCAGAAGCAGTACATGTTCACTCTCTTTGCCTCCTGAAGTATAGGAACAGAGTAAATGTGGGTTTGATGTGTTACAGGATTCTGCCACTTGGCTTTGCCTGATGATCAGTTCCCTGATGGCTTCCAGTTTGATACAGATGACCTGAACTTCCCTGTAGACAAGCTCTGCTTTGTAGGACTGATGTCTATGATTGATCCACCTCGTGCTGCTGTGCCAGATGCTGTTGGCAAATGCAGAAGTGCTGGGATCAAGGTAATTTATTCCTGGGTTGAAGATAACCTCACTTCATACCTGTGGAAATAAAGGGCTTCCTTGACCTCCTCTAATGTAAGTGGATGAAGTAATTGATCAGGATTTCACTACAACTACTTCAAGTTTAATTTCTAAGTTGAATATAAATGGTATATGTTCATGAAGTGAAAAATTAGTGAAACTTCAAACTGCTAGGTCACTGGTAGGTGCTGAGAGCATGGTGTCTCAAAGCACATGATTTGGCTCAAGGTGAGTTCTGCATGTGCTGCAGTACTGACTAAAATGAGAGGGAAGCAGAGGCTGGAAGTGAAACTGGCTCCATTAGCTCAACACTAACAATTTTTAACAATTTAACAATTAACATCCACCTCAATCCCTTACATACTGGTAGCAGGTTATTTGCCTGTACCTCAGACTTGCTCTGTGTTAGGGCTCAGAAGTAAAACAAAAGACATGTGGCCTTTTCTTTGTAAGGGATCCTGCCTTTTGGGCAGTGCTGCTCTGCAGTGCAGGCAAGGCTTTCATGGCAGTCTGTTTGCATTTCAGGTTATCATGGTTACTGGAGACCATCCCATCACAGCCAAAGCCATTGCCAAGGGTGTTGGCATTATCTCAGAGGGCAATGAAACAGTAGAAGATATTGCTGCTCGACTCAACATTCCTGTCAGCCAGGTCAACCCTAGGTAATTTCTGCTGGGAAAGGCCTGAGCTATTCAAA
Source organism: Erithacus rubecula (assembly GCF_903797595.1). Lineage (NCBI taxonomy): Eukaryota > Metazoa > Chordata > Aves > Passeriformes > Muscicapidae > Erithacus > Erithacus rubecula. The sequence continues at coordinate 23,582,443 of NC_136658.1, forward strand.
GAATTAAGCCTCTCTCCTTGCCTTGGATAACCACTCAGCACGTCCCCTGTGGACATGAAAAGCTTGTCATTTGCTTAGCTCAGTATATTGTGATTCTTCAGTGTGTATCATGAGTTATGTGAAGAATGCACGAGACTGTCTTAAATATGCGTGTCTTGTGTGTGGAAAGAGTAAGATTGTAGGACGGCAAAAGGAGCAGAACTTATGCCAGGTAGAGGAGTTGACACTGGTGCATAGCTAAAAGCAGAATAAATGTGAAAAGGGAACTTTCTCTTAAGGGTTAATGCTTGCTTTCATAGCCTCGCTGGGACTGAGGCATCCTTAGAAAATGTGCTTTGGCATAAGCAGGCTGTTCGCAGAATGGCTGGGCTGTCTGCATTGCTTAGCTTGACCTAGCCTGTGTTTGGGCTGGAGGACAGCCATGTAGCTTATGAACTGTGAACAGAGACACCCCACAAAATGAAATTGCTTGGGATTTTTTTTGTTGGAATTTTTTTACTTTTTAATTTCATTTTTTTTAAGATTTTGAGGGTAACTTCAAAACCCAGCAATGCAGGCTGGGTTTGGCTGGGCTGTATGACTGAGCAGGTTAGCAGCTGGCACTAAGGGTAAGGAAGGAATTGCCCTGTCTAAACTGGGTGATGTCAAGAGCTGTATGGCTAGTGTCCTAGACCTATAAGGGATGGTATGCTGGGCTGGAGAGATGGTATTTTGCTGTAGCATGTAGGGTACCAAACCAGTCTAAATATAACATTGCATGCTTCTGTGGCCAAAGGGTGTAAATTAGTTGGAACTGGCATGGTGTGAACACTCTGAACAAACATGTGTTGCCAGTCACATGGCCATCAGTCTATTGCAAAAATGATTGCCTGCAGAAGACGGCAGCATCCTGAAACCTTGGAAGCTAACTACCTGAGCCAGAGATTTTTTTTTTTCAGAGAGGCCAGGATTTGTGGAAACAACTAGTCTTTGCCTTGATGCACTTTAGAAAGCTATGGAAAGAATTAAACTGCTCATGAGGTTTTTTTGTCTGTTGCTTGGTTCTATTTTGTCTTTCTTGGTGTTCCCCATTGCCTCTCAAATTTTGAGGATCAAACTTCTGTGCAGAGGCTGCCTTGATTAGTATTTAGTCATAGCAGAAGTTGGTCTTTCCCAAGAGCACAGAAGAGCCTTATTTTTATGGGGAAAGTACTGCTAATGAGAAACTTACTGTGAAGTAAAACATGCTTTCTCTTGTTTGCAGGGATGCAAAAGCTTGTGTGGTTCATGGCTCAGATTTGAAGGACATGACTAGTGAGCAACTGGATGACATCCTGCTTCACCATACAGAAATTGTCTTTGCCAGGACATCTCCTCAGCAAAAGCTTATCATTGTGGAAGGCTGTCAGCGACAGGTAAAGAGGGGGAGGAGAATAAGGATCTATTAGATAATTTCCCAGACATATATATGTAACTACCAGATAGTTCTGCTGTTGAAGTGGTAGGGCTAAGTCTCTTCAGTGCCCTCATGGAAAGGGCCGGATGAAATCTTTGTCAGTAACCTTCAGCTGCTGTCAGGCTGCTCTACAATACATAAATATAAGGGTCTGACAGGAAAGTGTCTTCAATTTGTACTGAGGCTTTCTTCTGATCCCAGGATGTTCATTAGTAAACTTAGTCCCTAAATGCTCTGGATGTGCTTGGGAGAGGAGGATCCAATATGTTCATGTGTTGCTCAGTGTCTCCTTTGGAGAGAGCAGCATGGCTCTCTTGATAAGCCTCATCAGAACAGGGGAGAGCAAGGAGGAAGTGAGGTCTCTTTACAGCAAAGTGAAAGTTTTTTGTGCTCCATCTGAAAGGTAGGAGAAAAAAAGCTTTTTCTCCCCAAAACATCTTACATGATGATTTCAGTCTTGCTGTTTCTCTCTTTGTGACTAGGGTGCCATTGTAGCAGTCACAGGTGATGGTGTGAATGATTCCCCAGCCCTGAAGAAGGCTGACATTGGTGTTGCTATGGGTATTGCTGGCTCAGATGTCTCCAAGCAGGCAGCTGACATGATTCTGCTGGATGACAACTTTGCCTCCATTGTCACTGGGGTTGAAGAAGGTGAGTCTGTAACCTATGGTGGTAAAGTAACATGCTTCAGCATCCCCTCTGAAATTGAGGCATCTTGGGGCTCTTCTTTGAGTTTATCTCTATGACAAGAGTTTTCAAGGAGAGCAGCACTCTTCTTCCTCCCTTCCAAGTTTTATTATTTTCCCTGGGTGTTTAGCATGACCCTTGGATAAGAGGTAGGAAGCAGTTGAATAACAAAAGCTATGTTGTGCTGTTTCCTGACATGTGACCTTACAGTCGTCTTTGCCAGCTGAGTGTGACACATTTTCCTTCCTGATGGAGAAGCAGCTCTCAAACAGGAGCACAACAGAGGGTCCCTCCAGGGGCTCTTGATGATGTCCAGAAACCAGGGCTTAGTGTCCTACTGCTGTGTGCAGTGAGCCCTGATTACTGTGACCAGAAGTGTCACTCTTAAGAGAACAGGTGTTGCTGTGCATGGAGCAGTCTCACCCTTACATATAAGAGAACCCTTTCATTTGCTGTGCTAGCAATTTGCCATTTGCTGTTAGCATTAAAGCTGTCTGCAAGCTGCTTGGCTGTCTTCTGCTAAGTGAGAGTTACTCTGTTCTCTCTTCCAGGGCGTCTGATCTTTGATAACCTGAAGAAGTCTATTGCCTACACATTGACCAGTAACATTCCTGAAATCACACCGTTCCTGATCTTCATCATTGCAAACATACCCCTTCCTCTGGGAACAGTCACCATCCTCTGCATTGACTTGGGCACTGACATGGTGAATGTGGTTTCTTTGCCTAAAGAAAAGAATGTGGATATTCTTAGGTACCCTAAAGAAAGAACATGTGGGAGGAAAATGCTTAAATACTGTTTTCTCTAAGGTTCTGATTTCAAGTGACCATCTTATACTCCTTTTATTCACATTAATCTCATGGCTCTTGAATCTGAAGATGTTTCAGCTCCTGTAAGGACAAACTGGGGAAGGGGAGGGGGTAAGATCCTTTTAGAATAGAGTATCACATCTAGGGCTTTTGGGGAGTGCTGTTTCTTGCACTGAATGCATGGGATGGGGAAGACTATATAGTGGAGAATTTAAGCTCCTCTAACAGGAGTTCTGCCACCCTCAGGTCCCTGCTATCTCCCTGGCATATGAGCAAGCAGAGAGTGACATCATGAAGAGGCAGCCCAGAAATCCTAAAACAGACAAGCTGGTGAATGAACGGCTGATCAGTATGGCCTATGGGCAGATTGGTAAGCTGCTCTGTTTTCTTTGACACCAATTTGAATTTAGTGGTAGCAGTCATTCGTCCCCCATAGCTTATAGTGGTGGCTTGTACAGCTTGGTCCATTGAATTGCTTTCACAGTAATTTTGTTTAATTGCACAGCACTGTAAAGGAACTGGCTGACAACCAACTCTCCTCTGGTTCAGACTTGTTCAGCAAGAACATAGATCCCATTGTTAGTTTTAATTAGAAGTAAAGGATTCTCTCCAGCGTATCCCTAAACACACAGCATTAGGAGCCTTGATTAAAGGCAGCTTAAGAGATGTGCCCAGTTCACAGGATGGAAGCTCATGCTTAATTGCTGCAGACCTTGGGAACCTTCTTGACTGTATTTTGCAAGGCTTGGGTGTGGGCAAGGCATAATGAGAATTGAGAGTTTTATGCTTGACCTTGAGGTATGGTGCTGTCGCAGCATACGGCAGAACAGAAGTAATTCTGTACAAAGTTGGGGGCAGAAGCTGTTCAGCACAAGGGTTGCAGCAGAGTTTGATGTTAGTATGAACTATTTCTACAGCTGGTGCTTGGGACACTGAGCCCCACAAGGAGTAATTTTTAAGGTAGTCAGCGTTTCTTGCAAGCTATTGTTGTCTGATACTGCTCTGCAAGTAGCTTCATCAGTTTTACTGTCCTTTCTTCCTGGTTTAGGTATGATCCAGGCCCTTGGAGGCTTCTTCACCTATTTTGTAATCATGGCAGAGAATGGGTTCTGGCCTTCTGGCTTGCTAGGGATCAGAGTTCAGTGGGATGACCGATGGATTAACGATGTGGAAGACAGCTATGGGCAGCAATGGGTGAGTTTTGAGGCACAGCTTAGAGGCTTCCAGCCAAAATATTAATGTTTGCTGAACTTAGTGTGAGCACCAGAGAGCCAAGCCAGCATATTTGAACGAATGCTCTCTGCTTTGTTTGCTTTCTAGACCTATGAACAGAGGAAAATAGTGGAGTTCACGTGCCACACAGCCTTCTTTGTCAGCATCGTGGTCGTGCAGTGGGCAGACTTGATAATTTGTAAGACCCGAAGGAACTCTGTCTTCCAGCAGGGGATGAAGTAAGTTAGCCTGTCCATGGAGGATTTAGAATTGGACTCTGTGTGCCCTCCAGCGCACAGCATTCTAATCCTTCATACCAGCAGTGTCTGGGTGTTTTGGCAAGTCTTGATCAGAGAGCCTTGGTAGTGGGTCAAAGAAGACTGGGTGCTCTCTTCCTTGTAGTACTTGCTTGTAGACTTGCAGTTATCAGGCTGAGACAAAAGTGGTGGTTTCTGTTGGCATTGCCTGTGGGAGCTAGCCCACCTCAAAGGACACTGACAGTCCAGCACACAGCCTTGATCTTGTACATCAAGAGATCTTGTGGCATGAACCCCAGCCACCTCCTGAATCTCTCTGAAGAGACTTCTAATATCATCATGGCAACTCTGCTGTCACCTTGGCTGGATGTCATCTCTGAAAGTACTTTGTCCTTGACTTCTTTCCTGTTTCTTCTAGGAACAAGATCTTAATATTTGGTCTCTTTGAGGAGACTGCTCTGGCTGCCTTCCTGTCCTACTGCCCTGGGATGGATGTTGCTCTAAGGATGTATCCTCTGAAGTAAGTTGCATCGTGCTTTTAATGTAGCAAATTGTACCACAGAACAATAGTGCTTGGGGGGTGGGGAGATGGATAAAAGTAGTTGTGAACTAGAGGACCATCAAACCTAGTTTTGAGAGTTCAGGTTAGAGGGTGTCAGTGATCCTTTGCTGTCCTGTGGCACACCAGGGTTTTCTTCATTGTGTGTGGAATGTTTATGAGGAGCCTTCTGTTCAGTGTCTCACTAAAAATCAGCGCCACAACTTCAGTACCAGTGTGCTCTAGTGCAGCTGCTTTGTTTGCATGGAATATATTTATGGATAGTGTACTGCACCTCCAGAGAAAGCCAGTTGTATTGCTGTTAATCATAGGCCAGATGACTCTTGGGTACTAAAGAACTGCTGATGTTTTGTGCCTTTTTTCCAACATTCCTTGGGAAGAGAGCAAGTACTAAAATCTTTTAAAAGCTGCTATGTAGATGCAGATGACCAATTGATGCACGGTAACTTTCCTAATGTTTGGGAGTGTGCCAACATTTTAAGTGTTGCTCAACAGCATTGCAACACTTCATGGCAAGGTTTAGTCTTAAGCCAGAGGACTGTTAAGTGTCAGGAAATCTTTATGGAAAAAAAAATCCTAGTACATCTTGCGTTCTATTCAAAACATTGCCTGGAGTTGGGTGCTGAAGTGTGAGCATTTCCTAACAAGAAAATTGGCCTGTGCCCAGTGCCTGCAGCAGCTGTGTATGTGTAAATCATGAGGGTAACAATACAGTTCCTGTGAGCAAGGCTCTAGGCACAAAGGTTGTGTACTTAGAGGAAATATTGATTGATGATTGCTTGATAGGTGGGGAGGTGCTGGTACAGAGATGAGCAAAGGTGCCATGACACACCTTGTGTTGGAATTACTGTCCAAAAGTGGATTAATCTATGGCAGCAGAAAACCTGGTACTAATCCTTGGCTTGGAGAATTCTTGACTGAACCCCAACCAGACCGAACTGTCAAACTGGGTCACGCCAGCCTTCTTGCACTTGAGTGTGCCATCAACTCAGAGCTGTGCCAGTCAAAGAGCGTCTCCATAGCCTGTGTTCTGACTGTTTCCTCTCCCAAACAGGCCGACCTGGTGGTTCTGTGCTTTCCCATACTCCCTCCTCATATTTGTGTATGATGAAGTCAGAAAGCTCATTATCAGACGCAACCCTGGCGGTAAGAATATGCTGCTCATCTGTGTATTTCCTTTCCCACCTTTTCATGCTGCTGAGTTCTGCAAAAGCCCCAGCAAAGCTTGGGGATCCCTAAGCAATATTTGGGACTGTATTTTGCTGTGTTTTCCCCTTCTTCAACATTAATTGTGCAGTTAGCTCAAATTAAGGCCTTCTTGCTGTCCCTACATTCTCTTCCATTATATAAAACTACAGATGCACTGAAGTAGATGGAAAAGACTGCTTGGATAGTATAGAAAGCTGGAAGAGCTCCTGAAAGCTGGAGAGCATCAATTTGGCAAGATTTTCCCATTGTGACAGTCACTTACTAGCTCAGGTGCAACAGTGCAAGTTTTCAAGAGCCTAAAAGGAACCCTCATAACCTTGTATTTGGTTTGCCTTGAGACTAACTATTTATCCCTCTTTTTCCTTTAGGCTGGGTGGAAAGAGAGACCTACTACTAAAAAGTACCTGTAAAACATTCCACACACAGCCCATGCCACCTCTCCACCATCTCCCCTGTGTGCATACTTCATCTTTGCAAAAGCAGAACTGTGCCTGAAGAAGGAGTGAGCTGAAACTAAAGGAAACATGAAGAAACATGGACTGGAGGAGAAAGCAAGGGGGAGGTTGGGTGGAGGGAGTGTCTGACCATCAGACCAGAGAGGAGATAAGAGTTTGAGTAGATTTATGTGCCTTTATGTTTTTGTAAGAGGAAACTGAAGATTTTATATGTGGATTTTTACAAATAAAGATGGATTATAAGAGGATGACCCCACATGGTGTTAGGTGGATGTTTTTCTCAAGGCAAAAATTGGGTTAGGGCAACTTCCCCATCCTGGCTTAGGGTGTGGTCATGAGTGCAAGGGTTAGTCCCTGGCTTCCTGTTTTTGTGATAGGGAAGCAGAGCTGCTTGGCCCACAGACAGCAGCCTGTGTAAAAGCCCCAGTACACCTTACTCTAGCTCAGTGCTTAATATGACAAACTGTTTGCCAGCACTTGGATCTTGCAGCCTAAAGCTCAGGAAGCTTCCTTGTTTCTGACTGGCTGTTTTGAGCAAATGGAGCTCAAGTCGAGTGGAGAGAAGAGCTGGCCTGCCTTGAGGGGCTCTTTGCTGGGTTCTGAATGAGAACAGGCTTCCACTGACTGGCACTTGGATCCAAGCAGCCTTGTTATCAAAATTGATGCTGATTATACTGCTTGCTTACCCAAGCAAGGGATAGTGTTTCCTGGTGTCCTCTGTGCATGGCACTTGCCTCAGCCTCATACTGGCTCATGCCTTCTGTGGAATGTGGGCAGGGGCTGATCATGGATATGTCATCCTCCACTTCTGAGGATGGTGTTGCTGTTGTCTGGGGTCCAAGCTGTCTCTGAGCTGAACAGAGTCATGCTGCTTCCCTCTGAGTATCTAACCTTTTTCTGTATGCTTTGATTTACTGTTAATGCCTGTATGGCTCATTTTTGTGGTAACTATGAGAGAGCTGGCCTTTGGCATGTGGGCAATCACCTTGAAGTTCTAACTATTCATTGCTCCTAGTGTTCTTATGCTAAAGTAAGCTGGAGATGCTTCAAGCCCTGTTCCTGAACTACTGGTCTGTGCCCCTCTTAGATATGTGTCTACCTCTGCAAAGGATCACTAAACCACAACACTGAAAGGCTCTGCAATTAAAACTCTTATGTTGTCATCCCTCCTTCCTCATAACTCTGGTTTTTGAAGGTGATATTTTAAAGCTGGGTTCCTTACTTCATGTACTGAACAATATAAGCTCAGAGAGCACTAGCAAGGGGAAAAAATGAGAAGTTGAGGGTGGCAATTGTTTCAGTTTGTCTTGGATACTCTACTGTGGAAGCTGCAGTTGGAGATGATTAAAAATAATAATAGTCTTCCAATTGTTGTGAGTCTGCCCATGCTATTAGTTGTATTGATGCAACTGAGCATGAGCAGTTGGGAATAGGAGAAGATGAGCTGCACTAAGGGAGGAAGAAAAAGAGGTGGGAATGTATCTAACTGGCTTTGAGAATGACTAAGATACAAAGCAGAAATGATAGTCCACCCGGGCATGACACTGCCTTGACTCTGAGATTACACTTCCTTAAGCATTTTGGTCAGTTTCGGAGACCACAGCAGTGAAATTGCAAAATCAATGTTGGTTGTCAAATGCTGGCAAAAAAAGAAAAAAGAAAAAAATGCTGTTATTGTTTCTGACATTTCAGCTTTAAATAGTCTTAGCAGTAGGCTTCTTACTAAGACTCAAAGGTGTAGGTGAGGAGGGACCCCTGAAGGTCGAGCTTCCACTCCAAGCATCAAGGCCAAAGCTGAGCCCTTGCCCTGTGGCTCCCAGGACTTCTTTTTGGGCTGTCCTCATGCTGCACTGTAGTTGAGGTTCCTTTCCAGACAGCTCCAGCTGCATCTTCTAGGAATGCTTTTTGGCTACAGTTGCTGCTCAGAAGTTCCACCTCACCCGGACATCTCACACCAGTGCAGGAGCATTTCTTGCACTTCATGCTGTGACTCACGAGTTTAACTGCCGTCTTCCAAAAGAAAGCTAAGTCTGGACAAATGCTGTCTCATGTTGAAGGAGTTTCACCCCACTGTGTTCTGACGTCCTTGCCTGGATAAGGGGCTGAGGGAGCTGTGACTGGACTGAATGGGGCTTTCATGCTTGGGGAAAGGGAGTAGGTAACCAGGACCAGGGTGGTAGAGAAGGCAATGGAAGGATGTTCTATCTTGGCTCTAGATGCTGGTCAATATCCACAAAATAAGTAATCAGAGAGAGCATTTACAGCAGCTTCCCGTTAGCACAGTGAGCTCTCATCACATGCCTGAGCTCACCCTTTTTTCCCATCCTCAAAGGGCAGGATGGACTTGTGATGGCAACATCATCTCCATTAGCCTAAAGTGACATGGAAGATTTTGCATGAGATGTCCATGACTCACCACCCAGCAAAGGCACCTGAAATAGCATCAGTGCCTGAGTGGATGGACACTATATATCTGTGCCAGAATCATGCATATCTTTTGCTGGAGGTGTGGGCCTGAGGCAGAAGGAGGAGGGCAGGGCATAGGGCCAGCCAGGAATGGTACCCACCAGGATGTGGGAGCCTCAGCAGCCTTCTACAGAGCAGTTATCTCACTCAGTGCTGGGCTCTTGCAGAGGTGTTTTTTTTTTTTCCCAGTAATCCTTTGTTTTCACAAGATCTGCCAATTAGCAAGAAGAAAGGCACTAGTCTCTCCTGGGGACCTGCTCCCCAGCACCATTCCTCTAGAGATAAAGCACTTCTCTGCCAGACTTGACAGCAGGCAGCTCTGAGCTCTTCCACAGTGCTCGCTTGCCCCTGACTCCATGGCCTTGAAACAGGAGAGCAAAACATCTCTCTCCAACATATTAAACCTCTGAACCAACTGATTAGCCAAAGTAGAAAGCAGATTTACCCCACTTAGGTGAAAATGTAGAAACAATTATATTCAGTAAAGCTCTGTGGATAGGCATCCCAGGAGTCTAGTTTTGAACATGCATCCCAGGGACCTTCCACTCACAGCTTCTTACTCCATCAGCTCCTAAATTGTAGCAATGCTTGGAGCCCCTTTTGTGCTCTCCCACAGCTCACTGCTACACGTTTGCTCAGATCTTGCGTGTACTTGCTTCAGATGTTGCTTTGTTCCCCTACCTCTCCTCCAGTCTCTGCAGCCCTTCTCTTTCCCTATCACTCCATTTTGCACCCCAGGGGCCTCTGGATTCCTGGGCTTTGCTGATGAAAAGTATGGCAGAAGGTCTGTGTCTGTGGAAAGTTTTTAGTCCCTATATGGAATGATAGAAATCCTTTTCATCACACTCACCTTTGCTCCCATGAGATCATCTATCTCCCTGCTTCTTCCATCTGGCTTTCCAAGCACAGTAACACCTTCATAACACCTTCACTTGCATGAACCTTTAAGGCCTCTCACTCTGCAAAAGGCTGGAAAAAAATATGGCTGATTTGCCCAGCTCTGATAACAGCAGTAGAATCTTGCATTTACGTGCTTCCTTTCACTTTAGGAGGCCCCACATTTTTCTGCACAATACACAAAACTTTGCCTCTGGGAGGCTTATGTTGCTGTCTGGCAAACAGCCAGTTCAAACAGCCCAGAGGGGAGATCTGATCAGGAAGGAGATACTGAAAAACCCTCCCGTGAAATGCCAGAACTTTCCAGCTATAGCTGGAAAACAGCTGTGCTTCCTAGGCATGTCACCTCCCAGAGGTTTGCCTAGCCAGCACCCCCATGTCCTATGTGCTTGCTAAACTGGATCCTTGATGCACTGAAATAAGCTAGAAAATCAGTGATGGTTAGAAAATCGTCAGCCATGGGGAATGGGAAACTTCTCCACAGACACAGCAGCTCTGCTTTTCCCTTTACTGTGGCAGAGGACATTGAAAAGCCAGCAGAAGAAAGCCCCACAGCTTTTTTAAATGTTAAAGGGTAAAAAAAGAGGGATTCTTGACATCGTGTCACATTCATGGACTGGGATCCACAGCTGACAGGAATCAGGGCTAAAAATAGACACCAGTGCTAATGGGCTCAGAGCAGCCTTTGGCAAGCGAGTCCCAAGGTGAATTATGAAATCTAATACGCATTCTGTTCCTAACAAGTGTGGTTTTATTGAGGGTTATTTACTTCGGTCTTCATACTTGCTGAACATAGGATACGCGTGTCAAGTTTCACAACTAAATGGAGCTGGGCCTGATGGGGGGATAGCCAGAAGTCAATAGGAGCACTGTTGTGGAGGATGCAGCTCCACACAGCTCAGCAGCAGCACTGGCCAAAGGAGTTCTGGTGGTGACTCTTGCCCAGATAAACTCACCTAGCTCAGTTGTAACTCTCCTTGGTGACTTGGTTTTCACATAACCTCCTGAAATCCTTCATTCATACAATACCTGCTAGTCTATCCACACATATCTTTGGTTATAGGTATTCTGTGGTGACTGATAGTTTTAATCCAACCAATGCCCTCCTGCATTGCCCTATAAATCCAGTCTGGCTGAGGCATGGTGACAGGGCTCCTTTCTATTGAATAAGCATTGTGAGGTGCTCTTGACAGCTTCATCTCATGTGTGAGAGAATGAGCAGCACCTGATCCAGAGAAAAAAGAGAGCAGCAAAGACATTGCCTCAAGCTATTGTCTCAAAAACTCAAAAAGTATTTTGAGCCAACAAGTTTATACTTATCTGCCCTGTGTATGACATGGCCCAGGTGTTGATCTGATGGCAGGAGGTTTACCACATCATCAACCTACAACCTGAGATGGCTGAGAATAATCTTCCCACAGCTCCGTGCTGCCCCAGCAGACAAAGCTGGGTCCACAGGCAGAGGAGAAGGGAAAGGGAGTGCTCAGCAGACAGCTGTGCTTTTTCTTTCCAGTTAAGGTATTTTCTGCTGGTTTATTTAATTGTTTCTACAGTTAATCACCCAGGGATGTTTTTCTGTTCCTTTTAAATGCTTTTACCCCTTTATAAAGTACTTTCTAAATGCAAATCTATACAACAGCCAGTCTGAAACATGGTTTCCCCAGCCTATCCTTATCACATGTGCTTGCTTGACGCTCTTATTTCTCTGATCTTCCAAAGTTTTTTTAGGAGTCAATTAATCCCCAGAGAGATTAAAATAGAAATGGAGTTTTTCCTTGGAGCAAACATTTCCAAGTGACCTTCCTTGTCCTCCACATTGAAAATTTACCATCTTGGATGAATCACTCCCAAAGCAACAGATACCACATGAAGGCTTCTGGCAAAGCCTTCTAATTACCATAGGCCAGGGGTCAGGAACAGCTCAGCTGAACTGCTGGCAGTCAGAACAAACTACTGGGAACACTGTGATCACCTGGAAATAAGGAAGGTACGATAGCAAACAAAGAAAAACTAATACTGCGAGGACCACCCTCAGGATCTTCTGGGGAAGATCTATTTTGGTCACAGACAGAGCAGTCAAGGCAAAGCCCTCACTACCTCCTCCGATAGCAGTCAGATAGCTACAGTTTGCCTGAGTCTTCCTCTTTTTCATTCTGGATTTCAGTGTGTTTTTGTAATCAGCTGCCTGAACTCACCCACATCTTTAAACTCCCACGTGTCATTACTGGAATCAAAGAACTTGCACTGGTGTCACCCTTTTCATGCCACGGGTGAGATCCCCAAATTACAACCAAATTTGGAAGAAGCACCAAGAACCACTTCCTACTCTCAGCATCTTAACCTTGAGTTACCCCCTACATGAAGATCTCCACTCAGTGCTGCATGCATGGGGTTGCTGGATTCTCAACTGACATCCATGGACTCCTCTCCCAAGAACACATACATGTGGTATGTAACAACCATGTTTGTGTTGTCCTTAAGGACTGTTCTGTATTCACTTGTGTCAGTGAAATATTGACACCTGAACACTCAGGAAAGATCTAGCTGTTCAAATATATGCCCATAGATGTGTTACAGCTGTATATATACAGCTACATAAATACTCCTTTGCCTGACCACCTTTCTGGCTTGAATAGGCTTGTCCTGCTGTCTAGGGAAAGCTCAGCAATGGTCTTGCTCCCAGGGTGTCACTGGTGCTTGAGCCCCAGCAGCTCAGCATCCAGCTGTGCCCTAAGGGAGATCAGGGAACTGGCTCTGGATACTCTCCAGCAGCATTCTGGGAAGGGTGCAGCAGTCCCCAGGGACAGGGATTGCATTATATGTCCAATAACACAGGGAGAGACGTATTCTACCCAGGGTTTCACAGGAATTAACTGAATTGCCTGAAGATCTGATCAGCAGTTTAGGACATGCCCTGTTGGGCCATAAGTATGTGATGGTTCACAAGTGGTGGGGGAAGCAAAGCCAGTCTTGAGAAAGACACCCAGTCAAGAGAAAGGAAGGACTATAAAGAAAAGCCTTTTCTTTCACAGCTTCATGACTAACAAATCTTGAGCAGCAAAGGGGAGGTCAGTCCCTCTTTGTATTTCAGGCTAGCATTAGTGATTCCACCCTAATAAGGCCTGTCCCACCTTACTGAGGAACAAAAGTGTTTTCAGATGCCATGTGTGTGTTACTGTTAGAAAAACTGGTCTTCACAGGTCTGTGAGATGAGCTTCTGCACCCACGGAGTGTGCTGGTGACACAGCTCTCCAGTCCCGCAGAGGTGAGGTTTAAGTGTGATGGAAGTAGATGTGGCATGGGCAGAAGAAAAGACCTTGAGCTTCTGTACAGCATGTCCCACCTCAGCCCATTGGTTCCCCTTGAAGCTGTTTCTCCTCCTAGTGCCGGTTCCTGACATCTCCTGTGCACCCTGGACAATCATGGTGTAGGCAGAAGCTGTTCAGCAGCACACCGTTTATTCCCCTTTCTTGCCAAAATAAGTGAGGAAATGGATTTTTGCTTTGCTTCGCTGTGAAGCACTTGGGAGCAGATAGATTTTGCCATAAATGGCAACCTTTTTCTGCTCGGTGAGGAAAGCCATGTCACCCTTGGCACAGGAGTATAGAGCTAGCCACATTAGAGGTATTCCTCTGTACTCACATCATTCTCAGCTTCCCATACCTCTCACTACAAGCCAAGGCCATGGACTAGGGAGCAAAAGTCAGGGGGTGAGAGGTAGGAGGGGAAGGTTCTTATAAGAAGATCACATCTCACAACATCATGTTTGCATTCATTAGGAAGCAGTAAAGAAGCTAGGCAAGCAGGGCAATTAGAGATAAGGGTGAGCAACATATTGTTCCCAGACCAATGTCCTGCCTGCTGGTAAAAGTAAGGGTGCAGTGTGATGCATTCTTGACATTTTGTTCTCCCAACTGATGCCAGCTCAGTTCTTATCAGATATCTCCATGGCACATGATTTTTCACAGCAGATAACACAACTGAGCTGCATAGGAAATAATCATAAACCTCTGTCCAGGCAGCTGAGCAGAATGTTCCCTTCCTGGCCTTCAAATATTTGTGGCTTTAACTTTTCCACTCTTCCTCACTTAATCTCTCTTCTGCCTTGCACATTCAAGGCTCTGACCCACCCTGAGTTAAATGAAGCAAATGAACTTCAGACCAGATCTTTCCTCCACTTCTTGGATCCAGTCTGACCTCCTCTTCCACAAACAACACAAACTTATCTTTATCTTGAACACATTCTTTGGTGGTTCTTTGCTGGTCAAACAAACTTTAAATTGCAGGGATAATACAGCCAGCATGCAGACCTGGAGCTGGAGCAGAAGGGCACAGCCAGAGCAAGGTAGCCATCAGCAGCAACAAGCATGGCAGCAGGAGAGGCCATGCTTTCCTTCCAACTCCCCAAGTCTCCACAGCAAGAGAATGCCCCCATACACTCTGTCTACTGAGGAAAGCTATATCCATGATCAAGGATGCTCCCAGCTTGATAGTTTGCATGAGAAAAAATTCCACAGTCTTGGCAGTGCTGGATGAGGTGGAGGCGCATCTGCTGCCCACCACCACCATTTCAGGCTCAATGTGGAGATCACCTTGCAGCCAGCAGGGCTGTCTCTGACAGGAATCTGACCTGAAGCATCCTGGACTGACCTCCCAGTAAAAGTGGCACCTGAAGTTCCCTCTCAGGCAGATTTTGGCCAAGGCTCAAGGATGCTTTTGCTGCTATTCTTACTTTATGCTGAACTTCATGAAGCTGGGCTTGGTGTCACTGCACTGTGCAAGAGAGACACCCTCCTTGTTCTGCTCTGTGTCCAACTCTCTGCTAAAGCGATATTTGGGGAGCTCAGTTAGATGTGCCAAAGCCAAGGGAGCTGAGGATGCAATCCAACTGCTTCCCTTTTGATTCTGCACTCCAGGATAACGAAGCTTTCCAGTAAGCACCCTCACCCTGGTGATAACAGTGACAAAAGCACACTCCTGCCTAGGTTAACATGTGCAGATACTGTTAAGTCAAGCAAGGTGATGCTCTGCCCTCCACACATGCATACCACAATTTGAGACTTTTTCAGAACTCTCTGGGATGAGTCCTACAGATTAGGCAACAAGGACCATGTTAATTTTGGCCAGGCAGTGCTGGCTTCAATTTACCCTGGGTTGCTCTGCCCTTGGCTATGCACGCCAGGGGCTCCCCTGTTGCAGTGCCCTCACTCTCAGGGCACAGAGCACACCCCCTCTGGGGCTGTCAGTGATTCTGGGTCAACTCAGAGTCTTAGGGTCTTTGAAAGAGATTTCTGTGTGCCATACATACATGCATACATACATAAACATACCTACTTATAAAGACATCTGTACAGACATCTCTGTAATCTGTGTCTATTTATGCACATGACCTCACACTGTCATAGTTGCCTTCCACCAGAAAGCTTCTTGACACTGTGATAGCAGGGTTTTTGGGAGGTGAACTGTGTAGCAAGCTTCTGAGCCAGTTTAGGCCTTTTTGGGGTCTTTTTCAGAATAAGCAGGATAATTTCCCATTTTGTCCATTCCTCCATTTTACTGGCAATCATAGGCATCAGCAGCCATCAAAACTGCATCTCTTTTGTGCTGTGCTCTCTACTACAGCCCTGCTGAACCGAAGTCAGTCTCATGCACTATCATATTGCAGCATTAGCTGTATCCAGCCACGTTTAGATTTTCATGGCTTGCATATCCTGTGCTGGGCCCACAGGTCTGTGTGCAGTCATCCTTTATCCACACACTCTGCTCTGAAGGTCTTAGCTCCCTTGATTGCAGTGCTGTGAATTCCTAGCTCTGCAAACAGTTTCAGGACACTATTCACCCAGGCACAGCCATGCTTTTGAGGGGGAATGCACTATGTTGCTTGGCACAGCCAGGGTAAGTTCTGGCTCTCCAGCAGTCGTTGTTTTCAGTTCCAGCCATGGGCTAATCTCCTCTAAGGGAGCTGGCTATGCTCCTCTTTTCTTTTCTCCTCCCCTAAAACTACTAAACCTATCAAGCACATCAGAGCCAGCCAGTGTGGACTGTTTCACGAGATCTTTTTATTTAATCACACTTTTTGCAAACACTGTGTGAAACAGTCTTTGATCTTCCTCTGCTGCTTCCTGTGGACTTTAAGACCTCCAACCTTCTGCTCTGATGTTTTCTTGGAATGTCTGGCACTGTGTGGTCATCAGAGTTTACTCAATAATTCAGTTATTAATTTGCAGGACAGAGGCCTGCCTGGGGTCAATAAGGAGGCATCTTTTTGTTTATTATATGCAAACTCCGCCCCTTCTCTGTCCCAAGAAATCCTTCCCAGCACCTCTAATTGATGGGAACTTTTCCAAACAAAAGCATGTAAGAAGAGGAGTGCCAGTTCCCAAATCCTTACAACAGCAGGACTAGATCTACCAGATGACATCCTGGACAACCAAGTCACATTCCCATAATTCTTCCCTAGCTGGCAAAAACAAAGATTTCTTTTCACTGGCTTCAGACTGGACACTGGTTTACCCTTGAATTCATGAACAAGAGATATCTTCGATTTTATATATGCATAACATGTTGTTGGCTCTGTGCAAGTATTGGGATAAATGCTATATGTATAATATTAAAATAGCATTTCTATATGGATATAGTCTTGGTTAATAGTAAAAGTTACACATAAGTCTTTTAGAGATAGTATGCTTAAACTACCAGCTTAGTCAAAGATAACAGCCCGTGAACATGTGATGGGGACCCCTGTAGCTGACAAGACAATTATCAACACGCACTGACTGGACCACCACCCAAATTAAAAGGGATAAGGGGAAGAATAAAACCACAGGCCAAGAAACATGCATGCTCTAAAAAGATGGACCCGAGGAGTGGCCATGCTAAACAGTTACCAGAAATAGTTGACTATGCATGAAGGTCTATGAATATGTAACAAATGGATGGCTTGTAAAAGGTATTTAAAGCGGTGTTCCCAAAGCAGCGGTGTGATCTTAGCAGCATGCCAAGCACCTGGCCGTTTTAACCCTTTATATATGTCTTCTATTGCCTTTTTATTAAACCTTTTAATTCTCCCAAAACAGTGAACCGTGTTTTTCACATTCGAGAAGTTTCCCAGCTCAAGCTCTACACATCCCAGCTCATCTCTCTATCTGTGGCCAATCTCTACAACTTCAGAAAGTCAGCCAGAACTGCCCTGATTTTACAGGAATATGCTCGAAAGAGAAGCAGTTAAGCAAGTAGTTTGCGGACAGAGATAAAATCTAGGCCACCAGCATGCCTTCCTCTGGACCATGCAGACACTAGGCACATCTGTGATCGAGAGGAAACTTCAGAGAATGGTCATATCACCTGGATAGCAGCCCAAGAGAAAAGGGAAGCTGTAGCTCAGCATCTGCTTCTATGCACCAAGCATGCACTGTTACAGGTGCCACAAACACTAGCAGTCACATGACACTGTGACCTGTCCCCTCTCCCTCACCCCACTCGCTGCCTGGGGCCCTGCCAGTGGGAGCCACAGGATCAGGACTTCGTTTTTCAGTAGACAGGGGAAGGCACCCTTTTATCCAGCATGGATGGGTGGGGCAAGGGCAGGGACAGATTACCTCAGCTAGCTCCTGCACATGGAGCTCCTGGCTGGCTCTTGTTCTAGGGATTATATAATGGCAACACCAGCCAGCAACCAAGCGCCACTCCACAGCCTGCTTCCTTGCTTGTGTTCTCTGCCAAGACCAGCCCCCAGCGGGGACTAGCTGTGGCGTCTCTCCCAACCTCAGAGGAAACTTACTGGAAGACCCTGATGCAGTATCTACCCAAGATCCTGGTAGCCTGAAAGAGCAAGGTGCATGGTCCCATTCATTTGGGTGAACATGACTGTTGGGGGTTGAGTGTTTTTCTATTACTGCATCAATTGAAAGAATTTTTCCCATTATCATGCCAATGGAGGTGGCCGGGTTACACCCGGGACCTTTGACGACTCTAGACAAAAGGTAGGTGGGAGCGGCTTCCGGAGGGGCCTCTCGTGCTTCGGGAGGGGAGGGGAACTCGTGTTTCCGGCGAGCTCGGAGGACTCCCCGTCTGCAGCCCACACAGCTGAACGCAGGAGAGCCAGACCCTCTGCGATCACCTGCCCTGCTTCTGCCCCGTTCCAGCCTCCTGCCTCTTGCGGACACAGCTGATCACCCAGACACAAACGGTGAGCGAGGAGCTGCCCGCTCCAGCCCGTTCCCACCCGAGACCGGCATGGCCGCTGCCGCCTCCTCTCCGCCTGCTCTCTGCGGTAGCCGGGCTTTGTCTGTCTGCAGCACCGGGACCGAGTGCAGAGAGTGTGCCTGCAGCTAAAGAAGGGACTGGAACCGAGTTACCTGTTCTGTTTTGTTGGTAATTTTGACAACTGCTGTTGTTTCTGCTTGTATGGTTAGATATATTAGTAAAAGCTGTTATTCCTACCCCCTTATCTCTGCCTCAGAGTCCTCAATTCAAACAATTATAATACATGGGGGGAGTGAAATTAAAGTCTCTATTTCAAAGGAAAACTTCTGCCTTTACTGGCAGACACCTGTCCTTCAAACCAGGACAATGACCCAGCTGATGCACGTCAGTGGTTGTTTCAGTGGTTAACATTGTTTCTCTGAGAGCTGTGTTGGCAAAAATATTTGATCTTTCCAGCAGAAATATAATATGCAATATAAATATACATCTGTTTCCTCCAAAATAGGATGTGAGTAGGAGGGAGAGGAGTGAAATTGTGTGTGTGCGCATTTGTGGTGCTTGTGCTACAGAGAAAAAGGGAGACGAAACGAGGCTTAGTGCAAAATATAGGAAGTGGAAGAAAAACAGCAAAAAGCGAAGGTTGCATCCATTGAATGGGACTTGTATTGGTATCTTGGCTGCTGTTTGACTAAATTATGGTATCACTAAATCCCATTCTCCTCCCAGGGAAAGAAACCCTGTAACTGTGCATTGTCAGTGTGACGGAAGAAACAGCATCAGCTGATGCTGGTTGGGTCAGTACTACTCTTCAGCTCACAGACCAGCCTTTGTTCCTGGCATGGTGACAAAGAGCTCTCTTCTTTCCTTCACCTCCCACAAGATGCTCATAGGCGTGTTGGAATAGTGCATGTTTTAAGACTATATCAGCTACAACAGACATGCCTTGGCCAGCTCCCATCAGGACCTCAGCCACCTCAGCCCCATGGGAGATGTTCTTCTTGTGCACTGGAGCCCTCCATGGAGGGTGCAGCCAAAGGTTCATTTCCTTATCACTTGGTGGAACTGCCTGCTCCCAGAAGTCTGTTCACACTAAACATGACAAGTCCTGAACCCACAGGTCCACAGGACACCAGGAGCATATAGAGAGCTCCTATCACTTCCTTGATCACCTCTCTGCTACCCTCAGCACTCGTAAACTTGTCCCTTGGGCACTCTGGTCCCTCATCTTTCTTGGCAGATGAGCACTGGGGAAAGGGAGCTGGTGTTGGTGAGTCTTAGCTGGCATTCATCAGGGTGACCTCCTTCTCCCTCTACATGGCAGAAGAAACTTCAGCAGGTTTGGCCACTGCCTGAAAAGGGGCAAGTTCTGGCTGTTGGTATAACCCCAGCCTGTGGTGCATGCTTTTTTTTGAAGAGGTAGCTTCTCAGCCAGTGATTTTTGGCAAGTGACTGTGCCCAATATCTGGCAGGAGGTATGATGCAAGGCATTGTGCTGGGTGGCAGAGCTCTCCCAGACAAGGAATTCAGCTGGAAAACACACTTCCCTCATTCAGCCACCCTCTGACTGGTGGGCTTTCTTCCACTTCCCCGTGTCAGGGTGTGAAGGTTTCCCCTCCCACCATCTGCCTGTTGCAAAGGGAGAGCATACACAATGGTGCAATATCTGAAGACCTGAGATGTGATCTTGCACTTCCAAGAACATTTGATGTGATCCCAGCATTCCCTATCTGTGCACTCTGAACAGTTCTAGTCTGAGCTATTAGAGCAACAAGATAATTTCTGTCGCATTTCTAGTGCACTTTAACTTGTCAGCATAAGGATTTCACCCTCATTACCTTTCTCATGTCCTTGGTACAGAAGGTTGAACCTGCACAGAGATACAAAAGTGGACTCATGCCCTGATGCACACAGGTCCTGACATACAAAAAGACATTCAGAGGCAGATACATGGACACCCACTTGCAAAGTGATTTTGTGATCTTGCATGGACAAGCAGAATAGTACATAATGACACAGGCAGACATCTTCTAGTGCTCTACTAGAAATCTGAAATACCATTTTTCCCTAAGGGAACCTGGAAAAAGCAGTATAGTACACTAGTTTAGAAGCTGATGTTTCAGTATCTCCCTTTCAGAAAATAGGGAAATAATTTTCACCTTCTGAGAGCATCAAACAGCAGCATGTGGAGAAGTTAACATAAGGAGTCATTGCTTTAGGTGTAGTTTTGGTGCAAGAAAAGGCCTCAGTAGGAGCACCACATGCTGGCCACCATGTCTGCACACAGGTCACTCCACTGGGAGACGCCTCCAGTGAAGTGATTTAAAATCTTTTTTCCGCAGTTGTTTCCAGGTCAAGTTTGTATAAGCTAGCACAATCACAAGGAGCAGATCCTAGAACAAAAGAACATTCCTGAGTGGAAGCTGAACAGGTGGAGTCTACCATATCAGTCGCAACAAGGGGCTTGTGTCCAGTGTTTTCCTCAATCCTTATGCTTCCTGTGAACTTATTTTTCCCCTTTAGGGCTTTGTCTGATGCCAGGCAACACAACTCTGTTGTGAGGCCTCCACAGGCAGCCCAGAAACACAGCTCAGACTCTTCTCTGAGGTTTGGATCCTGGAGTGTTGTTTTTTGACAGTAGGGGTCAGCCAGGTGACTCCATATATAGGTAGTGCAAGTTCAGGAGAAAAATGATAATGAAAGATAAAAGATATTTAGTGGTGCAAGACATCCTGCTTAACCATATGTGTTTATTTCCCTTACCTCCTGTAATACTGTCTGGAGAAGCTGTAGTAACATCCCCACCAGTATCAGGGAGTGCACAATGGTGAAAGCTGCACCAAATATGCATATTTTTGGGAAATTTAGCACAGAAACTTCTTCTGTATGCTAACAGGAGCCACCTATGCATTCAAATTCCAGGAGCAATGAGACCAGGGACTGTACTTCATAGCTCATGTGAAGCTGGGCAAGAAACCATGACCTTGAATCCATGATATTTGGAGAGGAGGTAGGGATTGACCTGCAGCAGGGATTACAATTTGCTTACAGCTTAGTTTAGCTAACATTTTCTACAACAGAGCAGGGGCAAGGGCATAAGCTTGTTTGAGATTCTTCAAGGGAGAGAGAGAGAACTTGTCTCCAGAGCTGTTTTTTTATGGCATATGTCTGAAAATAGTTTACATGTGGCTAGAAGGAAGCCTCTTTGCTACTGTGGTTCAAATGACCTCTTCATATCTAGCCTCTATTTTAAGCAGGTGATGCATGTATGTTCTCATGCCAGTACTCTTCAGCCTTTTAGCTGAAATAGCAGTTCCCTTTCATTGGGATTTACCCATTTGATGTATTAATAGGCAGCAATCATATGCCCTCTTAACATTCCTTTTGCTAGGCTAAAAAAAACAAAGACCATCTAGACTTCTACCATCACCTCTCCTTTAGGCCAGATCACTCTAGTGCCATCCTTTCTACTTTTTAGAAATTTCTCTCTCCTTTTCCAACTCTTTTGGAAGGTATTTTTCCATTTCTCCATATCAATAATGCCTCTTTGTCTTCTGTCTTCTGCTAACATTTACATTTTATCTCCCAGGTCATCAGCGAAGAGATGAAATTATCTGGTGCCAAAACCAGTCCCCAAGGAATTTCACTAGCAATTGTCCACAACTTTATGTTTCAGGATCTCTTTATTAAACAATTTATTACCCACTTTTGAGTTCAAATGTGTATCCCTGCACTCCCCTGCTTTCACAACTTCCCAATTACATTTGTGAAACCCAGATATCTTTCATATACCATATAATCAGTGTTTTAAAAATTATTTATTCTCCTACTCAAATATAAAAATAATAATAAACACTCTACCTTTCCTACAGCCACATCAAATTCTGTCTCATTTTATGTGTACTTTCATATCTTTAATTATTCCTATTTTGTTCCAGGATAAAAAGAAAAGCTGTCCTAAAGTTTTGGGTCTGTAAGTAACTACCTCCTTTTTTATGCTCCTTAATTTAATTTAGGTAAAATTGTTGATACTAGGCAACTGTCTGGTCCCCATCTAACCTCTATCTCCACAGGTTGATTGTATATCAGTGCTATTGGATTTACCATTTGATCTGTCCCCAGGAACCTTCTGATCTAAAAAAACCTTGCAAATTTTGCCTTGACCTCTGATGAGATCATTTGTGTTTCCAGAAACTTTTAGCCATCAACTTGTAATCCCCTTCTTCTGCACCATCTTTCCAGTAAAATGAAGTAAACCTTCTCGTTTCTGAAGCATGCCTACACTGCACAAAGATCTGATGCCTTTCCTGTTCTTTTTTCCTCTACAAAGAACTTCATTCGGCAACTCTGCCAGGAATATCTCACCTGGATTTCTGCTGACTGACGTGTCCTTTTCTCTAAACTTTGTGACCTCTGCAATGTAGATTTCTTTCCTGACCACTCCCATCTTTTACTGAGGATTTTTTTTCCCTAGTTGCCGCATTTTCTATACAGTTTCCTTCTGCTCGTTGGGGAAGTAAGTTAGCTATTGCCATATATGCCTGAATGCTTTCCACATACAAATACTTAAGAATTTTAACTTCATCACTACAGTCTTATAACTTCTATGACCATTAATGTTTGGAGGCTGAAAAATCTTAGCTGTGGCCCCATGATATTTACTCTTCCATTTAATTGAAACAGAATCAGACTGGGCACAAGCCCAGGTTAACAGTTATCTTCTGCCACATTGTTCTGCAATGTCTCACTGCCTGTCAAGACCAGGTCAAACACAACAGCAGCTGTGGTTAGTTTGCTGCCTCTTTAGTGAGGGAGCAGGCAGTGCATCCTAGAAATCCAAGGCCCAGCTTATGTTACTAGCAATTTTTTCTCCATGTATAAAGTTAAAACTTGTAGTAATGGCAATCCCTGGTTCTGCTTATTATTATAGAAAAATAAGAGACCATCATCAATATCCAGACACAACCTTGCATAACAGCAGCAGAACTACAGCTGTCTTTCCTCAAGGTGATTTGAACCCAAACAAAAAGTTTTACCACCTCTGCTCCTGCTTTTACCTTCACATTCAACAATATCATACACAGGCAATAATGCACACACTCCACTGGCCTTTGGTCTTCTGAGCAGCAGATCTTTCAGTCTCAGAGGTCTAGCCATGCCAGCTATCCATCCAGCCCCTGAAAGTCCTGGCATACACAGTCTGCATATTGCTCATGAGGTCCTTGTCTTAGCATTCAGGCACTTCCATTGCTTCTCCTAATTTCCCATATACATTGGTTATATAATCTTGGATAGAGTATTGATTTCCTGCTCAAATTTGTATTACAGTCCTGCTCTCATATATTCCTTTAGTTATCATTGTATCTTAATATCTATGCTCTTTCTTCAACTAAACGTCAAAAGCCAGGATGGAAATCGCGTAAGTCCCAAATAAAAAGCCCTGACAAAATCCCAAGCCCTCCTCCTTATATCTTAGTCTAAAGACTCTCTTGGATGTCTTGCTCTGGGCAGGCTGTGTTCTTCCACATGGCCACTCGAGCTGCCAAGGAGGGTCCTCTTTCTCTGGATGGCTTTAAAGAGAAAACACACTGCTGGCAGAAGTTCCCAAAGAATCTGTAATGTCTGGGCCATGGGTTTGCCCTTATTCTCTTAGGACATGGTTCACTGAGGTATGTAAAGTGCCTTGAGCAGTATCTGCAGTCATCCTCCTTCTATTTCAGTGCGATTCTAGGCTCCCTCATTTGTCTTAACATGAAAAGAATAATTTGGTTATTCTTTTTTCTTGGCAAAAGCCTTTTCAAATCCAGATGCAGTGTAACAGGGTTTGTCTTAAAGTCTTCTCACTTGCATAGACCTATTTTCCCTGATGCTCCTGCTGGTCTCTATAGCTTCACTTTGTCTTTTCCCCTTACCCTTTGAAGTGCTTCCTGCAGCCTCTTCTTCTTTCCAGGTTTAGAGACTCATGCTTGCCTAGCATCTCAAGACATCCCTATTTCTTATTTTCATTTTCTTCTAGCTTCAGTTTTTCTCTCCTTCTTATTGCTATTCCAGAAGTTTTTTCTTAAACTCCAAAAGAAGCAGTTGCAGGAAAGAACTTGCATGTGCCTGATAAACTCTGCTCTATTTGCTCAGAAGGTATGGTAGGGAGTGCATTCCTCTCTACACTGAAAACCTAAAATCCCAAAAAGAGATTTGAGACTTCAGCAGCACAGAAGCTGTGATCCTAACTTAGGTTGACTCAGATCCCAGCTCTGAAGTGGCCTGCTGATTTAAAGCAGCAAAGCAGGCTGTGTCAGTACAAGTCCAGAACATAAAACAGCCTTTACTTCAGGGCAGCAATTACAAAGATGAATTGAGAATCTCATTTCTCCAGGAGGTGGGCAGCTACTACTGCCTGCATGGTACATCACAGGGACAAAGGTTAGATAACCTGCCTCTTGTTGACAGAAGCCAGCTCCAGACACCTCTGTCGCTTGCCCCTTAGCACTAGATGAGAGCTGCCAGGACAGTGGGGAGCTCAGTCAATATGCCTCCACTGTAGATATCTCAGCCTAGCTTAGACAACACAGGTGGAGGCAGAAATGACGGACATATCTTCAGCACTGTCATCCAAGTGTTTGAGCCTCCTATCTGAACCACAGTCCTGCTCACAGCTTGGGTACAGCACTGTTCGGCACAGCACCATTGGGTAGCATTCCTTAGGTGGAACATGCATGTTTCCTCCACAAAGTTTCCATCCCAGATATATGGGGTTCTGTTTTCCAAGGTGAGTGACATGATGCTCCCTCTTGCAGGACTAAGGGGCAAATTTTCACATCACAGGAAAGGACATTGTTGTCACGGGACCATCTCTCTCTACCCCCATTGGCCTTGCTCAAGGTCATGCTGCATGGCAGCAACAGGAATAGAGCTTGTGAATTCTTGCGCCTTATCCCACTTGATCCAGAGCCAGGCTCAGCTGGGAAAAAGCAATATTTGTGCAAGCACAGTGGTGGTGCCTGGATATTGTTGTGCAGCTCAGGAACAGGTTAACACTTGTGCTGAAACCCCCACTGTGCACACAATAGGCAGTGAGAGGTGCCAGCTCTGGAAGCTGGAGACCTGGGGACACACTGTGCTGGAAGCGCTGGGGCCCTATCCAGCTGCACCAGCACTCCCTTGCCCATGGGACTGTGAGTTCCTCCCTGGGAAAGGAGCAACGCCCTGCTGACTACACTCCAGCCCTGGCAGGAAAACGCTGCTTTTACAGACAATGCCCAGATGGAGAGATTAATGCAGCAATGTTCAACAATGCATGGTCCCATGGGTGAACGGTTTGCACACCTGGGAGCACACCTGCATTTCAGGATGCTTTTTGTGCTTCTATGTTCTGTGTGTTGGGGATGCTATTTCCTAGAGAGGCAAGGGAGTAGCAGAGTACTCCCCCCATTACCTACCAAGCAGCTTCAGTTCTGCCCCAGAGGCCTCCTGGAAGGAGAATATGGGGTTGTTTACCCTCAATGAGAGCTATCAAATCAGATGGTGTGGACCTTGGAGACCCTGAAGGATTTGGGCACCCAACCACTAGGGAGTAAAATGTACTACTTTGACTTCAGTGGAAAAGGTCACACATCACAGGCTACTGCCAGCTAATGAGAAATAAGTCTGGACAATTAATCAATACACAATCTCCTCTGCCAATCATTTTGATGAAAGATGAGCTCCATCCCCCCGGAAGAGCAAAGGCCATTGAGCTAAGCCATTTAGCAGCATTTATTTATATTGCTGGTGGTTCAATAATTTGAGTCTTGCCCAATAGCATCAGGCCCCTGAGGATTGGATAATATTGTCCAGTTGGAAAAAGAAATCCAACACAACAGGTTTAAGCAGAAAGATAGCCTTTGAGTGGAAATGAACACTTTCAAGGGAAAATACATTCCTTTTCTCTACACTTCAACCACACACTTATCTGTAAAAGAAATTCTGAAATATTCCATGTAAATGGTCATAAAAATATTTTCTAGGGGGAATACTTAAAAGAATTGTCAAGGTCCCAGGACATATATTACTCTCATTTGCACCAGAATGCCTTTCTGTAGGAGCCCACTTATTCTATTAAAATAGAATTTGTCCCTCACTCATTCATCCAAAAACCTTTCCTCTAGCAGGCACAACCCATTTTGTAAGGTAGGTAAGGTGAGTTCACACTTGTGTAACTAAAGCCTATTTTGAAACACATACACACCAAGGGACAGAGATGATGTCATGGCACAGCTTTCAGTGACACAGCTGGTTTCCTGGCTTCCCAATACAAATCCTGCTTTTTCTGAGCTGCAGAGAAGCAGGTGGTAAAACTGTCAATTGGAATATGCACATTGTCTCTGCCTGGTGTGCAGTGCTTAGGCTGTCCCTGCAAAAGCTAACAGAGCCCTTCTGCTGCACTACGTAAACTGTTGAGAAAGGCATTGGTGCTCCCAAAGAAGCTATTTGCTTACACAGTTTCCTGCTGGTACTTATTTACAGAGTACTACTGACAGCCACCAAATCTGCTTGTATAGCTCTGGAGACGGTTCAAACTCTATGTTCCCAGACAAGTGATTAATGGTGTATGGAGAGAAGTTGAGACTGACGATAAAACCAAGCTTTCAAAACAAGAGCCTCTGATCTCAAACTGAACAAACATTTCCCATTGCCTATGTCAGCTAGTTTGATTTCCAACAAAATAACAGATTGCTTGGGAAACCACAGCCACGGCAATGAATTACTTTCCTACTAATCAGAGAGAGTTCTCTCAAGCACCCTGTCCAGTTCTCTCAAACCAGGTTGAAGGCAGAGCTCCCTCTGCAAGTAGCTAGTGCAAATGAAGCTCAGAGGTGGGTATCCCACCACAGACCATGTAAGGAACAAGACAAAACTCTTCAGACCTCTACCTCATTATTAACCCTTACTTATAAACAGCAATAGGGCCAACCTATTCTCAGAAGATGCACCCAATCCTGCCTGCACCAGATCCAAACATGAAGGTGTCAAGTGAGCGCTCTGTGAAAGGACTACAGAAGCCAGAACAGCATTTTCATACAGTTTGAAAGCATCTCTGAACACAAAAGAATAAATGACATTGGCAAAGAGGTGCTCCATACAAACAGGTCTGTGGCAGCAAACACAGACAGCGATAGCAGCAGCCCAAGGCACAGTGCCTGCATGGCATGGCCAGATAAGGCCAGCCTTCCCCTGTGTTCACAGAATGTCTGAAATGTGCTGGGTGATTATTAGCTATTCTGAAAGTTATGGATTTTGGCCTATATGCACAGAACACACATGCAAGTATAGACTCATATGTGTACGTATGCACATGCCATTGTTCACGTACTCATGCTATGGAAAGTGCATCCAGCCCAAAGCCCTTGCCTCAGGCTCTGCCAATAACTGATGGCATCTTGCTGAAAAGTGCTCTAAGCACTGTGTGAGCCTCTTCCAGCTGAGCCTACGGAGAACACAGCTATTGTGTGGGTCAGAGTCTTCCTACCATGCCCGCACACGCAAAGGCTGACGTTTCATAAGCTCACTGCCATCAGGAGGACAAAGTCCCATTGAGTGGGCATTGGTTCTGCCTTCCCTTGCAGATAGCAAGGGATCAGCTGAACTCAAGTTTGGCAGCCTCCCACAGTATGGTACAAGGCTAGCCAAGCAATGTGAGGTGCCATTATCAGTACCCTGACAAAATGAAGACATTTTCTTTCATCTCAAACTAATATTTGTCCCTCTTCTTCCAAGAGGAAAAAAGATGCATGCTGTGCCAGATCTCCTGCTGTGATACATATCTCCTTATCTCTAGTATGGTTACAGGGAGGCTGCAGGCGTAGGAAAATGCTTAAACATTCAAATCCAGGATAACATCCTGAAATCAAGGTGTAAAGTAGAAACAATAAATAAAAGTTCTTTGGGAAGAAGGGAAGACAAAATTACTTAATTCCATGGTTTTCCTAGCACAATGGCTAAGGAAGTTAAGGTTTAGAGAGGGCAAGTGAAGAAGGCTAGTCCAGTCCCTTTTAGGAGAAAGAAGGTGCTGACTCCTCAGATTCCATATCCTGCTATCTCCTCAGTCACTTTTACCACCAGATGCAGCAAAGATGAAGTTCTAGGACTTTTCTAGCACTTTAGTCCTGATGAGGGGCACAGACAAGTCAGCCTCATGAGCTAGCCAAGATATTAAGCACTGAAGGAACTTATTTCTGCAGAGAGTAATCTTAATTCTTCATGAATTCTTCTTTTGTGTATTTTCTTTATAGCTTGAACCTATCCATGAACTAGATTCACTTGCATTCCTACTTAAAAATATTCCACTTAGAAACACTGACTTAGACCTAAGCTGAACCTAAGTGATGTGACATGTACTGGAAACACCTTGCTCCTGCTAGAATGCTGAATATTTTACACAGAGCTGTTCTGGGCAGCTGCTTGCATGTGTATTGGCCATGATGTAGTGGAGATACTGAGAGTTCTCAAAGCACTGAGATGCAAGGTCCTGGTTCTAGGTAGACAAAACAGAATGCCTGTTTACAGAGGGATGTCTGTTCCTCTGCAAAGGTTTGACCAAGACTCTAAAAAGCAAGAAGGCAGGGCAGAGGCACAACTCCGTGGGTCACTGGGAACTACTTCAGAATGACCTAAAGATGCCTTCATATCTTCAATCATGTGAGGTCTCAAGAAATCCCAATGGAGAAGACACCAGAGAGAATTTTGCTATGTGTGCTTGCAGCTTCTTGAGTCAGCCAATTTTGGAAAAAGAGGACTAACATTCATTAAACATTTTGCAGTTAGGTCTTATCCAGAGCCAGTTGATGACACACAGCCTCTGAACTGCTCAGAGAGGCAGAGGGGAAAAAGAGAGAAAAGGTCCTGTATGGCTCATGCCAGCAGTAAACATACAGAAGTGGAAAGTAAATGGACTACAGATACCAAGAGGCAGTTTTCAAATCAGTCTCAGGTCTTTTGCACCTATGTCTCCTCTGAACTGAGCTGTTTTACATCCATCCAACTCAGAGCACAGGCAAAGAGGTGGGCTTTACCCCCACTCCCTGTGAAAGGTTGTGCCCTTCCTTGCTTCAGGAAGGAATGAAAGAGTGTAGTATGCCTGAAGCAGGCCAGACTTTCAGCTTGTCTTTTATTCATGTCCAGGCTTTCCCCAGTCTTTATAGATATGGGTCCCTTCATACCATCTCCCTATGGTGTTGTCTGGAGGAGGGGACAGGGAGCAGAGTGAAGGAGAGACAGTGATAAAATGGACCACACAGCCTTGGAGTGCCATGTGTCCTTTACTCGGCAGCTTTCCTTTCCCTTAGCAGCCCACTGAACATTCTTTGCAGGTTACTACAGACCTCTGACACAGCACCTGCACCCCTGAAGCAAAGGCAGTGTTTGGATGGGTGACTCTGGAGGTATGAGCAGGTCAAAGGGATACATCAGGAATGCAGAGATACCCAGGACCACACAGGGGACAAAGCCCAACATCACAGCCAGGAGGTTACAAGGCAGGCTGGACAGGTGTGTGCAGCCCCTGGGGTCATGGGTGAGGGAGGTGAGCACTGCTGTGCTGTGTGATGCATGACAGGGAGTAGGACAGGCCCTCATCACATCTTACAACCACCATGGCTGGGCATCAGCAGGCCTGCAAAATACAGCTAGTCAGCCTTAGAGCATGCACATTTCTTGACTCTTCAGTCTATTCCAGGCACTCCTTCTTCATCCAGGGGACAAGGGTCACTGCAGTCTTTTCACAGGGTGCCAGTGAAGCAGTAGGGAAAGAGCCAAGGTAAACACTTGAAAAAAAAGCAAAAGCCACCACAAACACAACTGATTGAGCCCAGCAGGAGCAGGAGTGTGCTCTGTGTTCACCCTTTAGACAACATTCAGAAAAGTAGTATTATAAGTCAGTGGCTGCCTCCGAGGAGGCAGGAGTCTTGGCTGCCGTGGCCAGACCTGCCAACCGCTTTACTCTTTGGCTTTACCTAAGCCACATGATTTCTGTGTTTCTCTTTCCCTGCTATTACAGCATGTGGCAAAGCAGAGGTTGTCCTTTGAGAGGGCAGCAAAGGACCAAGTCAGCTTGGTACTGGCCAGCAAAAATAGGGACAGCAAAATGCCTGCGTCAAGTATAGAGGCTGCCTGCAGAAGTGCTTGGAGCACAGATCCTCTGGAATTAAATCCCCAGGGAAACAGCCACTGTTGCCCATCTATTATTTACTTCCAGCCACAATGCTCTGTCTCCACAGGGCCACTATGCTGAGTGGTGAAAGGCAGAGATTTGGGCTTCTGTCTCAGATGGCATCTGGACATATGAACATGAGCCAAACATCTAAGACACACCTGAGTCCCATGGCCTGACCCACCCCCTGCCAGTATCTCAGTTTCTACTCCTCAGCCAGGGTCCACCTGCAGCGGGTGGACTCCCATCTGCTGAGGTCTCAGCCCATGCACACTTTTTACCACAGCACATGGTCTCCCATGTCTGCCAAGCTGAGCAGCCACAGAGGAGAGACCCTTCTCCCTCTGTGCAAGAGAAAAGGCATCAGAAGGGCTTCCCAGAAGACAAACTAGACCAGCTTTCTTCTATCCCCTCCCAGAGCTGAGATGACCTGCTATTTCAGCTAAGGGGACCCTTCCCTGAGTGGCTGGTGTCTGTGGATCTCACCTGTAAGTCCTCATATTTTCCTGTGTGTCAGTCAAGTGAAACTAGTCACAGATGCTTTTTAAAGTACTGGATGCTATCTCACCAGAGACTATCTCCTTAATTGTGCTGTTAGTGGACAGCCTACCAGGGTCTCTGTACCTTGTTCAGGAGTTATTTTATCTAGATGTTCAAGGGAAGCTCGGTGGAAATTGTGCTAGCCTTGAAATGCCAATAGTAACTTGTAAATATTTCCTTCCAGACCCTGAAATGTTGCTAGCAGAAATGTGTTTTCTGAAAGAAAATGGCTCCAGACCTAGGCTAACAGCTGGGGAGATTATTCATGGAAATCAGTGCCCTGAGGCATTTTCACCTGTCTTTCCAAAACACCCCACCTTTATGGAGACCAAATGCATCACTCTTCCAGGGAGGTGAAGTGAGAGCAGCTCTCCAGCAGATGAAAATGTGCTCATTCTGAAAAGGTTTCTTTGATTGCATGGAATAGTTTT
Source organism: Erithacus rubecula (assembly GCF_903797595.1). Lineage (NCBI taxonomy): Eukaryota > Metazoa > Chordata > Aves > Passeriformes > Muscicapidae > Erithacus > Erithacus rubecula. The sequence goes on from NC_136658.1 coordinate 23,613,786, forward strand.
TCTACTGTGCAGCAGATTTATGTGAGGAACAGCGTGGCACAGGGCATAATGACTCCATTTTGTTTAATAATTAGCTCACATGGTCTCTGAGTGCCACGTGTTGCAGAAACTGCAAGGCAGTGACACTGTGCCAATGACAGAGTAAAGCAGCAGGTGGGCAATAAGGAAAAACTCATTTCTTGTCCTGCTCATTGATGTTGTCCCCTGAGCAATTTTAGGGTCTTCTTACCTGAAGTGTGCTGTCCCAACAGCTCTTAGAACTCTGCAGGAGCTCAGAGTATTTGACCAAAACAACTGATACTATGGTGAATTTTTTCAATAGAGAACATATAGCAACTATTTCAAAGAGCAAAGCCAAACTATGCAGCAAGAGTGAATGGGAGCCAAAATTCATCTCATTGCATTTTCCAGCTGCCATCAAGAAGCTCTGTCTTTCAACCCACCACTGCTTGGTTTGCAAATGGCCAGGAAATGCTTTACAGTGAAAAGATACATGCTTCAGAAGAATTTGCTGGAAACTTTTCACCAAATTTTTCTCAAATTTAGTGCCAGTTCCTCAGAACCAGACAATTTTTGGAGAAAAGATGTTTTCAGAGAACTTGTCAGCTTGAAATACTGCTGAGGGAATCCCTTTTCTAGGTATCATAACATTTTTTTTTACACATTTTGACAATTTTTTAAAGAAAAAAAATCCCTAAAGATATACAATACTTAGTTGTTAAAAACCAGAAGACTCGATATAGTAAAATGGTTCCAAAAAGGCCCTTTTAATGTTACTGAAATAAAATATTTCAAAAAGGGCTTCTTTCCCCTAGCAAAATATCAGTTATTTGAAAGGTTAGTGATTTTAACTTTTTCTCCAAAAATAGGATAGACCTCTTTCCATAATATTTCAAACATTTGGGAAAGGAGAAATCTAAGCTCAGCTTGGCTTTTAGAAAAGCAGAAAACAATAAAGCAGAATGGAATTTGGCTGGAAAAAACCAAAAATCTCAACCAGAATAATTTCCTGGAGTGAAAACAGCCCTAAGGTTATCAGATACACTTGCACTTGAGGCGGCTGTAGTTTTAGCAACACTTCCCTTCCTGACCAAATGCCTGAGATGATAGCAAGTCGACATCGCCTGGGACCTGAATTCTGTTCCTATATCTCTATCTATTTTAAGGCATATCCCATACACAGTCCTTTCAGCTCCTCACAGTCAGGAATGTGGCTCTTCCTGGAAACCACATGCTCATGGAGACAGCTGGGCTTTTACAGAGGGTCAGATCTATGCCACAACCCCTCCCGGACACTATAAGTTGTCCTACTCACAGAGTATCACAAACTCAGCACTCAGGACAGACCAGCAAATGAGGGAGGCACTTTGGTTTACACAATTATGGCTTCTTACCAGCCCTCAGGCATCAGATCACAGTTCAGATACAATCTGACACCCACATTCTCCCCACGAGTTTCCTGTGCAGGCCTCATCTGCCCTCTACACGCATCAGGCTGTGAGTCCTGCTGATAGCTAGTGCCAGGTGACTGCTGCTCCATGTCCTGTGGAGGCTGTCAGTCAAGCTTTGTCACTCTGCCTCTCCAGTGGTCTGAAATGACCTTCAAGAGACTGGCTGCAAGGTGAAAGTATACTAGCAGGTTGAAACTGGTCACTCAATATCCAAGGATTAGAGCAAATGAACAAACATGGTTTGATGAGGTTTGATTTGTCTGCAAGACATCCTTGTTTAAAATTCAGATCTGCAAGGCCAAAAGCGGAAGCTAAGAAGAGTCAAGGGCCAAGATAACCCAAATTCAGAGAATTGGAGGACTCTCAATTGGACTGCCTGGGACAAGGATGAGAGCTGATGAGAAATGGGAGAATACTATTGCAGACCATGTCTAACTGGGTACTAAAGTGTGGATGCCAGTCAGTGCCCTATCTTTTCTCCTACATCCAGTCCCATGGAAATTCTGTATGATGGCGTCATCCTTGGATCAAAGAGAGAGAGAAAAGTCCAAACCACTTCAGTAATGGACAAGTTCCAGAAGAGATCCTTGAAAATCCTCCCCCAACTGAATGTCCTAGTAATCTTCTAGTGATTCCTGAGAGCCCTAACACAGATTTTATCTGCCCTGTGACTGCTGAACTGTATCATGTTCTTTTACTTACCCTCTGAGTAACTCAAGAACAGACTGACTGGGGGGATGAACAACTGCACATTGGCACCCCAAGACCATCAGGTGGTTGCTTAATTTCTTCAGAGGAGGGTTGAGGGAAGAGGAAAGTGTGGAGGATCTCAACAGACCTCAAATTCCTGGTTTTTTGCATAGCAGCACCACATGCCTCCTGAAATGCCGAGTCTGTAAATTGGTGCCCAAGCTCAGGGCATAGTGAGGAATTACAGCTAAAGATTTCCCTCTTCAGCCCTTGAACATGCAAAAGGTAGCTCCACAATTCCTCCCAGGGCCATCCAGCTCAGTGAAGTGTGACTAACATCTTCATTGACCAAAGGCTAACCACATCCCTCACATGACCTTACATAACTGTTCATCTATTCTGTTAATGAATGAAGCTTGAGAAAATTTCCATTGCCTAAGGCCCTTAGGGGAAAATGTGTGAGCACCGTCTCCACCTTTTGTGTGCCAATGTGGGATTTTCCTATGGATTAACTGAGTACAGTAGTATTATTTTCTGTTTGCTGTCATTGGTAACTGAAATGGTAAGCTAACTGTTGGCTGCCAAGAGGGTGGAGGAAAAAGAAAGGAGTCTCTGCCTGAGCCAGAGGAAACAAAAGCCTCCCCCTGCCAGGAGGGGCAACAGGGACATCATTGGGTCACCAGCATGGTCAGGAACTGCACCTATTCCCAGGCAAAGCCTGTTCTATTTACTCAGCCCTGAGTGGAGCCAAAACACATCCCAGCTCCTCCTCAATCGCAGCACAGATCCAACAGGGCCAACCTGCTGGTATCCTGTGGGCAAGACCCAGTCCTGGGGCTGGCAAACAGTTCTCTCTGCCCTGTCATGGTCAGGATAGAGCAGTCTGATGCTGGGCAGCAGCAGAGAAGGGTGATATGTTCCTCTTGGGTATATTGGCAAGTCAGAGGTACCCACTCCAGCATTTACAGCAGGTAGGAACTGGAAGAAAGATGGGAATACCCCAGTATTTCCAAAATCCCCTACCAATGCTTCAGATTTTCCCATTTTTTGCCATTTCACTGTGGTGCTGCCTAAGATAAAAATTATTTCTATCATAGACGTCCGTCTGCCAGTGGAAAACTGGGTAGGGGAGAGCTTAACCTCTCCCCAAGGAATGTAACACAAAGGTGCTTGCAAGTGCTAGAGACACGTGATTTTCAGAAAGAGGATTCGTGTTGTTTTCTGAGGATGTACTTTGGAATCAAGGAATATTTTGGATGTGCAGCATGGTCTCCCCATGGTGTGGGCTACAAATCTCATGGTTTAAGAATGTTGCTGAAGATAAAAAAATAACTAAGTTGAACAGCACATGACTGTACTACCATGATGGAAGTGGCAGCACTGAAATAATGGCAGATGCTCCTTTTTCAGTTTTTGGGGAGAAAATGCAAATGCTGCTCAGGCTTCTGTAATGCCTGGTCCATGAGCAATGATAAGTAAATATTTAACTGCAGAAAGAACATTCCTTTCCAGAGACTGAAGCAGCCAAGTTAATAAGTTCCAGACTCTTTTCAATTCATGGGTGTCAAGAGGACAATGCAAGTTCAAAAACCTTGAGGATGTTCAAAGTCTGCTATTACACCTCAGCAATTGCCATGTCTTTCCTGGGACACTAAAAAGGAAGATACTTTCACCTGCTGAGAAAGCAGGATGATGAACTCACTTGAAGTCATGCTTCATTGGGTGGGGGAAGGCTGAAGTATATGGCAAACAGGAGTTTGAAGATCTTCTTGTTATATCCAGATGGTACTTCAGAAACTTGGGAAAGGAGGCTGCTGCAGCAGCTGGACTGGGGAACGTCCTCAGGTGGGTCTGGAGACATCCTCTGCCCTGGCAGCCCATGGGATGCTCACCTTCAGGATTGATGACAGAAGTTACCATGGGTAGGAGTTCTCAGACTTTGGAAAGTGCTCCGTTTCTGCCATACCCTCCTCTTACACAACATATTTCCAGTTGTTGTTTTCATCCAAGCATAATTTGTCCTCATCTGTCTCTCCCCAACAAAGCCAGTCTGTTCCCTTCAGAGATAATGTGGAGAAGGTTGTTACATTATGTCTCTAATAAAACAAATTCCTACAGATATGATGCAGTTCATACATGGTGTAGTTCATATATTCATATACTGTCTGTAGGGCTTGTGCTACAGTCTTGGAACATTGGAAAGAGGCTTGGCTTTCAGCACACTTTCTCCCACCAGTGTGAGCAGTTGATGAGCTGGGTTCTCGGCTGCTTTTGGTTGCTAATTCACCTATGCCTTCTGCTGCTGCTTTGGAGTTGAGACATTCCTCTATGGGAAAAAAACACTCTAGGAATATATTTATCTTTAGATCCATCAGTCTTCTGATGTCTTCCTAACAAAACCCCTTGAGATTCAAGGCACATATTTTCAGTCTTGTGCTCCAGACACTATTCTCTAGAGCCCATTTTGCTTTAAAGGGCCTCATTTAAAGTTAGAATGAGAAAGGAGAGAAAGAATTCAGTGTCCTAGTCCATTTGGATGAACATTTCTTAAGTGCTTCAGCCAACAACTCAACATTTATTATTTGGGGTGCTTTTTTGTTAACAGTCAAGAGTCAAATATTTTGTCATGAAGTTGCACTTTTTGTGTATTATTCAAAGCTCAATTCCTCCTAGAGAAATAACAAATCAGAATAATGGTTAACTGAATTCTTGCTACAAAATAAAAAAGCAAAAGTCTGTGTTTCTATTTTTCACTTTGGATTTAAATCCTCTGGACTGAACAGCCCTTACCAGGCACTGTGTAAAATTTTTCCTGAAACAAGATGACAAGGGTCAGGAGCCCAAGCTAAGCTGATTAGCACAGCTAAAGCCATATCACATTGCTACAGTAGGGTCATATGATTGATCACTGGGATAAAAATTTAGGAAGCTTCTGAGGGGAAGTGGAATAGATGGAACTGGCCATAGAAACCAGGCAAAATGGGCAACTGGATTGTAGCTAATTGGATTTCAGATGAGTCTGATACTAGTTACCTGTCATAATACAGATCAAAAAAGCAGGGGTACTTCTACAATGGGCATTACCTCTGCCATCAGCTTCCCCTTTGAACACGTGTTCGGCTCCACAGGACTCCACATCACCTTCACTGACAGGCAGGTTTTTCAGCAGGCAGGACAGAGAGATGTCACTCTGCAACCACACAGCCTCCATCCTGCCCAGCTTTGCTGGCTCAGGTCAGTCGTACTCTCCTTTCCCTGTAGCCAGGGACAGAACAGTACCCAGTGCGGAAGGGCAGCGGGCTCATCAGCAGTACAAATGGCCTTTTCGTGGGCTTTGACTTTCTGTAGGCAGCAAGGGACCCTCCTTGAAGGGCAGGTGGGCTGGGAAGTTTTAAAGGGACTCTGACAGCCCCCAAACCATGACAGTATGTGAGCAGTATGTGGGGGAGAATAGTACTCAGCTTGACGCAGCCCCCGGGTCCTCCTCTAGGGCCAGGTTGTACTCTTTGTTGTGCTGGGCCTCTGTTAGGAGGGTGCTGACTGGCCTCAGGGATCAGAGAGGCCTCTGTGCCCCCTCTTTCTACCATAAATGATGGACAACATCCTGGCCTTCCTAAGCACAGCCAGGGTCTGACTCTCACCTTGAGGCACCCAGAGCCCTGATATGCAGTTTCCTGAGCTCCCTCCATAACTCACAGTGGCCAAAATGGTCACTGGGAGAGCTGAAAGGCAGGAGGGAGGGAGACACTGCCCCAGTGATCACCTTGGGGCCCTGCTGCAGCCCTCAGTGTCCTGCTGAGACCTGGGTACCTAAAAGACACAGGAGCAAAGACAAGGCATGGGAATTTAGAAGGATAAACATGAACACAAGGAGGCTGTGGTGAATGGAAAGTGAGAACACAGCCATTCTGGAGAATCAGTATTATTAAATAGGTGGGAATGCCAGCTGCCAGCTGCCCTGGAAAGGATGGAGGGCTTTGGTTTTCCACACACATAGTGCTTTTACAAAACCTTTACCTCATCAAACTTTAACAAAAGAAGCTGCCAGAAGTTAACCTTCTTCTCTAAACCCCAGTTTTACCAGCTCTTGTTTCTTCACTGTTTGCCTTTCCTGCCTTATTGCAGACTGAGGATGTTTGCCAGAAAATAAAACAAAGGCTCATTGCTGCCAGAATCTGCCCTTTCAACAGCAAGGAATAGCAGTAAATGAGCAAGTAGGAACACACAGAGCTCTACAGAGAGCAAAAGAGAATGGCTCCTGTTATTTTGGTAAGTTGCTGCTGACTTTGAGGCAGGACTCTCAGGGAAAGGCAACAGCAGGCATTAGACAAATGATACAACTAGAAACACAGAAGAGCTTTTAGACACACAAATTCTTCTTCAAGCAGAAGCAAAAGGCTGCAAACGCCAGCCTAAGCAAAGACTGGAAAAGTTTCCTCTAAGTCTCTCTCTTTGGCAAAAAAAGAGGCTTCACAGGGAAAGAATTTGTCTTTCTTCAGGGAGCAAAATGGCCTGGATCCTCTCGAAGTTCTTCTGTATTAAGATGGTGCTTCCCCACCTGTAAGAAACAATGGCTGTTGCTGAATCCACCAAACAAAACCTATTATGTTACTGCAATAGCACCCCCAGTACTTGTGAACCATTGGCAGGTGCTCTGCCCCACTGCATCACTGCATCACTGCACATGAGCAGTTTGCAAGTGTGATTCAGACATAGACTTGTGAAGTTGAGTTGTGATTTATACTGGCCCTGGAGATTTCAGGTCAGCTTATGCAATTACTTAACTCAGTCTTTGTTTCAAATATTCATTGTATTTTACAAAAAAAAAAAAGAAAAGAGCAGTTTGTAGGGAGAAGCACCAGGGTTGAGCAGAGCTCAGGAACTTTATTAGCACTAGAAGAAGCAGTTGGGTTAGAGGAGGCAGAGCATGAAAATGTTTTTGAGCTGAGACATGATGTATATTGACTAATTATGTCAAAATGACCAAAGGACAAGTCTCAGGTACAGCAGACATTTCTGGGATCTGTACATATATTTGATTTGAACTGCAGCACCATTTGTCTTTGTGCACATGCCTGGACTTTGATATAGCACAGTGGGGTTCACACAGGAGGCTGCACTCAAGTATAATCACATTGTGTGTCAAGGGAGAAACCTACCAGCCTGTGGCTGGCAAACTCTGTCCCTGGGACTGGTGCTCAGCCATACAACATTCCTATTGCACAGCACGGACACTTTCTCACTTACTGTCTCAGACCTGCCTCACCCTCTGCATTCCCTCTGTCATGAAACTCTAGAGGCACTTCTCCAGCAACAACAATATGTTCAGGAGGGGAAAACCTAGGGCTGTTCCACTCTGCTATCAATAAGCAGGTGTCTCGGATAGTAACAAAAGAACCAGCATCAATAATGAAGAGGGGAGAGAGAGAGAGAGAGATAGAGGTGCAGTGAAGTGGAAGAGGTAAGCCAATCAACCTAATGAAATAAGGTACAAGGTTAGCGAAGGGCTATTTGTAGACTCCATCTGGTTCAACCTTGTGCACTTAGGGGCTGGTTCAAACTGGCTCCGTAACAGCAGTAATAATCATTACCAAAGAGAAAGAGAAAAAAAAAGTGAAAGCTTAGAAAATTCACTGCCAGAGGTAAAGTTTTAGAGCTGAGTTTAGCTGGAGTCAGAAGTAACTGCATTACTGAGAGATTGAAAGGTTAATAGGAAACCAGCTGACACTGAAAGGGAACAGTTAGAGAGGCTAAGGGGCTTAATATTAGATTAATGGTTGCCTGGAGGAGCAAAAGCAGAGATTTCAGGAAAATGGGAGAATGGTGTGCAGGAGGCTGGTTTTTTTTTCATGGATGAAGAGCCCCAGGTCCACTCCTGCCACTTCCTGGATAAACTGGAATAAGGTGGCTATGCCAATCCTTGCCTGTCTTGCTTAGTCTCCTGTTTTCATCTTCCTCTTCTCCTACCTGTTTGTTTCTTGAAGTGTCTTTGGGTTCGTTCTCCCCAGAGCAAGCATTGTCTGTTGTTGTAACCCAATACCAGAGGTATAAAGAATGCTTTAACCCTTCCCTCTTGTCCCTATCCTATTGGCAGAGAGCCAAATTTCCCTCCCTGACCTTTTCCTAGAAAAGACTGTTATCTGAGATCCTCCTCCTCTTTTGCCCTGGGACCACCATGAAATAAACTATGAATATTGAGAAAGGCAAAGAGCCTCCTTTGAACCTTTGTTTATCTCATGCAGTGCCAAGCTCCTTCTTAAAGATTGATAGGAAGGAGTTACAGCATACTGCAGTCTGTGTCATCTTATCATATTATTTTCCATGTGTTCCTCCCCGATTCTCACACTGTCTCTATAATAAAATAATGCTTAGTATTCCTGTTGCCCTTCATTCCTCTCCACTGTGTGGCTCTCCAGAGGCAGGGATGATGGGAATGGACACTTTTATCTGCATTGCCTCTAACCAGGACTCAAGGTTTCAGAAGAGGGAAAAAAAAAAGAAGGATTGACAAAGATCAGATGACATATCTGTTCCCCAGGATATTCTCTACAACTAGATGGACAATAATGGCACTGGTGAGGTCCCTGACTATATAAGATAAGCTGTTCTCCCCTCCCCCACATTAGGAGATGAGTAGCAAAGGATTTGGGATGGACTTATTGCATGTGTTCACTGCAAACTCCCCAGCCATAGCATGCCCTAGCCCATTTCCCCATAATCACTGCAGGGACACAGTCAGTCCCTAACAGTCCCTGTACCTCAGTGCCACGAGAGCCTTGTCACATAGCACCACTAGCTGTTGCTTAGGACCATGCTAGGAGCACTGAACTCCCTGCACCACCCTGAGGGACTCCTGAGACACAGGGAAAGATTCTTCCCTCCTGCACCTTCAGTGACTGTTGCACTCAAGGACCTTCCCAAATGCATGTGCTCCTTCCACAGGATGGGGAGAACTTTCCCCAAGTGTCTGGCCCTTGATGGCTTCTTCTGTGGACAAACAAGTGCAAGCTGGCTGGATCCATTTCAATCTTACACTGCTTCCCACAGTACAGCCCCCCACTTTGAAAATCTCTGCTGCAAGATTAGAAAGCAATGCTCTCAGCACTTCCTTCTAGGGCTGTAAAAGCCAGGCTGGCACTCCAACACTTTGCAGGTACCCAACAGAAATTTTCCTCAATTGTGATAATGACAGAATATGTCCCAGGCTTGGAGAAGTTATGGTAATTCATGGAATATTAGCCCCAAAGACTAGAAATGCAGTGTTCTGGCTTGCAAACCTCTGAAGATCACTCATGGGGTCCAGAGGAGAAAAGCCCAAGGAAGCTCTGGCTGGCATCAGAAAGCAACTCAAGCTGTTTGCTTCTTACATCCCTGACAGATGAGCACTGACTTCTTCCCAGGTGGGACACTGCTAACCAACAGAAAGACTAGAAAGTTGGCTGGAGAAGCACTCACTGGATATGTTTATCCTCAGGTCTGTCTCATCTGCTTAAAAGAAATGAGCCTGAATGGACAGGTCCTCCCTGTCACCTCCCCATTCTACATAGGAATACTTCCCAGATCTAGGTAAACTTTCACAAAAAAAAAAAAAATCATAAGCTCTGAGTGAGACAGATGACAAGTGGCAGAAGATTTCCAAGAGCAGGTATCAGGAATCCTATCTCCTGGTTTCTTGGTTTATCAACTGAATTGTCTTTGCTCTACCTCTCACCCCTCTAAAGATGACCACAGAAGAAAAAGAAATGCCTCCTATGCCTTTATGTGACTTTGTAATAGATTAAGGAGCCTGTAGGATTTCAGTCTAGTGGAAAAAGATTAAGCATTTTCCCACTTGTTTTCTTACATTACAAATGCAGGTATTCTGGAGCCTAGAAGTCTCCAGTCTGTCCAGATCATGACAAAACTTGGACCAAATAAAGGCAAGAAGTCAAGAACAGGGTGGAGGAGAGGGGAGAGGAGGTCGAGCCAAACTCACAACGTGCTGTTTTCAAGCAACAACTGCATAAACACGGTAGCAAAATTACACAAAAAATACCAGTAAATAATTGTGTGCTATTTAAGAGATTATTTTCCCTCAGCTCCAGCCAGGGTGTGAGAATCCACAAAGGTCAAACTCTGAGTACCTCAGGAGATATACAGAGCAATAAGAAGAGGAAAAAAGAAAGAGATTCTCATACCTTTTTTATTCCTTCTCAAACAGAGCCTTAAGTGGTCTGAGATCTCAAAGAAGACAGACCCAACATAAGGAATGAGGAGAACTGGGTAATAAAAGCAGACCAATGGCTGTCCTTTCTCTGCCTCCTGTGTTAGCCAGATTTATGCAGAGGAATCCCTGGAGAGGAGATATTGAAGGGAAGGAGCATGGGGATGGGTGGAGTAAACCAGTAAAACAAAAGGCAGTTACAATTACAAAATGATGTGGACATGAAGAAAGCAACAGAAGGATAGGGCTGGAGCAAATGTCAGCACACAGAGGAAATGGTCCCACTTCAGTCCAAAATGCAGAAAGGTCACTCAGATGGTGACAAAGCTGTGCTTTCTCTGCCCTCTTTGTAACAACTCTCTCCCCTACCTGTTCCAGGGAGGCAGCAGGATCTCTGCTTTGGTCTAAGCCCAGAAGGTGGTAAAGGAAAAATTCAGTCTGTTCCAGATGTACCTGCTTAAACTACCTCTGTGGCTGGGAGGTTCAATTAGAGTTAGTCTGCAATGTTCAGACTTTTGGAGGTTTGTGTTCATCTGTAATATTCAGGCTTTGCAGTGCTTTAATAACCTGAGATCGAAACCTGTATGACCAGAGGATGGAGGGAAAGGCAGTGATGGGTGGTATGAGGGACAGGGGGGCAGAGGGTGTTACAGTTGTATTGAAAGAAGTGCAATTGAACAGGTCCTGTCTAGATGTGGCTGAGGAGTACACAGACCGCGCTTGCACAAGGGTATTTGGTTGCAAGTCACTGAGTACTTCAAGGGCTAAAATCCAATTCAGTAAGCAGAAGCCTTTCCTCGGGAAATCTGTTTTTCCAGTGTTTTTTTTCTTTTTTTTTTTTTTTTTTTTTTTTTTCTTTGCAGGTAGCTCCTCTAGAAACCTCCAAGCACAAAGCATTAAATAATCATATGTCAAATCTTCCTCCTGTCTAACTACCTGCCAGCAACATTTCATTATATCTCTATGTATCCTGAAACCCAGAAGTCCAAGAACTGCCTGCAATAAGCGAGTGTAAGTATTGTAGCAATCCCTTTCCTGTGTCAAGAACAAGGTAAATACACTCCAGACTGGCACCTTGAGCTATAAGGACACCATTCCTCCATAAAAGAAAACTGGAAGGGATTGTGATGAGCTCTTGCCACAGCAGCCAAGCAATTGCTGATCTTAGAGCGGTGCCTGCTGGCCAGTCATATCAGAAGCACTTGGAAATATTTCCACAGTGGAAAAATTTGTGGTCAAGCTTAGGAAAATATTTCTAGGGAAGAGGTGTGTGTCGAGCTCTCCTGTGCTTCTGCCAGATTTCTGCCATCCAAATTCCCACCTGCTGAAAGAAAGCTGTACTAGTTTTGTGGCTCAGTCTGGTATTTTATTCTATCAGATCTCCAAACCCACATTGATTTTTGTCTTTACTCATTTAGATTTTATGATTTTCAAGCCAATCACAAGATAATTGATGACTTTATTATTTTGATATAACAGATGTTGTCTTGATAAAACTATTCCCTGTAAAAGTTCAGCTTCTCAACAGTGTCAACCTAACATGATCCTTAATCTGTGTGATGTTGGAAACTGGGAACATAAGGCACTTCACATCACTTAGAGTTTTTGAAAAGTCAGACATTTTACATCCCTTTGCCATACAGAAACATGCTCAAAACTGCAACAATGGCACTTGTACAGGCTGGGTGAAACAGTAGCCAAACCACTGTTCTTTTACTGCCCTTATGACATGCTGGGCAAATAAATGATGTTATGGGTGAAACAGCTCTGATCACACAGGTAGTGTCTTGCACCTTGCATGCTTTCATATAGAAAAATAACAAAATACAAATTTTATGAAATTACAAAGTAATTATCTCAAGAGATATAATGTAACACTCTTACACCACCATCACATATGTATAATAGGGTATTAAACGAGAATTCATCCTCAGCCTGAAAATCTGGAGACAATTTTTAATACGAACAAAAGAAAATAGGTAGTGTATCTTGTAATTCCTGAACTTATATTACGAGGGGAAAATAGAGTTCTGTCAGAAGATTAGAATTATGTCACCCACAAGTCCACAATTCTTCTGAGTAATGGCACAAACCTCTCCATACACAATCACTCAAGGACACAGAGCTCTACTTCTAAAGCAGGAGTTTAAAATAGCTAAGACTGGTAATGGCTGAGGGTTGCACCATCTTGATGGGTCTTCCAGGGGCTGAGACAGTACAGCAAACTATCTCTTGGACCCATGTTTTCTCACTGTTGCAGGTGGGGCAATCTCAGGTAGAGATTTCCCATTACTCACATTTGTTTGCCATTTTGCTCCATTTGAACTGTCTGTTTGACATTTTACATCTTCAACATGAGTGGGACAGCCATAGGTGGGAGATGACAGGAACACAAAAACAACATTAAGGTTATTAAATGCCTTTCTGAAGAACTCGATGTTATCTCTACATCTCTTTGAACTCTTCCATTCTGTACATAAACCAAAACATTCAGCTGAATATGTATTTAAGGTAAACACTGGCTAAATGTCTGTGGTGAACCAGCAACTGCACATATTTCAGCTGTCCTTCTATCTCAGAAGATAAAAGGACCCATTCCTCACATCCACTTCAGCTTGGGAAGTGGTCAGATGCCACGATGTGAACATTATAACTCAAAAACATCTGAAAAAAAGTGAATTACTTAAAAGTACATCTTTGATGGAGTCTGAGAACTGTAGTCTAGCTATTTCCTTGAAGATCATATAACAGTGATCCCAAATTAGGTATTGTTTCTCATGTTTCCCATGACCATTTTGCCTGCTAGATTGGCCAGAGGAACCAGCTGGGTCCACAGCACTGGAAGCCAGTGCAACTTTTCTCAGGACCCTGGCGCACTTCAGAGTAGATGCAAAAGAAGATATAATTTGCAGCATCCCTGAGTCACAACACCGTTTTGCAGGGAACATGACCACTACCCCTGTGGGCTGGCTCTCAACCACAAAGGCCTTCAACCTCAAAGTCTCATAGCCATTTCCTTATAGTTTTCTTATTAAATCCAAGCTTTGGCCCATCTTGCCTGCTGCCTTTGCATTACCCTGAATTCTAATGATATTCATGAGATCATTTCCCCGAAGGTCCTAGCCCCTCTTTCAGATGTCCTAAAGATAAATTAAAATATTGCATATCTTCACCAAATTCTAATTTCTCTAGGAAAAAAAGAAGCAAACTATATTGGCTGTTGAAAACATTTACAACAAACCATCCCACATGGCAAATCACCCCACACTCACCAAATGCCCATTGAATAAGCGGGCAGCAACCTGCCTCCAGCAGGTCTTGATGCAAAACAGCTAATCTATAGGTGATTAATTCCAGGGAGCCTTTATCTCTCTCTCTGAATCAATGGCCTTCCTTGGGAAGCTGTACATTCCACAAAGCAGAGGGAAGCTGGGAGTAATTTCCTACACTGCTGGGTCTAAGACCTGCCCCAGCAGAGAAATGTCACCCAGACATGCAAAGCTTCAGGCTTCCATTCTGGCACTTAAAGCTTCTTGCCTCTTTATCAAGTGCTGTCTCTCTGAAACAATCCTCTGGCTTAAATGAGAGACACCAACACCATCAAGATGTTTAGTTTAGAAAATTAGTTGTTTAGTTTAGCTTAACATTTGCTTAAAACAGAATTTGCAGATAGAAGTAAAAAGTCTGAAAATGTAATTTTCAACCAGAACTAGAGGGAAATGCTGGTAACAGTGGAAAGGCATGGCTCTTCTGTTGTCAGAACTGCAAGACACAGATTACTGTAGTATAAGGACAGCATTTAAAAAGATTATTCTGGGATTAATTTATCTTTGTAGCCCTAAAATAGTGTGTTTTGCAGTACTCTGCACAGATTTTCTGAACCTTCTTTGCACTTACTCCCACTGATCACTGATTGTTCTGTTCCACCTTCCTGTAAAGGTCCAACTCTACATTGTCTTCTGCCCTCTCTTCCCCAGGAAGCCAAAAAGGATCCACACTTCATACTTGAAACGCACTGATACTCCCCAATGAAAAGCAATTGTAGACAAATATAACTGGATATGATAGAAGAGGAAAACACATTCTAAATTGCAAAGGAACTTGTAATTTATAAAGTCTAGGAACGATTTTTTTTTCTAGGTAGAGAGACACAGCTGCTAGCAAAAAAATCTATGAGCTTTGTGACCCACAAGCTTATCCTCAGATATCCAATAAGGATGAAGAAGCAGCTGAATTCTACCCAGGTTTTATATTTGGGTCACTTTGCAGATTAGAAACTTATATGTGTCCTTGAGCACTGGTGTTGGGGATTGAGTGTTTTTCTATTACTGTGTCAATTGAAAGAATTTTTCCCATTATCATGCCAATGGAGCTGGCCAGGTTACACCCAGGATCTCTGATGACTCTAAACAAAAGGGGTCGGTGGGAACGGTTCCCGGAGTGGCCTCTGAGGATTCCGGGAGGGGATTTGTGTTTCCGGCGAGCTCGGAGGAGGACGCCCGGATCTTCAGCCATGCAGCCGGAGCACAGGAGAGCCAGACGGTCTGTGATTGTCTGCCCTGCATCTGCCTTGTTCCAGCCTCCTGCCTCTGCGGACACAGCTGATCACCTGGACACACACGGTGAGCGAGGAGCTGTCTGCTCCAGCCCATTCCCACCCGAGACTGGTGTGGCCACTGCCACCCCTTTTCCACTCCTGCCTCCGTTCCCATCTGCCCTCGGCAGCTCCAGGCTGGGACTAAGCACAGAAACAGTGTGCTTGCATCTAAAAGGACTGACACTGAGTTATCTACTCTGTTCTGTTAGCAATTTTAACAACTGCTGTTGTTTTCTTCTTGTACAGTTAGATATATTAGTAAAAGAGCTGTTATTCCCACCCCCATATCTGTCTCAGAGTCCTTGATTCAAACAATTACAATACTTGGGTGGGTGTGGAACCAAAGTCTCTGTTTCAAAGAGAAACTTCTGCCCTTACTGGCAGACACCTGTCCTTTCAAACCAGGACAGATTTTGGCACCCAGATGTGGGACAGAGGGCACTGAGTTGAGAGTTAAGACAGGAATAACAGCTCTCTTAAGTGGCAATATGTTGTCTGGTTTAATCTGGTTTGTGTTCCATGTGGTCGCAGCCATCTCCCTCCCATTTGCAAGCCCTTATTTGAATTTGGGCCCCCTCACCAAAGTTACTGTAGCTATTATCCGATTTGTTTGGTGGATTGATTATATCAGGAATTCATGGGGTTTAAATTTTTTCTGGGAAGCGGTTGCATGGATCTGAAGCTAACTCTAACTGCGTGTTTCTGGGGTTATTTCAGTAATGGTACTTACTGTGAGGTAACGAGTGCAAGGGAAATTTTCTCCCAACCCATCACCCAGTTTTTTGAGGCTACCCCACTGGTTCTCAAGGATTTCAGATCTGTTTTAATTGCCAGTGTTATTATACAGTGGCTGGTGTTGCTGATAGGCCTGTTCTACTTAGCATTCAGAAACAAGGGAATACTGGCTTGGACAACAACTCTGATACCTGCCCCAGGGACTAGGGATATTGCCCCAGAACCTGCCTCTGCCCCAGGGACTAGGGATGCTGTCCCAGAACCTGCCTCTGCCCCAGGGACTAGGGATGCTGCCCCAGAGCCTGCCCCTGTGACTAGGGATGTTGCCCCAGAACCTGCCCCTGGGACTAGGGATGATGCCCCAGAACCTGCCTCTGCCCCAGGGACTAGGGATGCTGCCCCAGAGCCTAACTCTGCCCCACAGCCCACCGCAGAAATGAGCCACCCAGAGTGGGTGGGGGCTCTAGTGAAGGATATAGGCCAAATGTTGAAGGAGCAAAGCCAGATGTTGAAAGAACATAGCCAGATGATGAAGGAGTAATTTTCTCCAGCTGGTGAGAAACCCTCCCCCTGCCCTAAAGAGGGAGAGTCAGATGGTGCTGCAGTGGAACCCGTAGATGTTGTATCTGTCCAGGTTCCAGCTGGATCACAGGAGCAGCCACAGCCAGCAGCAGTTGCTCCTGTGGGAACTAGGAAATCTAAGATTAAAACGAGGCACTTAGATAATGGGGATCAGCAAGGAGGGTCCTCACAACCAGCAAGAGAGCCAGAGGCTGAGATTGTCACCGAGTCCCTCTCATATGATAGTCTCCGTAACCTGCGTAAAGACATTGCTCGGCGGGGCCGTGAGCCTTTTACAACTTGGTTACTCCGGGTCTGGGACCTTACGGGAACAGGTGTACAACTGGATGGAACTGAGGCCAGGAATTTGGGATACTTGGCCCAGGATTCAGGTGTGGACCAGATATTCGTAAGGGAGCAAGTCCTCCTTTCCCTATGGGACCGGCTTTTAATGAGTGTGAGAGAGAAGTTTGTACACAGAGAGAGAATGCAGGAGCACCACCATAAGATGCGCTAGAAGACCCTTGAGGAAGGGATCCAGCAGCTGAGAGAAACAGCAGTATTAGAGGTACTCTTTGGGAGGGATGGACAGCATGACAATGACCCTGACAAGGTCAAGTGCACAGGGCAGATGTTATGGAACTTGGCAACCTTGGGTCCATCTCAATATACCACCTACATAGCAATAATTAATGCTGATAACCATCCAGAGACAGTGTGTTCTGTTGCCAACAAACTCCGAAATTTGGAGAGCATGATGAATAGCCCAATGCAGGCTAATGTCTCTGCCGTGGCCAGGGACCTCCAACAGGTCGAAGATAGGATGAGGGATATGAGGGAGGAGATGATGGAGAGAATTGAGGAAGTGAGGAAGATCAGCGTAGCACCAGTACAAGTCACAGGCCCCCAAGTCAGAGCTTCACGTCCCCCAGCTAGGGAGAGAGGGTACACCTCACGAGCTGACCTGTGGTTTTTCCTGCGAGACCATGGGAAAGACATGGGAAAATGGGATGGGAAACCCACTTCTGTCCTGGCAGCACGGGTGCGTCAGCTCAGGGAGGGAAATGCTAACCGAGGGAACCGCACTAAAATGAAGGTAGCCTCAACCTCCCACAAGCAAGGTGCAGGGTATTACAGCAAGGAGGATGTTCTGTCAGATCCCCTGGAAGGAACCTCCCCTATGTATGCCCAGGAAAGAAATAATAACCAGGGCTAGAAGGGCCCTGCCTCTAGCCAGGGAGAGGCATGGAATGACAGGATTTATTGGATGGTGTGGGTGCGATGGCCTGGCACATCAAAGCCACAGAAACATAAAGTGCTAGTTGATACTGGTTCACAATGCACCCTGATACCATCAGAACATGTGGGGAAGGTACCTGTTTCCATTGTTGGGGTGACGGGGGGATCACAGGAATTCACTTTGCTGGAAGCTGAGATTAGCCTGACAGGGAAGGGCTGGCAGAAACATCCAATTGTAACTGGCCCAGGGGCACCGTGCATTCTAGGCATAGACTTCCTCAGGAACGGCTACTACAAAGACCCAAAGGGGTTCATGTGGGCTTTTGGAATAGCTGCTGTAGCGACAGAGAGCATTAAGAAGTTGAACCTTGCCTGGACTGTCAGAAAACCCCTCTGCAGTAGGACTCCTGAACGTGACAGCGCAACAGGTGCCAATTGCCACCATGACAGTGCACCGCCGGCAGTACCGGACAAATCGAGATGCTGTGATCCTCATCCACAAAATGATCCATGATCTAGAGAGCCAAGGGTTGGTCAGCAAGAGCCACTCACCCTTCAACAGTCCTATCTGGCCTGTGCAGAAATCTGATGGAGAATGGGGACTGACTGTGGACAATCGGGCATTGAATGAAGTGACTCCACCGCTGAGCGCTGCCGTGCTGGACATGCTGGAACTCCAGTATGAGCTGGAGTCCAAGGCAGCAAGGTGGTATGCCACCATTGACATTGCAAATGCATTCTTCTCCATTCCTTTGGCAGCAGAGTGCAGGCCTCAGTCTGCTTTCACCTGGAGGAGAGTGCAGTACACCTGGAATCGACTGCCCCAGGGGTGGAAACACAGCCCCACCATCTGCCACGGACTGATCCAGGCTGCACTGGAGAAGGGTGAGGCTCCAGAACATTTGCAGTACATTGATGACATCATTGTGTGGGGGAACACAGCAATGGAGGTATTTGAGAAAGGAGAGAAGATCATCCAGATTTTGCTGGGACCCGGTTTTGCCATTAAAAAGAGCAAAGTCAAAGGACCTGCCGGAGAGATCCAGTTCCTGGGAGTGAAGTGGCAGGATGGACGGCACCAGATCCCCACTGAGGTCATCAATAAGACCACTGCAATGTCTCCACCAACAAGCAAGAAGGAGACACAAACTTTTCTAGGTGCTATCGGCTTTTGGAGAATGCACGTCCCTGAGTACAGCCAGATTGTGAGCCCTCTCTACCAGGTCGCTCACAAGAAGAACGATTTCCATTGGGGCCCTGAACAACAGCAAGCCTTTGCCCAGATCAAACAGGAAATTGCTCATGCAGTGGCCCTCGGCCCAGTCAGGACAGGACCAGAGGTAAAGAATGTGCTCTACTCTGCAGCTGGGAACCATGGTCTGTCCTGGAGCCTTTGGCAGAAGGTGCCTGGTGAGACCCGACGCCAACCCCTGGGATTCTGGAGCAGAAGCTACAAAGGATCTGAAGCCAATTAAACTCCCACAGAGAAGGAAATCTTGGCTGCCTATGAAGGAGTTCAAGCTGCCTCAGAGGTGATTGGCACAGAAGCACAGCTTCTCCTGGCACCCCGACTGCCAGTGCTGAGGTGGGTGTTCAAAGGAAAGGTTCCCTCTACTCACCATGCCACTGATGCCACATGGAGCAAGTGGATTGCCTTCATCACGCAGCGCGCCCGTATTGGCAACCCTAATTGCCCTGGGATTTTGGAGGTAATTACAAACTGGCCAGAAGGTGAAGATTTTGGTCTCGCTGATGAAGAGGAGCAGAAGCAAGTGACCCGGGCTGAAGAAGCTCCACCGTACAACCAGCTGCCAGCAGATGAAACACGCTACGCCCTTTTCACCGACGGTTCCTGCCGCATTGTGGGGATGAACCGGAAGTGGAAAACTGCCATATGGAGCCCCACACGACAGGTTGCACAAGCTACCGAAGGAGAAGGTGGATTGAGTCAACTTGCTGAACTCAAAGCTGTTCAGCTGGCCTTGGACATTGCTGAGAGAGAGAAATGGCCAAAGCTCTACCTTTACACTGATTCGTGGATGGTAGCCAATGCTCTGTGGGGTTGGCTGGAAAGGTGGAAAAAAGCTGACTGGCAACGTAGAGGAAAACCAATCTGGGCTGCTGATGAGTGGAAAGACATTGCCACTTGGGTAGAGAAGCTACCCGTGAAAGTCCGTCATGTGGATGCCCATGTTCCCAAGAGTCGGGCTAATGAAGAACACAGGCACAATGAGCACGTAGTTCAGGCTGCACAGATAGAGGTGTCAAAGATAGACTTATATTGGGAACACAAGGGAGAACTGTTCCTGCCTCGATGGGCCCACGATGCCTCAGGCCATCAGGGAAGAGACGCCACCTATAAGAGGGCACGAGACTGAGGGGTGGATCTAACCATGGACAGCATCTCTCAGGTTATTCATGACTGTAACACGTGCGTTGCCATCAAACACGCCAAGCGGGTGAAGCCCCTCTGGTATGGGGGGCGATGGTCCAAATATAAGTACGGAGAGGCCTGGCAGATTGACTATATCACACTGCCTCAGACCCGCCAAGGCAAGCACTACGTGCTGACCATGGTGGAAGCCACCACCGGATGGTTGGAGACCTACCCTGTGCCCCATGCCACTGCTCGGAACACCATCCTGGGCCTGGAAAAACAAGTCCTCTGGAGGCATGGTACACCTGAGAGAATTGAGTCAGACAATGGGACTCATTTTAAAAATAGCCTTATAAACACCTGGGCTAAAGAGCATGGCATCGAGTGGGTGTACCCTATTCCCTACCATGCACCAGCGGCTGGGAAAATCAAACGGTGCAATGGCTTGCTTAAAACCACTTTAAAGGCACTTGGTGGGGGGACTTTCAGGAACTGGGAGATCAATCTACCAAAGGCCACATGGTTAGTGAATACCCGAGGTTCCACTAACAGAGCAGGCCCTGCCCAGTCAGAGCCCTTGGGAGCAGCAGATGGAGATAAGGTTCCAGTGGTACACCTGAGAGGCATGTTAGGGAAAACTGTCTGGGTGAACTCTGCTTCCAGCAAAGACAATTCCGTTCATGGGGTGGTTTTTGCTCAAGGACCAGGTTGTACTTGGTGGGTGATGCAAAAGGATGGAGAGACCCAATGCATACCTCAAGGGGACCTTGTTCTAGGGTGAACTATCTATGATACTGTGCCTATAACTACATTTATGTATATAATTTAAAGGTTTCAATATGATGTAGCATGTTGGCATGGAAAAATTCGGGGTGGATAATGTTGGGGGTTGAGTGTTTTTCTGTTACTGTGTCAATTGAAAGAATTTTTCCCATTATCATGCCAATGGAGCTGGCCAGGCTACACCCAGGGTCTCTGATGAGTCCAGACAAGAGGGGTGGGTGGGAACGGCTCCCGGAGGGGCCTCTGATGCTTCCAGGAGGGCACTTGTGTTTCCGGCGAGCTCGGAGGAGGACGCCCGGGATCGTCAGCCCACGCAGCCGGAGCACAGGAGAGCCAGACCCTCTGCGATCACCTGCCCTGCATCTGCCCCGTTCCAGCCTCCTGCCTCTGCGGACACAGCTGATCACCTGGACACAAACGGTGAACGAGGAGCCGCCTGCTCCAGCCCGTTCCCACCCAAGACCGGCATGGCCTCTGCCACCCCCTCCTGCCTCCGTTCCCACCTGCCCTCGGCAGCTCCGGGCTGGGACTAAGCACAGAAACAGTGTGCTTGCATCTAAAAGGACTGACACTGAGTTATCTATTCTGTTCTGTTAGCAATTTTAACAACTGCTGTTTTTTTCTGCTTGTACAGATAGATATATTAGTAAAAGAGCTGTTATCCCACCCCCTTATCTCTGCCTCAGAGTCCTTGATTCAAACAATTATAATACTGGGAGGGGGGGGGGAGTGGAACCAAAGTCTCTGTTTCAAAGAGAAACTTCTGCCCTTACTGGCAGACACCTGTCCTTTCACACCAGGACAACTGGATTCTCTCATGACTGCACTTGTTAAGCCACACCGGCCAACATGATGTCCCAAAATCAACACTAATCATGATCTTTTAAGGAGGAAAATTCCCTAGATGTCATGCCTAAGGCAAAGTTCCTGAGAATTTTGCTACATGCTCATTAGGGTCACTAGGAATGTTTCATGTCCTTGCACTTACCCCACAGTTCAAACTGCACCCAGAGATGGTACAGCAGACATGCTCACCTCGCTCTTTTGCTTTGGGTGTCCCTAAATTATGCTTCTACTGCTTGAAGAGGATTGCAAACCTGTGCTCCAGCAGCAGGATGCCACACAGAGTGTGTGTCACCTCCTTGCATTCTGCCAGGCATAATTAGTCCCTGGTTTTAAGGCACAGATACAAGTCAGCTCACAATGCAACCATGCTGCCTGCTGGTGTTCTTGCTGTCCCAACTTTTTGCTGCAGTCCTGCTCCGGGAAGCCAATCCTCTCACCTCTGCTTGTGCAGCTCCATATGAAGCTAGCTGTTAGGCACTGATGAAGGCTGTCTCAACTCACAGGACTGCTTTTACACTGAAATCTGTTAGAGATTGTTTCCAACATTTGAGCAGGCAATGCTATTGCATGGAAGACAAACTTTTCAACTTGCGGATGAGATCCAGCAGAGTGTATATGCAAACAACTGGAAGTTGGGCACATCAGCACAAGACAAAGCTGCCTGCACAACTCTGTGTTGAGTTTTGTGACCAAAATATACACTTTCAGCTCTAGAGCAGATAGCAAGCTCTGATTCTGAGATTAATTATGTACAACATCTCTTGTGGGCACTGCTTTCATAGGTTAAAGCACGTATAAAGCAAGGAGAGTCAGGACCAAGGAATCAATCAGGCTGTGTCTTATACTTAGCTGCAGCTTCTACTCACTGTCAGTTTCACAGAATTCACATAATTCAAAGAATGATTTGGTTGGAAGAGACTTTCAAGATCATCAAGTGCAACCCGTGCCCTAACATCTCAACTAGACCATGGCACCAAGCCCCACATCCAGTCTTTTTTTAAACACACCCAGGGATGGTCACTCCACCACCTCCCTGGGCAGACCATTCCAGTACTTTATCACTCTTCCTGTGAAAAACTTTTTCCAAGTATTCAGTCTGTATCTCACCTGGCGCAGCTTGAGACTGTGTTCTCTCATTCTGTTAGTTGCTGCCTAGAGAAAGAGACCACCCCCGACCTGACTAAAACCACCTTTCAGGAAGTTGTAGAGAGTGATAAGGTCACCTCTGAATCTCTTTTCTCCAGGCTAAACAACCCCAGCTCCCTCAGTCATTCCTCACAGGGTTTGTGTTCCAAGCCCTTCACCAGCCTTGTTGCCTCCTCTGGAAGCATCTCAATGTCCATCCTAAACTGAGGGGACAGAACTGGACACAGCACTCAAGGTGTGGCCTCACCAGTGCTGAGTAGAGGGAAAGAATGACCTCCCTGCTCCTGCAGACCACACTATTCCTGATACAGGCCAGGATGCTGTTAGCCTTCTTGGCCACATGGACCCACTAGTGGCTCATGTTCAGCCTGCCACCAATCAGTCCCCCAAGTCCCTTTCTGCCTGGGCACTGTCCGGCCACACCATCCCCAGCGTATAACGCTGCAGGGGGTTATTGTGGCCAAAATGCAGGACTCAACACTTGGACTTATTAAGCTTCGTTTTATTGGACTCTGCCTATCCATTCAACCGTTCCAGGTCTCTGCAGAGCCCTCCTACCTTCCAACAGATCAACACATGCTCCCAGCTTAGTGTCATCTGCAAATTTACTAATGAAGGATTCAATACCCTTACTAATGACATCAATAAAAATATTGAACAGAACCGGCCGCACCACAGACCCCTGAGGGACATCACTGGTGACTGATCCCCAGCTGGATGCAGCACCATCCACCACTCTCTGGGCCCAACCATCCAACCAGTTCTTAATCCAGCAAACAGTGTTCCTGTCCAAGCCATGGGCTGCCAGCTTTTCCAGGAGTGTGCTGTGGGAGACAGTGTCAAAGGCCTTGCTGAAGTCCAGGTACACAACATCCACAGCCTCTTCTGCACCCACCAGGCAGGTCACTTGGTCATAAAAGAGATAAGGTTGGTCAAACACAACCTTCCCCTCCTAAATTCATTCTGGCTGGGTCTGATACCCTGGCTATCCTGTAAATTCTGCATGATGGCACTCATTATAAACTTTCCATTACTTTACCAGGTACTAAGGTCAGGTTGGCCTATTAATTACTAGCATCCTCATTCCTACCCTTTTTGTGAATAGGAGTCACATTGGCCAGTTTCCAGTCATCTGGAACCTCGCCAGTGTCCCAGGACTGCTGAGAGAGATTATGGAGAGAGGCTTTGCAAGCTCATCTGCCAGCTCCCTCATCACCCTGGGATGGATCCCATCTGATCCCATAGATTTATGAACATCTAAGCTGCTTAGCAGTTTTCTGACTGCCTCCTCCTGGATAACAGGGGGACCATTCTGTTCCCTGACACCATCTACCATCCAGGAAGACAGTTACCCTGAGGACAAGCTGTCTTCCCACTAAAGACTGAGGTAAAGAAGGTGTTAAGCACTTCTGCCTCTTCCTCATCTGTAGTCACTAATTTTTCTCCTTCATCCAGTAAGGAACAAAGGCTGGACCTACCCTTCCTTTTACCATTAATATATTTGTAAAAACATTTTTTATTATCTTTTACAGAAGTCACCATTTTTAGTTCAAACAGAGCTTCGGCCTGCATAACTTTTTTCCTACATGCTCTAGTAGCTCCCTTAAATACTTACTGAGAGTTCTGACCCTCCTTCCAAAGATGATACACCCTCTTTTTATTCCTAAGTTCCTCCAAAACCTCCTTGCCCAACCAGGCTGGATGTTTGCCTTGTTGACTCACCTTTCAGTACATAGGGACAGTTTGTTACTGTGCCCTCAAAATCTCTATTTTGAAGCACTCCCACCTTTCCTGAACTCCTTTAAGGGCTGCTTCCCAAGGAATTCTCTAAATAAGTCTCCTGAATAGGCCAAAGTCTGCCCTCTGGAAGTCCAGTGTAAAAGTCTTACTGAGATTCCTCCTGATTTCACCAAATATTGATAACTCTATAGTTTCATTATTACTGTGCCCCAAGCAACCTCCAACCACCACATCTCCCACCAGTCCATTTCTATTTCCAAACAGCAGATCTAACATAGCCATTCCCCTGATGGGCTCACCCACAAGTTGCATCAAAAAGTTATCCTCCACACACCCTAAAAACTTCCTGGTCTGCCTTTTTTCAGCTGTATTAAGTTCCCAGCAGATGTCTGGCAAGTTGAAGTCTCCTACCAGAACAAGGGCTGATGATCCTGAAACATTCTCTAGCTGCTTATAGAAGTTGTCCACCTTTTCTTTCTGGTTGGGTGGACGATAACAGACTCCCAGTAGGATGTCAGCCTTGTTAGCCTTGCCCTTAATTCTTACCCACAGGCATTCAACTTCATTGTCATTAGTTTCAACATCCATGGCATCAAAAGCCTCCCTAATATAAAGGGCTACCCCTCTACCTCTTCTCCCTTTCGTGACTCTTTTGAAGAGCTTGTAGCCATCCAGTGCAGCACCCCAGCAATGTTAGTAATCCCACCATGTTTCCGTGATGGCAACTGCATCATAGCTCTGCTGTTGCACCATGGCTTCCAGGCTGTTGGGGATTGAGTGTTTTTCTATTACTGTGTCAATTGAAAGAATTTTTCCCATTGTCATGCCAATGGGCTGGCTGGGTTACACCCAGGATCTTTGATGACTCTAGACAAAAGGGGTAGGTGGCAGTGGCTTCTGGAGAGGTCTCTCGTGCTTCTGGAGGGGGACTCGTGTTTCCAGCGAACTCGGAGGAGGTCGCCCCATCTCCAGCCCACGCGCTGAACACAGGAGAGCCAGACAGTCTGTGATTGTCTGCCCTGCATCTGCCCCGTTCCAGCCTTCTGTCTCTGCGGACACAGCTAATCACCCGGACACAAACGTGGCCGCTGCCGCCCCCTCCCGCCTCCGCTCCCGCCTGCTCTCTGCAGTAGCCGGGCTTTGCTCTGTCTGCAGCACCAGGACTGAGTGCAGAGAGTGTGCCTGCAGCTAAAGAAGGGACTGGAACCGAGTTATCTGTTCTGTTTTGTTGGTAATTTTGACAACTGCTGTTGTTTCTGCTTGTATGGTTAAATATATTAGTAAAAGAGCTGTTATTCCTACCCCCTTATCTCTGCCTCAGAGTCCTCAATTCAAACAATTATAATACTTGGGGGGAGTGAAATTAAAGTCTATATTTCAAAGGAAAACTTCTGCCTTTACTGGCAGACACCTGTCCTTCAAACCAGGACAGAGGTCTTTGTTACCCATGCTGCATGCATTGGTGTACAGGCATCTCATCTGGGCTGCTGATTTCACCCCTAACTCAGGCTTACCACCCTTGGGCCTACTTCCAGGCAGCCCAGCTGCACCCCCTTCCCCCTTCAAACTTAGTTTAAAGCCCTCTCAACACGGTCTGCCAGTTCATGTCTAAAAGCCTTTTGCCCTTAACTGAGAGATGGATGCCATCTAGTTTCAGCAGGGCAGGTGCCATGAAAGTTGCCCCAAGATCAAAAAATCCAAAATTTCGCTGATGACACCAACCATTGAGCCACTTGTTAATGATACGAGTTCTCCTATCCCTTTCACCGTTTATCTCAGCTACCAAGGGGACTGAGGAAAAGACTACCTGTTCCCCTGCCCTATCAACCACTTGACCCAGTGCCCTAAAGTCCCTTTTAATTGCCCTGACACTCTTCTTTTCAATGTCATCACTGCCAGCCTGGAGTATAAGCAGTGGGTAATAATCAGAGGGCTGGATCAGCCCAGGGAGGCTCTCAGTGATATCCCATACCCAGGCCCCAGGGAGGTAGCAGACCTCCATGTGGGATGGGTCCAGTCGACATATAGGGGCCCTCTGTTCCCCTCAAAAGGGAGTAATCCACTACGACTACCTTTCATTTCTTTGTGATATAAGAGGTGGTGATCTCTCTGGCAGATGCATCATAATGGGGAAGCTCACAGGGCAGATAATTTTCTTCCAAATTATCTGGCTGACACTTCAGATCCAGGGCCTCATACATATTCTGAAGTGGCACCTGGCCAGAGGATTGGCGTTTGGGGGAATTTTTATTATTACCTCCCTGAGCAGGGACCCATTTCCACTCCCCTTAATCCACCAGGTGCCCTTCTATTGCCTAACAGTGGGAGGTTGGGGTGTCCTCTGACTCTTGTTGGACCTCCCTCAAAGATGGAAGTGCTGAACTCCACCAGTCTATTTCCCTTTCACTTTCCCTGGTACTTCTTAGTCTTTCAACTTCCTTCCTAAGCTTGGCCACCAGTGAAAGGAGATCGTTCACCTGTTCACACTGCAGGCAGGCTTCCTCCACAACGCCCCCTGAAACCACTGATAAACTCAAACACTCCGGTCAGGAATGGGTCTGTATAGACACATCCTTTTTGGAGGGTTCCACTTGGTTATATGCACCTCTACTAACCACAGTTTTTGATCATGTGAAGACCATTACTAACAGAAACTCTAACACCAACCAGCCAACAGAAACGCTGTCGGCAACACACAGCAGTTCTTACTAGCAAGAAAATCCTGCAGCCCCGTGTGCTTGTCCTGCCCGCGCAAACTGCCACCTCACACCCGCAGAGATGTGCCACACCCCTGTTTGCCGCATTCCCCAGGAAGCCCCAACCCGTTTCTGCCTAACCCACAAGTTTGCTTATCAGCAGAAATATGTCTTACCACCAGCATCAAAGATGTCAGAGGGCAGGTTCTCTTTGTGGAATACGGTCAGCATTTCTTGTATTCAAGTCATTCATAGGACAAAATAGCTGCATTTCAAGTGAGCTTCTTCTTTTTGTTGTTAACAACTGCCTATTTATCCATTCACAGCAAATAAAGATTGGATAGAAGCTTTTCACAGAAATATAAGTTTATTCTTCCTTAGTTAGTGAGGAGACATTTGAAGAGAAGGACATAGGGAATGGCACTGCAAATACTGTCACCAAAACCATCAGGAAGTCAGGTGAGTTTATTCTCCCAAATGTCTAACATCACATCCTTACAGTGAAAAAAAACCTCCAAAATCTATCCCTCATAAAACCCAAAGAAACAGCAACAAAAAAAAAAAAAAAAAAAAAAAAAAAAAAAAAAAAAAAAAAAAAAAAAGTTTCAATATTGCTTTGAAAACTGTGGTTTGCATTTCTACCAGAAATTTCTCCTACACAGAAGAAACCGTGCAAGGTAAAAGCCAGCAGCGAGAGACTGTAGAGCATGTAGTTCCTGGTCTTATGTCAGTCTGCCATGTAAATAGGTTTTTCTACTTCTGATCAAGCTCCAAAATTCCACAAACTATTCTGAAGGCTTCAAGCAACTGCGGTTAATGAACCACAACTACTTACTATTTTTGAAAGCTGTTGCCTCTTGCATTGGAAACAATGACAGTTATATGAAGTGTCAAAGGTCCTTTCTGTGTTGTTTCATATTTCATGGGATGAATGGAGACCATTACACAAACTGGTATAGCTTCTGGGAGCAATTTCAGCCAGTTCCACAAATCATTTATTACTATTATTTCTCACTTTAATAGCAGAAAATAAGACTTCGCCCAAGAAGGTAATCAAGCTACAGGTTTACTTTTACCACAGTAACCACAGCTTTCGTAACTTTGTTACCACAGTAACAAAGGATATCTTTGTGTGGAGACTCATTAAAAAGTTACTAAGAAGCAGACAGCATTATTCTGATAAATTCATTGTTGGTGGAAAGGAGAAGGGCACTTGGGTCAGGAATACCAGCCCCCCAAAAAACAACAATCAAACAAACAAAAAACCAAACAAATAAAAAAACCCTAAAAAGCACATCACTTTGGGTTAAGATTATCTTGGGGACCAGTCAGTAATTTTAAGGCTAAATAAAAAATGTGTGTATATATTATACAAAGACATGACAAAGTTTTTTACCTCTTGAGTATTTTTTAAATAAATTATATTTACAGACAGCAGTAGAGGTAAAAGCTCTAGTCTTACCAAAAGTGACTTTTCCACTTTTGTATACTGTACAGTGTACAAGCTGTATACTCAAGCAGTACAGTTGCAAATAGCAGAAGGAATTGTGGGTGTGGAAAGGGCATAATTTGAAACACGGGGAAAACTGAAGTGTCTGGTCTTTGGTTACCAATGTCAAACTTTCAAGATTCTTTACTTCTACATTCTAAACTCCAAGTTTAGAATGAACTGAACTGGTTTACAATTTTCATGAACAACCAGCATGTAAACATGCATTCTGTAGCTTGATGCTCTGAGAACATTAATGCATGGTGGTTTTCTTTCTGGTTCTTTTTGTGCTTCATTATATACCTCTGTTTTCAAGTTTTCATTCTAGTCTCAAGCAACTTAAACATATACTATTATTTCCTAGAAATGAGTAGAAGTGAGCTGACATTATTAGAAAAATGTGAAGAGCCATGGCTTGAAAAGGAAAGTCCTAAAAGTTCAAAAAATAAAAAGCTTTAGGAAAAGCCCAAACTTGCTGTTAACCGCAGCTGTGTTCCAGTATAAAAAGCTGAAATGTAGTTTTATCACAGAATAAACATCTGTCAGATGATGTGTTTGTCAGTCATCTGCCAAATCTAGGACATAGCTTTGTCTAGAACCAAGACTAGAAAATGTAAACTTCCACCCATCTAGGCCTGCTAAACAATGAAATATTTTATAACTGTAAAAAGGCACTGATAAAAAAGTGCATAGAAAGCTGATCAGTTTTTGATTTATCCACATTCATGCGAATATATAAAACTTTGTAAATCTCTAAACATCAGCTACAAAGAAGCTTTGTTGGTGTTAGTGATAGCAGGGCACCATTTGTGAAAAACATATACGAAACAATTTAAAAGATTTTGTCCATTATTAGGGATATTTGTCTTCACATAGTAGGACTAGAAAAGCAGGCTGTCTTTCATGGGGAAAATAAAATAGGAACTACAAACAGTTCAGCTGGTCTTCAAAACCCTTTTTGATGCAGCACTGACAGCTTCATGGCTTGTGGAAGCCCCTCAAGGGAAAAAATAGCACCTCATTCATCACTGAATTCTGCTGCTTCTCTTCCATATATGTTTGAGCAACTAAGCAATTATTTTTTATGCTTTGAGGTCTGAAACAGAAGAATAAGAGAAGCACACATGCAAATTACTATGTATTTTCTTCTAGAAATTGAACTAGCTACATGAGAATACTGCAGATTTAAATACTAATGAGGTGTTGTGAGGATGGAACAAGACACTGTCACATGACTCATAACAGTCCACTTAGAGCAGCTACATGACCAATTGTACCTCACAGCCAATAAATATTTTATCCAAATCATCTGTTTAAGACACATTCCTTTGCAACTGGACCACATTTAGAAAAATTGTTACTTGCTGCCAGCCACCTCCTAAGCAGGTGGTAACCTGTGAAGTTGTTCTAACTCCATAATATTGGATCACATATTGGGCAATTAAGACACCACTTCTATTAAAATATTTTACATCTGTAATCTCAATATTATGCATAACACATGCATGTGTTGCTGCTGCTATTTCTCCCACACAATGCCAGTGTTTTTGAACTTTTCTCTTTTGTGAATTGCAAATGCAGCTCTTATTTGACAAGCAAGGAGACTAAAGGCAAAGGGAAGTAACTGTGCAAGAAATTAAAGACTACATGCCCAGCTTAGCTCATCACCTGCGACATGCATCATCCTCTAACCAGGCCAATTTCTTGGCTGAAGTATTTTTATGATTCATATGTTTAAAATCCAGTCAGGTTTACTTCTTTACCTTAGTGATGACACTAAAAAGCATGATCCAAAGGCCAGTCATGTATCTGTGCGTGTGTGCATTTTTGTGCTATTTCCTCGTGTCTGTGCAGTGAGAGGGCCTGAATATGAAATTGGGTTCTGTCACTTTACAGCTTTGGGGATAATCTTCAGGTTTCATAGCCACCCAGGATATTGAAAATGTTTTATTCTCACATGTTTTGCAAACAGAACTGAAGCAAGCATAGCTGCATTTGGTGCCTCAGTATGACATACCAACAGACCAGTTTCAGGTGTTATACCTTTAAGGGTGACACAGGAGCGCAGTTTAGCCCAGAAAAGCTGCACATTACATGGACTAGGAATAATACACTGAGTTACTTCATTTGCCTTTCAGTATTACACTTTGTTAACTAACAGAATCTGACTCCATTATTATGACACACCACAGCTTCCTCTGCAGCTCTACAGCGTGTTCTGAGTCCATTTCCTGGTTTCATGACAGATTCATCATCAGTTTTGTCTGCATCACAGTCAGGTTTCTTATACTCTGTCCTAACTCTCTCCCCCCCACCCATTCATCCATGTTACCTCACATTTGGAGATTTCTTCATCCCTTCTTTTCAACATTGTCTTCAGGAAATACCAGAATTTTTAGATGTGATTGCTTGTCTGATAATTCAACAGAAATATTAAACTCGGCAGAACAAAAAATTCTGCAGCAGAAAGGTGTCACTTACTTTCACACTGCTGTGCATTTTGAGAATGTTTTAACTGGACTATCTGCACCAGCAGATGCCAAAGTGGGTGTGCACAAGGCAACCCATTGTGGTACAGGAAAAAGGTATTCTTGCACCAGAATTAATTTTAAAAAATAAAAATACTATTAATTCATCATTTAAATATTTTAATTTTTAATTTGTACATGTTTCATAATGTATGTAATACTTCAGTATGGTAATAATTGTAAATAAATGTGTTGGGTTGATGTGACCAGAAATGTGTATTCTATCACCATCTGTTGTAGCCCGGTGGGATAGTGATTTCCTTATCTCCATGGCACATACTATCTGCTAATATCTGCTATAATAATAGGCCACCTTTAAGATTAGGTGGAGCAATCATCTTTATCTTTTCCACAACCCATCCTCCCTCCAGGAGCATATAATCTGCTAATGGACCATTAAGTCCCACTGTGTGACTGATAAAATTACATCATCCCATTGCTCCAGACAGGGGGAGGAGCCAAGCCTTTCCTACCTAGATAAAAACTGAGATTTTGAAGAGCAAGTTAACCATCTTTCCACTGGATTCCAGAGGAAAGCCAGACCTTTCCACATAATCTCTGGACCTTCAGAGAAAAACTGCACTTTTCTACAAGGCCACTGCTTCAGCTGAACCACATCTACCACTGCAGGAGGACTGTAGCCACCATTGCTACCAACACCCTGATTGACAGGGTGTCAGGTTGTATTCTGACTCTATCAAGGTTGGGATTGTTCTTTGTAATACTGTATTTCTATTTTAATTTTCCTAGTAAAGAATTGCTATTCCTAATTCCCTTTGCCTGAGACCCCCTTAATTTCAAAATTATAATAATAATTTGGAGGAGGGGAGTTTACATTCTCCATTTCAAATAGAAGCTTCTGTCTTTATTGGCAGATACCTGTCCTTCAAACTGGGACAATAACTTAAAAATATACATAAATTGGGTGCATGTTCAAAGTATTTTACTGATCTGGTAGACAATCACAAAAAGTTTGGTGACCATTCACCTACAGTACAAAAAGCAGAAACTAGTATGCCACCCCCATGGTTACACCACTCAGGTAAGGACTGTATGACAGAAAAAAAGGCTTTTTTTTTTTCCAAGAAAGGAAAATTATTCACAATCTCTGTGTCAGTCAGAACATTCTCCCAAGACCGAGAGCTTCACCCTCCCATACTTTCTTTGCTGAAGCTGGAATAGTTGTTCACGTGCTCCCCATTTCCACCTTCTGCATGGATCACTTCTGCAAGGATAAAGGCAATACTCAGACAGTCCTGGACATCAAAATACTCTGCCTCTCTGCAACTAATGGAACAAGAAAAATCTAATTGAAATTTGGGCCATTTGTTTGGTGTTATAATTTAGGTTTGCCAATTTAAATATACTCACTTTTTGTTGTGAGATAGGATTAGGAGCAAAAACAAGGCAGGCTTAAAACTTGAAAGGGTATAAAGGAAAACTTAATTAACAGCACCAAGAAAGTAATAATAAATTCAGGATAAGATTTTCAGACCACTTCCTCCTCCTCCCTCCCACACCTTCTTAACAACAACATACAAAGACACTTCAGTCAGTCCCTCAAATAATCTTATTGAGTTGACTTCCGGGAGAGGAGTTCCTTCTTGTTTGGCTATAGGGATTTTTTTCCAAGAGGGGAAAATAAATAGTTCTCTCTTCACTTTTAATGGATAGCAGCCATCTGGGAATCTGCAATCATGAAACTCCTCCCATCTTCACAGCCTTCCCAGAGCTGTGTTTGTGGGCCATGTCAAATTCATGGGGTATTACTTTTAAGGGTAAGCTGTTCAAAAGCAAAAGTTCCCTTCATCTCTCTTTTCTCTGCTCATACTTCATTCTCAGGAACAGAGGTCCCCCCTTTCCCTTGGCGCAAAGAATCTTTTTCCCAAACACTTCAACTCCCCCATGTCTTTTTTCATTATTTCCACTGAATCTTCAGTGCAGTGCAGTCCACTCCTATAGCTTACAAGAAGATTTTTTCAACCAACCTTCACGGCGTCTCCTCAGTCTCCTCCCATCCGGAAACTGGGCTCTTACTTCGCTGACTTTGATGTATTGTTTCTGTTCTATTTCCTTTTACTCAGCGAGGATAGGAGATTTGCAAGTTTTATCTGAGCATTAGAAGGGTTAAAATTTCACACAGAAGGTGCAGGGGTCTGGACCAGGCCATGCTGGAGCTGTACCAGGATCTCAGACCACCCAGGCCATGCTTGGAGTGGCTGGACGCAAAGTCCAGCGAGCAAGTGCGTGAGGGGCTCCACCAAAACGGAGCCCCAGCTTCCTCAGCCCAGGCCAAGTGGGCGGCTGGGCAGACTTCGCATCCCCACGGCTGCTCTGAGCTGGTGGCAGGGCCCCGCTGAGCTGTGGCCATGCTGAGGGATGAGGGAGAGAGGGCTAAGATCTTAGCAGAGGGTTTCTCCTCCCCCTGGCCATTGGGGCCCATGGTTGAGAACGGGACCCAGCAGGTTCCCAAGCCCAGCCCTCTGGGGGTTATTATAGGGGGATGGTCATCAGGACAAACTCAGGAGTTCTCTATATTCTGGTCTTGAAGTTTGTAGTTTATTGTTAAGGCGTGTGTATAAGGGTCCTGCTAAGAGCTGCCAGCCACAATTCAGAGCAGGACAGAGAGAGAAGTATGAGAGAGAGAGAATAAGAATGAGAGAAGAATAGAGAATAAGAGATCAAGAGGGCAAGACAGATTAAGAGAGCGATTTCACCTTTACAATATGGTAAGTCTTCTTCTATGTTGAATATTCTAATTTCCACTAACCAATCTACTACAAGATACTAATTTCCTAATATTTGCATGCAACCTATAGGAATCGCTATATTACAATGTTTTACTGCTTTCTTATCTATAAACCTTATCTCTAAACTTTTCCTGCCATACTTGGAACAGGATGTCTGCTGGCTTGTTGGTATTTGTGGCATTTGGCATTACCTAAACAAAGGAAAGAGGCTTTAAACATTCACACGGTTGCTCTCAGCCCCACAGTCGAAAACTGATATCATTTCTATCTCACTTACGGTTTCAAAACCTTTCACTAAGCACTCATATTTATAAAATTGTCCAAGTTTAGGACAAATTTGGGGAAAGACCTCCAAGGGAGCACCCCCCCCCCCCTTACAATTCCTTCCTTCACCGGGCTCGGAAAGAATTTTCTTCAGGGGAAAGTGGAAAAAACTTACTTATTAACAAAACACAAGAGAAACACTTCCCAGCACATACCTAGATGACCAAAAAAATTTAACCGAGAGAGAGAGGGACGAACTCGGTTGATCTGCGCTGGGAAGGGCAGCAGAGCTTCTTTGGCAGACTTCTAGAGGCAGTCTCTGAGGTTCATATCCATCTCCTCTGGAGCCGATGCAAATCTTCGGGATGAGGAGAAGAAGGGAGAGAGGGAGAGGGGCAGCCGGGGTAGCAGAAGTGAGCTGGGGGCAAGCAGAAGCAGCCGGGGGCGAGCAGAAGCAGCAGCCTAGCAGCCTAGCTAAAGCAGCCCGGGGGACAGACCGGCAGCTCCATGGCAGGGGACAGGGAGAGGAGCTAGGCATAACATCAACCCAAAACATTCCACCCCTTATCCCATATCGTGACCATTGACACATGATTGGAATATACACTCACTAAACACAATATGAAAACTTCTCTGACTTGCTCAAACCTTCAACACTTACACATTTCCTCCTTCTCACTTGCTCAGGCCTTTGTCACTTTCTTTCTCTCTCATATTCATAAGATCTAGCATACAGACAATGGTGGTAACACTCAACAATGATATTTGTGTATAATTCACCCGATAATCAGATCTCCCTGAGGTACACAGTGGGTTGTTTCATCCTTCTGCATTATCCACCAAGTACATCCTGGTCCTTGAGCAAAGGCAATCCCACGAATGGGTTCGAGGCAGGATGAATCCATACTGTCTTCCCTAGCAACCCTCTGACATGGGCCACTGGGACTTTGTCTCCATCTACTACATTAAGGCACTCAGACTGGGCGGGACCTGCTCCGTTGGTGGAACCTCGAGTGTTGACTAACCAAGTGGCTTTTGCCAGGTGCTGCTCCCAGTTTTTGAGAGATCCCCCACCCAATGCCTTTAAGGTGGCCTTCAATAATCCATTGTAACTCTCCACTTTACCTGCAGCTGGTGCATGGTAAGGGATATGGTACACCCACTTAATACCATGTTCCCTAGCCCAGGTGTTGATGAGGTTATTCTTAAAATGAGTTCCATTGTCTGACTCGATCCTCTCAGGGGTACCATGCCTCCAAAGGACCTGCTTTTCCAGGCCCAGGATGGTGTTGCGGGCAGTAGCATGGGACACAGGGTAAGTCTCCAACCAGCCAGTGGTGGCTTCTACCATGGTCAGCACATAACGTTTTCCCTGGCAGGTCTGAGGCAGTGTGATGTAGTCAATCTGCCAGGCCTCCCCATACTTGGACCACCGTCCACCATACCAGAGGGGCTTCACCCATTTAGCTTGCTTGATGGCAGCGCATGTGTCACAGTCATGAATAACTTGGGTAATGCTGTCCATGGTAAGATCCACCCCTCGGTCTCATGACCACTTATAGGTGGCATCCCTACCCTGATGGCCTGAGGCATCATGGGCCTATTGAGCCAGGAACAACTCTCCCTTATGTTCCCAATCCAAATCTATTTCCAACCCCCCTATCTTTTCAGCCTGATCTACTTGCTGGTTATTTCGCTGTTCTTCATTAGCTCTACTTCTGGGGACATGGGCATCTACATGGCGAACCTTAACAAGCAGTTTTTCTAACTGAGTAGCAAATGCCTTTCCACTCTTCAGCAGCCCAAATTCGTCAGTTGCCAGTTCACCTCTTTCCATCTCTTCAGCCAACCCCACAGAGCGTTGGCTGCCATCCAGGAATCAGTGTACAAATAGAGCTTTGGCCACCTTTCTCTTTCTCTATTTAAGGCCCGTTGGACGTCTTTGAGTTCAGTGAATTGACTAGATCCTCCTTCTCCTTCAGTAGCCTCTGCAACCTGTCGTGTAGGGCTCCATACAGCTGCTTTCCATCTCTGATTCCTCCCCACAACACGACAAGAACCATCAGTGAACAAAGCGTAGAGTGCTTCATCTGCTGGTAACTGGTTGAATGGTGGAGCTTCTTCAGCCCGTGTCACTGGTTCTTGTTCCTCATCTGCGACACCAAAACTTTCACCTTCTGGCCAGTTTGTAATTATTTCCAAAATCCCAGGGTGATTTATTTTTCCAATCCGGGCACGCTGAGTGATAAGGGCAATCCACTTGCTCCACGTGGCACTGGTGGCATGGTGGGTAGAGGGAGCCTTTCCTTTGAACATCCACCCCAGCACTGGCAGTCGGGGTGCCAGGAGAAGCTGTGCTTCCGAACCAATCACTTCTGAAGCAGCATGGACTCCCTCATAGGCAGCTAGGATTTCCTTCTCTGTGGGAGTGTAATTACCTTCAGACCCTCTGTAACTTCTGCTCCAAAATCCCAGGGGTTGGCCTCGGGTCTCGTTCAGCACCTTCTGCCACAGGCTCCAAGACAAACCATGGCTCCTGGCTGCCGAGTAACGTATGTTCTTCACATCTGGTCCCGTCTTGACTGGGCCAAGGGCTACTGCATGGGCGATTTCCTGTTTGATCTGGGCAAAGGCTTGCTGTTGTTCAGGGCCCCAGTGGAAATCGTTCTTCTAGTGAGTGACCTGGTAGAGAGGGCTCATAATCTGGCTATACTCAGGGATATGCATTCTCCAAAAGCCGATGGTACCTAGAAAAATTTGTGTCTCCTTCTTGTTAGTAGGTGGGGACATAGCTGCAATCTTGTTAATGACATAGGTAGGAATCTGATGCCGTCCAGTTTGCCACTTTACTCCCAGAAACTGAATCTCCCAAGCAGGTCCCTTAACTTTACTCTTCTTAAGGGCAAAGCCAGCTTCCAGGAGAATTTGGATAATTTTTTTCTCCTTTCTCAAACACTTTCACTGCTGTGTTTCCCCATACGATGATATCATCAATATATTGTAGACGTTCCGGAGCTTCACCCTTCTCCAGTGCAGCCTGGATCAGTCCATGACAGATGGTAGGACTGTGCTTCCACCCCTGGGGTAGTCGATTCCAGATGTACTGCACACCCCTCCAGGTAAAAGCAAATAGAGACCTGCACTCTGCTGCCAAAGGAATGGAGAAAAATGCATTAGCAATGTCAGTGGTGGCATACCACCTTGCTGCCTTGGACTCCAACTCATACTGGAGTTCCAGCTTGTCCGGTATGGCAGCGCTCAGCGGTGGAGTCACTTCATTCAACGCCCAATAGTCCACAGTCAGTCTGCATTCTCCGTCAGATTTACATGTTGAGAATTGGTTAGAAAGCCATGGATACAACTGTGGATATGGCTCGGCTGAGGCCTTGTTGCAGGAGAGTAGCTCCTGCTAAGTAGTAGCTAGGCCTTGGTCGTAAGCAGATTTTGCTGAGCAGCAGTGTTTGCTTTTAAGAGACTTCTGCAAAAGCAATACAGCTAGCATAATTTGCAGAGTTAGTCGATAAGTAATACATATGTCCATTGTTCAATCAAGGTCTTAACTTCCAGGGAAGCACGTAGCTAGCCAAGTATAACCCTGGGATGGATACTATATAGCAATAAGTATAAGGGAAGTAGCAGCCAAGACTAGCAGCGAGGTAGCACGTATACTTTTTGGCTAGAAATTCAGTAGACGTGATTATCTCACACTTGTAATAACCAATAATAAGAGAAGGCCTACTTAGTAAAAACCAATAAGATTGTACTAATATGAATAATGCTGATTTATGCTATTTTGGGCTATAAAACTGTCTGATGCTCTCAATAAAGTTGGATTATGTTTTATCAATCATTGATCGTCTGGCTAATTCCCTCGCCGTTCCTCCGCAAGTGGCTCCTCACCCCCGCCTTTATGCACAGGCCAAATGGGGCTGTTAAAGAGTGAGTGGGTTTTGCTGACCACCCCTTGGCTCTCCAGCTCTCAGATCATCTTATGAATAGGAATCACAGCATCTCGCGTTGTTCTGTACTGCCGGCTGTGTACTATTTGAGTGGCAATTGGTACTTGTTGTTCTTCTCCCTGCAGAAGTCCTACTGTAATTGGATTCTCAGATAGTCCAGGCAAGGTGTTCAATTGCCGGATGAGCTCTGCCATCACAGTTGCGATTCCAAATGCCCATCTAAGTCCTTTTGGGTCCTTAAAATACCCGCTCCAAGGTAATCTATGCCCAAAATACATGGGGCCTCTGGACCAGTCACAATAAAATGTTTCTTCCAATCCTTTCCAGTTCTGCTTCCACCAGGGTGAAGTCCTGCGATCCACCTGTCACACCAGCAATTGAAACAGATTCTGCTCCCACGTGTCGTGATGGAAGTATCGTACACTCTGCACCTGTGTCCACTAAAGCTTTATATTTCCGTGGTTTCGAAGTGCCAGACCATCGAATCCACACGGTCCAAAAAACACGGTTCTCCCTCGCCTCACCCTGGCTAGAGGCAGGGCCCCTCTAAGCCTGTTTCTCTTCTTTTCTGGGGCATACATCTTAGAGGCTCCCTCAGGAGGGTCAGACATGTCATCATCAGTATCATGTTTGGCACTTTGGCTACGAGGAACAGGAGCGGCTCTCCTTTGGGTGGAACTTCCTTTTTCAATCTTTCCTTCCTTCAAATCCCACACTTGTTGTGCCAGAGCAGCTGTAGGCTTCCCATCCCATCTCATGTTCTCTCCAGAATCCCACAAGAAAAACCACAACTCAGCTCGGGGAGTGTACCTCCTCTTCCCATTGGGGGAATGTCTACATTGGGTACCAGGGCTTCTAATCTGTACAGCCGAGATTTGGAGGAGGTCCTCCTTAATCTCCTCCCTGAGTCTCCGATGATTTTCCTCTATTTTATCTTCTAAGTCTTGCAAACATGTTTCCACAGCTACAATTCTAGCATGAGTTGGGCCATGTACTGCATCCGCATATGCACGAAGTTTTGTTGCCATATCGAGTACTGTCTCATACACCTCATCTCTCTTCATTTTTGCTAGGGCAGACGCATATTCAGGTGGCCCAAACCGCACGAGTTTTCTCCACATCACCGGTGTGCATGATACCAGGTCTTGATTTCTAGATGTTATGTCATCCGAAAAAGTAATTTCTGCTACTGCCATTGGTTGGGGCTTATTATCCAGTTTAGCTGCTGGGTTTAGGCCTAGGTGGTTGGCAGCAACCTGAGTGACGGGGATAGTAAATAATTTATCTCACTGTTCCCTTTCCTCTGTCTTCTGCTCTATAGTGCCTAGCAGGGTGCGATATGCATGTGCCAGGGCCCAGCTCACTGCAATAATCCTTTTCTCTTTAGAACCATCCTGGCACTTCCCCTTTAAACACCTTGCAACCTCAATCGGATCTTGAATCTGTTCTGAGGGGAATTCCCAAATTATGGGGTCAGAAAACTCCTTTAAAATCTGGCCCATTTTCTCCCATTTGCCATTCCACTCAAGATTCCTCCTGCCCAGCTTGACTCTCAATTCAGGAGTCTTCCCAGCCCCTTTAGAAATCTCAGCCTTAATTCTGTATAAACTGCAAATGGTGCAACAAAGGCTTATCAAATTAACTGTCAGAAAAATAATGTCCTTAATATTCAGGGAGATCTGAATATTTTCTAATAAAGATGTAACTAATTCAGAGGAGAGCAAAGGAAATAAAGGCAGAAAATCCTCTTTGCCTGCTTCTCGTCTAATAAATAACACAAGCCATGATTTATATATTCCTGAAGCAGATTCCAACATTCTTATAAATCTCCGGTATGCCATTATCACCAAGCCTAGCCCGATGAGAATTTTTGTTAATACCCCTTTAATACAAAAACTTCTTATTAAAGACAACACCGTAGCTATCTCCGGATAAGTAAACAAGCCCAACAACCACAACGGTATTAACACTTCAAAGAAACCTAATGACCACATATACAGGCAGGCTCCCACAACAAAAGACATTCTGGATTCAATAGACCTACCAATACCAACAGTTGAAATCAAAATATTATTAAAATAAAGTTTTTTCCACTTTTTCTGACTTCCCTGTACAGGCCATCAAAATAATTTGTCCAAGTTTAGGACAAATTTGGGAAAAAGACCTTCAAAGGGCCCCTTCCCCCCCCTTACAATTTTTTCCTTCACCAAGCTCGGAAAGAATTTTCTTCAGGGGAAAGTGGAAAAAACTTTTTATTAAAAAAAATACAAAAGAAACACTTCCCAGCACAGACCCAGATGAGATGAACTCGGCTGATCTTCACCAGGAAGGGTGGCAGAGCTCCTTTGGCAGACTTCCAGAGGTGGTCTCTGAAGTTCAGATCCGTGTCCTCTGGAGCCAGTGCAAATCTTAGGGATGAGGAAGAGGGAGAGAGGGAGAGGGGCAGCTTAAGCAGCCGGGGGGAAAGCAGCTGAAGCAGCGGAGCTTTGGGGGGGGTGAGGGGGGGGGCAGCAGAAGCAGCAGAAGCAGCAGAAGCAGCAGCAAGCGGCAGCGAGCAGCAGCGAGCAGCAGCTAAAAGCCCCCAAAGCAGAAAAACACCCGCCTAGATAAAACAGCCTGGGGGAGGGGCCGGCAGCTCCATGGTGTGGGGTAGGGAGAGGAGCTAGTCAAAACATAACCCATAACACTGAGGAAAAACTGTACACAACACACAGCAGTTCTGTACAGTATTCATGCTGAAATGCAGCAAAGCTAAATGCCATGTCCGGGCTTCAGTTCTCTCTGTATCACATAAAGTCAAGATTGAAACAGCAGAATGCTTGCCTTGTTTGACCAGGGTACTGAACTGCAAAAATGTTGCAAAAGCTGATGCTCGGAAAAGTAAGGCACAGCTCTTTAGTACCTCTGCACGTGGCAATCAGCTTCTTCTTACACCTTCACTCTTGCAGAGTTATGTGAAACAGAGAATGCATTCTTTAAGAAGATGTTCTCCAAACAGCTCTGAAACAACACATCGCATGCTCCCTCCCTGTCCCGTCTTTTTCACAAAGGCACGAGGTCTACATTTTGCACTCTCGCAACTCAGTTGCCAACCTTCTGCTCTTGTTCTAGCAAGAAACTCTGGAAATAAAAGCCAGTGCAGGGCAGCACTTTCTGCTTTGACTGCCTAAGTCACATCAAACTTACTCAGTCACTGTGTCCACTGCAGCTACAAATGTGTTGTCTGCATTTCGGAGTCTAGTGGCAAGAGCAATGTTTTCCACAGAAGGCTGCAAGAGGAATAGGTAGCAGAAAAGGCTGAATTGCCTCTTACCACTTGACACTTACAGCCTGCTGAGCACACTGGTCTGTTGCTCTGCAAATGGAAAGCATCTTGGTTGCCTCTTGTATGCGGTAGTGAACTATGCCAGGACAACAAGGTTGCCTGGATCTTGGCCCTAAAACTTGTGGAATCTTCTATTTGAATAACATTCAAGGGGCAGTCCTCTTTCCTTTGGAACCTGCAAAGCTCTGCTAGGTTGCTGCTCTCTCTGCTTGGTGGTTCTCAGCTCTAAGTACCACATTACAGCCTCTAGAGGACTGAAGACTTGTAGAGATGTCTCCCTCAGAAAAATGTGCTAGTACATTTTCCTCAGGTCTCCTTACTGTGGCCCAGGTTGTGGTGTTGTGTTGAATGCCTTGGACACAGAATGACTAATCCAGAGAGTGCTTCTCTCCTGCCACAGTTTGTGTTCTGTGGAACAGAAAATATTAGAGTGTACCTAAAGTAGGGGAGACCCGGGCCTACCCCTGGCCTCCTTAGGGGTCTCAAAACCCCCCTGGTGAGGGTCTCAAAGACCCCTGAGTGAGATCCTGGTGTCTCAGGCACTGAATTCTAACCCCTGGGGGAAATTGCCAACACAGAGGGAATGGAAACAAGCCACCAAAATTAGTAAAGTGTAAATTAGATTGTTAGAATGTAGATAAATAGACTTCTGGGAATGTTTATGATAAGGGACACATGGCCAAGATGGAGAATTTGGGGGGTGGATACTTCTTCCTCCTTCTTCTTCATGTCATCCATGTTAGGTGACACACTGGCACTTTTAGATTGGATGGGGTCAGAGATGGACCATTTATCAAGATTGTATTGGATTGGAAAATTGTTGTAAACATGTAACACATAATTTAGACTATATAAGATAAGCCCTGCCTTCACCAGGCAGATTCCATCCTGGATGCCCAGCTGAGCAGACCGCTGTTAGCAGGGCAAAAAGTTACTGAGATAAGAAACAATAAACAAACCTTGAAGCCTCTGAAAACTGTCTCCAGCAATGTCTCTTTGACTGCTTCAGGGAAAACCAGGATTTAAACCACTGCATGTCCTTCTGAGGTGATCTCGGGTCTAAGAAACCTCAGACCGGGACACTAAATCTGAGGAAAACCCATGCACAACACATAGGAGGACTGTACAACATGTGCACTGAAAAGCGGCAAAGGTTTGAATGGAATTGCAGTGCTTCCATATCTGTCTGAATCACAAAATGTTAAGAATGAAGCTGCAGAAAACTGGGCTTGTGTGTGAAGCTGTCCTGACACAGTTCTCTGCATGAGATGTTAACAAGAAGCTTTTTGTTTAGAGTCAGAAGACAAGAGAGGCAGAATATAGGACTATGTAGCTCATAGAAGGAAAATACATGACCCAGACTTGTTTCGGCAGAAGCAAAACCTAGGAGCCCTTCACTGCCAGCATAGTGTTTGTTGCACAAAAAATAGAAGACAGTTCACCTCTGGGACAATGAAAGCACACCAGGAAACAAACAGCAAAGAATAAAGCTGAAGAGCACTGGGCTGGTGTGCACAGCATACTGGCTGTAAGACAAGCACTTTTACCTCCACAGCCTCTTGCTAGGACAGCAGCTGCTGAAAGTTGGCAACAGAGCTGTGAGAGTAGATAATGCAGACGACACTCCTCTTTCTGAGAAGGAAGATACAGAGAGGCACAGAGGTATAGAGGTACAGAGAAGGCACAGAGTGTGCTATGTTTCAGAGCTTCTTTGGAGAACACATACTTTAAAAATGCCTTCTCTGTTCCACATAACTCTGCAACAGATAATGTGTGAGATGAAGCTTATTGCCACGAGCAGAGGTAGTCAACAGCTGTGTGTTATTTTTCCAAGCAGCAAGAGCATTCTCTGCTGAACATTCCAATTGTGAATGAGCTTTTGCTACACTTTTGCAATTCACTATGGTGCTCAAACAAGCCAGGTGTTCTACCGCTTCATTCTCTGCCTTGTGTGATCCACAAAGACCTGGAAGCCCAGCAACAGCATTCAGTTTTGCCTCTTTTCAGCATGTATACTGTATGGAACAACTGCGTGTCATGCAAGGCTCTTCTTAAGATTTAGGTATAATTACATCTTTTTTGCTTTGCAGAGGCCCGACTGTGCATGTAGCTGTGGCTCAGTAAAATGTGGCAAGAGAAAAGTACATACTGGATTAGTCATTTTATGCCCAAGACATTCAACAGAGTAATACAATCTGGGAAAGGAGAATGGAATATGAAGGACATGTTTTTATCCTGGAACATTTTTCTGTGCAAGACATCTCTCCAGGGCTGTAGTCCTTGCGAGGCTGTAAATTGCTTGGTGGGTATTCGAGCAGAAAGGAATGGTTCAGAGAGCGCAGCGATTTGGTGGAAATTTGCAGGTGC
The DNA here is from genome assembly GCF_903797595.1 of Erithacus rubecula. Lineage (NCBI taxonomy): Eukaryota > Metazoa > Chordata > Aves > Passeriformes > Muscicapidae > Erithacus > Erithacus rubecula. Next base: position 23,657,532 of record NC_136658.1, read on the forward strand.
TAAAGAAAGAGGACAGCCCCTTGAATGTGGTGCAAATACAAGTTTCAGAGGGAAGCTCTGGACAAGCTTGATGTCTAGGCACAGGTCTTTTACGCAAGATGTAGCCAAGAAGCTTTCCCTTTATATTCAGACGACAAGAAAAGACAGAATGATGTGGTATGCAGTGTTCAGAAGGAAAGCACATGGCATGTTTCTGCAAAAGGAATGCTTTAGGAGCTTTGCTGCCGGCACAGTGCACTGTGTGTGAAGTAGACAACAATTCACCTCTGGGAGCATTAAAGCACAGTGCAACACCAAAGGCAAAGAAGAAAGCTGCAGAGGACGGGGCTGATGTGCACAGTGTACTAGCTGCAAGACAATCTTGGCTGCCACTGGCCTACCAGCATAATTTGCAACAGTGGTCATGAGGGGCAGTTTAACGACAGCTATGTATTCCTCTTTCAGCCCTCTGTGGAAACAACCTTCAGACTCTGAGATCCAAACAGCACAAGGATAGATGCACCAGGATAAAGACACACAGAGTGCACACATGAGTTTAATGTGGCTTTCGTGGGGCAAGGAGAAGGTGCAGCTCTGTACTGGCTTTTACTTCTAGAACCTTTAACTATAGATGCAGCTGTTGGATGTTTGGAAGAAAGATGTGCGAGCGAAAAAAGTGACAGCAGGTCTAGCTGGAAAACACACAGCTGCAGTGCACCATGCTCAACTTAAATGCTGCCAAGAGAAGGGGGTACTTTAAAAACGCCTTCTGTCATGACGCTTCCATCTGTGTGATCTCTAGCTACATGGACTCGGCAACACTGAAAGTGTGTGGAAGTGATTGAGCTGCGGATATCGGATTTCACGGGGAAGAGGGTGGGGCAACAAATGCTTTCTGTCTTGACACGTCTCTCTCAGTCTGAACTTGCAACTGGAAACGCTTCCCTGTAACGATGGACTCTGCGACTCTGGGAAAATGTGCTGATATATCTAGTTGAGAAGGAAAGTGCAAATCACTAGTGTGTTTGGTCTAGTTTACAAACTGCAAAGGGACTATGAAAGCCAGCACTGGCTTTTTGTTGTAAGACTTTCTATTTTTTGCAAGCGGCTGCTGGACGCTTTGAAGGGATTTGGGATCTGCGAGGCTGAGAGGGTAAGGATGGTACATAGAGCTCGAGAGAAAGTGCGTGTCACCAGGGAGGTGGATGCAGTCCAGTACATGTGAGCTACATATTGAGCAGCTCATCATACAGAAAATTGTCAGCACTCATCTAAACAGCCACATGATGGCGCTGTTGACCCGCAAAAGAAGGAAGCACAGCCAGCCCACCTCAAAAGCCCGGAGCACAGGGCCAAGATGCAAATGTCCCCGTTCTTAAATCTGCGGTGCCAGCGCAGAAAGATTTCCCTGGTCTTCCCCTTCTAACGGCATGCACTATTTTGCACGACACTCCGAGGGAAACATTAACTCCTTTGTCTTAACACGCTTTTCACTCTGCAGTTTCCCATGCCTTGGGACTCAGTATTGCTGCTGCACTTGGGAGTGAGTGCCAGCTGTGAATTCTGGATTCTGGCCTGTGATCCTTGGCATTAGAACTGCTTTTAAAATTTTTTTCCCCCCACACTCATTCACGCTGGCTTTTGTAAACATTTGTCTATATATTGACTTTTATATACAGGAGCACTTAAGAGTCTGGCTGTGATTAAGACCCTAAAGTTTAGGTGAGCACATTTTCAGCTTTTTAAGGAAGTAGTGGTTAGGATGCCCTGGAAATTGCCCTCAGGGGTAATGGAGCTGAGCAGAGCTGAATACCCACTTAAAGATATTTTTCTTAGAGAACAAGAACTCACAATTCCCATTTTTAAGAAGTCAGACAGAGAATGCAGGAGACCAGCTTGGCAGAATAAGGGTCTCCTTGTTTAAAAAGCAAGAAGGTAATATTGAGACACCATATGTAATGCAAAAAGGTTTTTCTGTAAAAGAATTAAAGCCAGAAGGTTATTGAAAATGAATATATGTGATGAAAGCATTAATATGCAGACAATACACAGCCACACAAATAATGAGAAAAATATAGAGATAACACATGGGTGTGTGAGGATTGGGATCAGTATGTATAAGGCTCAGTTGAAGCTGAATTTGGAAAAGCATGCCAAAAATAATAAGGGCACCTACAGGTATTTCAGTGGGAAAAGGAAGATGAAAAGAAACCTATCTAACATCTCCCCTATTCCCCCCTACCCCATAAGCCAAACAGGACTAGTGACAATAGACAAGGAGAAGGCTGAGGTACTCAACAATTATTGGTCTCAATTTTTACTGCCAGTCATTATTCCAACATCTCTCAGGTTAAGGGCTGGTGGACTTAATTCTAACTCATAGTATCAGGTTCAAGACCACCAGAGGAACCTGAGCATGCAAGACCATGGGACCCACCCAGATGCATGTCAGGGCCCACCCAGTGCATGTCAGGGCCTTGAGAGAGCTGGCAGCTGTACTTGCTAAGGTGCTCCCTCCATCATACTTGAGAAATCAAGGCAACAATCTGAAATGTCCAGAGACTGCACTGTACTAATGTTTGGTTAGGTTTTTTTGTTTGTTTGTTTTCTTGGTGGTGTTTTTTTTTTGTTGTTGTTTTTGGGTTTTGGTTTTTGGTTTTTTGTTATGATTTTGTAGAGTTTTTTAAGCAAGAAAACTGAACAGTCCTCCTCTATAGTCTCTTGGATTCACCTGAGACTCTTCCTAGGCATCTCCCTGATCCATTTTGCAATGAGTCCCACATCACTCTCCTGAAGAAACTGTCTGCTCATGGTTTGGATGGACTGTTTGCTGGGTGATAAACTGGGTGATGGCGAGGCCCACAGAGTGGTGGGAAATGGAGTTTATCCAGCCAGTTGCTAAGGCCCAGTCCTGGACCCAGTCCTGTTAATATCTTTATCAGTGATCTGAAAAAGCAGATAGGGTGCCCCCTCACTAAGTTCACAGATGACACAAAGTTGGGTGGGAGTGTTTTTCCTTCTGGAGGACAGCAGGTTCAGGGGCTCTCCACAACTACAATTCTATACAGTTCCGGTATGTGCCCATGTGCTTACCCCTTCATCTGTCTATCCAGGTAAATCTTTAACCTCTACACCCACAGCCTTTATTCATCATTGTAACTGACAGGTCTGGACATGGACACCATTTGGTCACACTATTAAATGTTGGTCTTGGCTGTAGGGCACATTCTACTTCTGCCTTATAAATATGCCAATTTTTTAATGCTCTGGAGTGTTTCACTGTGTAGTGTGCATCATGCAGGTTTGGAAAGAAAAATTTCCCCAGGCCAGGAAATAGATATAAAATGTCAGGAGATGTAAACTATTTACTTTTGTGAGCAGTCTTTTAACTATTTGTCCTTCTTTCCCAGCTTTGTAAATGTCCATTAAATACCTCATAAAATGTTATCATGGTATAGCCATGATATTTCCATAAGGAATTAGATAATCCTGATGGTTTGCAAGACACTCGATTTGGCCCAGGTAGAATGCTGTTCACAATCATTTGTCAACTTAACTGTCACTACAAACACCTCTTGTGCTGGTGGTTTTTGAGTGCTTTAGGTTTTGGTTTGCTGGAAATGACTGCTAATTGCACAGAACAATTTAATTCTGACTATAAGTTTACTTGTGGAAATTGGGATGGACAAGAAGCTGGCTTCACCTGCAGATGCAGAAAGCATCAGCTTCAAACCCTGGGAGACACCTAGCTAGGAGAGATGGCATCCTTTGACATCATGGTGAGAAAATAGAGAGAAGAGATGTCTCATGGGAACTAATATGTTAACCAGTTTGTTACAGATAAGATCTTGTCCTCAGTTTTGATATATGGTTGGCTGGTTGCCAGCTAAATATATTATTTTGTTCCTTATCCTTGTTATCAAGTGGATCCTGTGCCCTCCACCCCATCGATATACCTCTGTGCTTTCCGGGTTTCAAGGTCTTTGGAAGTTGCCCTTGTACCATGTGTTTTCTAAGTTTCTTGTTTTTATACATTAAAAGTTCTTTTGTTTCTTGCCAACTCTATTGTTCCCGTCTCTCTATATATTATGTCACAGATTCCCTGGCTGGCCTGGTCTTGTTATGGCCTGCAGCAGCCATATTTACTAACTTTAATTAAATTTTATCAGTAGAACACATTAATAGAAAGTATTATAATAGAAATTTGTAAACTTTCTTATTAATGAAAATTTTAGTTACTGAATTTTTAAGAAAACAAGTGTATCTTATCTACTTTGTCACATTACCAAACTCTGTAAGGAAAAGGTAATATTCAATTGAAGTTGCATCTTCTCATCTGGAATGACTAGTAAAAGTATCTAATTTCATAATTGTTGTAATCCGATACCAGAGGTATAAGGAAGGTCTTACCTGTCCCGTCCTGTCCCTATCCTATTGGCAGAGAGCCAGAAATCCCCTCCCTAACCCTTTCCTAGAAAAAGCCAAGACCTGAGATGTTCTCTCTCTTTTGCCCTGCCACCACCATGAAATAAAGAAAGGCAAGGAGCCACTCTTTTGAATCCTTGTGCTTGTCTCTAGGCTAAGCCTAGCTCCTTCTTATGGATACATAGGAAGAAGTTACAGTTTATAGCACATAATAATGTACCAAAACAATGTAATTATGAAACAAGTATCAACGGAAATAAAACATATATTTAAAAAATTACCACAGTTTTACTTTTTTCCAAAGTCTTATTGGATCCCAGAAACCTGGGATTTTTGAGCTTTCTGTGCTTTCTGGCCCTGACCCCCTGGAGAACACTGCTTTTGACCTGAGGCCTTGAAGAAGGCTTCCAAATTTGAGTAATGGAGTTATGGAGTTAAAGTCACAAGTGCATAGTCAAATAGAAGAAGTGCATGATTTCACATGGTGAAGGGTTTTATATTTGATGTTTTTGCAATATAGTTATAGGTATGGGACAAGATGGAGGATTTTGGGTTTGTCTCCTTTTGATATTCTTCTTCCTTCTTCATGGTTTCAGGCAGTAGCTTCTGCTTGGACAGTTAGTGCTACCCTGCGGGTCATAGGAGTTTGACTATTAGGTCAAAAGTATAAATTATATAGCTGCTAATTCTCTATTGAACTGTTTAGCTTTAAGAGACCTAGGTTCACCTCCACTTTGCTTGCTTTTAGCTGGTAGCTAGAAAGAAGTATTGAAGTAAGAACTCTCTGTACTTTAGATAAGATTTAATAAACAGCAAAGCCTGAATATGAGAAAATTTGTCTCCTTCATGTTTTTTAATCCTGGCTCTGAGTGAAGACATAAGAAACTTCAGACAAGCCACTAATTAATTAAGTGGTGCAAATACCCCTCATTACACATATAAGCAAAAACTACTTTTTTTGCATTTTCCTCTTTTATTTTAGTTTGTGAACAAGTATGAAAAAAAAGACTGACACAGCAATCTTTTCAATATCTTTAAGAAGACTTTACAACCATCCTGAGCAATCCGGGCCAGTGCTCAGTTATTCCCACAATAACATAGTGCTTCCTAGAGATCAGAGGAAACCTTCTATATTTCAGTTTGGCCACTCGTTCTGGTCATGTCATCGGACCCACTGAAAAGAGCCCAGCTCCATCTTCTTTGCATCATCCCTTCAGATACTTACAGACATTGATAAGATTGCCCTATGCCTTTCTTCTCCAGGCTCAGGAGTTTAATCTTTCTCCATCTTTCCTTACAGCAGAGTTGCTCCTGTCCCTCTGTCATCATCTCCATAGACCTGCACTGCATTCTTCTGAGCTGAGGAGCCCCAAACTGGAGCCAGCATTAGCGGTGCTCGCCAGTGCTGAGCAGAAGAGAAGGATCCCCTCCCTTGGCCCGCTGGCTGCACTCTCAACACAGTTCAGGATCCCATTGCCCTGCTTTACCACAAGAGCGTATATTTTGGCTTGTGTTAACCTTGGTGTTTTCCAGGACTTCCAAAGCCTTTCCTAACAATATGCTTTCCAGCCCAACTAGGTGGTCCCCAGTATGCTCTGGTGCCTGCCTGGTAGTGTTCCTCTCAAGAAACAGGGCTTTCAGCTTCCCCTTCTTGAAATTAGTGATGTTTCCATAAGCCCATTTCTCAGGCTTGTTGAGGTTCTTCTGGATGGCCACATGACCGTCTGGCATGTCTTCCTAGATCCTTTCCCTCTATTTAATGCTGGTGAGACCTCACCTGAAGTACTGTATCCAGTACTTGTTCCAGGCTCCCCAGTACAAGTGGGATATGAAGCTACTGGAAAGAGTTCAACAAAGCTTCACTAATGTCCCATCTCTGAGGGTCTCTTCAGGCTTGAGACCTCCCCAGAGAGGGCATGAAGGTGGTAAAAAGTCTGGCTCTCTCGGAGGCGCCAGCAAGAAAGCAGCTCGAGACGATTTTGTGTCGTTTTGGGGCTGTTTATTTATCTTATCTTAAAAATATTTCTGCCAGCCCGACACAGGTCCGCTCTGCAGGTCAACCATAGCAGAAAGGTCCCCTGGGAGGGCTGTGCCAATGCCTTTATACCCTAAACTACGTATACAATATTTACAAATTTTCCCCAATGCCATGCAACCTCTTTACAATGTCCAGTTCTTTCCCTGTCCAATCTGTGATGCCCAGGGTGCAACTTCAGCATGGATGACATGAAGAAGAAGGAGGAAGAAGCCCACCACACCCAGTATCCTCCATCTTGGCCACATGGCCCTTAATAGGAACAATCTAAAAAACTACTTATACTACATCCTAACATTCTAATTTACACTCTACTCATCATTATTTTCTGTATATCTTCTTTCAACGTGGGCAGATTCTCCCAAGGAGCCAAATCCAGCCCCTGCAGCTCCTGGGTAGCACTCGAGGGTCTCTGAGGGGTCTGCCAGGGGGGTTTTTGCATCCCCAAAGGAGCCAGGGAAAAACCCTGGACTCCCACACACTAAGATGATGAAGTTTTAGTTCTCACATTTTTTTCTAGATCAGTCATCGACTGAAATTTTTTGAGCATGCCTGTCTTTTATTTTAGCAGATAATTTAATCTTCTTTTTGATTCCGTCTGCAATAGAACACTTGAAGTTTCACCTGTACCTAACATGAAATTGAAAAAAATGTTTTAACATTAAGAAAATTACTCAATTAACATGGTTCAAATGAAATCAGTATCAGAGTAATTTATTGTTTTTTCAAATGAAGGAGGAGTAGCTAAGGTCACTTGGTTTGTTCATCCAGGAGCAGAGGAGACTGAGGCCAGACCTTGGAGGTGGCTGCAACTCCTCCCGGGGGCAGCAGAGAGCTCAGATCTCTGCTCTCTTTGACCAGGGACAGCAGACCCAACGGAACTGCTGAAGCTGTGTCAGGGAAGGATTAGGCTGGGTATCAGGGAAAATTTTTTCCTCAGATGGTGGTCAGGAATTTAACAGGTTCCCCAGGGAATAGTCACGACCTAAGGCTGCCAGAGCTCCAGGAGCATTTAGACAATGCTCCCAGGGATGCACGAGATGTGATTGTTGGGGTGCCCTATGAAGGGCCAGGAGTTGGACTGGATGATCCTGGTGGGCTGCATCCAATTCAGGATATTCTTTGATTCTGTGACTGTATGAATTATAATTTCAGGATCAACATCAAAAGGTATTATCACCACATGAGCTGGATGCTGGCACCTCCTGGCACCTCCTGGTATGCAGTGGGTCAGATGTTCTTTCTGTCCTGGGCAGGGATAACAAAGTTGTTTGGGTGACATTAGTTAGCATTACACCAGATGTTGCATATTCTCCTATTTTACCCAAGCCAAGAAGTTTCTTGTAAGCCAATAAGGCAGTACAAAATGCTGACAAGCTCTCAACGTTTAAAAGTAATGACCTGATGGAACCTTCCTGAAGGAAATGCTGCAATCATTCTGAAGAAATACAAGCTCAGTGGCACAAAGCAAAGGAAGGGGTAGGTTCAAGTGAACCTAGTAAGCTTGGAGCTAAAAAAGAGCTAAAGCCCCAGTTAAGCAAACCCTCAAGTTTTGCAGCCCCATTATGTAATGACATTTAAGAGAGTCACATAGCTGAATGAAGCATTTATCAAATGCCCTCTTAACGAACAGTGAAAGCACTATTCATTCTTTCAGGTACATCATGCATATAGGCTTACAACATGATACATATATTTAACAGATGTCACCTCTTCCAAGTTTAGAAGTGATGCATCCAAACAAATAGGAAACCAGGCAAAAATGCAAGGAGGCATACATGGATGAAAAAGGAACTCCCAGACAAAGTCAAACACAAACAGGAAGCCTGCAGAAGGTGGAAGCAAGGACAGATAGCCTGGGAGGAATACAGGGGGATTGCCCAAGCAGCCAGAGATCAGCTTAGGGAAGTTAAAGCCCTAATGGATTTAAATCTGGTCAGGAACATCAAGGGCAGCACTGGGGCTAGGAACAACATGGTCTCCCCTATGGCAACGGGAGTGGAACTGGATGGGTCTCAAGGTCCCATCTAAATCAAACCTTTCTGCTGAAGCTGCTTCAATTCTCAAACAATTTAATTAAGAAAAAAGAAAAAAAAAAAGAGGGCTAATGATATCACAGATTTAATTTTAACAAGGGAGAGTTTGTAGGAAAATTGATCATTTGCTGTAAGAATAGATGAAATAAATTGCATAGAGTTATTCCTTTGGATTGTTTGGGGAGTTTTGGGTACTTTTAGAAATTATTTTTCATTTCAAAAAGTCAGCCTTTGGGCATGTTGAATGGCATAAACCCCCCAAGAATCATTAAGAAAATGGTACAAATGTCCACAAAGCTGCACTAAAACACCCAAATCTGCCAAAATGCCAAGGACTGCTAGGAAATATCTCAGGAAAAAACTCCTAAAAAATCCATACAAGAATAGTAAAAAATTCCTCCAAAAGTCGCAAATTTATTCACTGGACACCCCAAATCTGCACTGAAACAGCCCAAAACCTGGCAGAATTCTGGGGATTATTGGAGAAAACATTTATAAGGACCTATAAAATATTCAGCATAATATCACAGAAAAATCCCTATAAATTCTCATTTAGACATACAAAAATCCTATAAATATCGCATGAGAAATGGCACAAAACCTCCTAAAATCTGCACTACAACACACAGAATATGCCAAAATTCCATGGATTTCTGGGAAAAATATTGGGAAAAATCCAGGAATAATTAAACCTAAAAATACCAGAAAAAATTCTGAATATTCGCAGTAATAAATGCAAACAATCCCCTAAACAATCTCATGTAAAATGGCCCAAAAATTCGTAAAATCTTCACTAAATAACCAAAAATGGCCCCAAAATCCAGGTAGATTCCAGGGATTGCTGTGGAAAAAGACCGAGAAAAAGGGTGGGCAAAAACCCGCAGGCTGTGTCACTTAAAATGGCCCCAAACCCAGCCAAATTCCACAGATTTCAAGGAGAAAAACCAGGAAAATGGCTGGGGGGAAAAAATCTGAAGAAAATCACATGTTGAATGGCATAACCCCCCCAAAAAATCATTATGATAAAGGCCAAAATAGTCCTCAAAGCTGCCCTGAAACACCCCAACCATATGGAAATTCCAAGGATTGGTGGGTAATATCTCAGGAAAGAACACCTATAACATCCATGCAAGAATAGCCTAAAAACCAACAAAAATTCCCCAGCAAAAGTCCTAAATTTAGACACTGGATACCCCAAATCTGCACCGAAAGAGTCCAAAATCTGTCAAAATTCCCAGGATAGCTGGGAAATATCTCAGGAAAAAACTCCTAAAAAATCCATTCAAGAAGACCAAAAAGCCCCCCAAATCCCCACAAAAAGTGTAAAAATCAGTTACTGGACACCCAAATCTGCACTGAAACACCCAAAATCTGCCAGAATTCTATAGATTTCTGGGAAAAACACCAGGAAAAATTCATAGAATATTCAGCCTAAAACCACAGAAAAATCCCTAAAAGTTCTCACTTAGACACAAAAAAATCCTGTAATTATCTCAAAAAAAAAAAAAAAAAAAAAAAAACCAAAAAAACAAAAAAAAACCCAAAAAAAAAAAAAAGGCAAAAAACACCTAAAATCTGCAGTACAACACCTGAAACTCCCAAAATACCAAGGATTGCTGGGAAAAGCATAAGGAAAAATCCAGGAAAAATTGAGCCTAACAGAACCAGAAAAGACCCTGCAAATTCGAACTAAGAAACCAAAAATCCCCAAAGAATCAAATGGAAAATGTGCACAAAATTCCCAAAAGTTTCACTGGAAGACACCAAAGCTGGCAAAATTCCAAGGGGTTACTGGGAAAAACATCTGGAAAAAGCCAGGAAAAACTCTGCCTTCCAGACAGGAAAAATCCTTTAAAATTTGCACTGACAAACACAAAAATCCACAAGAAATTGCAAAATTAATTGCCAGACCAACTCCTCATATCTGCCCCAAAACCCAGTGAGTGTCCAGGGACTTCTAAGGAAAAAACGGGAAAAATGGTTGGGCAAATTCATTGGAGTAAATGGGACTTAAAATGGCCCAAGCCCCACAAAAATGACACAAAAATTTGCGCAAATCTCCTGTAATCTGTACAAAACCACCTCTTCTTTTGGAGCCTAGAGAATTGGAAATCTGATTTTTCCTACATAAACATCCACTTGGGGATGGAAAAGAAAAAAAAAAAAAAAAAAAAAAAAAAAAAAAAAGAAAAAAAGAAAAAAAAAGAAAAAAAAAGGAAAAAAAAAGAAAAAAAGAAAAGCTTTTGTCACAAAAGTTGGAAATGTGGCACTATTTACAAAGATGATCATGGTTTCTGATACAGCTATGTAACATTTCAGTGATTTTCATTCTCTTGCTCCTTATGGCACAGATTCCTGCCCTTCTTTTACAGGAAGCTCTGATGTGTCAATGGAGATGCTCCAGGTATTCTGAAGTGTTCAAGTCTTAGGGTTTTCTTCTGCTTGAAGAGGTGATCTCCATCCCTCCCTACAGAAAATCCAAAGAATTCTGATCTTTAAAGTGCTGAAAGATAAAATTTAAAAGTGGAAGGCTGTAGTCTAACAAAAATCAAACAGAAGTAGTGAAAACAAAGAATTTCTCTTTAGGGAATAGTTTAAGTGTCTGCACAGACAAAAATATTAAACAAAAATCTGCATAAATTTATTTTGTGGGAATATGCAGGATGATTCCCACTCCTCTGTTTTACACATTCATGGCTGCTACACTGGATGCCTTCAGTGTAGACAAGGACAGACACCCATACTGCAAAATAGCATTAGCCGCTGCAGAGCTGCCGGCAGGATGTCTCGCTGCATGCTTGAAGGTTTTCAGGATCTTTAGCGTGCAGCAGCAGGCTTCTGGGGTTTTCTAGTCTAAAAGTATCCTGGATTTTTCTCTATGTTTTCCCCATAATGTCTGGAATTTTGATTGGTTTGGGGTGTTTCAATGCTGTTTTTAGGATTATTGCTGGCCATTTTCATATGGATTTTTAGGGGATATTTGTGTCTCTTATGTTGAAGTTGTTAGACAGTATTTTTCCATGATTAATATCCCAGCAGTCTTTGGGATTTTGGCAGATTATAGTTTGTTTTGCAGAGATTCCAGGTGTTTTCCTGGGCCATTTTTTGCGCCATTTTGGGGTGTGTTGGGGCCATTTTAAGTTGCATTTACTCTGGGAATTTGCCCAACCATTTTTTCAATTTTTTCCTTAGAAGTCCCTGGACACTCACTGAGTTTTGGGGCAGATATGAGGAGTTGTTGTGGCCATTTTTGGTGCAAGTTCTTGTGGATTTTTGTGTTTCTCAGTGCCAATTTTAAAGGATTTTTCCTGTTTGAAGGGAAGATTTTTTCCTGGCTTTTTCCACATATTTTTTCCAATAACCCCTGGAATTTTGCCAGCTTTGGGGTGTTCCAGTGCAAACTTTTGGGAATGTTGGGCACATTTTCCATTGGATTCTTAGGGGATTTTGCATTTCTTAGTGTAAATTTGCAGGGACTTTTCTGGTTTGTTAGGCTCAATCTTTCCCTGGATTTTTCCTTATGTTTTTCCCAGCAGTCCTTGCCATTTTGGAAGAGTTTAGGTCTTTTAGTATGGATTTCAGGAGTTTTGGGGCCACTGTTTGTGCGATTTCCAGGCTTTTGGGCCATTTTCGGTGGCATTTCCTCTGGATATTTTGCACACTGATTTTAACCAGTTCTATCCTCAGAAATTCATAGAATCTCCCTGGATTTCGGGGCCATTTTTCCTTTTTTTAATGCAGATGTTAGGAGATTTTCTGGCCATTTTTTTTTGTGCAATTTCTGAAGGATTTCTTGGTTTCTTAGTGTGAATTCTTAGGCATTTAATGGGTTGTTAAGGCCAAATTTATCCTGGATTTTTCCCGATGTATTTCCCTATAATGCCCGGAAATTTGACACCTTTGGGGTGTTTCAGTGTCAATTTTAGGACAATTTCTGTCCATTTTCATACGGATTTTTTTGGGATTTATGTGTCTCTTAGGCTGAATTTGTTAGGCTCCATTGTTCCCTGATCCTTTTCCCAGCAGTCTTTGGGATTTTGGCAGATTTTAGCTTGTTTTGTAGAGATTCCAGGCATACCTGGGCCATTTTTCACATCATTTTAGGGGGGGTTGGGGCATTTGAAGTTGCATTTCTTCCGGGAATTTCCCCACCCATTTTTCCCATTTTTTCCTTAGAAGTCCCTGGACACTCACTGAGTTTTGGGACAGATATGAGGAGTTCTTCTGGCCATTTTTTGTGCAATCTCTTGTGGATCTTTGTGTTTCTCAGTGCCAATTTTAAAGGACTTTTCTTCAGACTTTTGTCTGGAAGGTAGAGTTTTTCCTGGCTTTTTCCGCATGTTTTTCCCAATAACCCCTGGAATTTTGCCAGTTTTGGGGTGCTGTTCCAGTGCAACTTTTGGAAATGTGGGATACCTTTTCCGTTTGATTCTTAGGGGATTTTTCGCTTCTTAGTGCGAATTTGCAGGGACTTTTCTTGTTTGTTAGGCTCAATTTTTCCTGGATTTTTCCTTATGCTTTTCCCAGCAGTCCTTGCCATTTTGGAAGAGTTTAGGTGTTTTAGAATGGATTTCAGGAGGTTTTGGGCCATTGTTTATGCAATTTCGAGGCTTTTGGGTGAGCTGTATTTTACAGAGCAGCAAGCCCCTCTTATTTGTCCAGAGCCCTGGGAAAGAGACAGGCCTTCGACTTGTTAAATTTCCTCATGGAACAGGATTGATTAAAAAATGTAGATGCCACCACTTAGAAGCCTGGTTATTCTTTGAGGGCCAAAACCCTCCTCTAAAAAGACATTAAAAAATGTGATGGAGTGAGCTTTATTGTACAGTGAAACCAGCCCCTGTTTTTTTGCCCAAGGCCCTGGGACAGAGATTTGGCTTCTCCCTGCTAAAATTCCATATGAACTGCATTTCTCCCAGACTAAAAACACCACCACTTAGAAGCCTGGCTCTGTTTGAGTGCCAAACACCTCCTCTAAATTGAAATTATGTAAGTGGTGAATTCAACTTCATATCAATGACAAAAAAAAAGCACAGTTTTTGTGCTGGGGGCCTGGGACTGCGAAAGGCTTTCTGCCAGGTAAATTTCCCCATGGGCCAGGATTTCATGCAGACTAAAGATGCCACCGGTGAGAAACCTGGTTGTTCTTTGAGTGCCAAAAGCCTCCTCTAAATAGACATTAAAAAGTGGTGAATTATCCTTTATTTTACAGAGAAATAAACTAGAGTTTGGGTCCAGGGCCCTGGGACTGAGACTGGGCTTCTCCCTGCTAAAATTCCATATTTAACTGCTTTTCTCCCAGACTAAAACCACCAGCTGGAAGCCTGGTTGTTCTTTGAGTGCCAAACACATCCTCAAAATAGACATTACAAAAGTGAAGAAGTGACCTTCATTTTTCAGATAAACAAGGCCCTGATTTTTGTCCAGGGCCCTGGGATTGAGACTGGGCATCGGCTGATTAGGTTTCCTCATGGATCAGGATTGATTCCAAACTACAGATGCCACCACTTAGAAGCCTGGTTATTCTTTGAGTGCCAAAAGCCTCCTCTAAATAGACATTACAAAAGTGATGAAGTGAATTTTCTTGTACAGAAAAACAAGCCCCTCTTTTTTGTCAAGGTGACTGAGATTCTGCCTGTAAAATTTCCATATGGATCAGGATTGATTCCAAACTATACATGCCACCACTTAGAAGCTTAGTTATTCTTTAAGTGCAAAAAGCCTTTTCTATATAGACATTACAAAAGTGAAGAAGGGAGCTTTATTTTTCAGATAAACACGCCCCATATTTTTGTCCAGGGCCCTGGGATTGAGACTGGGCATGTGTGTTTTAAATTCCCCTATGGTGCAGGATTTCTCCCAGACTAAGGATGCCACCATTTAGAACCCTGTTTACAAGTGGAGTCACAAACACTTCCTCCAACAGTTATTAGGAAACTGGAAGGGTATGTTTCTTTTCAAAGGGAAAAGGGCCCCTTTTTTGTCCATGGTTTATGCCTTACACTGGATTTCTCCCTGCTGAAATTCCATATTGAACTGGTTTTCTCCCCGACCAAAAATTCCACCACTTAGAAGCCTGGTTATTCTTTGAGTGCCAAAAGCCTCCTCTAAATAGACATTGCAAAAAAGATGAATGAACTTTATTTTACAGATAAAAAAGCCCCTCTGTTAGTCCAGGGCCCTGGGACTGAGACTGGGCTTCTACCTGTTAAATTTCCTCCTGGATCAGGATTGATTCCAAATTATAGAAGCCACCACTTAGAAGCCTAGTTGTACTTTGAGTGCCAAAAGCCTCCTCTAAATAGACATTACAAATGTCATGGAGTGAGCTTTATTGTACAGTGAAAGCAACCCCTGATTTTTGCCCAAGGCCCTGGGACAGAGATGTGGCTTCTGCCTGTTAAATTTTTCTATGCTTCAGTATTTCTCCCAGACTAAGTATGCTACCACTGAGAACCCTGGTGACAAGAGGAGTCACAAACACTTCCTCCAAAAGTTATTAGGAAACTGGGAGGGTGTGTTTCTTTCACAAGAGAAAAGGGCCCCTGTTTTTGTCCATGGCCTGTGCCTTACACTGGGTTTCTCCCTGTTGAAATTCCATATTGAACTAGTTTTCTCCCAGACTAAAGATGCCACCACCTTGAAGCCTGGTTGTTCTTTGAGTGCCAAACACCTCCTTTAAATAGACATTACAAAAGTGGTGAACTGAGCTTCATTTCAATGGGTAAGAAAGCTCTTTTTGTGACAGGGCCCTGGGAGAGTGACTGCCTTTCTGCCTTTTAAATTTTTCCTTGGGTCAGGGTTTCTTGCAAACTAAAGATGCCACCAGTTAGAAGCCTGGTTATTCTTTGAGTGCCAAAAGCCTCCTCTAAATAGACATTACAAAAGTGGTGAATTGAGTTTCATTTCTCTGAGAAATAAACCTGAGTTTGGGTCCATGTAATGTGCCTTACTCTGGGTTTCTCCCTGCAGGAATTCCATATTGAACTGGTTTTCTCCCAGACTAAAGATGCCACCACCTTGAAGCCTGGTTGTTCTTTGAGTGCCAAACACCTCCTTTAAATAGACATTATAGAAGTTGTCAACTGAGCTTCATTTCACTGAGAAATAAAGCTCTGTTTCTGTCCAGGTGATTGTGCCGGCGACTGGTTTTCTGCCTGTTAAATTTCTACGAGTCAGGATTTTTTGCAGATTAAAGATGCCAACAGTGAGAACCCTGGTTTTTCTTTGAATGCCAAAAGCCTCCTGTATATAGACATTACAAAAGTTATGAAGTGACATTTATTGTACAGTAAAACCAGCCCCAATTTTGTCCAAGGGCCCTAGGACAGAGATTTGGCTTTTGCCTGTTAAATTTCCCTGTGGTACAATATTTCTCCCAGACTAAGGATTCCACCACTTAGAACCCTAGTTACAAGAAGATTCACAAACACTTCCTCTACAAGATATTAGGAAACAGGGAGGGTGTGTTTCTTTTCAAAGAGAAAAGGGCCCCTGTTTTTGTCCATGGCCTGTGCCTTACACTGGGTTTCTCCCTGCTGAAATTCCATATTGAACTGGTTTTCTCCCAGATTAAAGGTGCCACTACTTTGAAGCCTGGTTTTTTATTGAGTGCCAAAAGCCTCCTCTAAATAGACATTAAAAGTGGTGAATTGAGATTTCTTTCACTGAGAAATAAACCTGAATTTTGGTCGAGGGCCCTGACACTGAGACTGGGCTTCTTCCTACTAAAAGTCTATATTTAACTGCTTTTTTCCCAGACTAAAAATGCCACCACTTAGAAGCCTGGCTGTGTTTGAGTGCCAAACCCCTCCTCTAAATTGAAATTCCATAAGTGTGAATTCAGTTCCATTTCACTGAGAAATAAAACTCAGTTTTTCTTTCGGACCCTGGGACTGCGACTGGGCTTCCCCCTGTTAAATTTCTCTATGGATCAGAACTTCTTCCAGACTAAAGATGCCACGAGTGAGAAGCCTGGTTGTTCTTTGAGTGCCAAATACCTCCTTAAATAGACATTAAAAAAGTGGTCAACTGAACTTCTTTTCACTGGGTAATAAAGGTCTGTTTGTGTCCAGGGCCCTGGGACTGCGACTGGCTTTCTGCCTGTGAAATTTCTCCATGGGTCAGGATTTCTTGCAAACTAAAGATGCCACCAGTGAGAAACCTGGTGGTTCTTTGAGTGCCAAAAGCCTCATCTAAATAGTCATGACAAAAGTGGTGCATTGATCTTTATTTCACTGAGAAATATAATAGAGCTTGGGTCGAGGGCACTGGGACTGAGACTGGGCTTCAGCTTGTTAAATTTCCTCATGGATCAAAATTGAATCTAAACTATAGATACCACCACTTAGAAGCCTGGTTATTCTTTGAGTGCCACAAGGCAACTCTAAATAGCAATTAAAAAGTGGTGAATTGTGTTTTATTTCACTGAGATATAAGCCTGAGTTTGGGTCCAGGGCCCTGGGACTGCGCCTGGGCTTCTCCCTGCTAAAATTCGGTATTTAACTGCTTTTCTCCCAGACTAAAAACACCAGCTGGAAGCCTGGTTGTTCTTTGAGTGCCAAACACATCCTCAAAATAGACATTACAAAAGTGAAGAAGTGAACTTTATTTTACAGAGAAACAAGGCCCTCATTTTTGTCCAGGGCCCTGGGATTGAGACTGGGCTTCGGCCGATTAGGTTTCCTCATGGATCAGGATTGATTCCAAACTACAGATGCCACCACTTAGAAGCCTGGTTATTCTTTGAGTGCCAAAAGCCTCCTCTAAACAGACATTACAAAAGTGATGAAGTGAGCTTTCTTGCACAGTAAAACAAGCTCCTCTTTTTTGACAAGGGCCCTGGGACTGTGACTGAGATTCTGCCTGTAAAATTTCCATATGGATCAGGATTGATTCCAAAATATAGATGCCACCACTTAGAAGCCTATTTGTTCTTTGAGTGCCAAAAGCCTCCTCTAAATAAACATTACAAATGTGATGAAGTGAGCTTTATTGTACAGTAAAATCAGCCCCTGGTTTTTTGCCCAAAGCCCTGGGACAGAGATTTGGCTTTTCCCTGTTAAATTTCCCTATGGCTCAGTATTTCTCCCAGACTAAGGATGCCACCACTGAGAACCCTGGTGACAAGAGGAGTCACAAACACTTCCTCAAAAGTTATTAAGAAAATGGTAGGGTGTGTTTCCTTTCAAAAAGAAAAGGGCCCCTGTTTTTGTCAATGGCCTGCACCTTATGTTGGGTTTCTCCCTGCTGAAATTCCATATTGAACTGGTTTTCTCCCAGACTAAAGATGCCACCAGTTAGAGGCCCGGTTGTTCTCTGAGTGCCCAACACCTCTTTACAATTGACATTAATTGACATTAAGAAGTGGTGAAAGCAGCTTCATTTCACTGAGAAAAAAATTAGTCATTGGGTCTAGTGCCTTAGGTCTGAGACAGGACTTATGCCTCTTTAATTTCTTCATGGATCAGGATTGATTCTAAACTATAGATACCACCACTAAGAAGCCTGGGTGTTCTTTGAGTGCCAAAAGCCTCCTCTAAATAGACATTAAAAAGTGGTGAATTGAGCTTTATTTCACTGAGAAATAAACCTGAGTTTGGGTCCAGGGTCCTGGGACTGAGACAGGGCTTCTCCCTGCTAAAATTCCATACTGAACAGCTTTTCTCCCAGACAAAAGATGCCACCATTTAGAAGTGTAGCTGTGTTTGAGTGCCAAACACCTCCTCTGAATTGAAATTCCATAAGTCGTGCATTCAGCTTCATTTCACTGTGAAATAAAACTCAGTTTGTCTCCAGGGCCCTGGGATTGCGACTGGACTTCTCGCTGTTAAATTTCTCTATGGATCAGGACTTCTTCCAGATTAAAGATACCACTACTTAGAAGCCTGGTTATTCTTTTTGTGCCAAAAGCCTCCTCTAAATAGACATTACAAAAGTGATGAAGTAAACTTTATTTTTAAGAGAAACAAGCCCCTCTTTTTTGTCCAGGGTCCTGGGACTAAGACTGGGCTTTGGCCTGTTAAATTTCCTCATGGATCAGGATTGATTCCAAATTATACATGCCTCCACTTAGAAGCCTGGTTATTTTTGATTGCCAAAAGCCTCCACTAAATAGACATTACAAATGTGATGGAGTGACCTTCATTGTACAGTGAAACCAGCCCCTGTTTTTTGCCCAAGGCCCTGGGAAAGAGATTTGGTTTCTGCCTGTTAAATTTCCATATGGTTCAGGATTTCTCCCAGACCAAGGATGCCACCACTGAGAACCCTGGTGACAAGAGGAGTCACAAACACTTCCTCCAAAAGTCATTTTGGAAAGTGGGAGGGTGTGTTTCTTTTCAAAGGGAAAAGGGCCCCTGCTTTTGTCGATGGCCTGCGCCTTGCGCTGGGTTTCTCCCTGCTTAAATTCCATATTGAACTGGTTTTCCCCCACACAAAGGATGCCACCACTCAGAAGCCTGGTTATTCTTTGAGTGCCAAAATCCTCCACTAAATAGACATTACAAATGTGATGGAGTGACCTTTATTGTACAGTGAAACCAGCCCCTGTGTTTTGCCCAAGGCCCTGGTACAGAGATTTGGCTTCTGCCTGTTCAGTTTCTGTAGCTGTTTTGTTTTTTAGGGTTGGTTGTTTTTCAACTCCGGGGTCCACAGCCCAGAGTCCAGGTACTTCTGAACCCTGGATGCAAAGCCCTCAGCTACTCACTAGCGAAGAACAAAAGGCTTGAGATTGTGCTGCAAAGTTCCAAGGATAACTTTATTGTCTTCGAAGGAATGATAGCAACGGTGTAATTGTATCAGATAACAAAACACTTTATATAGATTTCCAGAGGATTGAGTTTCTAACCAATAAAAACTTACAAAACCAACAAATAAAACACAACTTACAAACGAACCAATTATCTTAAAACTCTAAGTGAGAAAAGAGCCAATTAACTTGTAACTTTAAGAGCTAATAGAAATCCTAAGAGATAACGGGGTTTTCGGTGGGAGGGGGGGGGTTACGTTTGAAGGAATTTCTTTGTTTCATGGGATGGCATCCCAGGGGTATGCTTTAGGGAGTGTAACATCTTCTACAATTCCTCACTCTGTATTTACAAAGAGAGCATTTTTAACAGTTTTCTTAAAACATTGAATTAAACATGAAAACATAACTAACACAACAAGAACAACAATAAAAATCCACACGATTCCTTTGACCAAGGACGAAAACCATCCAGTCAGTCCCCATTGGCTAAAAAGGTTGTTGACCCAGTCTGGAGTGGTTTCGGTTTTGAGGTCTTTCACAAGGTTTTTCAACTTTTCGATGTTTTCTTGAATGGATGTAGAGCGGGAAGACAGCTTGAAGCAGCACATTCCTTCAAAGTCTTCATAGCCGTGTCCGTGAGAAAGCAACAGAAAGTCAATTGCTGCTCGATTTTGGAGGGTTGCATGTCTTATGGCTTCTTCATCTTTCAAAAGGTTACTCAAAGCAGCAGATGTAGCATTGGTCTGCTTGCTGAGCCAGCACCCTAAATGGTCAATGTCACCAAGGTTTTTTGCTGCTGCTACTCATGGAAAAAACAGGGAGGCAGCAATTCTTTTTGGTTTGTTCCAAATATACATTTTGGGGTCACAATTTTTCGTCAAATCCATTGTAAGATCTTTTTTCATGTTTTGAATTGCCATTTTTCTTCCAGTTGTCTAATAAGGTAGTGTTGGGGGTGAGGGTAGAAAGCTTGCCAAGGCTACAAGATCCCCCCTGGAGACAAGAGGGGATTCTGGCCCAAACTCAATCACCACAGATGAGAAACATTCCTTTGGGCAATTTCTTGGGATGAAGTGAGGACTCTGAAATTGTGGGAGCGGTGTAATTACACCAATCTGGATAATTGTATGCTTTGTTGATGGGTGATATGTCTTTTCTGTATGTGTTTTTGTGCAAATCCAATTCCTGTATGTTTTGTTTTGGGCGTTTAAAGTAAAATTTGACACAGTATGTTGCCTTGGAGGACCCCAACAAATCTAATTCTTGGGGTTCCTCGAGGGCATTTGGCAAAATTTTTGTCCAATCATCCCAAGTGTCCACGGGGTTTGGTCTCTTACATGTGGTGCTGAGAAGTTCTGAGTTTTGAATGAGCCATTCATCGGCTGTGAATGGAATTCCCACTAAACATGTGGAAAGTGGATTGTCAAGGCTGCCTAGGGATAAACACAAGTTATCTTGTTTCAATGTCTTTGCTAAGGTCACCCAAATGTTGTGGCTGGGTTGTGGGCTCATCCAGCCGAAGGCATGAGGTATGTTGAAGAACATCCTGGCAGCAGTGAAAACAACATCAATGAGGATAATTTTAATCTTTGAACAAGGATGAGGCTTCTGATAAGAAATACAAGCAAAATTCGTTATTTTGGAGAGAGGAGGGAGAGGATTTTTTCCTTTCCCTTTTCTCCCCTTTTTCTTAACACTAAACATAAAAAATTGAGTATAAGGTTAAACATTTTAACAAAAGTAATAGTAAAACAAAACAAAAAAATTCTACAAAGGTTAATAATTTTCTAACTAAAACTACAAAAACTTAATTTCAGCTTAAGGCTTGTCTGAGACAGCTAAAGGCTGCTTGGTTTTCTGTTTCGTCTGCTGGTTTGGTCTTGAGGAGGTTTTGTGTTTGATTCAGGAGAATTTTTTTTGGTGCCTGAAGAAGTTTGTTTTGCTGTGCCCAAATATGGTTTTATGTTTTTTCCTGGGTACTATCTTGGACCAGATGGCAGGGATATGCAAGCATATCCCCTTCCCCAGATGATTAATGGGAAGGGCCCAGAAATTTGGTGTGTTTCTGGGTCTTTTACCAGCACTGGTGGTTTTTCAGTGAGTTTGGCTTGTGTGGAGTTTGAAAAATGACAGAGAATTGGGGGGTCGGGTTCTGAAGTTGTACAATTCAGAAAATTGATAACATAGAGAGCTTTGCAAAGTCTTTCAACCGGAGATAAAATTTTTGTGTCTCTTTGTTGCTGGTTGAGAACTCTTTTGAGGGTTTGATGAGTTCTTTCTATAATGGATTGTCCTGTAGGGTTTGCAGCAATGCCAGTGGTGTGTTCAATCCCCCATTCACTGAAAAACTTTTTTAAATTTTGAGATTTGTAAGCAGGACCATTGTCAGTTTTAATTTTTTGTGGAACTCCCAGAGTGGTAAAAGCTAGGAGAAAATGTTTAATAGCATGAGTGGCTTTTTCTCCTGCATGTGCTGATGCAAAAACTGCTCCAGAAAACGTGTCAACTGACACATTTGGACTTCCCAAATTATGGAAAGTGGGTCACGTCAGTTTGCCACAGCTGGCAGCTGTTCAGACCTCTGGGATTGACACCTGTACCCATAGAGGATATTTGGTAAGTTTGACAGCTTGGGCACGTTGCTACAATGGCTTTTGCTTGGTCTTTTGCGAGTTTAAACATTCGCATAAGAGCAGGCACATTTTGATGAAAAAATGCATGTGACAGGTTTGCTTGAGCAAAGATGTCAGGGACATTTGCAGTTTGTATGGGCATTGCTAGAGCATCTGCTCGTCTGTTTCCTTCTGTAATGAAACCTGGGAGATCAGTGTGTGACCTTACATGAACAATGTGATAAGGCTGTTTTCTGTGAGAAATTAAGTATATCAGTGTAGACATTAATTGGTGCAGTTTTGGACTGGAAACATCTTTTTAAAAGGCATGTTCTGCTCTCATAGCTATACCAGCTACATAGGCTGAGTCTGTGACTAGATTAAAAGGTTCATCTTTGAATTTTTCAAAGGCTCTAACAACAGCTGCTAGCTCTGCAATTTGTGAAGATCCCTCCACTGTTTGAATATCTGATTCCCAATTTTGGGTTTTGGGGTCTTTCCAAGTCATAAATGACTTGTGAGAGGAGCCTGAGCCATCTGTAATGACAGTTAGAGCCTTGAGGGGGGTTCTGCTTTGGACTAATTTTGGAATTAAATGAAAAATTGCATCTTTATTAAAAAGCTTGTGTTGTGGTAATTGAATTAAAATTTGGCCAGTATAAGTGTCTGGAGCAATTTGAAGGCTTTCATTGGTTTGGAGCAAATTACCAGTGGTAAGTGGCAGGTATATGCGTGTGAATTCACACCCTGCGAGAGAATGGAGGCGAGTTCTGGCTTTCTTTATAAGGAGTGCCATAATTTCTTGAAACGTGGTAATTGTTTTTGTAGGTTGATTGCTTGTGAAAACCCATTCAAGGATTAGCAAAGGGTTTGTAAGTTTGGGGTCCCATTGGAAAATCAGTCTATGAAAGTGAGGGGCCTTTCCCAGGACGGCAAATTGGAACGGCAGGTCAGGTTCAAACTGATGAGCTTGGCATGAGGAGAGGGCTTCTTGGACGTTGACAATGACTTGTTGAGCTTCTGGCGTGATGGTGCATGGTGAGTCGTGGTCTTCTTTTCCAAGGAGAAGGTTGAACAGGGGGGCGAGTTGTTTTGTTGGGGTTCCCAGGAGGGGGCATATCCAGTTGATGGATCCGCACAGATTGTGTAGGTTTCCTAGGGTTTTTGGATTGTCTTTGATGTGAAGCTGCTGAGGTATGATAGTTCTTTCTCGAATTTGAAGTCCAAGATAGTTCCACGGGCTGGTGTACTGTACTTTATCTTCACGGATTTCAAATCTGGCTTTTTTGATGGTTTTGATGGTTACTTTTATTACTTTGTCTAAATAAGTCTTTTCTGAGGCACAAATGAGGAGATCATCCATGTAGTGATAGAACATGGCATCTGGGAATGCTTTTCGAAGAGAGGAAAGAATGTGAGCAACATACCATTGGCATATGGTGGGAGAGTTTTTGAGTCCTTGAGGAAGGAAAAGCCAGTGGTACCTTTTGAGGGGAGCTTCTTTGTTGAGAGAGGGAACGGAGAAAGCAAAGCGTGGGGCATCTTCTGGGTGCAGTGGAATGCTGAAAAAACAGTCTTTGATGTCAATGACAGCAAGCGTCCAGTTTCGAGGCAGCATTGAAGGAGAAGGCATGCCAGGCTGAAGGGGTCCCATATCTTCAATGACGTCGTTGATTTTTGCAAAGGTCTTGGAGAAGCCTCCATCTGTTTGTTCCAGGTTTTTGCAGGACGAAAGCAGGAGTGTTCCAGGGGCTTGTGGTTTCACTGATATGGCCTTTGGCGAGTTGCTCTTCCACCAGGGCATGCAGTGCGTGCAGTTTGACTTTTGACAGGGACCACTGCTCGACCCATATAGGGGTGTCACTTTTCCATGTGAGCCATGGGGTCGGTGGTATGGTGTGCGTTTCAGTGGCCCCAATCAGAAATCCTGACATTGGACTCAAAGGGAGACTCCCCATTGGGATAGAACATCTCTTCCCCACAGGGTAATGGGGGCTCTGACCACGAACGGGTGGACAGTTGCCAACTTGCCTTCAGGTCCTTCAATGACAACGTTGTTTGTGCTTCGCATGGACATGGTGACACCACTAATTTCAGAAATCATTCCAGCTACTGGTTGCAGGTCCCAGTTGGATGGCCATTCTGAGCGAGCGATGATGGTGACATCTGCTCCAGTGTCCATCATTCCTGGTCTGAGGATTCTCTCACCTTTGCTGAGGATGTTGCATTCCAGGATGGGCTTTTGGGATCCCATAATTTGTACCCACAACACGGTAGGGTTAAGAGGGATTTGTTTGTTGTAGTGTTTTGGAAGCAGAAAGGCTTGTGTGACAGGTGTGCCCTGTGAAAGGAAAAAGGGTGTGTCTGTGCAGCGAAGCTGGACAAGGATTTCTTGTCCAGGTTGAACAGTCTGAATTTCTGGCAAAACAAAAATTTGCTTTGGGCTGTGTACAGTATCACCAAATATGAGAATGTCCCAAGGGCCATCTGGTGGCCCACGTTTTCCTGTAGGAACACAGTAAAAATCACCATTTGTGAAGCTGTAAGGCAAGGAATTTACCAGTCGGCGGTGGGTTCCCAAGGATGTCTGGGTGTGTATTGAACCATTTTGATGCGTTCCGGAATTTGACTGATTTTCATAGGTGGGATGGGGTTTGAATAGCTTTTGATTTGATGTCTTGGCGCAGGGCCATTTCCTGCACTGAATGTCCGTTTTTTGAATTCTGTGGGTGCTTTTGTTGTTTTTGGGGCTTAGGATGATGGCTGGGGGGGTGTTGGATTTGTGGCTTGTCTGGGCAATTTTTTGCAAAATGTCCAAGTTCCCCATAGTAGAAGCATCGGGCATTTTCTTTGGATGTCACTGCTGCAAAGGCTCGTGTGACTCCTTCAGCAATGCCCTTGGCCACTGCTTGGGCTACTGTGTTTTCAGTAGACATGTAACGTGTGCAGGTTTCCAGCATTTGTTCAATGGTGAGCTCTGTGTCAAGAGGCAAGGACCTCAAAATAGTTTTACATTGTTCATTTGCATTGCTCATAGCAAGTTTGCCTAACAGTTCTTTTCTCGCCTCTGCACTCTCAATTTTTTTTTTCCAAAGCATCTTTTAGGCTGTCTACAAATTTAATAAAGGTTTCGTCTATTTTTTGTTTAATGTTAGAAAAATGCATGGTAGGGGTGGAATCATCAGGTATGAGAAGTATGGATGTTTTTGCTGCATTGACTATGTCTTGCAATGTGTCACTGGGCAAAGTGTTTGCCTGATCTGAAGGCTTTGATAAATTGCCTTCTCCAGCTAATTGTTCTACTGTAAAATTTGGACGATTTGGATCTTTTGCATAATTATCAGATAATATTTTTAGGTGTTTTTTCCAATGTCTTTGAAATAACATATACTCAGCAGGTGACAAAAGGCATTGTGCTAGGTTTTTTAAATCATGTGGTACTAAAATGTGTGCAGAAAAAATTGCTTCTAAAAAGTTTTTAAAAATTTGGGTATTTCTACCATTTTCTTTTGCAATTTTTTGATAATTCAGTTAATTGTTTTGAATAAAAAGCTTCCCAATGAGCACTATTAGTAGAATGTCCTCTGTGACCTGCTGTGTATGTTACAGGAAAAGCAGAAATTTTTTGAGCTATTTGCCAATCACCATTTTCTGTGGCTAATAGCTTAACATTGTTCCAGGGGTCTTGTTCATCTTCTGAACTATAAGAATCAGTGTCCTCAGAACACGTAGAATATCTACGTCGTCTGCGGTGTTTTTTAGAATGAGAGGGGAGGGTGTGGGTGAGGGGCGCAGAGACAGGCAGGGGAGTGCACGGCTGGGAGGGGGGAGTGGGGGGTGGGAGGGGTAGCGGGGTTTGGGAATTGTTTGGTTGAGTGCATGACACGCTTTCGCCACACAATGGCAATGGTGCATTATAAATGGAAGCAGGAGACGAGGGAAGGGGAGCGGGGGTAGAGAGGGAACGCGGGGGTTGGGAGCTCTTGGAATGTTGCAGGAGCGCGGTTTCTGCGGCAACTGTAGGGAGTGAGGGAGCACAGGAGGCCTCTGAGGGGATTAACAGCGGGGGATGAGGGAGTTGTAAAATGCAGGTTGAGGAAAGGTAGGGGATGGTGAGACTGGTACTGACACGGGGGGTTGTCGCGGAAAAAAGGCAGAGGGAGGGGTAAGCGGCGCCTAGCATGGTCTGTGAAGCCGGGGGGCCATGCACGGTGGGGGGGGACTGGGGTGCGCGACCGGGGGTTTGATTTTGCTGTGCGGCCAGCTGTGACCCCGGGGCGGGTGGCAGCGCGGTTTCTGCGGCTCGCCCCGGCTGTGCACTGCGGACTGGAGAAGGGGGGGCCGGGGGTGGGGAAACAGGCGGTTCGGTGAAACACAAGGTTTCGGCAGAACCCGGCTTGGGGCTTGGGGCTAGCGGGGGAAGCGGGGCTTGCGGGGGGAGCGGGGTTTGCGGGGGGAGCGGGGCTTTGGTTTTTCGCGATGGCGTTGGGGAAGGACCTCGTGAAATGGGACCACCGGGGTCGGGGGATAGAGCGGGGGTGGGAAAAAACACAGATACCTGGCGGGGGGGCGCAGAGAGTGTTGCTCTTATTATCTCTTGAAATAAAGGAATGAATCGCGTGGCTGCGAATTTTTACTGTGTTTGTAAAAAGTAAATTTGAGTTCCCACAGCCTGCCAAAACTTTTCAGACGCGACAGAGTGAGAATTAGTATCAGGAAAATGAAGGAATATAAATTTAAAAAGGATTTTAAGGTAGACTTAGAAAGCGAGTTTTTAGAAAATTTAAAATTGTTAGCAGATAAAAGAATAATAATTTGGGAATAAAAGCCTTTTTCCATGGGGGTTAGGGAGGATTTGGTGAGCAAACCACCCATGGATCTTCTTGGCTAGCCACCAAAAAAAAAAAGAGAAAAAAAAGCAAAGAAAAAAAATCAACTTGCTTTTGACCTTATAAAAATGCACGCATTAAAAAGCTAAGTGCTCACCAGATCTTAGCAGAGAAGGTCAGTTTTGCTGGCAGCTGCTAGCGACATCCAGTCCCAGTCTAGTGTCCGGGATTGCTGGACGAGTATTGGATTTTTGGTGTGAGTTCTTATAAAACAAGAACTTACACGTCCAGACGGCTTGGCGATGCAGAGGCAGATAGGAGAACTGCTCACAGGGTCTTGCTAGGGTTCGAAGAAACTGTCCGGGTGCCAAAATGTAGCTGGTTTTTTTTTTTTTAGAGTTGGGTGTTTTCCAACCCCGGGGTCTGCAGCCCTGAGTCCAGGTACTTCTGAACCCTGGATGCAGAGCCTTCAGCTACTCACTAGCAAAGAACAAAAGGCTTGAGATTGTGCTGCAAAGTTCCAAGGATAACATTATTGTCCTCAAAGGGAATGCTAGCAACGGTCTAATTATATCAGATAACAAAGCACTTTATATAGGTTTCCAGAGGATTGAGTTTCTAACCAATAAAAACTACAACTTACAAACTAACCAATTATCTTAAAACTCTAAGTGAGAAAAGAGCCAATTAACTTGTAACTTTAAGAGCCAATAGAAATCCTAAGAGATAACGGGGTTTTCGGTAGGGGGGGAGGGGTACATTTGAAGGAATTTCTTTGTTTCAAGGGATGGCATCCCAGTAGTATGCTTTAGGGCGTGTAACATCTTCTACAAATTTCCTTATGGTTCAGGATTTCTTGCAGACTAAGGATTCCACCACTGAGAACCCTGGTTACAAGTGGAGTCACAAACACTTCCTCCAAAAGTTTTTAGGAAACTGGGAGGGTGTATTTCTTTTCAAAGGGAAAAGGGCCCCTGTTTTTGTCCGTGGCCTGTGCCTTACACTGGGTTTCTCTCTGCTGAAATTCCATATTGAACTGGTTTTCTCCCAGACTAAAGATGGCACTACTTTGAAGCCTGGTTGTTCTTTGAGTGCCAAACACCTCCTTTAAATAGACATTACAGAACTGGTGAACTGAGCTTCATTTCACAGGGTAATAAAGCTCTGATTGTGTTTAGGGGCCCTGGGACTGTGACTGGCTTTCTACCTGTTAAATTTCCTCATGGTTCAGGATTTTTTGCAGACTAAAGATGCCACCAGGGAGAAGCCTGGTTGTTCTTTGAGTGCCAAAAGCCTCCTCTAAATAGACATTAAAAAGTGGTGAATTTAGTTTTATTTCACTGAGAAATAAACCTGAGTTTGGGTCCAGGGCCCTGGGACTGAGACTGGGTTTCTCCCTGCTAAATTTCTACATTCAACTGCTTTTCTCCCAGAGTAAAAAAGACACCACTTAGAAGCCTGACTGTGTTTGAGTGCCAAACACCTCCTCTAAATTGAAATTATATAAGTGGAGAATTAAGCTTCATTTCACTGAGAAATAAACCTGAGTTTGTCTCCAGGGCCCTGGGACTGCGACTGGGCTTCTCCCTGTTAAATTTCTCTATGAATCAGGACTTCTTCCAGACTAAAGATGCAACCATTTAGAAGCCTGGTTATTCTTGGAGTGGGACAAACCTCCTCTAAATAGACATAACAAAATTGATGAAGAAAGCTTTATTTTACAGAGAAACAAGGCCCTCTTTTTTGACCAAGGCCCTCTGACTGAGACTGGGCTTCTGCCTGTTAAATTTCCTCATGGATCAGGATTGATTCCAAACTACAGATGCCACCTCTTAGAAGACTGGTTATTATTAGAGTGCCAAAAGCCTTCTCTAAATAGACATTACAAAAGTGGTGAAATGAGTTATATTTCACTGAGATATAAACCAGAGTTTGGGTTCATGTCCTGTGCCTTACCCTGAGTTTCTCCCTGCTGAAATTCCCTACTGAACTGGTTTTCTCACAGACTAAAGATGCCACCATTATGAAGCCTGGTTGTTTTTTGAGTGCCAAACACCTCCTTTAAACAGACATTACAAAAGTGATGAAGTGAGCATTATTGTGCAGTAAAACTAGCCCCTATTTTTTTATGAGGGCCCTAGGACAGGGATTTGGCTTCTGGCTGTTTAATTCCCCTATGATTCAGGATTTCTCCCAGACTAAGAATGCCACCACTGAGAACCCTGGTTACAAGTGGAGTCACAAACACTTGCTCCAACAGTTATTAGGAAACTGGGAGGGTGTGTTTCTTTTCAAAGGGAAAAGGGCCCCTGTTTGTGTCCACGGCCTGTGCCTTACACTGGGTTTCTCCCTGCTGAAATTCCATATTGAACTTGTTTTCTCCCAAAGATGGCACTACTTTCCAGCCTGGTTGTTCTTTGGGTGTCAAACACCTCCTTTTAATACACATTACAGAAGTGGTGAACTAAACTTCATTTGACTGGGAAATAAAGCGCAGTTTGTGTCCAGGCCCTGGGACTGCGACTGGCTTTCTGCCTGTTAAATTTCCACATGGGTCAGGATTTCTTACAGACTAAAGATGCCACCAGTGAGAAGCCTGGTTGTTCTTTGATTGCCAAAAGCCTCCTCTAAATAGACATCAAAAAGTGGTGAATTGAGTTTTATTTCACTGAGAAATAAACCTGAGTTTGGGTCCAGGGCCCTGGGACTGAGATTGGGCATCTGCCTTTTAAGTTTCTTCATGGATCAGGATTGATTCTAAACTATAGATGCCACCACTTAGAAGCCTGGTTATTCTTTCAATGCCAAAAGCCTCCTCTAAATAGACATTAAAAAGTGATGAAGAAAGCTTTATTTTACATAGAAACAATTACCATTTTTTCTTTCCAGGGCTCTATGACTGAGACTGGACTTTTCCATTTTAAATTTCCACAAGGATCTGTGTTGATTCCAAATTATACATGCCACCACTTAGAAGCCTGGTTATTCTTTGAATGCCAAAAGCCTCCTCTAAATAGACCTTGCAAACATGATGGAGTGAGTTTAATTGTACAGTGAAACCAGCCCCTGATTTTTGCTCAAAGCTCTGGGACAAAGATTTGGCTCAGCTTGTTAAATTTACGTGTGGTTCAGGATTCCTCCCAGACTAAGGATGCCACCACTGAGAACCGTGGTTACAAGTGGAGTAACAAACACTTCCTCCAAAAGTTATTGGGAAAATGGGACGGTGTGTTTCTTTTCAAAGGGAAATGGACCTCTGTTTGTGTCCATGGTCTGTGCCTTGCACTGGGTTTCTCCCTGCTGAAATTCCATATTGAACTGGATTTCTTGCAGACTAAAGATGCCACCAGTGAGAAACCTGGTTGTTCTTTGAGTGCCAAAAGCCTAATATAAATAGACATTAAAAAGTGGTGAATTTAGCTCTATTTCACTCAGAAATATATTAGGTTTTGGGTCCAGGGCCCTGGGACTGAGACTGGGCTTCTGCCTGTTAAGTTTCTTCATGAGTCAGGATTGATTCCAAATTATAGAGGCCACCAATTTGAAGCTTGGTTATTCTTTGAGTGCCAAAAGTCTCCTCTAAATAGACATTAAAAAGTGGTAAATTGAGTTTTCTTTCACTGAGAAATATACCTGAGTTTGCATCCAGGGCCCTGGGACTGCGACTGGGCTTCTCCCTGTTAAATTTCTCTATGGATCAGGACTTCTTCCAGACTAAAGATGGCACCACTTTGAAGCCTGATTGTTCTTTGAGTGCCAAAAGCCTTTTCTAAATAGACATTACCAAAGTTATGAAGTGAACTTTATTTTACAGAGAAACAAGGCCCTCTTTTTTGTCCAGGGGCCTAGGACTTAGACTGGGCTTCGGCCTGTTAAATTTCTTTATGGATCAGGATTTGTTCCAAATTATAGATGCCACCACTTAGAAGCCGGGTTATTCTTTGGGTGCCAAAAGCCTCCTCTAAATAGACCTTGCAAAAGTGATGGAGTGAGTTTATTTGTATAGTGAAACCGGCCCCTGTTTTTTGCCCAAGACTCTGGGACAAGGATCTGGCTCAGTTTGTTAAATTTCCATATGGTTCAGGATTTCTCCCAGACTAAGGATGGACCACTGAGAACCCTGGTTACAAGTGGAATCACAAACATTTCCTCCAAAAGTTATTAGGAAACTGGGAGGGTGTGTTTCTTTTCAAAGTGGAAAGGGCCCCTGTTTGGTCCATGGCCTGTGCCTTACAATGGGTTTCACCCTGTTGAAATTTCATATTGAACTGATTTCTTGCAGACTGAAGATGCCACCAGTGAGAAACATGGTTGTTCTTTGAGTGCCAAAAGCCTCCTCTAAATAGACATTAAAAAGTGATGAAGAAAGCTTTATTTTACAGAGAAACAAGCCCCTCTTTTTTTCCCAGGAGCATGGGACTGAGACAGGGTTTCTGCCTGTTAAATTTCCTCATGGATCAGGGTTGATTCCGAATTATACATGCCACCACTTAGAAGCCTGGTTATTCTTTGAGTGCCAAAAGCCGCCTCTAAATAGACATTACAAAAGTGATGAAATGACGTTTATCGTTGTCCAAGTTTAGGACAAATTTGGGGAAAATACCTCCAAAGTGCCCCCTCCCCCCCTTACAATTCCTTCCTTTACCGAGCTTGGAAAGATTTTTTTCTTCAGGGGAAAGTTGAAAAAACTTTTTATTAACCAAAATATAAAAGAAACACTTCCCAGCACAGACCCAGATGAGATGAACTCGGTGTATCTTTGCCGGGAAGGGCAACAGAGCTTCTTTGGCAGACTTTCAGATTTGGTCTCCGATGTTCAGATCCGTGTCCTCTGGAGCCAGTGCAAATCTTCGGGATGAGGAGGAGGGAGAGAGGGAGAGGGGCAGCTGGGAGCAAGCTAAAGCGAGCCCAGGGCAAACAGGGCAAGCTAAAGTGGGGGGGCAGGTTAAGCAGCCGGGGGGGAAGCAGCTAAAGCAGCGGGGGGGGGGGGGGGGGGGGGGGAGCAGCAGCAGCAGCAGCAGCAGCGAGCAGCAGTGAGCAGCAGCTAAAGCAGCAAAAGGAGCCAAAAGCAGCAAACCAGACAGCAGAAAACACCTGCCTAGATAAAGCAGCCCAGGGGAGGGGCCAGCAGCTCCATGGTGGGGGGTAGGGAGAGGAGCTAGTCAAAACATAACCCATAACATTCCACCCCTTATCCCATATCATGATCATTGACACACGATTGGGATACACACTCACTGAGCACAATATGAAAACTTCCTCTGACTTGCTCAAACCTTCAACACTTACGCATTTCCTCCTTCTCACTTGCTCAGGCCTTTGTCACTTACACATTTCCTTCTATTCATAAAATCTAGCATACAATGGTGGTAACAGTCAACAATAATATTTGTGTATAATTCATCCTATAATCAGATCTCCCTGAGGTACACAGCGGGTTGTTTCATCCTTCTGCATTATCCACCAAGTACATCCTGGTCCTTGAGCAAAGGCAATCCCACGAATGGGTTTGTCTCTACTCGAGGCAGGATGGATCCATACTGTCTTCCCTAGTAACCTTCTGACATGGGCCACTGGGACTTTGTCTCCATCTATTACATTAAGGCCTTCAGACTGGGCGGGACCTGCTCGGTTGGTGGAACCTCGAGTGTTGACTAACCAAGTGGCTTTTGCCAGGTGCTGCTCCCAGTTTTTGAGAGATCCCCCACCCAATGCCTTTAAGGTGGTCTTCAACAATCCATTATAACTCTCCACTTTACCTGCAGCTGGTGCATGGTAAGGGATATGGCACACCCACTCAATACCATGTTCCCTAGCCCAGGTGTTGATGAGGTTATTCTTAAAATGAGTTCCATTGCCTGACTCAGTCCTCTCAGGGGTACCATGCCTCCAAAGGACCTGCTTTTCCAGGCCCAGGATGGTGTTGCGGGCGGTAGCATGGGACACAGGGTAAGTCTCCAACCAGCCAGTGGTGGCTTCTACCATGGTCAGCACATAACGTTTTCCCTGGCGGGTCTGAGGCAGTGTGATATAATCAATCTGCCAGGCCTCCCCATACTTGTATTTGGACCACCATCCACCATACCAGAGGGGCTTCACCTGCTTGGCCTGTTTGATGGCAGTGCAAGTATCACATTTATGGATAACTTGAGTAATGCTGTCCATGGTAAGATCCACCCCTCGGTCTCATGACCACTTATAGGTGGCATCCCTACCCTGATGGCCTGAGGCATCATGGGCCTGTCGAGCCAGGAACAACTGTCCCTTATGTTCCCAATCGAAATCTATTTCCAACCCCCCTATCTCAGCAGCCTGATCTACTTGCTGGTTGTTTTTCTGTTCTTCATTAGCTCTGCTTCTGGGGACATGGGCATCTACATGGCGAACCTTAACAAGCAGTTTTTCTACCCGAGTGGCAATGTCTTTCCACTCGTCAGCAGCCCAAATTGGTCTTCCTCTACGCTGCCAATTCGCCTCTCCATTTCTTCAGCCACCCCCACAGAGCGTTGGCTACCATCCAGTAATCAGTATACAAATAGAGCTTTGGCCACCTTTCTCTTTTGGCGATATTTAAGGCCAGTTGGACAGCTTTAAGTTCAGCAAATTGACTAGATCCTCCTTCTCCTTCAGTAGCCTCTGCAACCTGTCGTGTAGGGCTCCATATAGCTGCTTTCCATCTCCGATTTGTCCCTACGACGCGACAGGAGTCATCAGGGAATAAAGCATAGCATGCTTCATCTGCTGGCAACTGGTTATATGGTGGAACTTCTTCAGCCCGTGTCACTGGTTCTTGTTCCTCATCTGCGACACCAAAACTTTCACCTTCTGGCCAGTTTGTAATTATTTCCAAAATCCCAAGGCGATTTAGTTTTCCAATCCGGGCACGCTGAGTGATAAGGGCAATCCACTTACTCCACGTGGCACTGGTGGCATGGTGGGTAGAGGGAACCTTTCCTTTGAACATCCACCCCAGCACTGGCAGTCGGGGTGCCAGGAGAAGCTGTGCTTCCGTACCAATCATTTCTGAAGCAGCTTGGACTCCCTCATAGGCAGCCAGGATTTCCTTCTCTGTGGGAGTGTAATTACCTTCGGACCCTCTGTAACTTCTGCTCCAAAATCCCAGGGGTCGGCCTCGGGTCTCACCAGGCACCTTCTGCCACAGGCTCCAAGACAAACCATGGCTCCCAGCTGCTGAGTAAAGTATGTTCTTCACATCTGGTCCCCTCCTGACTGGGCCAAGGGCTACTGTTTAATCTGAGCGAAGGCTTGCTTCTGTTGAGGACCCCAGTGGAAATCGTTCTTCTTGCGGTTAACAAGGTAGAGAGGGCTCATAATATGGCTGTACTCAGGGATGTACATTCTCCAAAAACCAATGGCACCTAGGAAAGCTTGTGTCTCCTTCTTGTCAGTAGGTGGGGACATAACTGTAATTTTGTTAATAGCATCAGTAGGAATCTGACGCCGTCCATCTTGCCACTTCACTCCCAGGAACTGAATCTCCCGAGCAGGTCCTTTAACTTTACTCTTCTTGATGGCGAAGCCGGCTTCCAGGAGAATTTGGATAATTTTTTCTCCTTTCTCAAACACTTCCACTGCTGTGTTTCCCCATACGATGATATCATCAATATATTGTAGATGTTCTGGGGCTTCACCCTTCTCCAGTGCAGCCTGGATCAGTCCATGACAAATGGTAGGACTGTGCTTCCAACCCTGGGGCAGTCCGTTCCAGGTGTACTGCACGCCCCTCCAGGTGAAAGCAAACTGAGGCCTGCACTCTGCTGCCAAAGGAATGGAGAAAAATGCATTAGCAAGGTCAGTGGTGTCATACCACCTTGCTGCCTTGGACTCCAGCTCGTACTGGAGTTCCAGCATGTCCGGTACGGCAGCGCTCAGCGGTGGAGTCACTTCATTCAATGCCCGATAGTCCACAGTCAGTCTCCATTCCCCATCAGATTTACGCACAGGCCAAATGGGGCTGTTAAAGAGTGAGTGGGTTTTACTGACCACCCCTTGGCTCTCCAGCTCTCGGATCATCTTATGAATAGGAATCACAGCATCTCACGTTGTTCTGTACTGCCGGCAGTGTACTATTGAAGTGGCAATTGGTACTCGTTGTTCTTCTCCCTGCAGAAGTCCTACTGTAATTGGATTCTCAGATAGTCCAGGCAAGGTGTTCAATTGCCGAATACACTCTGCCATCACAGTTGCGATTCCAAATGCCCATCTAAGTCCTTTTGGGTCCTAAAATACCCGCTCCAAGGTGATCTATGCCCAAAATACATGGGGCCTCTGGACCAGTCACAATATGTTTCTTCCAATACTTTCCAGTTAAACTCACTTCCGCTTCCACCAGGGTGAAGTCCTGTGATCCACCTGTCACACCAGCAATTGAAACAGATTCTGCTCCCACGTGTCGTGATGGAAGTGTCGTACACTGTGCACCTGTGTCCACTAAAGCTTTATATTTCCGTGGTTTCGAAGTGCCAGGCCATCGAATCCACACGGTCCAAAAAACACGGTTCTCCCTCACCTCACTCTGGCTAGAGGCAGGGCCCCTCTAAGCCTGTTTCTCCTTCTTTTCTGGGGCATACATCTTAGAGGCTCCCTCAAGAGGATCAGACATGTCATTATCAGTATCACATTCGGCACTTTGACTGCAAGAAACAGGAGCGGCTCTCCTTTTGGTGGAACTTCCTCTTTCAATCTTTCCTTCCTTCAAATCCCACACTTGTGCCAGAGCAGCTGTAGGCTTCCCATCCCATCTTCTCATGTTCTCTCCAGAATCCCGCAAGAAAAACCACAACTCAGCTCTGGGAGTGTACCTCCTCTCCCAACTGGGGTAACGTCTGCGTTGGGTACCAGGGTTTCTAATCTGTACAGCTGAAATTTGGAGGAGGTCCTCCTTAATCTCCTCCCTGAGTCTCCAATGATTTTTCTCTCTTTTATCTTCTAAGTCTTGCAAACGTGTTTCCACAGCTACAATTCTAGCATGAGTCAGGCCATGTACTGCATCCGCATATGCACGAAGCTTCTTTGCCTTATCGAGTACTGTCTCATACACCTCATCTCTCTTCATTATTGCTAGGGCAGATGCATATTCAGGTGGCCCAATCCGCACGAGTTTTCTCCACATCACCGGTGTGCATGGTACCAGGTCTGGATTTTTAGTTGTTATGTCATCCGAAAATATAATTTCTGCTACTGTCATTTCCCTGAGACGTTGGACCCCCTGCTCTATAGTTTTCCATCGGGTCTGCTGCATATACAGGTGATCTGCACACTAATATCTTTGTGCCACCCTCCCGTGCCCAGAGGCTTTGAGGGTTAGCTCCCCTCATAACGCCTTGGTCGATAACAGGATCATGGGACAGAGACCCTAAATGTCTTGCTTCAGTGCCATCCAAAACTGTGGTTACAAGTGGAGTCACAAACACTTCCTCCAAAAGTTTTTAGGAAACTGATACGGTGTGTTTCTTTTCAAAGGGAAAAGTTCCCCTGGTTTTGTCCATGGCCTGTGCCTTACACTGGGTTTCTCCCTGCTGCCATTCCATATTGAACTGGTTTTCTCGCAGACTAAACATGCCACCAGTGAATAATCTGGTTGTCTTTGCGTGCCAAAAGCCTTCTCTAAATAGACATTGAAAAAGGGTGAATTATGCTTTATTTCACTCAGAAAAAAATTTCTGGCATTGGGGAAGAGATTTGGCTCAACATGTTAAATTTCCGTTTTGTTCTAGATTTCTCCCAGACTAAGGATGCCACCACTGTGAACCCTGCTTACAAATGGAGTCACAAACACTTCCTCCAAAAGTTTTAAGGAAACTGAGAGGGTGTGTTTCTTTTCAAAGGGAAAGGTCCCCGGTTTTTGTCCATGGCCTGTGCCTTACACTGGGTTTCACCCTGCTGAAATTCCATACTGAAGTGGTTTTCTCCCAGAGAAACAAGGCCGTCGTTTTTGTCCAGGGATCTGGGACAGAAACTTGGCTTCAGTCTGTTAAATTTCTATATGGATCAGGATTGATTCTAAAGTATAGATGCCACCACTTAGAAGCCTGGTTATTCTTTTAGTGCCAAAAGCCTCCTCTAAATAGACAGTACAAAAGTGATGAACTGATCTTTATCGTCAAGTGAAACCAGCCCCTGATTTTTGCCCAAGGCCCTGGGACAGAGATTTGGCTGCTGCCTGTCAAATTTCCATATGCTTCAGTATTTCTCCCAGACTAAGGATGCCACCACTGAGAACCCTGGTTACAAGTGGAGTCACAAACACTTCATCCAACAGTTATTAGGAAAATGGGCGGGTGTGTTTCTTTTCAAAGGGAAAAGGGCCCCTCTTTGTATCCATGACCTGTGCCTTACACTGGGTTTCTCCCTGCTGAAATTCCATATTGAACTTGTTTTCTCCCAGACTAAAGATGCCACCAGAAAAGCCTGGTTGTTCTTTGAGTGCCAAACACCTCGTTTATATAGACATTAAAAAAGTGATGAAGTGACCTTTATTTTACAGTAAAACCAGCCTCTATTTTTCACAACGGCCCAAGGACAGAGATTTGACTTCTCCCTCTTAAATTTCCCTATAAGGATGCCATCACTTTGATGTGAGGTTACAAGTGGAGTCACAAACACTTCCTCCAAAAGTTTTTAGAAAACTGAGAGGGTGTGTTACTTTTCAAAGGGAAAAGTGCCCCTGTTTGTGTCCATGGCCTGTGCCTTACACTGGGTTTCCCCCTGATGAAATTCCATATTGAACTGCTTTTCTCGCAGACTAAAGATGCCTCCACTTTGAAGCCTGGTTTTTCTTTGAGTGCCAAACACCTCCTTTATAAACACATTGCAAAAGTGGTGAACTGACCTTCATTTCACTGGGAAATATAGCTCTGTTTGTATCCAGGGTCCTGTGCCTGCGACTGGGATTCTGCCTGTTAAATTTCTATATGGATCACGATTCCTTGCAGACTACAGATGCCACCACTGAGAAGCCTGCTTATTCTTTGAATGCCAAAAACCTCCTCTAAATAGACATTACAAAAGTGATGGAGTCAGCTTTATTGCTCAGAAAAACCGGCCTCTGTTTTCTGCCCAAGGCCCCGGAACAGAGATTTTACTTCTGCCTATTCAGTTTCCCTATGCTTTAGGATTCCTCCCAGACTAAGGATGCCAACACTGAGAACTCTGGTTACAAGAGGAGACAAAAACACTTCCTCCAAAAGTTATTAGGAAACTGGGAGGGTGTGTTTCTTTTCAAAGGGAAAAGAGACCCTCTTTGTGTCCATGGCCTGTGCCTTACATTGCATTTCTCCCTGATGAAATTCCATATGGAACCGCTTTTCTCCCATATTAAAGATGCTTCTACTTGGAAGCGTACTTCTTCCTTGAGGGCCAAACACCTGAAATATAACTCACTTGGTTTCCACGGCCATGTGACTGCGACGGGTTTTCTGTCTATTAAATTTCTCTATCAGTCAGGATTTCTTACACTGTGCTGTTCGCTATGCAGGGTTCAAGGAGTGCACAGCACTCTTCCAAGTTGCAGGGCAGACTTGTATGGAACAGAGGGTTTAGAAAAAAATACACATGCCAGGCGTGTTCTGGCAGTAGAAAAAGATAGCAGCAGAGTGTACTGAGTGAGCAGTAGAAGACAATTCACCGCTGTTAGAGAGAAATGGTTGTAAAATACAAAATGCGAACAAGGAAGAAGAAGAGGACCTGAGCGCTCTGTGCAGTGTACGGCTTGTCAGTGATATCTGGTGAGAAGGAAGATCAACGTGCAAAGAAGAAGCAGGGCAGACAGAGAGGTGCACTTTTCTCCTAAGTCACCTCTAGCACAGCAGTCTGTCTAGCTTCCTGAAAGAGTACCTTGCACTCTTTCCAGTCTGCAGAGCAAAAGTGTACTTCAAGCTAAAGAGAAAGCAAGCACACCACACAGCACTTCTCCCTTTCCACTGTACAGGCCAGTGTGTTCTCTGCATTTCAAAGCCTAACAGCAAGATCCTGTTCAGCACAGGAGGCTGCATGAAGAACTTGCATGTAGTAGCAAAGTTAGCTGTGGTTGATCTTCCTTCTTAGCAGGAGTCACTGACAAACAGTACACTGCGCAGAGTACTCTGCTGCTCTGCTTTTTCCTTGTTCGTGCTTTGTGTGTTAGAGTGATTTCTCTCTAACAGAGGTGAATTGTCTATACTGCTCACTCAGTACACTCTGCTGCTCGCTTCTGCTACTGCCAAAACGAGCCTGGCATGTGCACTTTTCCTCTAAAGCCTCAGTTCCATACCAGACTTCTTTCCTTCTGCTAAGACTGCCATACACTCTTGGAAGCCTGCAAGGAGAAGAGCACAGAACTAGGAAGAAGGAAATTCAACTTGCCATAGCTTAGCTTCTGCAATACATACTCTTCATACAGTTTTCTGTGGCAAAGAAGACGCTTGTTAATCCGGCTGCCATATGCAGAGATGACATTGGTATGTTCAGTGTAAGGCCAGGAATGCTGTGTGCTGTGCACGCTTTCTCCTAAGCATTACTTTCACTACTGTGCTGTTCGCTATGCAGGCTTCAAGGAGTGCACAGCACTCTTCCAAGATGCAGGGCAGATTTGTAAGGAACAGAGGGTTTAGAGGAAAAATGCACATGCCAGGCGTGTTTTGGCAGTAGCAGAAGCTAGCAGCAGAGTGTACTGAGTGAGCAGTATAGACAATTTACCTCTGTTAGAGAGAAATCGCTGTAAAACACAAAGCGCGAACAAGCGAGAAGCAGAGCAGCAGAGTGATCTGCACAGTGTCCTGTGTGTCAGTGACTCCTGCTAAGAAGGAAGATCAACGTGCATGGTACTCCTAGAAGAAGCAGGGCAGACAGAGAGGTGCACTTTTCTCCTAAGCCACCTCTAGCACAGCAGTCTTTCTAGCTTCCTGAAAGAGTACCTTGCACTCTTTCAAGTCTGCAGAGCGAAAGTGTACTTCAAGCTAAAGAGAAAGCAAGCACACCACACAGCACTTCTCTCTTTCCACTGTACAGGCCAGTGTGTTCTCTGCATTTCAAAGCCTAACAGCAAGATCCTGTTTAGCACAGGAGGCTGCATGTAGAATTTGCATGTAGTAGCAAAGTTAGCTGTGGTTGATCTTCCTTCTTAGCAGGAGTCACTGACAAACAGTACACTGCGCAGAACACTCTGCTGCTCTGCTTCTCGCTTGTTCGCGCTTTGTGTTTTACAGCGATTTCTCTCTACCAGAGGTGAATTGTCTATACTGCTCACTCAGTACACTCTGCTGCTAGCTTCTGCTACTGCCAAAACACGCCTGGCATGTGCACTTTTCTTCTAAAGCCTCAGTTCCATACCAGTCTTCTTTCCTTCTGCTAACACTGCCATACACTCTAGGAAGCCTGCAAGGAGAAGAGCACAGAACTAGGAAGAAGGAAATTCAACTTGCCATAGCTTAGCTGCTGCAATACATACTCTTCATGCAGTTTTCTGTGGCAAAGAAGACGCTTGTTAATCCGGCTGCCATATGCAGAGATGACATTGGTATGTTCAGTGTAAGGCCAGGAATGCTGTGTGCTGTACACGCTTTCTCCTAAGCATTACTTTCACTACTGTGCTGTTCGCTATGCAGGCTTCAAGGAGTGCACAGCACTCTTCCAAGATGCAGGGCAGATTTGTAAGGAACAGAGGGTTTAGAGGAAAAATGCACATGCCAGGCGTGTTTTGGCAGTAGCAGAAGCTAGCAGCAGAGTGTACTGAGTGAGCAGTATAGACAATTAACTCTGTTAGAGAGAAATCGCTGTAAAACACAAAGCGCGAACAAGCGAGAAGCAGAGCAGCAGAGTGTTCTGCACAGTGTACTGTGTGTCAGTGACTCCTGCTAAGAAGGAAGATCAACGTGCATGGTACTCCTAGAAGAAGCAGGGCACACAGAGAGGTGCACTTTTCTCCTAAGCCACCTCTAGCACAGCAGTCTGTCTAGCTTCCTGAAAGAGTACCTTGCACTCTTTCAAGTCTGCAAAGCGAAAGTGTACTTCAAGCTAAAGAGAAAGCAAGCACACCACACAGCACTTCTCCCTTTCCACTGTACAGGCCAGTGTGTTCTCTGCATTTCAAAGCCTAACAGCAAGATCCTGTTTAGCACAGGAGGCTGCATGTAGAATTTGCATGTAGTAGCAAAGTTAGCTGTGGTTGATCTTCCTTCTTAGCAGGAGTCACTGACAAACAGTACACTGCGCAGAACACTCTGCTGCTCTGCTTCTCGCTTGTTCGCGCTTTGTGTTTTACAGCGATTTCTCTCTACCAGAGGTGAATTGTCTATACTGCTCACTCAGTACACTCTGCTGCTAGCTTCTGCTACTGCCAAAACACGCCTGGCATGTGCACTTTTCTTCTAAAGCCTCAGTTCCATACCAGTCTTCTTTCCTTCTGCTAAGACTGCCATACACTCTTGGAAGCCTGCAAGGAGAAGAGCACAGAACTAGGAAGAAGGAAATTCAACTTCCCATAGCTTAGCTGCTGCAATACATACTCTTCATACAGTTTTCTGTGGCAAAGAAGACGCTTGTTAATCCGGATGCCATATGCAGAGATGACATTGGTATGTTCAGTGCAAGGCCAGGAATGCTGTGTGCTGTGCACGCTTTCTCCTAAGCATTACTTTCACTACTGTGCTGTTCGCTCTGCAGGCTTCAAGGAGTGCACAGCACTCTTCCAAGATGCAGGGCAGATTTGTAAGGAACAGAGGGTTTAGAAGAAAAATGCACATGCCAGGCGTGTTTTGGCAGTAGCAGAAGCTAGCAGCAGAGTGTACTGAGTGAGCAGTATAGACAATTCACCTCTGTTAGAGAGAAATCGCTGTAAAACACAAAGCGCGAACAAGCGAGAAGCAGAGCAGCAGAGTGTTCTGCGCAGTGTCCTGTGTGTCAGTGACTCCTGCTAAGAAGGAAGATCAACGTGCATGGTACTCCTAGAAGAAGCAGGGCACACAGAGAGGTGCACTTTTCTCCTAAGCCACCTCTAGCACAGCAGTCTGTCTAGCTTCCTGAAAGAGTACCTTGCACTCTTTCAAGTCTGCAAAGCGAAAGTGTACTTCAAGCTAAAGAGAAAGCAAGCACACCACACAGCACTTCTCCCTTTCCACTGTACAGGCCAGTGTGTTCTCTGCATTTCAAAGCCTAACAGCAAGATCCTGTTTAGCACAGGAGGCTGCATGTAGAATTTGCATGTAGTAGCAAAGTTAGCTGTGGTTGATCTTCCTTCTTAGCAGGAGTCACTGACAAACAGTACACTGCGCAGAACACTCTGCTGCTCTGCTTCTCGCTTGTTCGCGCTTTGTGTTTTACAGCGATTTCTCTCTACCAGAGGTGAATTGTCTATACTGCTCACTCAGTACACTCTGCTGCTAGCTTCTGCTACTGCCAAAACACGCCTGGCATGTGCACTTTTCTTCTAAAGCCTCAGTTCCATACCAGTCTTCTTTCCTTCTGCTAACACTGCCATACACTCTTGGAAGCCTGCAAGGAGAAGAGCACAGAACTAGGAAGAAGGAAATTCAACTTCCCATAGCTTAGCTGCTGCAATACATACTCTTCATACAGTTTTCTGTGGCAAAGAAGACGCTTGTTAATCCGGCTGCCATATGCAGAGATGACATTGGTATGTTCAGTGCAAGGCCAGGAATGCTGTGTGCTGTGCACGCTTTCTCCTAAGCATTACTTTCACTACTGTGCTGTTCGCTCTGCAGGCTTCAAGGAGTGCACAGCACTCTTCCAAGATGCAGGGCAGACTTCTATGTTTGAGAGGGTTTAGAGGGAAAATGCACATGCCAGGCGTGTTTTGGCAGTAGCAGAAGCTAGCAGCAGAGTGTACTGAGTGAGCAGTATAGACAATTTACC